>NC_080395.1:78564375-79204583 GCF_030265065.1 Corythoichthys intestinalis | reverse complement strand
GCGCAATCATTAAACTTAATTAAAAAAGTCATTTAAGCCTTTTCACAGTGAGATCTATGCGATATGGCCGAGAAATGTAATTTTGATGTTAACTCCCAAACCGCTGCGCAGAAGTCAACCAAACTTCACCCATTAGTGTATTGTATCACAATCTAGTAATTACATGTGGAAATTTGGTTCTAGGACATTTGATTTGAGCGCAATCCTCAAACTTAGGTCAAAAAAGCCATTTAAGCCTTTTCACAGTGAGATCTATGCGATATGGCCGAGAAATGTAATTTTGATGTTAACTCCCAAACCGCTGCGCAGAAGTCAACCAAACTTCACCCAATAGTGTATTGTATCACAATCTAGTAGTTACATTTGAAAATTTTGTTCTATGACATTTTGTTTGAACGCAATCATCAAACTTAATTAAAAAAGTCATTTAAGCCTTTTCACAGTGAGATCTATGCGATATGCCCGAGAAATGTAATTTTGATGTTAACTCCCAAACCGCCTCGCAGAAGTCAACCAAACTTCACCCATTAGTGTATTGTATCACAATCTAGTAGTTACATGTGGAAATTTGGTTATTGGACATTTGGTTTGAGCGCAATCATTAAACTTAGGTCAAAAAAGTCATTTAAGCCTTTTCACAGTGAGATCTATGCGATATGGCCGAGAAATGTAATTTTGATGTTAACTCCCAAACCGCTGCGCAGAAGTCAACCAAACTTCACCCAATAGTGTATTGTATCACATTCTAGTAGTTACATTTGAAAATTTCGTTCTAGGACATTTGGTTTGAGCGCAATCATTAAATTTAGGTCAAAAAAGCCATTTAAGCCTTTTCACAGTGAGATCTATGCGATATGGCCGAGAAATGTAATTTTGATGTTAACTCCCAAACCGCTGCGCAGAAGTCAACTAAACTTCACCCAATAGTGTATTGTATCACATTCTAGTAGTTACATTTGAAAATTTCGTTCTAGGACATTTGGTTTGAGCGCAATCATTAAACTTAATTAAAAAAGTCATTTAAGCCTTTTCACAGTGAGATCTATGCGATATGGCCGAGAAATGTAATTTTGATGTTAACTCCCAAACCGCTGCGCAGAAGTCAACCAAACTTCACCCATTAGTGTATTGTATCACAATCTAGTAATTACATGTGGAAATTTGGTTCTAGGACATTTGATTTGAGCGCAATCCTCAAACTTAGGTCAAAAAAGCCATTTAAGCCTTTTCACAGTGAGATCTATGCGATATGGCCGAGAAATGTAATTTTGATGTTAACTCCCAAACCGCTGCGCAGAAGTCAACCAAACTTCACCCAATAGTGTATTGTATCACAATCTAGTAGTTACATTTGAAAATTTTGTTCTATGACATTTTGTTTGAACGCAATCATCAAACAATTAAAAAAGTCATTTAAGCCTTTTCACAGTGAGATCTATGCGATATGGCCAAGAAATGTAATTTTGATGTTAACTCCCAAACCGCCTCGCAGAAGTCAACCAAACTTCACCCATTAGTGTATTGTATCGCAATCTAGTAGTTACATGTGGAAATTTGGTTATTGGACATTTGGTTTGAGCGCAATCATTAAACTTAGGTCAAAAAAGCCATTTAAGCCTTTTCACAGTGAGATCTATGCGATATGGCCGAGAAATGTAATTTTGATGTTAACTCCCAAACCGCTGCGCAGAAGTCAACCAAACTTCACCCAATAGTGTATTGTATCACATTCTAGTAGTTACATTTGAAAATTTCGTTCTAGGACATTTGGTTTGAGCGCAATCATTAAATTTAGGTCAAAAAAGCCATTTAAGCCTTTTCACAGTGAGATCTATGCGATATGGCCGAGAAATGTAATTTTGTTGTTAACTCCAAAACCGCTGCGCAGAAGTCAACCAAACTTCACCCAATAGTGTATTGTATCACAATCTAGTAGTTACATTTGAAAATTTTGTTCTAGGAAATTTTGTTTGAGCGCAATCATCAAACTTAATTAAAAAAGTCATTTGAGCCTTTTCACAGTGAGATCTATGCGATATGGCCGAGAAATGTAATTTTGATGTTAACTCCCAAACCTCTGCGCAGAAGTCAACCAAACTTCACCCATTAGTGTATTGTATCACAATCTAGTAGTTACATGTGGAAATTTGGTTCTAGGACATTTGATTTGAGCGCAATCCTCAAACTTAGGTCAAAAAAGCCATTTAAGCCTTTTCACAGTGAGATCTATGCGATATGGCCGAGAAATGTAATTTTGATGTTAACTCCCAAACCGCTGCGCAGAAGTCAACCAAACTTCACCCAATAGTGTATTGTATCACATTCTAGTAGTTACATTTGAAAATTTCGTTCTAGGACATTTGGTTTGAGCGCAATCTTTAAACTTAGGTCAAAAAAGCCATTTAAGCCTTTTCACAGTGAGATCTATGCGATATGGCCGAGAAATGTAATTTTGATGTTAACTCCCAAACCGCTGCGCAGAAGTCAACCAAACTTCACCTAATAGTGTATTGTATCACAATCTAGTAGTTACATTTGAAAATTTTGTTCTAGGACATTTTGTTTGAACGCAATCATCAAACTTAATTAAAAAAGTCATTTAAGCCTTTTCACAGTGAGATCTATGCGATATGGCCGAGAAATGTAATTTTGATGTTAACTCCCAAACCGCTGCGCAGAAGTCAACCAAACTTCACCCAATAGTGTATTGTATCACAATCTAGTAGTTACATTTGAAAATTTTGTTCTAGGACATTTTGTTTGAACGCAATCATCAAACTTAATTAAAAAAGTCATTTAAGCCTTTTCACGGTGAGATCTATGCGATATGGCCGAGAAATGTAATTTTGATGTTAACTCCCAAACCGCTGCGCAGAAGTCAACCAAACTTCACCCAATAGTGTATTGTATCACATTCTAGTAGTTACATTTGAAAATTTCGTTCTAGGACATTTGGTTTGAGCGCAATCATTAAACTTAGGTCAAAAAAGCCATTTAAGCCTTTTCACAGTGAGATCTATGCGATATGGCCGAGAAATGTAATTTTGATGTTAACTCCCAAACCGCTGCGCAGAAGTCAACTAAACTTCACCCAATAGTGTATTGTATCACATTCTAGTAGTTACATTTGAAAATTTCGTTCTAGGACATTTGGTTTGAGCGCAATCATTAAACTTAATTAAAAAAGTCATTTAAGCCTTTTCACAGTGAGATCTATGCGATATGGCCGAGAAATGTAATTTTGATGTTAACTCCCAAACCGCCTCGCAGAAGTCAACCAAACTTCACCCATTAGTGTATTGTATCACAATCTAGTAGTTACATGTGGAAATTTGGTTATTGGACATTTGGTTTGAGCGCAATCATTAAACTTAGGTCAAAAAAGTCATTTAAGCCTTTTCACAGTGAGATCTATGCGATATGGCCGAGAAATGTAATTTTGATGTTAACTCCCAAACCGCTGCGCAGAAGTCAACTAAACTTCACCCAATAGTGTATTGTATCACATTCTAGTAGTTACATTTGAAAATTTCGTTCTAGGACATTTGGTTTGAGCGCAATCATTAAACTTAATTAAAAAAGTCATTTAAGCCTTTTCACAGTGAGATCTATGCGATATGGCCGAGAAATGTAATTTTGATGTTAACTCCCAAACCGCTGCGCAGAAGTCAACCAAACTTCACCCATTAGTGTATTGTATCACAATCTAGTAATTACATGTGGAAATTTGGTTCTAGGACATTTGATTTGAGCGCAATCCTCAAACTTAGGTCAAAAAAGCCATTTAAGCCTTTTCACAGTGAGATCTATGCGATATGGCCGAGAAATGTAATTTTGATGTTAACTCCCAAACCGCTGCGCAGAAGTCAACCAAACTTCACCCAATAGTGTATTGTATCACAATCTAGTAGTTACATTTGAAAATTTTGTTCTATGACATTTTGTTTGAACGCAATCATCAAACAATTAAAAAAGTCATTTAAGCCTTTTCACAGTGAGATCTATGCGATATGGCCAAGAAATGTAATTTTGATGTTAACTCCCAAACCGCCTCGCAGAAGTCAACCAAACTTCACCCATTAGTGTATTGTATCGCAATCTAGTAGTTACATGTGGAAATTTGGTTATTGGACATTTGGTTTGAGCGCAATCATTAAACTTAGGTCAAAAAAGCCATTTAAGCCTTTTCACAGTGAGATCTATGCGATATGGCCGAGAAATGTAATTTTGATGTTAACTCCCAAACCGCTGCGCAGAAGTCAACCAAACTTCACCCAATAGTGTATTGTATCACATTCTAGTAGTTACATTTGAAAATTTCGTTCTAGGACATTTGGTTTGAGCGCAATCATTAAATTTAGGTCAAAAAAGCCATTTAAGCCTTTTCACAGTGAGATCTATGCGATATGGCCGAGAAATGTAATTTTGATGTTAACTCCAAAACCGCTGCGCAGAAGTCAACCAAACTTCACCCAATAGTGTATTGTATCACAATCTAGTAGTTACATTTGAAAATTTTGTTCTAGGAAATTTTGTTTGAGCGCAATCATCAAACTTAATTAAAAAAGTCATTTGAGCCTTTTCACAGTGAGATCTATGCGATATGGCCGAGAAATGTAATTTTGATGTTAACTCCCAAACCTCTGCGCAGAAGTCAACCAAACTTCACCCATTAGTGTATTGTATCACAATCTAGTAGTTACATGTGGAAATTTGGTTCTAGGACATTTGATTTGAGCGCAATCCTCAAACTTAGGTCAAAAAAGCCATTTAAGCCTTTTCACAGTGAGATCTATGCGATATGGCCGAGAAATGTAATTTTGATGTTAACTCCCAAACCGCTGCGCAGAAGTCAACCAAACTTCACCCAATAGTGTATTGTATCACATTCTAGTAGTTACATTTGAAAATTTCGTTCTAGGACATTTGGTTTGAGCGCAATCTTTAAACTTAGGTCAAAAAAGCCATTTAAGCCTTTTCACAGTGAGATCTATGCGATATGGCCGAGAAATGTAATTTTGATGTTAACTCCCAAACCGCTGCGCAGAAGTCAACCAAACTTCACCTAATAGTGTATTGTATCACAATCTAGTAGTTACATTTGAAAATTTTGTTCTAGGACATTTTGTTTGAACGCAATCATCAAACTTAATTAAAAAAGTCATTTAAGCCTTTTCACAGTGAGATCTATGCGATATGGCCGAGAAATGTAATTTTGATGTTAACTCCCAAACCGCTGCGCAGAAGTCAACCAAACTTCACCCAATAGTGTATTGTATCACAATCTAGTAGTTACATTTTAAAATTTTGTTCTAGGACATTTTGTTTGAACGCAATCATCAAACTTAATTAAAAAAGTCATTTAAGCCTTTTCACGGTGAGATCTATGCGATATGGCCGAGAAATGTAATTTTGATGTTAACTCCCAAACCGCTGCGCAGAAGTCAACCAAACTTCACCCAATAGTGTATTGTATCACATTCTAGTAGTTACATTTGAAAATTTCGTTCTAGGACATTTGGTTTGAGCGCAATCATTAAACTTAGGTCAAAAAAGCCATTTAAGCCTTTTCACAGTGAGATCTATGCGATATGGCCGAGAAATGTAATTTTGATGTTAACTCCCAAACCGCTGCGCAGAAGTCAACTAAACTTCACCCAATAGTGTATTGTATCACATTCTAGTAGTTACATTTGAAAATTTCGTTCTAGGACATTTGGTTTGAGCGCAATCATTAAACTTAATTAAAAAAGTCATTTAAGCCTTTTCACAGTGAGATCTATGCGATATGGCCGAGAAATGTAATTTTGATGTTAACTCCCAAACCGCTGCGCAGAAGTCAACCAAACTTCACCCATTAGTGTATTGTATCACAATCTAGTAATTACATGTGGAAATTTGGTTCTAGGACATTTGATTTGAGCGCAATCCTCAAACTTAGGTCAAAAAAGCCATTTAAGCCTTTTCACAGTGAGATCTATGCGATATGGCCGAGAAATGTAATTTTGATGTTAACTCCCAAACCGCTGCGCAGAAGTCAACCAAACTTCACCCAATAGTGTATTGTATCACAATCTAGTAGTTACATTTGAAAATTTTGTTCTAGGACATTTTGTTTGAACGCAATCATCAAACTTAATTAAAAAAGTCATTTAAGCCTTTTCACAGTGAGATCTATGCGATATGGCCGAGAAATGTAATTTTGATGTTAACTCCCAAACCGCTGCGCAGAAGTCAACCAAACTTCACCCAATAGTGTATTGTATCACATTCTAGTAGTTACATTTGAAAATTTTGTTCTAGGACATTTGGTTTGAGCGCAATCATTAAACTTAGGTCAAAAAAGCCATTTAAGCCTTTTCACAGTGAGATCTATGCGATATGGCCGAGAAATGTAATTTTGATGTTAACTCCCAAAACGCTGCGCAGAAGTCAACCAAACTTCACCCAATAGTGTATTGTATCACAATCTAGTAGTTACATTTGAAAATTTTGTTCTAGGAAATTTTGTTTGAGCGCAATCATCAAACTTAATTAAAAAAGTCATTTAAGCCTTTTCACAGTGAGATCTATGCGATATGGCCGAGAAATGTAATTTTGATGTTAACTCCCAAACCGCTGCGCAGAAGTCAACCAAACTTCACCCATTAGTGTATTGTATCACAATCTAGTAGTTACATGTGAAAATTTGGTTCTAGGACATTTGATTTGAGCGCAATCCTCAAACTTAGGTCAAAAAAGCCATTTAAGCCTTTTCACAGTGAGATCTATGCGATATGGCCGAGAAATGTAATTTTGATGTTAACTCCCAAACCGCTGCGCAGAAGTCAACCAAACTTCACCCAATAGTGTATTGTATCACATTCTAGTAGTTACATTTGAAAATTTCGTTCTAGGACATTTGGTTTGAGCGCAATCATTAAACTTAATTAAAAAAGTCATTTAAGCCTTTTCACAGTGAGATCTATGCGATATGGCCGAGAAATGTAATTTTGATGTTAACTCCCAAACCGCTGCGCAGAAGTCAACCAAACTTCACCCAATAGTGTATTGTATCACAATCTAGTAGTTACATTTGAAAATTTTGTTCTAGGACATTTTGTTTGAACGCAATCATCAAACTTAATTAAAAAAGTCATTTAAGCCTTTTCACGGTGAGATCTATGCGATATGGCCGAGAAATGTAATTTTGATGTTAACTCCCAAACCGCTGCGCAGAAGTCAACCAAACTTCACCCAATAGTGTATTGTATCACATTCTAGTAGTTACATTTGAAAATTTCGTTCTAGGACATTTGGTTTGAGCGCAATCATTAAACTTAGGTCAAAAAAGCCATTTAAGCCTTTTCACAGTGAGATCTATGCGATATGGCCGAGAAATGTAATTTTGATGTTAACTCCCAAACCGCTGCGCAGAAGTCAACTAAACTTCACCCAATAGTGTATTGTATCACATTCTAGTAGTTACATTTGAAAATTTCGTTCTAGGACATTTGGTTTGAGCGCAATCATTAAACTTAATTAAAAAAGTCATTTAAGCCTTTTCACAGTGAGATCTATGCGATATGGCCGAGAAATGTAATTTTGATGTTAACTCCCAAACCGCCTCGCAGAAGTCAACCAAACTTCACCCATTAGTGTATTGTATCACAATCTAGTAGTTACATGTGGAAATTTGGTTATTGGACATTTGGTTTGAGCGCAATCATTAAACTTAGGTCAAAAAAGTCATTTAAGCCTTTTCACAGTGAGATCTATGCGATATGGCCGAGAAATGTAATTTTGATGTTAACTCCCAAACCGCTGCGCAGAAGTCAACTAAACTTCACCCAATAGTGTATTGTATCACATTCTAGTAGTTACATTTGAAAATTTCGTTCTAGGACATTTGGTTTGAGCGCAATCATTAAACTTAATTAAAAAAGTCATTTAAGCCTTTTCACAGTGAGATCTATGCGATATGGCCGAGAAATGTAATTTTGATGTTAACTCCCAAACCGCTGCGCAGAAGTCAACCAAACTTCACCCAATAGTGTATTGTATCACAATCTAGTAGTTACATTTGAAAATTTTGTTCTAGGACATTTTGTTTGAACGCAATCATCAAACTTAATTAAAAAAGTCATTTAAGCCTTTTCACAGTGAGATCTATGCGATATGGCCGAGAAATGTAATTTTGATGTTAACTCCCAAACCGCTGCGCAGAAGTCAACCAAACTTCACCCAATAGTGTATTGTATCACAATCTAGTAGTTACATTTGAAAATTTTGTTCTATGACATTTTGTTTGAACGCAATCATCAAACTTAATTAAAAAAGTCATTTAAGCCTTTTCACAGTGAGATCTATGCGATATGGCCGAGAAATGTAATTTTGATGTTAACTCCCAAACCGCTGCGCAGAAGTCAACCAAACTTCACCCAATAGTGTATTGTATCACAATCTAGTAGTTACATTTGGAAATTTGGTTCTTGGACATTTGATTTGAGCGCAATCCTCAAACTTAGGTCAAAAAAGCCATTTAAGCCTTTTCACAGTGAGATCTATGCGATATGGCCGAGAAATGTAATTTTGATGTTAACTCCCAAACCGCTGCGCAGAAGTCAACCAAACTTCACCCAATAGTGTATTGTATCACAATCTAGTAGTTACATTTGAAAATTTTGTTCTAGGACATTTTGTTTGAACGCAATCATCAAACTTAATTAAAAAAGTCATTTAAGCCTTTTCACAGTGAGATCTATGCGATATGGCCGAGAAATGTAATTTTGATGTTAACTCCCAAACCGCTGCGCAGAAGTCAACCAAACTTCACCCAATAGTGTATTGTATCACATTCTAGTAGTTACATGTGGAAATTTGGTTCTAGGACATTTGATTTGAGCGCAATCCTCAAACTTAGGTCAAAAAAGCCATTTAAGCCTTTTCACAGTGAGATCTATGCGATATGGCCGAGAAATGTAATTTTGATGTTAACTCCCAAACCGCTGCGCAGAAGTCAACCAAACTTCACCCAATAGTGTATTGTATCACATTCTAGTAGTTACATTTGAAAATTTCGTTCTAGGACATTTGGTTTGAGCGCAATCTTTAAACTTAGGTCAAAAAAGCCATTTAAGCCTTTTCACAGTGAGATCTATGCGATATGGCCGAGAAATGTAATTTTGATGTTAACTCCCAAACCGCTGCGCAGAAGTCAACCAAACTTCACCCAATAGTGTATTGTATCACAATCTAGTAGTTACATTTGATAATTTTGTTCTAGGACATTTTGTTTGAACGCAATCATCAAACTTAATTAAAAAAGTCATTTAAGCCTTTTCACAGTGAGATCTATGCGATATGGCCGAGAAATGTAATTTTGATGTTAACTCCCAAACCGCTGCGCAGAAGTCAACCAAACTTCACCCAATAGTGTATTGTATCACAATCTAGTAGTTACATTTTAAAATTTTGTTCTAGGACATTTTGTTTGAACGCAATCATCAAACTTAATTAAAAAAGTCATTTAAGCCTTTTCACGGTGAGATCTATGCGATATGGCCGAGAAATGTAATTTTGATGTTAACTCCCAAACCGCTGCGCAGAAGTCAACTAAACTTCACCCAATAGTGTATTGTATCACATTCTAGTAGTTACATTTGAAAATTTCGTTCTAGGACATTTGGTTTGAGCGCAATCATTAAACTTAATTAAAAAAGTCATTTAAGCCTTTTCACAGTGAGATCTATGCGATATGGCCGAGAAATGTAATTTTGATGTTAACTCCCAAACCGCTGCGCAGAAGTCAACCAAACTTCACCCATTAGTGTATTGTATCACAATCTAGTAATTACATGTGGAAATTTGGTTCTAGGACATTTGATTTGAGCGCAATCCTCAAACTTAGGTCAAAAAAGCCATTTAAGCCTTTTCACAGTGAGATCTATGCGATATGGCCGAGAAATGTAATTTTGATGTTAACTCCCAAACCGCTGCGCAGAAGTCAACCAAACTTCACCCAATAGTGTATTGTATCACAATCTAGTAGTTACATTTGAAAATTTTGTTCTATGACATTTTGTTTGAACGCAATCATCAAACTTAATTAAAAAAGTCATTTAAGCCTTTTCACAGTGAGATCTATGCGATATGGCCGAGAAATGTAATTTTGATGTTAACTCCCAAACCGCTGCGCAGAAGTCAACCAAACTTCACCCATTAGTGTATTGTATCACAATCTAGTAGTTACATGTGGAAATTTGGTTATTGGACATTTGGTTTGAGCGCAATCATTAAACTTAGGTCAAAAAAGCCATTTAAGCCTTTTCACAGTGAGATCTATGCGATATGGCCGAGAAATGTAATTTTGATGTTAACTCCCAAACCGCTGCGCAGAAGTCAACCAAACTTCACCCAATAGTGTATTGTATCACAATCTAGTAGTTACATTTGAAAATTTTGTTCTAGGAAATTTTGTTTGAGCGCAATCATCAAACTTAATTAAAAAAGTCATTTAAGCCTTTTCACAGTGAGATCTATACGATATGGCCGAGAAATGTAATTTTGATGTTAACTCCCAAACCTCTGCGCAGAAGTCAACCAAACTTCACCCATTAGTGTATTGTATCACAATCTAGTAGTTACATGTGGAAATTTGGTTCTAGGACATTTGATTTGAGCGCAATCCTCAAACTTAGGTCAAAAAAGCCATTTAAGCCTTTTCACAGTGAGATCTATGCGATATGGCCGAGAAATGTAATTTTGATGTTAACTCCCAAACCGCTGCGCAGAAGTCAACCAAACTTCACCCAATAGTGTATTGTATCACATTCTAGTAGTTACATTTGAAAATTTCGTTCTAGGACATTTGGTTTGAGCGCAATCTTTAAACTTAGGTCAAAAAAGCCATTTAAGCCTTTTCACAGTGAGATCTATGCGATATGGCCGAGAAATGTAATTTTGATGTTAACTCCCAAACCGCTGCGCAGAAGTCAACCAAACTTCACCCAATAGTGTATTGTATCACAATCTAGTAGTTACATTTGAAAATTTTGTTCTAGGACATTTTGTTTGAACGCAATCATCAAACTTAATTAAAAAAGTCATTTAAGCCTTTTCACAGTGAGATCTATGCGATATGGCCGAGAAATGTAATTTTGATGTTAACTCCCAAACCGCTGCGCAGAAGTCAACCAAACTTCACCCAATAGTGTATTGTATCACAATCTAGTAGTTACATTTGGAAATTTGGTTCTTGGACATTTGATTTGAGCGCAATCCTCAAACTTAGGTCAAAAAAGCCATTTAAGCCTTTTCACAGTGAGATCTATGCGATATGGCCGAGAAATGTAATTTTGATGTTAACTCCCAAACCGCTGCGCAGAAGTCAACCAAACTTCACCCAATAGTGTATTGTATCACAATCTAGTAGTTACATTTGAAAATTTTGTTCTAGGACATTTTGTTTGAACGCAATCATCAAACTTAATTAAAAAAGTCATTTAAGCCTTTTCACAGTGAGATCTATGCGATATGGCCGAGAAATGTAATTTTGATGTTAACTCCCAAACCGCTGCGCAGAAGTCAACCAAACTTCACCCAATAGTGTATTGTATCACATTCTAGTAGTTACATTTGAAAATTTCGTTCTAGGACATTTGGTTTGAGCGCAATCATTAAACTTAGGTCAAAAAAGCCATTTAAGCCTTTTCACAGTGAGATCTATGCGATATGGCCGAGAAATGTAATTTTGATGTTAACTCCCAAACCGCTGCGCAGAAGTCAACCAAACTTCACCCAATAGTGTATTGTATCACATTCTAGTAGTTACATTTGAAAATTTCGTTCTAGGACATTTGGTTTGAGCGCAATCATTAAATTTAGGTCAAAAAAGCCATTTAAGCCTTTTCACAGTGAGATCTATGCGATATGGCCGAGAAATGTAATTTTGATGTTAACTCCCAAACCGCTGCGCAGAAGTCAACCAAACTTCACCCAATAGTGTATTGTATCACATTCTAGTAGTTACATGTGGAAATTTGGTTCTAGGACATTTGATTTGAGCGCAATCCTCAAACTTAGGTCAAAAAAGCCATTTAAGCCTTTTCACAGTGAGATCTATGCGATATGGCCGAGAAATGTAATTTTGATGTTAACTCCCAAACCGCTGCGCAGAAGTCAACCAAACTTCACCCAATAGTGTATTGTATCACATTCTAGTAGTTACATTTGAAAATTTCGTTCTAGGACATTTGGTTTGAGCGCAATCTTTAAACTTAGGTCAAAAAAGCCATTTAAGCCTTTTCACAGTGAGATCTATGCGATATGGCCGAGAAATGTAATTTTGATGTTAACTCCCAAACCGCTGCGCAGAAGTCAACCAAACTTCACCCAATAGTGTATTGTATCACAATCTAGTAGTTACATTTGATAATTTTGTTCTAGGACATTTTGTTTGAACGCAATCATCAAACTTAATTAAAAAAGTCATTTAAGCCTTTTCACAGTGAGATCTATGCGATATGGCCGAGAAATGTAATTTTGATGTTAACTCCCAAACCGCTGCGCAGAAGTCAACCAAACTTCACCCAATAGTGTATTGTATCACAATCTAGTAGTTACATTTTAAAATTTTGTTCTAGGACATTTTGTTTGAACGCAATCATCAAACTTAATTAAAAAAGTCATTTAAGCCTTTTCACGGTGAGATCTATGCGATATGGCCGAGAAATGTAATTTTGATGTTAACTCCCAAACCGCTGCGCAGAAGTCAACTAAACTTCACCCAATAGCTTATTGTATCACATTCTAGTAGTTACATTTGAAAATTTCGTTCTAGGACATTTGGTTTGAGCGCAATCATTAAACTTAATTAAAAAAGTCATTTAAGCCTTTTCACAGTGAGATCTATGCGATATGGCCGAGAAATGTAATTTTGATGTTAACTCCCAAACCGCTGCGCAGAAGTCAACCAAACTTCACCCATTAGTGTATTGTATCACAATCTAGTAATTACATGTGGAAATTTGGTTCTAGGACATTTGATTTGAGCGCAATCCTCAAACTTAGGTCAAAAAAGCCATTTAAGCCTTTTCACAGTGAGATCTATGCGATATGGCCGAGAAATGTAATTTTGATGTTAACTCCCAAACCGCTGCGCAGAAGTCAACCAAACTTCACCCAATAGTGTATTGTATCACAATCTAGTAGTTACATTTGAAAATTTTGTTCTATGACATTTTGTTTGAACGCAATCATCAAACTTAATTAAAAAAGTCATTTAAGCCTTTTCACAGTGAGATCTATGCGATATGGCCGAGAAATGTAATTTTGATGTTAACTCCCAAACCGCTGCGCAGAAGTCAACCAAACTTCACCCATTAGTGTATTGTATCACAATCTAGTAGTTACATGTGGAAATTTGGTTATTGGACATTTGGTTTGAGCGCAATCATTAAACTTAGGTCAAAAAAGCCATTTAAGCCTTTTCACAGTGAGATCTATGCGATATGGCCGAGAAATGTAATTTTGATGTTAACTCCCAAACCGCTGCGCAGAAGTCAACCAAACTTCACCCAATAGTGTATTGTATCACAATCTAGTAGTTACATTTGAAAATTTTGTTCTAGGAAATTTTGTTTGAGCGCAATCATCAAACTTAATTAAAAAAGTCATTTAAGCCTTTTCACAGTGAGATCTATACGATATGGCCGAGAAATGTAATTTTGATGTTAACTCCCAAACCTCTGCGCAGAAGTCAACCAAACTTCACCCATTAGTGTATTGTATCACAATCTAGTAGTTACATGTGGAAATTTGGTTCTAGGACATTTGATTTGAGCGCAATCCTCAAACTTAGGTCAAAAAAGCCATTTAAGCCTTTTCACAGTGAGATCTATGCGATATGGCCGAGAAATGTAATTTTGATGTTAACTCCCAAACCGCTGCGCAGAAGTCAACCAAACTTCACCCAATAGTGTATTGTATCACATTCTAGTAGTTACATTTGAAAATTTCGTTCTAGGACATTTGGTTTGAGCGCAATCTTTAAACTTAGGTCAAAAAAGCCATTTAAGCCTTTTCACAGTGAGATCTATGCGATATGGCCGAGAAATGTAATTTTGATGTTAACTCCCAAACCGCTGCGCAGAAGTCAACCAAACTTCACCCAATAGTGTATTGTATCACAATCTAGTAGTTACATTTGAAAATTTTGTTCTAGGACATTTTGTTTGAACGCAATCATCAAACTTAATTAAAAAAGTCATTTAAGCCTTTTCACAGTGAGATCTATGCGATATGGCCGAGAAATGTAATTTTGATGTTAACTCCCAAACCGCTGCGCAGAAGTCAACCAAACTTCACCCAATAGTGTATTGTATCACAATCTAGTAGTTACATTTGGAAATTTGGTTCTTGGACATTTGATTTGAGCGCAATCCTCAAACTTAGGTCAAAAAAGCCATTTAAGCCTTTTCACAGTGAGATCTATGCGATATGGCCGAGAAATGTAATTTTGATGTTAACTCCCAAACCGCTGCGCAGAAGTCAACCAAACTTCACCCAATAGTGTATTGTATCACAATCTAGTAGTTACATTTGAAAATTTTGTTCTAGGACATTTTGTTTGAACGCAATCATCAAACTTAATTAAAAAAGTCATTTAAGCCTTTTCACAGTGAGATCTATGCGATATGGCCGAGAAATGTAATTTTGATGTTAACTCCCAAACCGCTGCGCAGAAGTCAACCAAACTTCACCCAATAGTGTATTGTATCACATTCTAGTAGTTACATTTGAAAATTTCGTTCTAGGACATTTGGTTTGAGCGCAATCATTAAACTTAGGTCAAAAAAGCCATTTAAGCCTTTTCACAGTGAGATCTATGCGATATGGCCGAGAAATGTAATTTTGATGTTAACTCCCAAACCGCTGCGCAGAAGTCAACCAAACTTCACCCAATAGTGTATTGTATCACATTCTAGTAGTTACATTTGAAAATTTCGTTCTAGGACATTTGGTTTGAGCGCAATCATTAAATTTAGGTCAAAAAAGCCATTTAAGCCTTTTCACAGTGAGATCTATGCGATATGGCCGAGAAATGTAATTTTGATGTTAACTCCCAAACCGCTGCGCAGAAGTCAACTAAACTTCACCCAATAGTGTATTGTATCACATTCTAGTAGTTACATTTGAAAATTTCGTTCTAGGACATTTGGTTTGAGCGCAATCATTAAACTTAATTAAAAAAGTCATTTAAGCCTTTTCACAGTGAGATCTATGCGATATGGCCGAGAAATGTAATTTTGATGTTAACTCCCAAACCGCTGCGCAGAAGTCAACCAAACTTCACCCATTAGTGTATTGTATCACAATCTAGTAATTACATGTGGAAATTTGGTTCTAGGACATTTGATTTGAGCGCAATCCTCAAACTTAGGTCAAAAAAGCCATTTAAGCCTTTTCACAGTGAGATCTATGCGATATGGCCGAGAAATGTAATTTTGATGTTAACTCCCAAACCGCTGCGCAGAAGTCAACCAAACTTCACCCAATAGTGTATTGTATCACAATCTAGTAGTTACATTTGAAAATTTTGTTCTATGACATTTTGTTTGAACGCAATCATCAAACTTAATTAAAAAAGTCATTTAAGCCTTTTCACAGTGAGATCTATGCGATATGGCCGAGAAATGTAATTTTGATGTTAACTCCCAAACCGCCTCGCAGAAGTCAACCAAACTTCACCCATTAGTGTATTGTATCACAATCTAGTAGTTACATGTGGAAATTTGGTTATTGGACATTTGGTTTGAGCGCAATCATTAAACTTAGGTCAAAAAAGTCATTTAAGCCTTTTCACAGTGAGATCTATGCGATATGGCCGAGAAATGTAATTTTGATGTTAACTCCCAAACCGCTGCGCAGAAGTCAACCAAACTTCACCCAATAGTGTATTGTATCACATTCTAGTAGTTACATTTGAAAATTTCGTTCTAGGACATTTGGTTTGAGCGCAATCATTAAATTTAGGTCAAAAAAGCCATTTAAGCCTTTTCACAGTGAGATCTATGCGATATGGCCGAGAAATGTAATTTTGATGTTAACTCCCAAACCGCTGCGCAGAAGTCAACTAAACTTCACCCAATAGTGTATTGTATCACATTCTAGTAGTTACATTTGAAAATTTCGTTCTAGGACATTTGGTTTGAGCGCAATCATTAAACTTAATTAAAAAAGTCATTTAAGCCTTTTCACAGTGAGATCTATGCGATATGGCCGAGAAATGTAATTTTGATGTTAACTCCCAAACCGCTGCGCAGAAGTCAACCAAACTTCACCCATTAGTGTATTGTATCACAATCTAGTAATTACATGTGGAAATTTGGTTCTAGGACATTTGATTTGAGCGCAATCCTCAAACTTAGGTCAAAAAAGCCATTTAAGCCTTTTCACAGTGAGATCTATGCGATATGGCCGAGAAATGTAATTTTGATGTTAACTCCCAAACCGCTGCGCAGAAGTCAACCAAACTTCACCCAATAGTGTATTGTATCACAATCTAGTAGTTACATTTGAAAATTTTGTTCTATGACATTTTGTTTGAACGCAATCATCAAACAATTAAAAAAGTCATTTAAGCCTTTTCACAGTGAGATCTATGCGATATGGCCAAGAAATGTAATTTTGATGTTAACTCCCAAACCGCCTCGCAGAAGTCAACCAAACTTCACCCATTAGTGTATTGTATCGCAATCTAGTAGTTACATGTGGAAATTTGGTTATTGGACATTTGGTTTGAGCGCAATCATTAAACTTAGGTCAAAAAAGCCATTTAAGCCTTTTCACAGTGAGATCTATGCGATATGGCCGAGAAATGTAATTTTGATGTTAACTCCAAAACCGCTGCGCAGAAGTCAACCAAACTTCACCCAATAGTGTATTGTATCACAATCTAGTAGTTACATTTGAAAATTTTGTTCTAGGAAATTTTGTTTGAGCGCAATCATCAAACTTAATTAAAAAAGTCATTTGAGCCTTTTCACAGTGAGATCTATGCGATATGGCCGAGAAATGTAATTTTGATGTTAACTCCCAAACCTCTGCGCAGAAGTCAACCAAACTTCACCCATTAGTGTATTGTATCACAATCTAGTAGTTACATGTGGAAATTTGGTTCTAGGACATTTGATTTGAGCGCAATCCTCAAACTTAGGTCAAAAAAGCCATTTAAGCCTTTTCACAGTGAGATCTATGCGATATGGCCGAGAAATGTAATTTTGATGTTAACTCCCAAACCGCTGCGCAGAAGTCAACCAAACTTCACCCAATAGTGTATTGTATCACATTCTAGTAGTTACATTTGAAAATTTCGTTCTAGGACATTTGGTTTGAGCGCAATCTTTAAACTTAGGTCAAAAAAGCCATTTAAGCCTTTTCACAGTGAGATCTATGCGATATGGCCGAGAAATGTAATTTTGATGTTAACTCCCAAACCGCTGCGCAGAAGTCAACCAAACTTCACCTAATAGTGTATTGTATCACAATCTAGTAGTTACATTTGAAAATTTTGTTCTAGGACATTTTGTTTGAACGCAATCATCAAACTTAATTAAAAAAGTCATTTAAGCCTTTTCACAGTGAGATCTATGCGATATGGCCGAGAAATGTAATTTTGATGTTAACTCCCAAACCGCTGCGCAGAAGTCAACCAAACTTCACCCAATAGTGTATTGTATCACAATCTAGTAGTTACATTTTAAAATTTTGTTCTAGGACATTTTGTTTGAACGCAATCATCAAACTTAATTAAAAAAGTCATTTAAGCCTTTTCACGGTGAGATCTATGCGATATGGCCGAGAAATGTAATTTTGATGTTAACTCCCAAACCGCTGCGCAGAAGTCAACCAAACTTCACCCAATAGTGTATTGTATCACATTCTAGTAGTTACATTTGAAAATTTCGTTCTAGGACATTTGGTTTGAGCGCAATCATTAAACTTAATTTAAAAAGTCATTTAAGCCTTTTCACAGTGAGATCTATGCGATATGGCCGAGAAATGTAATTTTGATGTTAACTCCCAAACCGCTGCGCAGAAGTCAACCAAACTTCACCCATTAGTGTATTGTATCACAATCTAGTAATTACATGTGGAAATTTGGTTCTAGGACATTTGATTTGAGCGCAATCCTCAAACTTAGGTCAAAAAAGCCATTTAAGCCTTTTCACAGTGAGATCTATGCGATATGGCCGAGAAATGTAATTTTGATGTTAACTCCCAAACCGCTGCGCAGAAGTCAACCAAACTTCACCCAATAGTGTATTGTATCACAATCTAGTAGTTACATTTGAAAATTTTGTTCTATGACATTTTGTTTGAACGCAATCATCAAACTTAATTAAAAAAGTCATTTAAGCCTTTTCACAGTGAGATCTATGCGATATGGCCGAGAAATGTAATTTTGATGTTAACTCCCAAACCGCCTCGCAGAAGTCAACCAAACTTCACCCATTAGTGTATTGTATCACAATCTAGTAGTTACATGTGGAAATTTGGTTATTGGACATTTGGTTTGAGCGCAATCATTAAACTTAGGTCAAAAAAGTCATTTAAGCCTTTTCACAGTGAGATCTATGCGATATGGCCGAGAAATGTAATTTTGATGTTAACTCCCAAACCGCTGCGCAGAAGTCAACCAAACTTCACCCAATAGTGTATTGTATCACATTCTAGTAGTTACATTTGAAAATTTCGTTCTAGGACATTTGGTTTGAGCGCAATCATTAAATTTAGGTCAAAAAAGCCATTTAAGCCTTTTCACAGTGAGATCTATGAGATATGGCCGAGAAATGTAATTTTGATGTTAACTCCCAAACCGCTGCGCAGAAGTCAACTAAACTTCACCCAATAGTGTATTGTATCACATTCTAGTAGTTACATTTGAAAATTTCGTTCTAGGACATTTGGTTTGAGCGCAATCATTAAACTTAATTAAAAAAGTCATTTAAGCCTTTTCACAGTGAGATCTATGCGATATGGCCGAGAAATGTAATTTTGATGTTAACTCCCAAACCGCTGCGCAGAAGTCAACCAAACTTCACCCATTAGTGTATTGTATCACAATCTAGTAATTACATGTGGAAATTTGGTTCTAGGACATTTGATTTGAGCGCAATCCTCAAACTTAGGTCAAAAAAGCCATTTAAGCCTTTTCACAGTGAGATCTATGCGATATGGCCGAGAAATGTAATTTTGATGTTAACTCCCAAACCGCTGCGCAGAAGTCAACCAAACTTCACCCAATAGTGTATTGTATCACAATCTAGTAGTTACATTTGAAAATTTTGTTCTATGACATTTTGTTTGAACGCAATCATCAAACAATTAAAAAAGTCATTTAAGCCTTTTCACAGTGAGATCTATGCGATATGGCCAAGAAATGTAATTTTGATGTTAACTCCCAAACCGCCTCGCAGAAGTCAACCAAACTTCACCCATTAGTGTATTGTATCGCAATCTAGTAGTTACATGTGGAAATTTGGTTATTGGACATTTGGTTTGAGCGCAATCATTAAACTTAGGTCAAAAAAGCCATTTAAGCCTTTTCACAGTGAGATCTATGCGATATGGCCGAGAAATGTAATTTTGATGTTAACTCCAAAACCGCTGCGCAGAAGTCAACCAAACTTCACCCAATAGTGTATTGTATCACAATCTAGTAGTTACATTTGAAAATTTTGTTCTAGGAAATTTTGTTTGAGCGCAATCATCAAACTTAATTAAAAAAGTCATTTGAGCCTTTTCACAGTGAGATCTATGCGATATGGCCGAGAAATGTAATTTTGATGTTAACTCCCAAACCTCTGCGCAGAAGTCAACCAAACTTCACCCATTAGTGTATTGTATCACAATCTAGTAGTTACATGTGGAAATTTGGTTCTAGGACATTTGATTTGAGCGCAATCCTCAAACTTAGGTCAAAAAAGCCATTTAAGCCTTTTCACAGTGAGATCTATGCGATATGGCCGAGAAATGTAATTTTGATGTTAACTCCCAAACCGCTGCGCAGAAGTCAACCAAACTTCACCCAATAGTGTATTGTATCACATTCTAGTAGTTACATTTGAAAATTTCGTTCTAGGACATTTGGTTTGAGCGCAATCTTTAAACTTAGGTCAAAAAAGCCATTTAAGCCTTTTCACAGTGAGATCTATGCGATATGGCCGAGAAATGTAATTTTGATGTTAACTCCCAAACCGCTGCGCAGAAGTCAACCAAACTTCACCTAATAGTGTATTGTATCACAATCTAGTAGTTACATTTGAAAATTTTGTTCTAGGACATTTTGTTTGAACGCAATCATCAAACTTAATTAAAAAAGTCATTTAAGCCTTTTCACAGTGAGATCTATGCGATATGGCCGAGAAATGTAATTTTGATGTTAACTCCCAAACCGCTGCGCAGAAGTCAACCAAACTTCACCCAATAGTGTATTGTATCACAATCTAGTAGTTACATTTTAAAATTTTGTTCTAGGACATTTTGTTTGAACGCAATCATCAAACTTAATTAAAAAAGTCATTTAAGCCTTTTCACGGTGAGATCTATGCGATATGGCCGAGAAATGTAATTTTGATGTTAACTCCCAAACCGCTGCGCAGAAGTCAACCAAACTTCACCCAATAGTGTATTGTATCACATTCTAGTAGTTACATTTGAAAATTTCGTTCTAGGACATTTGGTTTGAGCGCAATCATTAAACTTAGGTCAAAAAAGCCATTTAAGCCTTTTCACAGTGAGATCTATGCGATATGGCCGAGAAATGTAATTTTGATGTTAACTCCCAAACCGCTGCGCAGAAGTCAACTAAACTTCACCCAATAGTGTATTGTATCACATTCTAGTAGTTACATTTGAAAATTTCGTTCTAGGACATTTGGTTTGAGCGCAATCATTAAACTTAATTAAAAAAGTCATTTAAGCCTTTTCACAGTGAGATCTATGCGATATGGCCGAGAAATGTAATTTTGATGTTAACTCCCAAACCGCTGCGCAGAAGTCAACCAAACTTCACCCATTAGTGTATTGTATCACAATCTAGTAATTACATGTGGAAATTTGGTTCTAGGACATTTGATTTGAGCGCAATCCTCAAACTTAGGTCAAAAAAGCCATTTAAGCCTTTTCACAGTGAGATCTATGCGATATGGCCGAGAAATGTAATTTTGATGTTAACTCCCAAACCGCTGCGCAGAAGTCAACCAAACTTCACCCAATAGTGTATTGTATCACAATCTAGTAGTTACATTTGAAAATTTTGTTCTAGGACATTTTGTTTGAACGCAATCATCAAACTTAATTAAAAAAGTCATTTAAGCCTTTTCACAGTGAGATCTATGCGATATGGCCGAGAAATGTAATTTTGATGTTAACTCCCAAACCGCTGCGCAGAAGTCAACCAAACTTCACCCAATAGTGTATTGTATCACATTCTAGTAGTTACATTTGAAAATTTCGTTCTAGGACATTTGGTTTGAGCGCAATCATTAAACTTAGGTCAAAAAAGCCATTTAAGCCTTTTCACAGTGAGATCTATGCAATATGGCCGAGAAATGTAATTTTGATGTTAACTCCCAAACCGCTGCGCAGAAGTCAACCAAACTTCACCCAATAGTGTATTGTATCACAATCTAGTAGTTACATTTGAAAATTTTGTTCTAGGAAATTTTGTTTGAGCGCAATCATCAAACTTAATTAAAAAAGTCATTTAAGCCTTTTCACAGTGAGATCTATGCGATATGGCCGAGAAATGTAATTTTGATGTTAACTCCCAAACCGCTGCGCAGAAGTCAACCAAACTTCACCCATTAGTGTATTGTATCACAATCTAGTAGTTACATGTGAAAATTTGGTTCTAGGACATTTGATTTGAGCGCAATCCTCAAACTTAGGTCAAAAAAGCCATTTAAGCCTTTTCACAGTGAGATCTATGCGATATGGCCGAGAAATGTAATTTTGATGTTAACTCCCAAACCGCTGCGCAGAAGTCAACCAAACTTCACCCAATAGTGTATTGTATCACATTCTAGTAGTTACATTTGAAAATTTCGTTCTAGGACATTTGGTTTGAGCGCAATCATTAAACTTAGGTCAAAAAAGCCATTTAAGCCTTTTCACAGTGAGATCTATGCGATATGGCCGAGAAATGTAATTTTGATGTTAACTCCCAAACCGCTGCGCAGAAGTCAACTAAACTTCACCCAATAGTGTATTGTATCACATTCTAGTAGTTACATTTGAAAATTTCGTTCTAGGACATTTGGTTTGAGCGCAATCATTAAACTTAATTAAAAAAGTCATTTAAGCCTTTTCACAGTGAGATCTATGCGATATGGCCGAGAAATGTAATTTTGATGTTAACTCCCAAACCGCTGCGCAGAAGTCAACCAAACTTCACCCAATAGTGTATTGTATCACAATCTAGTAGTTACATGTGAAAATGTTGTTCTAGGACATTTTGTTTGAACGCAATCATCAAACTTAATTAAAAAAGTCATTTAAGCCTTTTCACAGTGAGATCTATGCGATATGGCCGAGAAATGTAATTTTGATGTTAACTCCCAAACCGCTGCGCAGAAGTCAACCAAACTTCACCCAATAGTGTATTGTATCACAATCTAGTAGTTACATTTGAAAATTTTGTTCTATGACATTTTGTTTGAACGCAATCATCAAACTTAATTAAAAAAGTCATTTAAGCCTTTTCACAGTGAGATCTATGCGATATGGCCGAGAAATGTAATTTTGATGTTAACTCCCAAACCGCTGCGCAGAAGTCAACCAAACTTCACCCAATAGTGTATTGTATCACAATCTAGTAGTTACATTTGGAAATTTGGTTCTTGGACATTTGATTTGAGCGCAATCCTCAAACTTAGGTCAAAAAAGCCATTTAAGCCTTTTCACAGTGAGATCTATGCGATATGGCCGAGAAATGTAATTTTGATGTTAACTCCCAAACCGCTGCGCAGAAGTCAACCAAACTTCACCCAATAGTGTATTGTATCACAATCTAGTAGTTACATTTGAAAATTTTGTTCTAGGACATTTTGTTTGAACGCAATCATCAAACTTAATTAAAAAAGTCATTTAAGCCTTTTCACAGTGAGATCTATGCGATATGGCCGAGAAATGTAATTTTGATGTTAACTCCAAAACCTCTGCGCAGAAGTCAACCAAACTTCACCCATTAGTGTATTGTATCACAATCTAGTAGTTACATGTGGAAATTTGGTTCTAGGACATTTGATTTGAGCGCAATCCTCAAACTTAGGTCAAAAAAGCCATTTAAGCCTTTTCACAGTGAGATCTATGCGATATGGCCGAGAAATGTAATTTTGATGTTAACTCCCAAACCGCTGCGCAGAAGTCAACCAAACTTCACCCAATAGTGTATTGTATCACATTCTAGTAGTTACATTTGAAAATTTCGTTCTAGGACATTTGGTTTGAGCGCAATCTTTAAACTTAGGTCAAAAAAGCCATTTAAGCCTTTTCACAGTGAGATCTATGCGATATGGCCGAGAAATGTAATTTTGATGTTAACTCCCAAACCGCTGCGCAGAAGTCAACCAAACTTCACCTAATAGTGTATTGTATCACAATCTAGTAGTTACATTTGAAAATTTTGTTCTAGGACATTTTGTTTGAACGCAATCATCAAACTTAATTAAAAAAGTCATTTAAGCCTTTTCACAGTGAGATCTATGCGATATGGCCGAGAAATGTAATTTTGATGTTAACTCCCAAACCGCTGCGCAGAAGTCAACCAAACTTCACCCAATAGTGTATTGTATCACAATCTAGTAGTTACATTTTAAAATTTTGTTCTAGGACATTTTGTTTGAACGCAATCATCAAACTTAATTAAAAAAGTCATTTAAGCCTTTTCACGGTGAGATCTATGCGATATGGCCGAGAAATGTAATTTTGATGTTAACTCCCAAACCGCTGCGCAGAAGTCAACCAAACTTCACCCAATAGTGTATTGTATCACATTCTAGTAGTTACATTTGAAAATTTCGTTCTAGGACATTTGGTTTGAGCGCAATCATTAAACTTAGGTCAAAAAAGCCATTTAAGCCTTTTCACAGTGAGATCTATGCGATATGGCCGAGAAATGTAATTTTGATGTTAACTCCCAAACCGCTGCGCAGAAGTCAACTAAACTTCACCCAATAGTGTATTGTATCACATTCTAGTAGTTACATTTGAAAATTTCGTTCTAGGACATTTGGTTTGAGCGCAATCATTAAACTTAATTAAAAAAGTCATTTAAGCCTTTTCACAGTGAGATCTATGCGATATGGCCGAGAAATGTAATTTTGATGTTAACTCCCAAACCGCTGCGCAGAAGTCAACCAAACTTCACCCATTAGTGTATTGTATCACAATCTAGTAATTACATGTGGAAATTTGGTTCTAGGACATTTGATTTGAGCGCAATCCTCAAACTTAGGTCAAAAAAGCCATTTAAGCCTTTTCACAGTGAGATCTATGCGATATGGCCGAGAAATGTAATTTTGATGTTAACTCCCAAACCGCTGCGCAGAAGTCAACCAAACTTCACCCAATAGTGTATTGTATCACAATCTAGTAGTTACATTTGAAAATTTTGTTCTAGGACATTTTGTTTGAACGCAATCATCAAACTTAATTAAAAAAGTCATTTAAGCCTTTTCACAGTGAGATCTATGCGATATGGCCGAGAAATGTAATTTTGATGTTAACTCCCAAACCGCTGCGCAGAAGTCAACCAAACTTCACCCAATAGTGTATTGTATCACATTCTAGTAGTTACATTTGAAAATTTCGTTCTAGGACATTTGGTTTGAGCGCAATCATTAAACTTAGGTCAAAAAAGCCATTTAAGCCTTTTCACAGTGAGATCTATGCGATATGGCCGAGAAATGTAATTTTGATGTTAACTCCCAAACCGCTGCGCAGAAGTCAACCAAACTTCACCCAATAGTGTATTGTATCACAATCTAGTAGTTACATTTGAAAATTTTGTTCTAGGAAATTTTGTTTGAGCGCAATCATCAAACTTAATTAAAAAAGTCATTTAAGCCTTTTCACAGTGAGATCTATGCGATATGGCCGAGAAATGTAATTTTGATGTTAACTCCCAAACCGCTGCGCAGAAGTCAACCAAACTTCACCCATTAGTGTATTGTATCACAATCTAGTAGTTACATGTGAAAATTTGGTTCTAGGACATTTGATTTGAGCGCAATCCTCAAACTTAGGTCAAAAAAGCCATTTAAGCCTTTTCACAGTGAGATCTATGCGATATGGCCGAGAAATGTAATTTTGATGTTAACTCCCAAACCGCTGCGCAGAAGTCAACCAAACTTCACCCAATAGTGTATTGTATCACATTCTAGTAGTTACATTTGAAAATTTCGTTCTAGGACATTTGGTTTGAGCGCAATCATTAAACTTAGGTCAAAAAAGCCATTTAAGCCTTTTCACAGTGAGATCTATGCGATATGGCCGAGAAATGTAATTTTGATGTTAACTCCCAAACCGCTGCGCAGAAGTCAACTAAACTTCACCCAATAGTGTATTGTATCACATTCTAGTAGTTACATTTGAAAATTTCGTTCTAGGACATTTGGTTTGAGCGCAATCATTAAACTTAATTAAAAAAGTCATTTAAGCCTTTTCACAGTGAGATCTATGCGATATGGCCGAGAAATGTAATTTTGATGTTAACTCCCAAACCGCTGCGCAGAAGTCAACCAAACTTCACCCAATAGTGTATTGTATCACAATCTAGTAGTTACATTTGAAAATTTTGTTCTAGGACATTTTGTTTGAACGCAATCATCAAACTTAATTAAAAAAGTCATTTAAGCCTTTTCACAGTGAGATCTATGCGATATGGCCGAGAAATGTAATTTTGATGTTAACTCCCAAACCGCTGCGCAGAAGTCAACCAAACTTCACCCAATAGTGTATTGTATCACAATCTAGTAGTTACATTTGAAAATTTTGTTCTAGGACATTTTGTTTGAACGCAATCATCAAACTTAATTAAAAAAGTCATTTAAGCCTTTTCACAGTGAGATCTATGCGATATGGCCGAGAAATGTAATTTTGATGTTAACTCCCAAACCGCTGCGCAGAAGTCAACCAAACTTCACCCAATAGTGTATTGTATCACAATCTAGTAGTTACATTTGAAAATTTTGTTCTATGACATTTTGTTTGAACGCAATCATCAAACTTAATTAAAAAAGTCATTTAAGCCTTTTCACAGTGAGATCTATGCGATATGGCCGAGAAATGTAATTTTGATGTTAACTCCCAAACCGCTGCGCAGAAGTCAACCAAACTTCACCCAATAGTGTATTGTATCACAATCTAGTAGTTACATTTGGAAATTTGGTTCTTGGACATTTGATTTGAGCGCAATCCTCAAACTTAGGTCAAAAAAGCCATTTAAGCCTTTTCACAGTGAGATCTATGCGATATGGCCGAGAAATGTAATTTTGATGTTAACTCCCAAACCGCTGCGCAGAAGTCAACCAAACTTCACCCAATAGTGTATTGTATCACAATCTAGTAGTTACATTTGAAAATTTTGTTCTAGGACATTTTGTTTGAACGCAATCATCAAACTTAATTAAAAAAGTCATTTAAGCCTTTTCACAGTGAGATCTATGCGATATGGCCGAGAAATGTAATTTTGATGTTAACTCCCAAACCGCTGCGCAGAAGTCAACCAAACTTCACCCAATAGTGTATTGTATCACATTCTAGTAGTTACATGTGGAAATTTGGTTCTAGGACATTTGATTTGAGCGCAATCCTCAAACTTAGGTCAAAAAAGCCATTTAAGCCTTTTCACAGTGAGATCTATGCGATATGGCCGAGAAATGTAATTTTGATGTTAACTCCCAAACCGCTGCGCAGAAGTCAACCAAACTTCACCCAATAGTGTATTGTATCACATTCTAGTAGTTACATTTGAAAATTTCGTTCTAGGACATTTGGTTTGAGCGCAATCTTTAAACTTAGGTCAAAAAAGCCATTTAAGCCTTTTCACAGTGAGATCTATGCGATATGGCCGAGAAATGTAATTTTGATGTTAACTCCCAAACCGCTGCGCAGAAGTCAACCAAACTTCACCCAATAGTGTATTGTATCACAATCTAGTAGTTACATTTGAAAATTTTGTTCTAGGACATTTTGTTTGAACGCAATCATCAAACTTAATTAAAAAAGTCATTTAAGCCTTTTCACAGTGAGATCTATGCGATATGGCCGAGAAATGTAATTTTGATGTTAACTCCCAAACCGCTGCGCAGAAGTCAACCAAACTTCACCCAATAGTGTATTGTATCACAATCTAGTAGTTACATTTTAAAATTTTGTTCTAGGACATTTTGTTTGAACGCAATCATCAAACTTAATTAAAAAAGTCATTTAAGCCTTTTCACGGTGAGATCTATGCGATATGGCCGAGAAATGTAATTTTGATGTTAACTCCCAAACCGCTGCGCAGAAGTCAACTAAACTTCACCCAATAGTGTATTGTATCACATTCTAGTAGTTACATTTGAAAATTTCGTTCTAGGACATTTGGTTTGAGCGCAATCATTAAACTTAATTAAAAAAGTCATTTAAGCCTTTTCACAGTGAGATCTATGCGATATGGCCGAGAAATGTAATTTTGATGTTAACTCCCAAACCGCTGCGCAGAAGTCAACCAAACTTCACCCATTAGTGTATTGTATCACAATCTAGTAATTACATGTGGAAATTTGGTTCTAGGACATTTGATTTGAGCGCAATCCTCAAACTTAGGTCAAAAAAGCCATTTAAGCCTTTTCACAGTGAGATCTATGCGATATGGCCGAGAAATGTAATTTTGATGTTAACTCCCAAACCGCTGCGCAGAAGTCAACCAAACTTCACCCAATAGTGTATTGTATCACAATCTAGTAGTTACATTTGAAAATTTTGTTCTATGACATTTTGTTTGAACGCAATCATCAAACTTAATTAAAAAAGTCATTTAAGCCTTTTCACAGTGAGATCTATGCGATATGGCCGAGAAATGTAATTTTGATGTTAACTCCCAAACCGCTGCGCAGAAGTCAACCAAACTTCACCCATTAGTGTATTGTATCACAATCTAGTAGTTACATGTGGAAATTTGGTTATTGGACATTTGGTTTGAGCGCAATCATTAAACTTAGGTCAAAAAAGCCATTTAAGCCTTTTCACAGTGAGATCTATGCGATATGGCCGAGAAATGTAATTTTGATGTTAACTCCCAAACCGCTGCGCAGAAGTCAACCAAACTTCACCCAATAGTGTATTGTATCACAATCTAGTAGTTACATTTGAAAATTTTGTTCTAGGAAATTTTGTTTGAGCGCAATCATCAAACTTAATTAAAAAAGTCATTTAAGCCTTTTCACAGTGAGATCTATACGATATGGCCGAGAAATGTAATTTTGATGTTAACTCCCAAACCTCTGCGCAGAAGTCAACCAAACTTCACCCATTAGTGTATTGTATCACAATCTAGTAGTTACATGTGGAAATTTGGTTCTAGGACATTTGATTTGAGCGCAATCCTCAAACTTAGGTCAAAAAAGCCATTTAAGCCTTTTCACAGTGAGATCTATGCGATATGGCCGAGAAATGTAATTTTGATGTTAACTCCCAAACCGCTGCGCAGAAGTCAACCAAACTTCACCCAATAGTGTATTGTATCACATTCTAGTAGTTACATTTGAAAATTTCGTTCTAGGACATTTGGTTTGAGCGCAATCTTTAAACTTAGGTCAAAAAAGCCATTTAAGCCTTTTCACAGTGAGATCTATGCGATATGGCCGAGAAATGTAATTTTGATGTTAACTCCCAAACCGCTGCGCAGAAGTCAACCAAACTTCACCCAATAGTGTATTGTATCACAATCTAGTAGTTACATTTGAAAATTTGGTTATAGGACATTTTGTTTGAACGCAATCATCAAACTTAATTAAAAAAGTCATTTAAGCCTTTTCACAGTGAGATCTATGCGATATGGCCGAGAAATGTAATTTTGATGTTAACTCCCAAACCGCTGCGCAGAAGTCAACCAAACTTCACCCAATAGTGTATTGTATCACAATCTAGTAGTTACATTTGGAAATTTGGTTCTTGGACATTTGATTTGAGCGCAATCCTCAAACTTAGGTCAAAAAAGCCATTTAAGCCTTTTCACAGTGAGATCTATGCGATATGGCCGAGAAATGTAATTTTGATGTTAACTCCCAAACCGCTGCGCAGAAGTCAACCAAACTTCACCCAATAGTGTATTGTATCACAATCTAGTAGTTACATTTGAAAATTTTGTTCTAGGACATTTTGTTTGAACGCAATCATCAAACTTAATTAAAAAAGTCATTTAAGCCTTTTCACAGTGTGCGATATGGCCGAGAAATGTAATTTTGATGTTAACTCCCAAACCGCTGCGCAGAAGTCAACCAAACTTCACCCAATAGTGTATTGTATCACATTCTAGTAGTTACATTTGAAAATTTCGTTCTAGGACATTTGGTTTGAGCGCAATCATTAAACTTAGGTCAAAAAAGCCATTTAAGCCTTTTCACAGTGAGATCTATGCGATATGGCCGAGAAATGTAATTTTGATGTTAACTCCCAAACCGCTGCGCAGAAGTCAACCAAACTTCACCCAATAGTGTATTGTATCACATTCTAGTAGTTACATTTGAAAATTTCGTTCTAGGACATTTGGTTTGAGCGCAATCATTAAATTTAGGTCAAAAAAGCCATTTAAGCCTTTTCACAGTGAGATCTATGCGATATGGCCGAGAAATGTAATTTTGATGTTAACTCCCAAACCGCTGCGCAGAAGTCAACTAAACTTCACCCAATAGTGTATTGTATCACATTCTAGTAGTTACATTTGAAAATTTCGTTCTAGGACATTTGGTTTGAGCGCAATCATTAAACTTAATTAAAAAAGTCATTTAAGCCTTTTCACAGTGAGATCTATGCGATATGGCCGAGAAATGTAATTTTGATGTTAACTCCCAAACCGCTGCGCAGAAGTCAACCAAACTTCACCCATTAGTGTATTGTATCACAATCTAGTAATTACATGTAGAAATTTGGTTCTAGGACATTTGATTTGAGCGCAATCCTCAAACTTAGGTCAAAAAAGCCATTTAAGCCTTTTCACAGTGAGATCTATGCGATATGGCCGAGAAATGTAATTTTGATGTTAACTCCCAAACCGCTGCGCAGAAGTCAACCAAACTTCACCCAATAGTGTATTGTATCACAATCTAGTAGTTACATTTGAAAATTTTGTTCTATGACATTTTGTTTGAACGCAATCATCAAACTTAATTAAAAAAGTCATTTAAGCCTTTTCACAGTGAGATCTATGCGATATGGCCGAGAAATGTAATTTTGATGTTAACTCCCAAACCGCCTCGCAGAAGTCAACCAAACTTCACCCATTAGTGTATTGTATCACAATCTAGTAGTTACATGTGGAAATTTGGTTATTGGACATTTGGTTTGAGCGCAATCATTAAACTTAGGTCAAAAAAGTCATTTAAGCCTTTTCACAGTGAGATCTATGCGATATGGCCGAGAAATGTAATTTTGATGTTAACTCCCAAACCGCTGCGCAGAAGTCAACCAAACTTCACCCAATAGTGTATTGTATCACATTCTAGTAGTTACATTTGAAAATTTCGTTCTAGGACATTTGGTTTGAGCGCAATCATTAAATTTAGGTCAAAAAAGCCATTTAAGCCTTTTCACAGTGAGATCTATGCGATATGGCCGAGAAATGTAATTTTGATGTTAACTCCCAAACCGCTGCGCAGAAGTCAACTAAACTTCACCCAATAGTGTATTGTATCACATTCTAGTAGTTACATTTGAAAATTTCGTTCTAGGACATTTGGTTTGAGCGCAATCATTAAACTTAATTAAAAAAGTCATTTAAGCCTTTTCACAGTGAGATCTATGCGATATGGCCGAGAAATGTAATTTTGATGTTAACTCCCAAACCGCTGCGCAGAAGTCAACCAAACTTCACCCATTAGTGTATTGTATCACAATCTAGTAATTACATGTGGAAATTTGGTTCTAGGACATTTGATTTGAGCGCAATCCTCAAACTTAGGTCAAAAAAGCCATTTAAGCCTTTTCACAGTGAGATCTATGCGATATGGCCGAGAAATGTAATTTTGATGTTAACTCCCAAACCGCTGCGCAGAAGTCAACCAAACTTCACCCAATAGTGTATTGTATCACAATCTAGTAGGTACATTTGAAAATTTTGTTCTATGACATTTTGTTTGAACGCAATCATCAAACAATTAAAAAAGTCATTTAAGCCTTTTCACAGTGAGATCTATGCGATATGGCCGAGAAATGTAATTTTGATGTTAACTCCCAAACCGCCTCGCAGAAGTCAACCAAACTTCACCCATTAGTGTATTGTATCGCAATCTAGTAGTTACATGTGGAAATTTGGTTATTGGACATTTGGTTTGAGCGCAATCATTAAACTTAGGTCAAAAAAGCCATTTAAGCCTTTTCACAGTGAGATCTATGCGATATGGCCGAGAAATGTAATTTTGATGTTAACTCCAAAACCGCTGCGCAGAAGTCAACCAAACTTCACCCAATAGTGTATTGTATCACAATCTAGTAGTTACATTTGAAAATTTTGTTCTAGGAAATTTTGTTTGAGCGCAATCATCAAACTTAATTAAAAAAGTCATTTGAGCCTTTTCACAGTGAGATCTATGCGATATGGCCGAGAAATGTAATTTTGATGTTAACTCCCAAACCTCTGCGCAGAAGTCAACCAAACTTCACCCATTAGTGTATTGTATCACAATCTAGTAGTTACATGTGGAAATTTGGTTCTAGGACATTTGATTTGAGCGCAATCCTCAAACTTAGGTCAAAAAAGCCATTTAAGCCTTTTCACAGTGAGATCTATGCGATATGGCCGAGAAATGTAATTTTGATGTTAACTCCCAAACCGCTGCGCAGAAGTCAACCAAACTTCACCCAATAGTGTATTGTATCACATTCTAGTAGTTACATTTGAAAATTTCGTTCTAGGACATTTGGTTTGAGCGCAATCTTTAAACTTAGGTCAAAAAAGCCATTTAAGCCTTTTCACAGTGAGATCTATGCGATATGGCCGAGAAATGTAATTTTGATGTTAACTCCCAAACCGCTGCGCAGAAGTCAACCAAACTTCACCTAATAGTGTATTGTATCACAATCTAGTAGTTACATTTGAAAATTTTGTTCTAGGACATTTTGTTTGAACGCAATCATCAAACTTAATTAAAAAAGTCATTTAAGCCTTTTCACAGTGAGATCTATGCGATATGGCCGAGAAATGTAATTTTGATGTTAACTCCCAAACCGCTGCGCAGAAGTCAACCAAACTTCACCCAATAGTGTATTGTATCACAATCTAGTAGTTACATTTTAAAATTTTGTTCTAGGACATTTTGTTTGAACGCAATCATCAAACTTAATTAAAAAAGTCATTTAAGCCTTTTCACGGTGAGATCTATGCGATATGGCCGAGAAATGTAATTTTGATGTTAACTCCCAAACCGCTGCGCAGAAGTCAACCAAACTTCACCCAATAGTGTATTGTATCACATTCTAGTAGTTACATTTGAAAATTTCGTTCTAGGACATTTGGTTTGAGCGCAATCATTAAACTTAGGTCAAAAAAGCCATTTAAGCCTTTTCACAGTGAGATCTATGCGATATGGCCGAGAAATGTAATTTTGATGTTAACTCCCAAACCGCTGCGCAGAAGTCAACTAAACTTCACCCAATAGTGTATTGTATCACATTCTAGTAGTTACATTTGAAAATTTCGTTCTAGGACATTTGGTTTGAGCGCAATCATTAAACTTAATTAAAAAAGTCATTTAAGCCTTTTCACAGTGAGATCTATGCGATATGGCCGAGAAATGTAATTTTGATGTTAACTCCCAAACCGCTGCGCAGAAGTCAACCAAACTTCACCCATTAGTGTATTGTATCACAATCTAGTAATTACATGTGGAAATTTGGTTCTAGGACATTTGATTTGAGCGCAATCCTCAAACTTAGGTCAAAAAAGCCATTTAAGCCTTTTCACAGTGAGATCTATGCGATATGGCCGAGAAATGTAATTTTGATGTTAACTCCCAAACCGCTGCGCAGAAGTCAACCAAACTTCACCCAATAGTGTATTGTATCACAATCTAGTAGTTACATTTGAAAATTTTGTTCTATGACATTTTGTTTGAACGCAATCATCAAACTTAATTAAAAAAGTCATTTAAGCCTTTTCACAGTGAGATCTATGCGATATGGCCGAGAAATGTAATTTTGATGTTAACTCCCAAACCGCCTCGCAGAAGTCAACCAAACTTCACCCATTAGTGTATTGTATCACAATCTAGTAGTTACATGTGGAAATTTGGTTATTGGACATTTGGTTTGAGCGCAATCATTAAACTTAGGTCAAAAAAGTCATTTAAGCCTTTTCACAGTGAGATCTATGCGATATGGCCGAGAAATGTAATTTTGATGTTAACTCCCAAACCGCTGCGCAGAAGTCAACCAAACTTCACCCAATAGTGTATTGTATCACATTCTAGTAGTTACATTTGAAAATTTCGTTCTAGGACATTTGGTTTGAGCGCAATCATTAAATTTAGGTCAAAAAAGCCATTTAAGCCTTTTCACAGTGAGATCTATGCGATATGGCCGAGAAATGTAATTTTGATGTTAACTCCCAAACCGCTGCGCAGAAGTCAACCAAACTTCACCCAATAGTGTATTGTATCACATTCTAGTAGTTACATTTGAAAATTTCGTTCTAGGACATTTGGTTTGAGCGCAATCTTTAAACTTAGGTCAAAAAAGCCATTTAAGCCTTTTCACAGTGAGATCTATGCGATATGGCCGAGAAATGTAATTTTGATGTTAACTCCCAAACCGCTGCGCAGAAGTCAACCAAACTTCACCCAATAGTGTATTGTATCACAATCTAGTAGTTACATTTGAAAATTTTGTTCTAGGACATTTTGTTTGAACGCAATCATCAAACTTAATTAAAAAAGTCATTTAAGCCTTTTCACAGTGAGATCTATGCGATATGGCCGAGAAATGTAATTTTGATGTTAACTCCCAAACCGCTGCGCAGAAGTCAACCAAACTTCACCCAATAGTGTATTGTATCACAATCTAGTAGTTACATTTTAAAATTTTGTTCTAGGACATTTTGTTTGAACGCAATCATCAAACTTAATTAAAAAAGTCATTTAAGCCTTTTCACGGTGAGATCTATGCGATATGGCCGAGAAATGTAATTTTGATGTTAACTCCCAAACCGCTGCGCAGAAGTCAACTAAACTTCACTCAATAGTGTATTGTATCACATTCTAGTAGTTACATTTGAAAATTTCGTTCTAGGACATTTGGTTTGAGCGCAATCATTAAACTTAATTAAAAAAGTCATTTAAGCCTTTTCACAGTGAGATCTATGCGATATGGCCGAGAAATGTAATTTTGATGTTAACTCCCAAACCGCTGCGCAGAAGTCAACCAAACTTCACCCATTAGTGTATTGTATCACAATCTAGTAATTACATGTGGAAATTTGGTTCTAGGACATTTGATTTGAGCGCAATCCTCAAACTTAGGTCAAAAAAGCCATTTAAGCCTTTTCACAGTGAGATCTATGCGATATGGCCGAGAAATGTAATTTTGATGTTAACTCCCAAACCGCTGCGCAGAAGTCAACCAAACTTCACCCAATAGTGTATTGTATCACAATCTAGTAGTTACATTTGAAAATTTTGTTCTATGACATTTTGTTTGAACGCAATCATCAAACTTAATTAAAAAAGTCATTTAAGCCTTTTCACAGTGAGATCTATGCGATATGGCCGAGAAATGTAATTTTGATGTTAACTCCCAAACCGCTGCGCAGAAGTCAACCAAACTTCACCCATTAGTGTATTGTATCACAATCTAGTAGTTACATGTGGAAATTTGGTTATTGGACATTTGGTTTGAGCGCAATCATTAAACTTAGGTCAAAAAAGCCATTTAAGCCTTTTCACAGTGAGATCTATGCGATATGGCCGAGAAATGTAATTTTGATGTTAACTCCCAAACCGCTGCGCAGAAGTCAACCAAACTTCACCCAATAGTGTATTGTATCACAATCTAGTAGTTACATTTGAAAATTTTGTTCTAGGAAATTTTGTTTGAGCGCAATCATCAAACTTAATTAAAAAAGTCATTTAAGCCTTTTCACAGTGAGATCTATACGATATGGCCGAGAAATGTAATTTTGATGTTAACTCCCAAACCTCTGCGCAGAAGTCAACCAAACTTCACCCATTAGTGTATTGTATCACAATCTAGTAGTTACATGTGGAAATTTGGTTCTAGGACATTTGATTTGAGCGCAATCCTCAAACTTAGGTCAAAAAAGCCATTTAAGCCTTTTCACAGTGAGATCTATGCGATATGGCCGAGAAATGTAATTTTGATGTTAACTCCCAAACCGCTGCGCAGAAGTCAACCAAACTTCACCCAATAGTGTATTGTATCACATTCTAGTAGTTACATTTGAAAATTTCGTTCTAGGACATTTGGTTTGAGCGCAATCTTTAAACTTAGGTCAAAAAAGCCATTTAAGCCTTTTCACAGTGAGATCTATGCGATATGGCCGAGAAATGTAATTTTGATGTTAACTCCCAAACCGCTGCGCAGAAGTCAACCAAACTTCACCCAATAGTGTATTGTATCACAATCTAGTAGTTACATTTGAAAATTTGGTTATAGGACATTTTGTTTGAACGCAATCATCAAACTTAATTAAAAAAGTCATTTAAGCCTTTTCACAGTGAGATCTATGCGATATGGCCGAGAAATGTAATTTTGATGTTAACTCCCAAACCGCTGCGCAGAAGTCAACCAAACTTCACCCAATAGTGTATTGTATCACATTCTAGTAGTTACATTTGAAAATTTCGTTCTAGGACATTTGGTTTGAGCGCAATCATTAAACTTAGGTCAAAAAAGCCATTTAAGCCTTTTCACAGTGAGATCTATGCGATATGGCCGAGAAATGTAATTTTGATGTTAACTCCCAAACCGCTGCGCAGAAGTCAACCAAACTTCACCCAATAGTGTATTGTATCACATTCTAGTAGTTACATTTGAAAATTTCGTTCTAGGACATTTGGTTTGAGCGCAATCATTAAATTTAGGTCAAAAAAGCCATTTAAGCCTTTTCACAGTGAGATCTATGCGATATGGCCGAGAAATGTAATTTTGATGTTAACTCCCAAACCGCTGCGCAGAAGTCAACTAAACTTCACCCAATAGTGTATTGTATCACATTCTAGTAGTTACATTTGAAAATTTCGTTCTAGGACATTTGGTTTGAGCGCAATCATTAAACTTAATTAAAAAAGTCATTTAAGCCTTTTCACAGTGAGATCTATGCGATATGGCCGAGAAATGTAATTTTGATGTTAACTCCCAAACCGCTGCGCAGAAGTCAACCAAACTTCACCCATTAGTGTATTGTATCACAATCTAGTAATTACATGTAGAAATTTGGTTCTAGGACATTTGATTTGAGCGCAATCCTCAAACTTAGGTCAAAAAAGCCATTTAAGCCTTTTCACAGTGAGATCTATGCGATATGGCCGAGAAATGTAATTTTGATGTTAACTCCCAAACCGCTGCGCAGAAGTCAACCAAACTTCACCCAATAGTGTATTGTATCACAATCTAGTAGTTACATTTGAAAATTTTGTTCTATGACATTTTGTTTGAACGCAATCATCAAACTTAATTAAAAAAGTCATTTAAGCCTTTTCACAGTGAGATCTATGCGATATGGCCGAGAAATGTAATTTTGATGTTAACTCCCAAACCGCCTCGCAGAAGTCAACCAAACTTCACCCATTAGTGTATTGTATCACAATCTAGTAGTTACATGTGGAAATTTGGTTATTGGACATTTGGTTTGAGCGCAATCATTAAACTTAGGTCAAAAAAGTCATTTAAGCCTTTTCACAGTGAGATCTATGCGATATGGCCGAGAAATGTAATTTTGATGTTAACTCCCAAACCGCTGCGCAGAAGTCAACCAAACTTCACCCAATAGTGTATTGTATCACATTCTAGTAGTTACATTTGAAAATTTCGTTCTAGGACATTTGGTTTGAGCGCAATCATTAAATTTAGGTCAAAAAAGCCATTTAAGCCTTTTCACAGTGAGATCTATGCGATATGGCCGAGAAATGTAATTTTGATGTTAACTCCCAAACCGCTGCGCAGAAGTCAACTAAACTTCACCCAATAGTGTATTGTATCACATTCTAGTAGTTACATTTGAAAATTTCGTTCTAGGACATTTGGTTTGAGCGCAATCATTAAACTTAATTAAAAAAGTCATTTAAGCCTTTTCACAGTGAGATCTATGCGATATGGCCGAGAAATGTAATTTTGATGTTAACTCCCAAACCGCTGCGCAGAAGTCAACCAAACTTCACCCATTAGTGTATTGTATCACAATCTAGTAATTACATGTGGAAATTTGGTTCTAGGACATTTGATTTGAGCGCAATCCTCAAACTTAGGTCAAAAAAGCCATTTAAGCCTTTTCACAGTGAGATCTATGCGATATGGCCGAGAAATGTAATTTTGATGTTAACTCCCAAACCGCTGCGCAGAAGTCAACCAAACTTCACCCAATAGTGTATTGTATCACAATCTAGTAGGTACATTTGAAAATTTTGTTCTATGACATTTTGTTTGAACGCAATCATCAAACAATTAAAAAAGTCATTTAAGCCTTTTCACAGTGAGATCTATGCGATATGGCCGAGAAATGTAATTTTGATGTTAACTCCCAAACCGCCTCGCAGAAGTCAACCAAACTTCACCCATTAGTGTATTGTATCGCAATCTAGTAGTTACATGTGGAAATTTGGTTATTGGACATTTGGTTTGAGCGCAATCATTAAACTTAGGTCAAAAAAGCCATTTAAGCCTTTTCACAGTGAGATCTATGCGATATGGCCGAGAAATGTAATTTTGATGTTAACTCCAAAACCGCTGCGCAGAAGTCAACCAAACTTCACCCAATAGTGTATTGTATCACAATCTAGTAGTTACATTTGAAAATTTTGTTCTAGGAAATTTTGTTTGAGCGCAATCATCAAACTTAATTAAAAAAGTCATTTGAGCCTTTTCACAGTGAGATCTATGCGATATGGCCGAGAAATGTAATTTTGATGTTAACTCCCAAACCTCTGCGCAGAAGTCAACCAAACTTCACCCATTAGTGTATTGTATCACAATCTAGTAGTTACATGTGGAAATTTGGTTCTAGGACATTTGATTTGAGCGCAATCCTCAAACTTAGGTCAAAAAAGCCATTTAAGCCTTTTCACAGTGAGATCTATGCGATATGGCCGAGAAATGTAATTTTGATGTTAACTCCCAAACCGCTGCGCAGAAGTCAACCAAACTTCACCCAATAGTGTATTGTATCACATTCTAGTAGTTACATTTGAAAATTTCGTTCTAGGACATTTGGTTTGAGCGCAATCTTTAAACTTAGGTCAAAAAAGCCATTTAAGCCTTTTCACAGTGAGATCTATGCGATATGGCCGAGAAATGTAATTTTGATGTTAACTCCCAAACCGCTGCGCAGAAGTCAACCAAACTTCACCTAATAGTGTATTGTATCACAATCTAGTAGTTACATTTGAAAATTTTGTTCTAGGACATTTTGTTTGAACGCAATCATCAAACTTAATTAAAAAAGTCATTTAAGCCTTTTCACAGTGAGATCTATGCGATATGGCCGAGAAATGTAATTTTGATGTTAACTCCCAAACCGCTGCGCAGAAGTCAACCAAACTTCACCCAATAGTGTATTGTATCACAATCTAGTAGTTACATTTTAAAATTTTGTTCTAGGACATTTTGTTTGAACGCAATCATCAAACTTAATTAAAAAAGTCATTTAAGCCTTTTCACGGTGAGATCTATGCGATATGGCCGAGAAATGTAATTTTGATGTTAACTCCCAAACCGCTGCGCAGAAGTCAACCAAACTTCACCCAATAGTGTATTGTATCACATTCTAGTAGTTACATTTGAAAATTTCGTTCTAGGACATTTGGTTTGAGCGCAATCATTAAACTTAGGTCAAAAAAGCCATTTAAGCCTTTTCACAGTGAGATCTATGCGATATGGCCGAGAAATGTAATTTTGATGTTAACTCCCAAACCGCTGCGCAGAAGTCAACTAAACTTCACCCAATAGTGTATTGTATCACATTCTAGTAGTTACATTTGAAAATTTCGTTCTAGGACATTTGGTTTGAGCGCAATCATTAAACTTAATTAAAAAAGTCATTTAAGCCTTTTCACAGTGAGATCTATGCGATATGGCCGAGAAATGTAATTTTGATGTTAACTCCCAAACCGCTGCGCAGAAGTCAACCAAACTTCACCCATTAGTGTATTGTATCACAATCTAGTAATTACATGTGGAAATTTGGTTCTAGGACATTTGATTTGAGCGCAATCCTCAAACTTAGGTCAAAAAAGCCATTTAAGCCTTTTCACAGTGAGATCTATGCGATATGGCCGAGAAATGTAATTTTGATGTTAACTCCCAAACCGCTGCGCAGAAGTCAACCAAACTTCACCCAATAGTGTATTGTATCACAATCTAGTAGTTACATTTGAAAATTTTGTTCTATGACATTTTGTTTGAACGCAATCATCAAACTTAATTAAAAAAGTCATTTAAGCCTTTTCACAGTGAGATCTATGCGATATGGCCGAGAAATGTAATTTTGATGTTAACTCCCAAACCGCCTCGCAGAAGTCAACCAAACTTCACCCATTAGTGTATTGTATCACAATCTAGTAGTTACATGTGGAAATTTGGTTATTGGACATTTGGTTTGAGCGCAATCATTAAACTTAGGTCAAAAAAGTCATTTAAGCCTTTTCACAGTGAGATCTATGCGATATGGCCGAGAAATGTAATTTTGATGTTAACTCCCAAACCGCTGCGCAGAAGTCAACCAAACTTCACCCAATAGTGTATTGTATCACATTCTAGTAGTTACATTTGAAAATTTCGTTCTAGGACATTTGGTTTGAGCGCAATCATTAAATTTAGGTCAAAAAAGCCATTTAAGCCTTTTCACAGTGAGATCTATGCGATATGGCCGAGAAATGTAATTTTGATGTTAACTCCCAAACCGCTGCGCAGAAGTCAACTAAACTTCACCCAATAGTGTATTGTATCACATTCTAGTAGTTACATTTGAAAATTTCGTTCTAGGACATTTGGTTTGAGCGCAATCATTAAACTTAATTAAAAAAGTCATTTAAGCCTTTTCACAGTGAGATCTATGCGATATGGCCGAGAAATGTAATTTTGATGTTAACTCCCAAACCGCTGCGCAGAAGTCAACCAAACTTCACCCATTAGTGTATTGTATCACAATCTAGTAATTACATGTGGAAATTTGGTTCTAGGACATTTGATTTGAGCGCAATCCTCAAACTTAGGTCAAAAAAGCCATTTAAGCCTTTTCACAGTGAGATCTATGCGATATGGCCGAGAAATGTAATTTTGATGTTAACTCCCAAACCGCTGCGCAGAAGTCAACCAAACTTCACCCAATAGTGTATTGTATCACAATCTAGTAGTTACATTTGAAAATTTTGTTCTATGACATTTTGTTTGAACGCAATCATCAAACAATTAAAAAAGTCATTTAAGCCTTTTCACAGTGAGATCTATGCGATATGGCCAAGAAATGTAATTTTGATGTTAACTCCCAAACCGCCTCGCAGAAGTCAACCAAACTTCACCCATTAGTGTATTGTATCGCAATCTAGTAGTTACATGTGGAAATTTGGTTATTGGACATTTGGTTTGAGCGCAATCATTAAACTTAGGTCAAAAAAGCCATTTAAGCCTTTTCACAGTGAGATCTATGCGATATGGCCGAGAAATGTAATTTTGATGTTAACTCCAAAACCGCTGCGCAGAAGTCAACCAAACTTCACCCAATAGTGTATTGTATCACAATCTAGTAGTTACATTTGAAAATTTTGTTCTAGGAAATTTTGTTTGAGCGCAATCATCAAACTTAATTAAAAAAGTCATTTGAGCCTTTTCACAGTGAGATCTATGCGATATGGCCGAGAAATGTAATTTTGATGTTAACTCCCAAACCTCTGCGCAGAAGTCAACCAAACTTCACCCATTAGTGTATTGTATCACAATCTAGTAGTTACATGTGGAAATTTGGTTCTAGGACATTTGATTTGAGCGCAATCCTCAAACTTAGGTCAAAAAAGCCATTTAAGCCTTTTCACAGTGAGATCTATGCGATATGGCCGAGAAATGTAATTTTGATGTTAACTCCCAAACCGCTGCGCAGAAGTCAACCAAACTTCACCCAATAGTGTATTGTATCACATTCTAGTAGTTACATTTGAAAATTTCGTTCTAGGACATTTGGTTTGAGCGCAATCTTTAAACTTAGGTCAAAAAAGCCATTTAAGCCTTTTCACAGTGAGATCTATGCGATATGGCCGAGAAATGTAATTTTGATGTTAACTCCCAAACCGCTGCGCAGAAGTCAACCAAACTTCACCTAATAGTGTATTGTATCACAATCTAGTAGTTACATTTGAAAATTTTGTTCTAGGACATTTTGTTTGAACGCAATCATCAAACTTAATTAAAAAAGTCATTTAAGCCTTTTCACAGTGAGATCTATGCGATATGGCCGAGAAATGTAATTTTGATGTTAACTCCCAAACCGCTGCGCAGAAGTCAACCAAACTTCACCCAATAGTGTATTGTATCACAATCTAGTAGTTACATTTTAAAATTTTGTTCTAGGACATTTTGTTTGAATGCAATCATCAAACTTAATTAAAAAAGTCATTTAAGCCTTTTCACGGTGAGATCTATGCGATATGGCCGAGAAATGTAATTTTGATGTTAACTCCCAAACCGCTGCGCAGAAGTCAACCAAACTTCACCCAATAGTGTATTGTATCACATTCTAGTAGTTACATTTGAAAATTTCGTTCTAGGACATTTGGTTTGAGCGCAATCATTAAACTTAGGTCAAAAAAGCCATTTAAGCCTTTTCACAGTGAGATCTATGCGATATGGCCGAGAAATGTAATTTTGATGTTAACTCCCAAACCGCTGCGCAGAAGTCAACTAAACTTCACCCAATAGTGTATTGTATCACATTCTAGTAGTTACATTTGAAAATTTCGTTCTAGGACATTTGGTTTGAGCGCAATCATTAAACTTAATTAAAAAAGTCATTTAAGCCTTTTCACAGTGAGATCTATGCGATATGGCCGAGAAATGTAATTTTGATGTTAACTCCCAAACCGCTGCGCAGAAGTCAACCAAACTTCACCCATTAGTGTATTGTATCACAATCTAGTAATTACATGTGGAAATTTGGTTCTAGGACATTTGATTTGAGCGCAATCCTCAAACTTAGGTCAAAAAAGCCATTTAAGCCTTTTCACAGTGAGATCTATGCGATATGGCCGAGAAATGTAATTTTGATGTTAACTCCCAAACCGCTGCGCAGAAGTCAACCAAACTTCACCCAATAGTGTATTGTATCACAATCTAGTAGTTACATTTGAAAATTTTGTTCTAGGACATTTTGTTTGAACGCAATCATCAAACTTAATTAAAAAAGTCATTTAAGCCTTTTCACAGTGAGATCTATGCGATATGGCCGAGAAATGTAATTTTGATGTTAACTCCCAAACCGCTGCGCAGAAGTCAACCAAACTTCACCCAATAGTGTATTGTATCACATTCTAGTAGTTACATTTGAAAATTTCGTTCTAGGACATTTGGTTTGAGCGCAATCATTAAACTTAGGTCAAAAAAGCCATTTAAGCCTTTTCACAGTGAGATCTATGCGATATGGCCGAGAAATGTAATTTTGATGTTAACTCCCAAACCGCTGCGCAGAAGTCAACCAAACTTCACCCAATAGTGTATTGTATCACAATCTAGTAGTTACATTTGAAAATTTTGTTCTAGGAAATTTTGTTTGAGCGCAATCATCAAACTTAATTAAAAAAGTCATTTAAGCCTTTTCACAGTGAGATCTATGCGATATGGCCGAGAAATGTAATTTTGATGTTAACTCCCAAACCGCTGCGCAGAAGTCAACCAAACTTCACCCATTAGTGTATTGTATCACAATCTAGTAGTTACATGTGAAAATTTGGTTCTAGGACATTTGATTTGAGCGCAATCCTCAAACTTAGGTCAAAAAAGCCATTTAAGCCTTTTCACAGTGAGATCTATGCGATATGGCCGAGAAATGTAATTTTGATGTTAACTCCCAAACCGCTGCGCAGAAGTCAACCAAACTTCACCCAATAGTGTATTGTATCACATTCTAGTAGTTACATTTGAAAATTTCGTTCTAGGACATTTGGTTTGAGCGCAATCATTAAACTTAGGTCAAAAAAGCCATTTAAGCCTTTTCACAGTGAGATCTATGCGATATGGCCGAGAAATGTAATTTTGATGTTAACTCCCAAACCGCTGCGCAGAAGTCAACTAAACTTCACCCAATAGTGTATTGTATCACATTCTAGTAGTTACATTTGAAAATTTCGTTCTAGGACATTTGGTTTGAGCGCAATCATTAAACTTAATTAAAAAAGTCATTTAAGCCTTTTCACAGTGAGATCTATGCGATATGGCCGAGAAATGTAATTTTGATGTTAACTCCCAAACCGCTGCGCAGAAGTCAACCAAACTTCACCCAATAGTGTATTGTATCACAATCTAGTAGTTACATGTGAAAATTTTGTTCTAGGACATTTTGTTTGAACGCAATCATCAAACTTAATTAAAAAAGTCATTTAAGCCTTTTCACAGTGAGATCTATGCGATATGGCCGAGAAATGTAATTTTGATGTTAACTCCCAAACCGCTGCGCAGAAGTCAACCAAACTTCACCCAATAGTGTATTGTATCACAATCTAGTAGTTACATTTGAAAATTTTGTTCTATGACATTTTGTTTGAACGCAATCATCAAACTTAATTAAAAAAGTCATTTAAGCCTTTTCACAGTGAGATCTATGCGATATGGCCGAGAAATGTAATTTTGATGTTAACTCCCAAACCGCTGCGCAGAAGTCAACCAAACTTCACCCAATAGTGTATTGTATCACAATCTAGTAGTTACATTTGGAAATTTGGTTCTTGGACATTTGATTTGAGCGCAATCCTCAAACTTAGGTCAAAAAAGCCATTTAAGCCTTTTCACAGTGAGATCTATGCGATATGGCCGAGAAATGTAATTTTGATGTTAACTCCCAAACCGCTGCGCAGAAGTCAACCAAACTTCACCCAATAGTGTATTGTATCACAATCTAGTAGTTACATTTGAAAATTTTGTTCTAGGACATTTTGTTTGAACGCAATCATCAAACTTAATTAAAAAAGTCATTTAAGCCTTTTCACAGTGAGATCTATGCGATATGGCCGAGAAATGTAATTTTGATGTTAACTCCCAAACCGCTGCGCAGAAGTCAACCAAACTTCACCCAATAGTGTATTGTATCACATTCTAGTAGTTACATGTGGAAATTTGGTTCTAGGACATTTGATTTGAGCGCAATCCTCAAACTTAGGTCAAAAAAGCCATTTAAGCCTTTTCACAGTGAGATCTATGCGATATGGCCGAGAAATGTAATTTTGATGTTAACTCCCAAACCGCTGCGCAGAAGTCAACCAAACTTCACCCAATAGTGTATTGTATCACATTCTAGTAGTTACATTTGAAAATTTCGTTCTAGGACATTTGGTTTGAGCGCAATCTTTAAACTTATGTCAAAAAAGCCATTTAAGCCTTTTCACAGTGAGATCTATGCGATATGGCCGAGAAATGTAATTTTGATGTTAACTCCCAAACCGCTGCGCAGAAGTCAACCAAACTTCACCCAATAGTGTATTGTATCACAATCTAGTAGTTACATTTGAAAATTTTGTTCTAGGACATTTTGTTTGAACGCAATCATCAAACTTAATTAAAAAAGTCATTTAGGCCTTTTCACAGTGAGATCTATGCGATATGGCCGAGAAATGTAATTTTGATGTTAACTCCCAAACCGCTGCGCAGAAGTCAACCAAACTTCACCCAATAGTGTATTGTATCACAATCTAGTAGTTACATTTGAAAATTTTGTTCTAGGACATTTTGTTTGAACGCAATCATCAAACTTAATTAAAAAAGTCATTTAAGCCTTTTCACGGTGAGATCTATGCGATATGGCCGAGAAATGTAATTTTGATGTTAACTCCCAAACCGCTGCGCAGAAGTCAACCAAACTTCACCCAATAGTGTATTGTATCACATTCTAGTAGTTACATTTAAAAATTTCGTTCTAGGACATTTGGTTTGAGCGCAATCATTAAACTTAGGTCAAAAAAGCCATTTAAGCCTTTTCACAGTGAGATCTATGCGATATGGCCGAGAAATGTAATTTTGATGTTAACTCCCAAACCGCTGCGCAGAAGTCAACCAAACTTCACCCAATAGTGTATTGTATCACAATCTAGTAGTTACATTTGAAAATTTTGTTCTAGGAAATTTTGTTTGAGCGCAATCATCAAACTTAATTAAAAAAGTCATTTAAGCCTTTTCACAGTGAGATCTATACGATATGGCCGAGAAATGTAATTTTGATGTTAACTCCCAAACCTCTGCGCAGAAGTCAACCAAACTTCACCCATTAGTGTATTGTATCACAATCTAGTAGTTACATGTGGAAATTTGGTTCTAGGACATTTGATTTGAGCGCAATCCTCAAACTTAGGTCAAAAAAGCCATTTAAGCCTTTTCACAGTGAGATCTATGCGATATGGCCGAGAAATGTAATTTTGATGTTAACTCCCAAACCGCTGCGCAGAAGTCAACCAAACTTCACCCAATAGTGTATTGTATCACAATCTAGTAGTTACATTTGAAAATTTTGTTCTAGGAAATTTTGTTTGAGCGCAATCATCAAACTTAATTAAAAAAGTCATTTAAGCCTTTTCACAGTGAGATCTATGCGATATGGCCGAGAAATGTAATTTTGATGTTAACTCCCAAACCTCTGCGCAGAAGTCAACCAAACTTCACCCAATAGTGTATTGTATCACAATCTAGTAGTTACATGTGGAAATTTGGTTCTAGGACATTTGATTTGAGAGCAATCTTTAAACTTAGGTCAAAAAAGCCATTTAAGCCTTTTCACAGTGAGATCTATGCGATATGGCCGAGAAATGTAATTTTGATGTTAACTCCCAAACCGCTGCGCAGAAGTCAACCAAACTTCACCCAATAGTGTATTGTATCACAATCTAGTAGTTACATTTGAAAGTTTTGTTCTAGGACATTTTGTTTGAACGCAATCATCAAACTTAATTAAAAAAGTCATTTAAGCCTTTTCACAGTGAGATCTATGCGATATGGCCGAGAAATGTAATTTTGATGTTAACTCCCAAACCGCTGCGCAGAAGTCAACCAAACTTCACCCAATAGTGTATTGTATCACAATCTAGTAGTTACATTTGGAAATTTTGTTCTTGGACATTTGATTTGAGTGCAATCCTCAAACTTAGGTCAAAAAAGCCATTTAAGCCTTTTCACAGTGAGATCTATGCGATATGGCCGAGAAATGTAATTTTGATGTTAACTCCCAAACCGCTGCGCAGAAGTCAACCAAACTTCACCCAATAGTGTATTGTATCACAATCTAGTAGTTACATTTGAAAATTTTGTTCTAGGACATTTTGTTTGAACGCAATCATCAAACTTAATTAAAAAAGTCATTTAAGCCTTTTCACAGTGAGATCTATGCGATATGGCCGAGAAATGTAATTTTGATGTTAACTCCCAAACCGCTGCGCAGAAGTCAACCAAACTTCACCCAATAGTGTATTGTATCACATTCTAGTAGTTACATTTGAAAATTTCGTTCTAGGACATTTGGTTTGAGCGCAATCATTAAACTTAGGTCAAAAAAGCCATTTAAGCCTTTTCACAGTGAGATCTATGCGATATGGCCGAGAAATGTAATTTTGATGTTAACTCCCAAACCGCTGCGCAGAAGTCAACTAAACTTCACCCAATAGTGTATTGTATCACATTCTAGTAGTTACATTTGAAAATTTCGTTCTAGGACATTTGGTTTGAGCGCAATCATTAAACTTAATAAAAAAAGTCATTTAAGCCTTTTCACAGTGAGATCTATGCGATATGGCCGAGAAATGTAATTTTGATGTTAACTCCCAAACTGCTGCGCAGAAGTCAACCAAACTTCACCCATTAGTGTATTGTATCACAATCTAGTAATTACATGTGGAAATTTGGTTCTAGGACATTTGATTTGAGCGCAATCCTCAAACTTAGGTCAAAAAAGCCATTTAAGCCTTTTCACAGTGAGATCTATGCGATATGGCCGAGAAATGTAATTTTGATGTTAACTCCCAAACCGCTGCGCAGAAGTCAACCAAACTTCACCCAATAGTGTATTGTATCACAATCTAGTAGTTACATTTGAAAATTTTGTTCTATGACATTTTGTTTGAACGCAATCATCAAACTTAATTAAAAAAGTCATTTAAGCCTTTTCACAGTGAGATCTATGCGATATGGCCGAGAAATGTAATTTTGATGTTAACTCCCAAACCGCCTCGCAGAAGTCAACCAAACTTCACCCATTAGTGTATTGTATCACAATCTAGTAGTTACATGTGGAAATTTGGTTATTGGACATTTGGTTTGAGCGCAATCATTAAACTTAGGTCAAAAAAGTCATTTAAGCCTTTTCACAGTGAGATCTATGCGATATGGCCGCGAAATGTAATTTTGATGTTAACTCCCAAACCGCTGCGCAGAAGTCAACCAAACTTCACCCAATAGTGTATTGTATCACATTCTAGTAGTTACATTTGAAAATTTTGTTCTAGGACATTTGGTTTGAGCGCAATCATTAAATTTAGGTCAAAAAAGCCATTTAAGCCTTTTCACAGTGAGATCTATGCGATATGGCCGAGAAATGTAATTTTGATGTTAACTCCCAAACCGCTGCGCAGAAGTCAACTAAACTTCACCCAATAGTGTATTGTATCACATTCTAGTAGTTACATTTGAAAATTTCGTTCTAGGACATTTGGTTTGAGAGCAATCATTAAACTTAATTAAAAAAGTCATTTAAGCCTTTTCACAGTGAGATCTATGCGATATGGCCGAGAAATGTAATTTTGATGTTAACTCCCAAACCGCTGCGCAGAAGTCAACCAAACTTCACCCATTAGTGTATTGTATCACAATCTAGTAATTACATGTGGAAATTTGGTTCTAGGACATTTGATTTGAGCGCAATCCTCAAACTTAGGTCAAAAAAGCCATTTAAGCCTTTTCACAGTGAGATCTATGCGATATGGCCGAGAAATGTAATTTTGATGTTAACTCCCAAACCGCTGCGCAGAAGTCAACCAAACTTCACCCAATAGTGTATTGTATCAAAATCTAGTAGTTACATTTGAAAATTTTGTTCTATGACATTTTGTTTGAACGCAATCATCAAACTTAATTAAAAAAGTCATTTAAGCCTTTTCACAGTGAGATCTATACGATATGGCCAAGAAATGTAATTTTGATGTTAACTCCCAAACCGCCTCGCAGAAGTCAACCAAACTTCACCCATTAGTGTATTGTATCACAATATAGTAGTTACATGTGGAAATTTGGTTATTGGACATTTGGTTTGAGCGCAATCATTAAACTTAGGTCAAAAAAGCCATTTAAGCCTTTTCACAGTGAGATCTATGCGATATGGCCGAGAAATGTAATTTTGATAACTCCAAAACCGCTGCGCAGAAGTCAACCAAACTTCACCCAATAGTGTATTGTATCACAATCTAGTAGTTACATTTGAAAATTTTGTTCTAGGAAATTTTGTTTGAGCGCAATCATCAAACTTAATTAAAAAAGTCATTTAAGCCTTTTCACAGTGAGATCTATGCGATATGGCCGAGAAATGTAATTTTGATGTTAACTCCCAAACCTCTGCGCAGAAGTCAACCAAACTTCACCCATTAGTGTATTGTATCACAATCTAGTAGTTACATGTGGAAATTTGGTTCTAGGACATTTGATTTGAGCGCAATCCTCAAACTTAGGTCAAAAAAGCCATTTAAGCCTTTTCACAGTGAGATCTATGCGATATGGCCGAGGAATGTAATTTTGATGTTAACTCCCAAACCGCTGCGCAGAAGTCAACCAAACTTCACCCAATAGTGTATTGTATCACATTCTAGTAGTTACATTTGAAAATTTCGTTCTAGGACATTTGGTTTGAGCGCAATCTTTAAACTTAGGTCAAAAAAGCCATTTAAGCCTTTTCACAGTGAGATCTATGCGATATGGCCGAGAAATGTAATTTTGATGTTAACTCCCAAACCGCTGCACAGAAGTCAACCAAACTTCACCCAATAGTGTATTGTATCACAATCTAGTAGTTACATTTGAAAATTTTGTTCTAGGACATTTTGTTTGAACGCAATCATCAAACTTAATTAAAAAAGTCATTTAAGCCTTTTCACAGTGAGATCTATGCGATATGGCCGAGAAATGTAATTTTGATGTTAACTCCCAAACCGCTGCGCAGAAGTCAACCAAACTTCACCCAATAGTGTATTGTATCACAATCTAGTAGTTACATTTGAAAATTTTGTTCTAGGACATTTTGTTTGAACGCAATCATCAAACTTAATTAAAAAAGTCATTTAAGCCTTTTCACGGTGAGATCTATGCGATATGGCCGAGAAATGTAATTTTAATGTTAACTCCCAAACCGCTGCGCAGAAGTCAACCAAACTTCACCCAATAGTGTATTGTATCACATTCTAGTAGTTACATTTGAAAATTTCGTTCTAGGACATTTGGTTTGAGCGCAATCATTAAACTTAGGTCAAAAAAGCCATTTAAGCCTTTTCACAGTGAGATCTATGCGATATGGCCGAGAAATGTAATTTTGATGTTAACTCCCAAACCGCTGCGCAGAAGTCAACCAAACTTCACCCAATAGTGTATTGTATCACAATCTAGTAGTTACATTTGAAAATTTTGTTCTATGACATTTTGTTTGAACGCAATCATCAAACTTAATTAAAAAAGTCATTTAAGCCTTTTCACAGTGAGATCTATGCGATATGGCCGAGAAATGTAATTTTGATGTTAACTCCCAAACCGCTGCGCAGAAGTCAACCAAACTTCACCCATTAGTGTATTGTATCACAATCTAGTAGTTACATGTGGAAATTTGGTTATTGGACATTTGGTTTGAGCGCAATCATTAAACTTAGGTCAAAAAAGCCATTTAAGCCTTTTCACAGTGAGATCTATGCGATATGGCCGAGAAATGTAATTTTGATGTTAACTCCCAAACCGCTGCGCAGAAGTCAACCAAACTTCACCCAATAGTGTATTGTATCACAATCTAGTAGTTACATTTGAAAATTTTGTTCTAGGAAATTTTGTTTGAGCGCAATCATCAAACTTAATTAAAAAAGTCATTTAAGCCTTTTCACAGTGAGATCTATACGATATGGCCGAGAAATGTAATTTTGATGTTAACTCCCAAACCTCTGCGCAGAAGTCAACCAAACTTCACCCATTAGTGTATTGTATCACAATCTAGTAGTTACATGTGGAAATTTGGTTCTAGGACATTTGATTTGAGCGCAATCCTCAAACTTAGGTCAAAAAAGCCATTTAAGCCTTTTCACAGTGAGATCTATGCGATATGGCCGAGAAATGTAATTTTGATGTTAACTCCCAAACCGCTGCGCAGAAGTCAACCAAACTTCACCCAATAGTGTATTGTATCACAATCTAGTAGTTACATTTGAAAATTTTGTTCTAGGAAATTTTGTTTGAGCGCAATCATCAAACTTAATTAAAAAAGTCATTTAAGCCTTTTCACAGTGAGATCTATGCGATATGGCCGAGAAATGTAATTTTGATGTTAACTCCCAAACCGCCTCGCAGAAGTCAACCAAACTTCACCCATTAGTGTATTGTATCACAATCTAGTAGTTACATGTGGAAATTTGGTTATTGGACATTTGGTTTGAGCGCAATCATTAAACTTAGGTCAAAAAAGTCATTTAAGCCTTTTCACAGTGAGATCTATGCGATATGGCCGAGAAATGTAATTTTGATGTTAACTCCCAAACCGCTGCGCAGAAGTCAACCAAACTTCACCCAATAGTGTATTGTATCACATTCTAGTAGTTATATTTGAAAATTTCGTTCTAGGACATTTGGTTTGAGCGCAATCATTAAATTTAGGTCAAAAAAGCCATTTAAGCCTTTTCACAGTGAGATCTATGCGATATGGCCGAGAAATGTAATTTTGATGTTAACTCCCAAACCGCTGCGCAGAAGTCAACCAAACTTCACCCATTAGTGTATTGTATCACAATCTAGTAATTACATGTGGAAATTTGGTTCTAGGACATTTGATTTGAGCGCAATCCTCAAACTTAGGTCAAAAAAGCCATTTAAGCCTTTTCACAGTGAGATCTATGCGATATGGCCGAGAAATGTAATTTTGATGTTAACTCCCAAACCGCTGCGCAGAAGTCAACCAAACTTCACCCAATAGTGTATTGTATCAAAATCTAGTAGTTACATTTGAAAATTTTGTTCTATGACATTTTGTTTGAACGCAATCATCAAACTTAATTAAAAAAGTCATTTAAGCCTTTTCACAGTGAGATCTATACGATATGGCCAAGAAATGTAATTTTGATGTTAACTCCCAAACCGCCTCGCAGAAGTCAACCAAACTTCACCCATTAGTGTATTGTATCACAATATAGTAGTTACATTTGAAAATTTTGTTCTAGGACATTTGATTTGAGCGCAATCATTAAACTTAGGTCAAAAAAGCCATTTAAGCCTTTTCACAGTGAGATCTATGCGATATGGCCGAGAAATGTAATTTTGATGTTAACTCCAAAACCGCTGCGCAGAAGTCAACCAAACTTCACCCAATAGTGTATTGTATCACAATCTAGTAGTTACATTTGAAAATTTTGTTCTAGGAAATTTTGTTTGAGCGCAATCATCAAACTTAATTAAAAAAGTCATTTAAGCCTTTTCACAGTGAGATCTATGCGATATGGCCGAGAAATGTAATTTTGATGTTAACTCCCAAACCTCTGCGCAGAAGTCAACCAAACTTCACCCATTAGTGTATTGTATCACAATCTAGTAGTTACATGTGGAAATTTGGTTCTAGGACATTTGATTTGAGCGCAATCCTCAAACTTAGGTCAAAAAAGCCATTTAAGCCTTTTCACAGTGAGATCTATGCGATATGGCCGAGAAATGTAATTTTGATGTTAACTCCCAAACCGCTGCGCAGAAGTCAACCAAACTTCACCCAATAGTGTATTGTATCACATTCTAGTAGTTACATTTGAAAATTTCGTTCTAGGACATTTGGTTTGAGCGCAATCTTTAAACTTAGGTCAAAAAAGTCATTTAAGCCTTTTCACAGTGAGATCTATGCGATATGGCCGAGAAATGTAATTTTGATGTTAACTCCCAAACCGCTGCGCAGAAGTCAACCAAACTTCACCCAATAGTGTATTGTATCACAATCTAGTAGTTACATTTGAAAATTTTGTTCTAGGACATTTTGTTTGAACGCAATCATCAAACTTAATTAAAAAAGTCATTTAAGCCTTTTCACAGTGAGATCTATGCGATATGGCCGAGAAATGTAATTTTGATGTTAACTCCCAAACCGCTGCGCAGAAGTCAACCAAACTTCACCCAATAGTGTATTGTATCACAATCTAGTAGTTACATTTGAAAATTTTGTTCTAGGACATTTTGTTTGAACGCAATCATCAAACTTAATTAAAAAAGTCATTTAAGCCTTTTCACGGTGAGATCTATGCGATATGGCCGAGAAATGTAATTTTAATGTTAACTCCCAAACCGCTGCGCAGAAGTCAACCAAACTTCACCCAATAGTGTATTGTATCACATTCTAGTAGTTACATTTGAAAATTTCGTTCTAGGACATTTGGTTTGAGCGCAATCATTAAACTTAGGTCAAAAAAGCCATTTAAGCCTTTTCACAGTGAGATCTATGCGATATGGCCGAGAAATGTAATTTTGATGTTAACTCCCAAACCGCTGCGCAGAAGTCAACCAAACTTCACCCAATAGTGTATTGTATCACAATCTAGTAGTTACATTTGAAAATTTTGTTCTATGACATTTTGTTTGAACGCAATCATCAAACTTAATTAAAAAAGTCATTTAAGCCTTTTCACAGTGAGATCTATGCGATATGGCCGAGAAATGTAATTTTGATGTTAACTCCCAAACCGCTGCGCAGAAGTCAACCAAACTTCACCCATTAGTGTATTGTATCACAATCTAGTAGTTACATGTGGAAATTTGGTTATTGGACATTTGGTTTGAGCGCAATCATTAAACTTAGGTCAAAAAAGCCATTTAAGCCTTTTCACAGTGAGATCTATGCGATATGGCCGAGAAATGTAATTTTGATGTTAACTCCCAAACCGCTGAGCAGAAGTCAACCAAACTTCACCCAATAGTGTATTGTATCACAATCTAGTAGTTACATTTGAAAATTTTGTTCTAGGAAATTTTGTTTGAGCGCAATCATCAAACTTAATTAAAAAAGTCATTTAAGCCTTTTCACAGTGAGATCTATACGATATGGCCGAGAAATGTAATTTTGATGTTAACTCCCAAACCTCTGCGCAGAAGTCAACCAAACTTCACCCATTAGTGTATTGTATCACAATCTAGTAGTTACATGTAGAAATTTGGTTCTAGGACATTTGATTTGAGCGCAATCCTCAAACTTAGGTCAAAAAAGCCATTTAAGCCTTTTCACAGTGAGATCTATGCGATATGGCCGAGAAATGTAATTTTGATGTTAACTCCCAAACCGCTGCGCAGAAGTCAACCAAACTTCACCCAATAGTGTATTGTATCACATTCTAGTAGTTACATTTGAAAATTTCGTTCTAGGACATTTGGTTTGAGCGCAATCTTTAAACTTAGGTCAAAAAAGCCATTTAAGCCTTTTCACAGTGAGATCTATGCGATATGGCCGAGAAATGTAATTTTGATGTTAACTCCCAAACCGCTGCGCAGAAGTCAACCAAACTTCACCCAATAGTGTATTGTATCACAATCTAGTAGTTACATTTGAAAATTTTGTTCTAGGAAATTTTGTTTGAGCGCAATCATCAAACTTAATTAAAAAAGTCATTTAAGCCTTTTCACAGTGAGATCTATGCGATATGGCCGAGAAATGTAATTTTGATGTTAACTCCCAAACCTCTGCGCAGAAGTCAACCAAACTTCACCCAATAGTGTATTGTATCACAATCTAGTAGTTACATGTGGAAATTTGGTTCTAGGACATTTGATTTGAGAGCAATCTTTAAACTTAGGTCAAAAAAGCCATTTAAGCCTTTTCACAGTGAGATCTATGCGATATGGCCGAGAAATGTAATTTTGATGTTAACTCCCAAACCGCTGCGCAGAAGTCAACCAAACTTCACCCAATAGTGTATTGTATCACAATCTAGTAGTTACATTTGAAAGTTTTGTTCTAGGACATTTTGTTTGAACGCAATCATCAAACTTAATTAAAAAAGTCATTGAAGCCTTTTCACAGTGAGATCTATGCGATATGGCCGAGAAATGTAATTTTGATGTTAACTCCCAAACCGCTGCGCAGAAGTCAACCAAACTTCACCCAATAGTGTATTGTATCACAATCTAGTAGTTACATTTGAAAATTTTGTTCTAGGACATTTTGTTTGAACGCAATCATCAAACTTAATTAAAAAAGTCATTTAAGCCTTTTCACAGTGAGATCTATGCGATATGGCCGAGAAATGTAATTTTGATGTTAACTCCCAAACCGCTGCGCAGAAGTCAACCAAACTTCACCCAATAGTGTATTGTATCACAATCTAGTAGTTACATTTGAAAATTTTGTTCTAGGACATTTTGTTTGAACGCAATCATCAAACTTAATTAAAAAAGTCATTTAAGCCTTTTCACGGTGAGATCTATGCGATATGGCCGAGAAATGTAATTTTAATGTTAACTCCCAAACCGCTGCGCAGAAGTCAACCAAACTTCACCCAATAGTGTATTGTATCACATTCTAGTAGTTACATTTGAAAATTTCGTTCTAGGACATTTGGTTTGAGCGCAATCATTAAACTTAGGTCAAAAAAGCCATTTAAGCCTTTTCACAGTGAGATCTATGCGATATGGCCGAGAAATGTAATTTTGATGTTAACTCCCAAACCGCTGCGCAGAAGTCAACCAAACTTCACCCAATAGTGTATTGTATCACAATCTAGTAGTTACATTTGAAAATTTTGTTCTATGACATTTTGTTTGAACGCAATCATCAAACTTAATTAAAAAAGTCATTTAAGCCTTTTCACAGTGAGATCTATGCGATATGGCCGAGAAATGTAATTTTGATGTTAACTCCCAAACCGCTGCGCAGAAGTCAACCAAACTTCACCCATTAGTGTATTGTATCACAATCTAGTAGTTACATGTGGAAATTTGGTTATTGGACATTTGGTTTGAGCGCAATCATTAAACTTAGGTCAAAAAAGCCATTTAAGCCTTTTCACAGTGAGATCTATGCGATATGGCCGAGAAATGTAATTTTGATGTTAACTCCCAAACCGCTGCGCAGAAGTCAACCAAACTTCACCCAATAGTGTATTGTATCACAATCTAGTAGTTACATTTGAAAATTTTGTTCTAGGAAATTTTGTTTGAGCGCAATCATCAAACTTAATTAAAAAAGTCATTTAAGCCTTTTCACAGTGAGATCTATACGATATGGCCGAGAAATGTAATTTTGATGTTAACTCCCAAACCTCTGCGCAGAAGTCAACCAAACTTCACCCATTAGTGTATTGTATCACAATCTAGTAGTTACATGTGGAAATTTGGTTCTAGGACATTTGATTTGAGCGCAATCCTCAAACTTAGGTCAAAAAAGCCATTTAAGCCTTTTCACAGTGAGATCTATGCGATATGGCCGAGAAATGTAATTTTGATGTTAACTCCCAAACCGCTGCGCAGAAGTCAACCAAACTTCACCCAATAGTGTATTGTATCACAATCTAGTAGTTACATTTGAAAATTTTGTTCTAGGAAATTTTGTTTGAGCGCAATCATCAAACTTAATTAAAAAAGTCATTTAAGCCTTTTCACAGTGAGATCTATGCGATATGGCCGAGAAATGTAATTTTGATGTTAACTCCCAAACCGCCTCGCAGAAGTCAACCAAACTTCACCCATTAGTGTATTGTATCACAATCTAGTAGTTACATGTGGAAATTTGGTTATTGGACATTTGGTTTGAGCGCAATCATTAAACTTAGGTCAAAAAAGTCATTTAAGCCTTTTCACAGTGAGATCTATGCGATATGGCCGAGAAATGTAATTTTGATGTTAACTCCCAAACCGCTGCGCAGAAGTCAACCAAACTTCACCCAATAGTGTATTGTATCACATTCTAGTAGTTACATTTGAAAATTTCGTTCTAGGACATTTGGTTTGAGCGCAATCATTAAATTTAGGTCAAAAAAGCCATTTAAGCCTTTTCACAGTGAGATCTATGCGATATGGCCGAGAAATGTAATTTTGATGTTAACTCCCAAACCGCTGCGCAGAAGTCAACTAAACTTCACCCAATAGTGTATTGTATCACATTCTAGTAGTTACATTTGAAAATTTCGTTCTAGGACATTTGGTTTGAGCGCAATCATTAAACTTAATTAAAAAAGTCATTTAAGCCTTTTCACAGTGAGATCTATGCGATATGGCCGAGAAATGTAATTTTGATGTTAACTCCCAAACCGCTGCGCAGAAGTCAACCAAACTTCACCCATTAGTGTATTGTATCACAATCTAGTAATTACATGTGGAAATTTGGTTCTAGGACATTTGATTTGAGCGCAATCCTCAAACTTAGGTCAAAAAAGCCATTTAAGCCTTTTCACAGTGAGATCTATGCGATATGGCCGAGAAATGTAATTTTGATGTTAACTCCCAAACCGCTGCGCAGAAGTCAACCAAACTTCACCCAATAGTGTATTGTATCAAAATCTAGTAGTTACATTTGAAAATTTTGTTCTATGACATTTTGTTTGAACGCAATCATCAAACTTAATTAAAAAAGTCATTTAAGCCTTTTCACAGTGAGATCTATACGATATGGCCAAGAAATGTAATTTTGATGTTAACTCCCAAACCGCCTCGCAGAAGTCAACCAAACTTCACCCATTAGTGTATTGTATCACAATATAGTAGTTACATTTGAAAATTTTGTTCTAGGACATTTGATTTGAGCGCAATCATTAAACTTAGGTCAAAAAAGCCATTTAAGCCTTTTCACAGTGAGATCTATGCGATATGGCCGAGAAATGTAATTTTGATGTTAACTCCAAAACCGCTGCGCAGAAGTCAACCAAACTTCACCCAATAGTGTATTGTATCACAATCTAGTAGTTACATTTGAAAATTTTGTTCTAGGAAATTTTGTTTGAGCGCAATCATCAAACTTAATTAAAAAAGTCATTTAAGCCTTTTCACAGTGAGATCTATGCGATATGGCCGAGAAATGTAATTTTGATGTTAACTCCCAAACCTCTGCGCAGAAGTCAACCAAACTTCACCCATTAGTGTATTGTATCACAATCTAGTAGTTACATGTGGAAATTTGGTTCTAGGACATTTGATTTGAGCGCAATCCTCAAACTTAGGTCAAAAAAGCCATTTAAGCCTTTTCACAGTGAGATCTATGCGATATGGCCGAGAAATGTAATTTTGATGTTAACTCCCAAACCGCTGCGCAGAAGTCAACCAAACTTCACCCAATAGTGTATTGTATCACATTCTAGTAGTTACATTTGAAAATTTCGTTCTAGGACATTTGGTTTGAGCGCAATCTTTAAACTTAGGTCAAAAAAGCCATTTAAGCCTTTTCACAGTGAGATCTATGCGATATGGCCGAGAAATGTAATTTTGATGTTAACTCCCAAACCGCTGCGCAGAAGTCAACCAAACTTCACCCAATAGTGTATTGTATCACAATCTAGTAGTTACATTTGAAAATTTTGTTCTAGGACATTTTGTTTGAACGCAATCATCAAACTTAATTAAAAAAGTCATTTAAGCCTTTTCACAGTGAGATCTATGCGATATGGCCGAGAAATGTAATTTTGATGTTAACTCCCAAACCGCTGCGCAGAAGTCAACCAAACTTCACCCAATAGTGTATTGTATCACAATCTAGTAGTTACATTTGAAAATTTTGTTCTATGACATTTTGTTTGAACGCAATCATCAAACTTAATTAAAAAAGTCATTTAAGCCTTTTCACAGTGAGATCTATGCGATATGGCCGAGAAATGTAATTTTGATGTTAACTCCCAAACCGCTGCGCAGAAGTCAACCAAACTTCACCCATTAGTGTATTGTATCACAATCTAGTAGTTACATGTGGAAATTTGGTTATTGGACATTTGGTTTGAGCGCAATCATTAAACTTAGGTCAAAAAAGCCATTTAAGCCTTTTCACAGTGAGATCTATGCGATATGGCCGAGAAATGTAATTTTGATGTTAACTCCCAAACCGCTGAGCAGAAGTCAACCAAACTTCACCCAATAGTGTATTGTATCACAATCTAGTAGTTACATTTGAAAATTTTGTTCTAGGAAATTTTGTTTGAGCGCAATCATCAAACTTAATTAAAAAAGTCATTTAAGCCTTTTCACAGTGAGATCTATACGATATGGCCGAGAAATGTAATTTTGATGTTAACTCCCAAACCTCTGCGCAGAAGTCAACCAAACTTCACCCATTAGTGTATTGTATCACAATCTAGTAGTTACATGTAGAAATTTGGTTCTAGGACATTTGATTTGAGCGCAATCCTCAAACTTAGGTCAAAAAAGCCATTTAAGCCTTTTCACAGTGAGATCTATGCGATATGGCCGAGAAATGTAATTTTGATGTTAACTCCCAAACCGCTGCGCAGAAGTCAACCAAACTTCACCCAATAGTGTATTGTATCACATTCTAGTAGTTACATTTGAAAATTTCGTTCTAGGACATTTGGTTTGAGCGCAATCTTTAAACTTAGGTCAAAAAAGCCATTTAAGCCTTTTCACAGTGAGATCTATGCGATATGGCCGAGAAATGTAATTTTGATGTTAACTCCCAAACCGCTGCGCAGAAGTCAACCAAACTTCACCCAATAGTGTATTGTATCACAATCTAGTAGTTACATTTGAAAATTTTGTTCTGGGAAATTTTGTTTGAGCGCAATCATCAAACTTAATTAAAAAAGTCATTTAAGCCTTTTCACAGTGAGATCTATGCGATATGGCCGAGAAATGTAATTTTGATGTTAACTCCCAAACCTCTGCGCAGAAGTCAACCAAACTTCACCCAATAGTGTATTGTATCACAATCTAGTAGTTACATGTGGAAATTTGGTTCTAGGACATTTGATTTGAGAGCAATCTTTAAACTTAGGTCAAAAAAGCCATTTAAGCCTTTTCACAGTGAGATCTATGCGATATGGCCGAGAAATGTAATTTTGATGTTAACTCCCAAACCGCTGCGCAGAAGTCAACCAAACTTCACCCAATAGTGTATTGTATCACAATCTAGTAGTTACATTTGAAAGTTTTGTTCTAGGACATTTTGTTTGAACGCAATCATCAAACTTAATTAAAAAAGTCATTTAAGCCTTTTCACAGTGAGATCTATGCGATATGGCCGAGAAATGTAATTTTGATGTTAACTCCCAAACCGCTGCGCAGAAGTCAACCAAACTTCACCCAATAGTGTATTGTATCACAATCTAGTAGTTACATTTGGAAATTTTGTTCTTGGACATTTGATTTGAGTGCAATCCTCAAACTTAGGTCAAAAAAGCCATTTAAGCCTTTTCACAGTGAGATCTATGCGATATGGCCGAGAAATGTAATTTTGATGTTAACTCCCAAACCGCTGCGCAGAAGTCAACCAAACTTCACCCAATAGTGTATTGTATCACAATCTAGTAGTTACATTTGAAAATTTTGTTCTAGGAAATTTTGTTTGAACGCAATCATCAAACTTAATTAAAAAAGTCATTTAAGCCTTTTCACAGTGAGATCTATGCGATATGGCCGAGAAATGTAATTTTGATGTTAACTCCCAAACCGCTGCGCAGAAGTCAACCAAACTTCACCCAATAGTGTATTGTATCACATTCTAGTAGTTACATTTGAAAATTTCGTTCTAGGACATTTGATTTGAGCGCAATCCTCAAACTTAGGTCAAAAAAGCCATTTAAGCCTTTTCACAGTGAGATCTATGCGATATGGCCGAGAAATGTAATTTTGATGTTAACTCCCAAACCGCTGCGCAGAAGTCAACCAAACTTCACCCAATAGTGTATTGTATCAAAATCTAGTAGTTACATTTGAAAATTTTGTTCTATGACATTTTGTTTGAACGCAATCATCAAACTTAATTAAAAAAGTCATTTAAGCCTTTTCACAGTGAGATCTATACGATATGGCCAAGAAATGTAATTTTGATGTTAACTCCCAAACCGCCTCGCAGAAGTCAACCAAACTTCACCCATTAGTGTATTGTATCACAATATAGTAGTTACATTTGAAAATTTTGTTCTAGGACATTTGATTTGAGCGCAATCATTAAACTTAGGTCAAAAAAGCCATTTAAGCCTTTTCACAGTGAGATCTATGCGATATGGCCGAGAAATGTAATTTTGATGTTAACTCCAAAACCGCTGCGCAGAAGTCAACCAAACTTCACCCAATAGTGTATTGTATCACAATCTAGTAGTTACATTTGAAAATTTTGTTCTAGGAAATTTTGTTTGAGCGCAATCATCAAACTTAATTAAAAAAGTCATTTAAGCCTTTTCACAGTGAGATCTATGCGATATGGCCGAGAAATGTAATTTTGATGTTAACTCCCAAACCTCTGCGCAGAAGTCAACCAAACTTCACCCATTAGTGTATTGTATCACAATCTAGTAGTTACATGTGGAAATTTGGTTCTAGGACATTTGATTTGAGCGCAATCCTCAAACTTAGGTCAAAAAAGCCATTTAAGCCTTTTCACAGTGAGATCTATGCGATATGGCCGAGAAATGTAATTTTGATGTTAACTCCCAAACCGCTGCGCAGAAGTCAACCAAACTTCACCCAATAGTGTATTGTATCACATTCTAGTAGTTACATTTGAAAATTTCGTTCTAGGACATTTGGTTTGAGCGCAATCTTTAAACTTAGGTCAAAAAAGCCATTTAAGCCTTTTCACAGTGAGATCTATGCGATATGGCCGAGAAATGTAATTTTGATGTTAACTCCCAAACCGCTGCGCAGAAGTCAACCAAACTTCACCCAATAGTGTATTGTATCACAATCTAGTAGTTACATTTGAAAATTTTGTTCTAGGACATTTTGTTTGAACGCAATCATCAAACTTAATTAAAAAAGTCATTTAAGCCTTTTCACAGTGAGATCTATGCGATATGGCCGAGAAATGTAATTTTGATGTTAACTCCCAAACCGCTGCGCAGAAGTCAACCAAACTTCACCCAATAGTGTATTGTATCACAATCTAGTAGTTACATTTGAAAATTTTGTTCTAGGACATTTTGTTTGAACGCAATCATCAAACTTAATTAAAAAAGTCATTTAAGCCTTTTCACGGTGAGATCTATGCGATATGGCCGAGAAATGTAATTTTAATGTTAACTCCCAAACCGCTGCGCAGAAGTCAACCAAACTTCACCCAATAGTGTATTGTATCACATTCTAGTAGTTACATTTGAAAATTTCGTTCTAGGACATTTGGTTTGAGCGCAATCATTAAACTTAGGTCAAAAAAGCCATTTAAGCCTTTTCACAGTGAGATCTATGCGATATGGCCGAGAAATGTAATTTTGATGTTAACTCCCAAACCGCTGCGCAGAAGTCAACCAAACTTCACCCAATAGTGTATTGTATCACAATCTAGTAGTTACATTTGAAAATTTTGTTCTATGACATTTTGTTTGAACGCAATCATCAAACTTAATTAAAAAAGTCATTTAAGCCTTTTCACAGTGAGATCTATGCGATATGGCCGAGAAATGTAATTTTGATGTTAACTCCCAAACCGCTGCGCAGAAGTCAACCAAACTTCACCCATTAGTGTATTGTATCACAATCTAGTAGTTACATGTGGAAATTTGGTTATTGGACATTTGGTTTGAGCGCAATCATTAAACTTAGGTCAAAAAAGCCATTTAAGCCTTTTCACAGTGAGATCTATGCGATATGGCCGAGAAATGTAATTTTGATGTTAACTCCCAAACCGCTGAGCAGAAGTCAACCAAACTTCACCCAATAGTGTATTGTATCACAATCTAGTAGTTACATTTGAAAATTTTGTTCTAGGAAATTTTGTTTGAGCGCAATCATCAAACTTAATTAAAAAAGTCATTTAAGCCTTTTCACAGTGAGATCTATACGATATGGCCGAGAAATGTAATTTTGATGTTAACTCCCAAACCTCTGCGCAGAAGTCAACCAAACTTCACCCATTAGTGTATTGTATCACAATCTAGTAGTTACATGTAGAAATTTGGTTCTAGGACATTTGATTTGAGCGCAATCCTCAAACTTAGGTCAAAAAAGCCATTTAAGCCTTTTCACAGTGAGATCTATGCGATATGGCCGAGAAATGTAATTTTGATGTTAACTCCCAAACCGCTGCGCAGAAGTCAACCAAACTTCACCCAATAGTGTATTGTATCACATTCTAGTAGTTACATTTGAAAATTTCGTTCTAGGACATTTGGTTTGAGCGCAATCTTTAAACTTAGGTCAAAAAAGCCATTTAAGCCTTTTCACAGTGAGATCTATGCGATATGGCCGAGAAATGTAATTTTGATGTTAACTCCCAAACCGCTGCGCAGAAGTCAACCAAACTTCACCCAATAGTGTATTGTATCACAATCTAGTAGTTACATTTGAAAATTTTGTTCTGGGAAATTTTGTTTGAGCGCAATCATCAAACTTAATTAAAAAAGTCATTTAAGCCTTTTCACAGTGAGATCTATGCGATATGGCCGAGAAATGTAATTTTGATGTTAACTCCCAAACCTCTGCGCAGAAGTCAACCAAACTTCACCCAATAGTGTATTGTATCACAATCTAGTAGTTACATGTGGAAATTTGGTTCTAGGACATTTGATTTGAGAGCAATCTTTAAACTTAGGTCAAAAAAGCCATTTAAGCCTTTTCACAGTGAGATCTATGCGATATGGCCGAGAAATGTAATTTTGATGTTAACTCCCAAACCGCTGCGCAGAAGTCAACCAAACTTCACCCAATAGTGTATTGTATCACAATCTAGTAGTTACATTTGAAAGTTTTGTTCTAGGACATTTTGTTTGAACGCAATCATCAAACTTAATTAAAAAAGTCATTTAAGCCTTTTCACAGTGAGATCTATGCGATATGGCCGAGAAATGTAATTTTGATGTTAACTCCCAAACCGCTGCGCAGAAGTCAACCAAACTTCACCCAATAGTGTATTGTATCACAATCTAGTAGTTACATTTGGAAATTTTGTTCTTGGACATTTGATTTGAGTGCAATCCTCAAACTTAGGTCAAAAAAGCCATTTAAGCCTTTTCACAGTGAGATCTATGCGATATGGCCGAGAAATGTAATTTTGATGTTAACTCCCAAACCGCTGCGCAGAAGTCAACCAAACTTCACCCAATAGTGTATTGTATCACAATCTAGTAGTTACATTTGAAAATTTTGTTCTAGGACATTTTGTTTGAACGCAATCATCAAACTTAATTAAAAAAGTCATTTAAGCCTTTTCACAGTGAGATCTATGCGATATGGCCGAGAAATGTAATTTTGATGTTAACTCCCAAACCGCTGCGCAGAAGTCAACCAAACTTCACCCAATAGTGTATTGTATCACATTCTAGTAGTTACATTTGAAAATTTCGTTCTAGGACATTTGGTTTGAGCGCAATCATTAAACTTAGGTCAAAAAAGCCATTTAAGCCTTTTCACAGTGAGATCTATGCGATATGGCCGAGAAATGTAATTTTGATGTTAACTCCCAAACCGCTGCGCAGAAGTCAACTAAACTTCACCCAATAGTGTATTGTATCACATTCTAGTAGTTACATTTGAAAATTTCGTTCTAGGACATTTGGTTTGAGCGCAATCATTAAACTTAATAAAAAAAGTCATTTAAGCCTTTTCACAGTGAGATCTATGCGATATGGCCGAGAAATGTAATTTTGATGTTAACTCCCAAACCGCTGCGCAGAAGTCAACCAAACTTCACCCATTAGTGTATTGTATCACAATCTAGTAATTACATGTGGAAATTTGGTTCTAGGACATTTGATTTGAGCGCAATCCTCAAACTTAGGTCAAAAAAGCCATTTAAGCCTTTTCACAGTGAGATCTATGCGATATGGCCGAGAAATGTAATTTTGATGTTAACTCCCAAACCGCTGCGCAGAAGTCAACCAAACTTCACCCAATAGTGTATTGTATCACAATCTAGTAGTTACATTTGAAAATTTTGTTCTATGACATTTTGTTTGAACGCAATCATCAAACTTAATTAAAAAAGTCATTTAAGCCTTTTCACAGTGAGATCTATGCGATATGGCCAAGAAATGTAATTTTGATGTTAACTCCCAAACCGCCTCGCAGAAGTCAACCAAACTTCACCCATTAGTGTATTGTATCACAATATAGTAGTTACATGTGGAAATTTGGTTATTGGACATTTGGTTTGAGCGCAATCATTAAACTTAGGTCAAAAAAGCCATTTAAGCCTTTTCACAGTGAGATCTATGCGATATGGCCGAGAAATGTAATTTTGATGTTAACTCCAAAACCGCTGCGCAGAAGTCAACCAAACTTCACCCAATAGTGTATTGTATCACAATCTAGTAGTTACATTTGAAAATTTTGTTCTAGGAAATTTTGTTTGAGCGCAATCATCAAACTTAATTAAAAAAGTCATTTAAGCCTTTTCACAGTGAGATCTATGCGATATGGCCGAGAAATGTAATTTTGATGTTAACTCCCAAACCTCTGCGCAGAAGTCAACCAAACTTCACCCATTAGTGTATTGTATCACAATCTAGTAGTTACATGTGGAAATTTGGTTCTAGGACATTTGATTTGAGCGCAATCCTCAAACTTAGGTCAAAAAAGCCATTTAAGCCTTTTCACAGTGAGATCTATGCGATATGGCCGAGAAATGTAATTTTGATGTTAACTCCCAAACCGCTGCGCAGAAGTCAACCAAACTTCACCCAATAGTGTATTGTATCACATTCTAGTAGTTACATTTGAAAATTTCGTTCTAGGACATTTGGTTTGAGCGCAATCTTTAAACTTAGGTCAAAAAAGCCATTTAAGCCTTTTCACAGTGAGATCTATGCGATATGGCCGAGAAATGTAATTTTGATGTTAACTCCCAAACCGCTGCGCAGAAGTCAACCAAACTTCACCCAATAGTGTATTGTATCACAATCTAGTAGTTACATTTGAAAATTTTGTTCTAGGACATTTTGTTTGAACGCAATCATCAAACTTAATTAAAAAAGTCATTTAAGCCTTTTCACAGTGAGATCTATGCGATATGGCCGAGAAATGTAATTTTGATGTTAACTCCCAAACCGCTGCGCAGAAGTCAACCAAACTTCACCCAATAGTGTATTGTATCACAATCTAGTAGTTACATTTGAAAATTTTGTTCTAGGACATTTTGTTTGAACGCAATCATCAAACTTAATTAAAAAAGTCATTTAAGCCTTTTCACGGTGAGATCTATGCGATATGGCCGAGAAATGTAATTTTAATGTTAACTCCCAAACCGCTGCGCAGAAGTCAACCAAACTTCACCCAATAGTGTATTGTATCACATTCTAGTAGTTACATTTGAAAATTTCGTTCTAGGACATTTGGTTTGAGCGCAATCATTAAACTTAGGTCAAAAAAGCCATTTAAGCCTTTTCACAGTGAGATCTATGCGATATGGCCGAGAAATGTAATTTTGATGTTAACTCCCAAACCGCTGCGCAGAAGTCAACCAAACTTCACCCAATAGTGTATTGTATCACAATCTAGTAGTTACATTTGAAAATTTTGTTCTAAGACATTTTGTTTGAACGCAATCATCAAACTTAATTAAAAAAGTCATTTAAGCCTTTTCACAGTGAGATCTATGCGATATGGCCGAGAAATGTAATTTTGATGTTAACTCCCAAACCGCTGCGCAGAAGTCAACCAAACTTCACCCATTAGTGTATTGTATCACAATCTAGTAGTTACATGTGGAAATTTGGTTATTGGACATTTGGTTTGAGCGCAATCATTAAACTTAATTAAAAAAGTCATTTAAGCCTTTTCACAGTGAGATCTATGCGATATGGCCGAGAAATGTAATTTTGATGTTAACTCCCAAACCGCTGCGCAGAAGTCAACCAAACTTCACCCATTAGTGTATTGTATCACAATCTAGTAATTACATGTGGAAATTTGGTTCTAGGACATTTGATTTGAGCGCAATCCTCAAACTTAGGTCAAAAAAGCCATTTAAGCCTTTTCACAGTGAGATCTATGCGATATGGCCGAGAAATGTAATTTTGATGTTAACTCCCAAACCGCTGCGCAGAAGTCAACCAAACTTCACCCAATAGTGTATTGTATCAAAATCTAGTAGTTACATTTGAAAATTTTGTTCTATGACATTTTGTTTGAACGCAATCATCAAACTTAATTAAAAAAGTCATTTAAGCCTTTTCACAGTGAGATCTATACGATATGGCCAAGAAATGTAATTTTGATGTTAACTCCCAAACCGCCTCGCAGAAGTCAACCAAACTTCACCCATTAGTGTATTGTATCACAATATAGTAGTTACATTTGAAAATTTTGTTCTAGGACATTTGATTTGAGCGCAATCATTAAACTTAGGTCAAAAAAGCCATTTAAGCCTTTTCACAGTGAGATCTATGCGATATGGCCGAGAAATGTAATTTTGATGTTAACTCCAAAACCGCTGCGCAGAAGTCAACCAAACTTCACCCAATAGTGTATTGTATCACAATCTAGTAGTTACATTTGAAAATTTTGTTCTAGGAAATTTTGTTTGAGCGCAATCATCAAACTTAATTAAAAAAGTCATTTAAGCCTTTTCACAGTGAGATCTATGCGATATGGCCGAGAAATGTAATTTTGATGTTAACTCCCAAACCTCTGCGCAGAAGTCAACCAAACTTCACCCATTAGTGTATTGTATCACAATCTAGTAGTTACATGTGGAAATTTGGTTCTAGGACATTTGATTTGAGCGCAATCCTCAAACTTAGGTCAAAAAAGCCATTTAAGCCTTTTCACAGTGAGATCTATGCGATATGGCCGAGAAATGTAATTTTGATGTTAACTCCCAAACCGCTGCGCAGAAGTCAACCAAACTTCACCCAATAGTGTATTGTATCACAATCTAGTAGTTACATTTGAAAATTTTGTTCTAGGACATTTTGTTTGAACGCAATCATCAAACTTAATTAAAAAAGTCATTTAAGCCTTTTCACAGTGAGATCTATGCGATATGGCCGAGAAATGTAATTTTGATGTTAACTCCCAAACCGCTGCGCAGAAGTCAACCAAACTTCACCCAATAGTGTATTGTATCACAATCTAGTAGTTACATTTGAAAATTTTGTTCTATGACATTTTGTTTGAACGCAATCATCAAACTTAATTAAAAAAGTCATTTAAGCCTTTTCACAGTGAGATCTATGCGATATGGCCAAGAAATGTAATTTTGATGTTAACTCCCAAACCGCCTCGCAGAAGTCAACCAAACTTCACCCATTAGTGTATTGTATCACAATATAGTAGTTACATGTGGAAATTTGGTTATTGGACATTTGGTTTGAGCGCAATCATTAAACTTAGGTCAAAAAAGCCATTTAAGCCTTTTCACAGTGAGATCTATGCGATATGGCCGAGAAATGTAATTTTGATGTTAACTCCAAAACCGCTGCGCAGAAGTCAACCAAACTTCACCCAATAGTGTATTGTATCACAATCTAGTAGTTACATTTGAAAATTTTGTTCTAGGAAATTTTGTTTGAGCGCAATCATCAAACTTAATTAAAAAAGTCATTTAAGCCTTTTCACAGTGAGATCTATGCGATATGGCCGAGAAATGTAATTTTGATGTTAACTCCCAAACCTCTGCGCAGAAGTCAACCAAACTTCACCCATTAGTGTATTGTATCACAATCTAGTAGTTACATGTGGAAATTTGGTTCTAGGACATTTGATTTGAGCGCAATCCTCAAACTTAGGTCAAAAAAGCCATTTAAGCCTTTTCACAGTGAGATCTATGCGATATGGCCGAGAAATGTAATTTTGATGTTAACTCCCAAACCGCTGCGCAGAAGTCAACCAAACTTCACCCAATAGTGTATTGTATCACATTCTAGTAGTTACATTTGAAAATTTCGTTCTAGGACATTTGGTTTGAGCGCAATCTTTAAACTTAGGTCAAAAAAGCCATTTAAGCCTTTTCACAGTGAGATCTATGCGATATGGCCGAGAAATGTAATTTTGATGTTAACTCCCAAACCGCTGCGCAGAAGTCAACCAAACTTCACCCAATAGTGTATTGTATCACAATCTAGTAGTTACATTTGAAAATTTTGTTCTAGGACATTTTGTTTGAACGCAATCATCAAACTTAATTAAAAAAGTCATTTAAGCCTTTTCACAGTGAGATCTATGCGATATGGCCGAGAAATGTAATTTTGATGTTAACTCCCAAACCGCTGCGCAGAAGTCAACCAAACTTCACCCAATAGTGTATTGTATCACAATCTAGTAGTTACATTTGAAAATTTTGTTCTAGGACATTTTGTTTGAACGCAATCATCAAACTTAATTAAAAAAGTCATTTAAGCCTTTTCACGGTGAGATCTATGCGATATGGCCGAGAAATGTAATTTTAATGTTAACTCCCAAACCGCTGCGCAGAAGTCAACCAAACTTCACCCATTAGTGTATTGTATCACAATCTAGTAATTACATGTGGAAATTTGGTTCTAGGACATTTGATTTGAGCGCAATCCTCAAACTTAGGTCAAAAAAGCCATTTAAGCCTTTTCACAGTGAGATCTATGCGATATGGCCGAGAAATGTAATTTTGATGTTAACTCCCAAACCGCTGCGCAGAAGTCAACCAAACTTCACCCAATAGTGTATTGTATCAAAATCTAGTAGTTACATTTGAAAATTTTGTTCTATGACATTTTGTTTGAACGCAATCATCAAACTTAATTAAAAAAGTCATTTAAGCCTTTTCACAGTGAGATCTATACGATATGGCCAAGAAATGTAATTTTGATGTTAACTCCCAAACCGCCTCGCAGAAGTCAACCAAACTTCACCCATTAGTGTATTGTATCACAATATAGTAGTTACATTTGAAAATTTTGTTCTAGGACATTTGATTTGAGCGCAATCATTAAACTTAGGTCAAAAAAGCCATTTAAGCCTTTTCACAGTGAGATCTATGCGATATGGCCGAGAAATGTAATTTTGATGTTAACTCCAAAACCGCTGCGCAGAAGTCAACCAAACTTCACCCAATAGTGTATTGTATCACAATCTAGTAGTTACATTTGAAAATTTTGTTCTAGGAAATTTTGTTTGAGCGCAATCATCAAACTTAATTAAAAAAGTCATTTAAGCCTTTTCACAGTGAGATCTATGCGATATGGCCGAGAAATGTAATTTTGATGTTAACTCCCAAACCTCTGCGCAGAAGTCAACCAAACTTCACCCATTAGTGTATTGTATCACAATCTAGTAGTTACATGTGGAAATTTGGTTCTAGGACATTTGATTTGAGCGCAATCCTCAAACTTAGGTCAAAAAAGCCATTTAAGCCTTTTCACAGTGAGATCTATGCGATATGGCCGAGAAATGTAATTTTGATGTTAACTCCCAAACCGCTGCGCAGAAGTCAACCAAACTTCACCCAATAGTGTATTGTATCACATTCTAGTAGTTACATTTGAAAATTTAATTCTAGGACATTTGGTTTGAGCGCAATCTTTAAACTTAGGTCAAAAAAGCCATTTAAGCCTTTTCACAGTGAGATCTATGCGATATGGCCGAGAAATGTAATTTTGATGTTAACTCCCAAACCGCTGCGCAGAAGTCAACCAAACTTCACCCAATAGTGTATTGTATCACAATCTAGTAGTTACATTTGAAAATTTTGTTCTAGGACATTTTGTTTGAACGCAATCATCAAACTTAATTAAAAAAGTCATTTAAGCCTTTTCACAGTGAGATCTATGCGATATGGCCGAGAAATGTAATTTTGATGTTAACTCCCAAACCGCTGCGCAGAAGTCAACCAAACTTCACCCAATAGTGTATTGTATCACAATCTAGTAGTTACATTTGAAAATTTTGTTCTAGGACATTTTGTTTGAACGCAATCATCAAACTTAATTAAAAAAGTCATTTAAGCCTTTTCACGGTGAGATCTATGCGATATGGCCGAGAAATGTAATTTTAATGTTAACTCCCAAACCGCTGCGCAGAAGTCAACCAAACTTCACCCAATAGTGTATTGTATCACATTCTAGTAGTTACATTTGAAAATTTCGTTCTAGGACATTTGGTTTGAGCGCAATCATTAAACTTAGGTCAAAAAAGCCATTTAAGCCTTTTCACAGTGAGATCTATGCGATATGGCCGAGAAATGTAATTTTGATGTTAACTCCCAAACCGCTGCGCAGAAGTCAACCAAACTTCACCCAATAGTGTATTGTATCACAATCTAGTAGTTACATTTGAAAATTTTGTTCTATGACATTTTGTTTGAACGCAATCATCAAACTTAATTAAAAAAGTCATTTAAGCCTTTTCACAGTGAGATCTATGCGATATGGCCGAGAAATGTAATTTTGATGTTAACTCCCAAACCGCTGCGCAGAAGTCAACCAAACTTCACCCATTAGTGTATTGTATCACAATCTAGTAGTTACATGTGGAAATTTGGTTATTGGACATTTGGTTTGAGCGCAATCATTAAACTTAGGTCAAAAAAGCCATTTAAGCCTTTTCACAGTGAGATCTATGCGATATGGCCGAGAAATGTAATTTTGATTTTAACTCCCAAACCGCTGAGCAGAAGTCAACCAAACTTCACCCAATAGTGTATTGTATCACAATCTAGTAGTTACATTTGAAAATTTTGTTCTAGGAAATTTTGTTTGAGCGCAATCATCAAACTTAATTAAAAAAGTCATTTAAGCCTTTTCACAGTGAGATCTATACGATATGGCCGAGAAATGTAATTTTGATGTTAACTCCCAAACCTCTGCGCAGAAGTCAACCAAACTTCACCCATTAGTGTATTGTATCACAATCTAGTAGTTACATGTAGAAATTTGGTTCTAGGACATTTGATTTGAGCGCAATCCTCAAACTTAGGTCAAAAAAGCCATTTAAGCCTTTTCACAGTGAGATCTATGCGATATGGCCGAGAAATGTAATTTTGATGTTAACTCCCAAACCGCTGCGCAGAAGTCAACCAAACTTCACCCAATAGTGTATTGTATCACATTCTAGTAGTTACATTTGAAAATTTCGTTCTAGGACATTTGGTTTGAGCGCAATCTTTAAACTTAGGTCAAAAAAGCCATTTAAGCCTTTTCACAGTGAGATCTATGCGATATGGCCGAGAAATGTAATTTTGATGTTAACTCCCAAACCGCTGCGCAGAAGTCAACCAAACTTCACCCAATAGTGTATTGTATCACAATCTAGTAGTTACATTTGAAAATTTTGTTCTAGGAAATTTTGTTTGAGCGCAATCATCAAACTTAATTAAAAAAGTCATTTAAGCCTTTTCACAGTGAGATCTATGCGATATGGCCGAGAAATGTAATTTTGATGTTAACTCCCAAACCTCTGCGCAGAAGTCAACCAAACTTCACCCAATAGTGTATTGTATCACAATCTAGTAGTTACATGTGGAAATTTGGTTCTAGGACATTTGATTTGAGAGCAATCTTTAAACTTAGGTCAAAAAAGCCATTTAAGCCTTTTCACAGTGAGATCTATGCGATATGGCCGAGAAATGTAATTTTGATGTTAACTCCCAAACCGCTGCGCAGAAGTCAACCAAACTTCACCCAATAGTGTATTGTATCACAATCTAGTAGTTACATTTGAAAGTTTTGTTCTAGGACATTTTGTTTGAACGCAATCATCAAACTTAATTAAAAAAGTCATTTAAGACTTTTCACAGTGAGATCTATGCGATATGGCCGAGAAATGTAATTTTGATGTTAACTCCCAAACCGCTGCGCAGAAGTCAACCAAACTTCACCCAATAGTGTATTGTATCACAATCTAGTAGTTACATTTGGAAATTTTGTTCTTGGACATTTGATTTGAGTGCAATCCTCAAACTTAGGTCAAAAAAGCCATTTAAGCCTTTTCACAGTGAGATCTATGCGATATGGCCGAGAAATGTAATTTTGATGTTAACTCCCAAACCGCTGCGCAGAAGTCAACCAAACTTCACCCAATAGTGTATTGTATCACAATCTAGTAGTTACATTTGAAAATTTTGTTCTAGGACATTTTGTTTGAACGCAATCATCAAACTTAATTAAAAAAGTCATTTAAGCCTTTTCACAGTGAGATCTATGCGATATGGCCGAGAAATGTAATTTTGATGTTAACTCCCAAACCGCTGCGCAGAAGTCAACCAAACTTCACCCAATAGTGTATTGTATCACATTCTAGTAGTTACATTTGAAAATTTCGTTCTAGGACATTTGGTTTGAGCGCAATCATTAAACTTAGGTCAAAAAAGCCATTTAAGCCTTTTCACAGTGAGATCTATGCGATATGGCCGAGAAATGTAATTTTGATGTTAACTCCCAAACCGCTGCGCAGAAGTCAACTAAACTTCACCCAATAGTGTATTGTATCACATTCTAGTAGTTACATTTGAAAATTTCGTTCTAGGACATTTGGTTTGAGCGCAATCATTAAACTTAATAAAAAAAGTCATTTAAGCCTTTTCACAGTGAGATCTATGCGATATGGCCGAGAAATGTAATTTTGATGTTAACTCCCAAACCGCTGCGCAGAAGTCAACTAAACTTCACCCAATAGTGTATTGTATCACAATATAGTAGTTACATTTGAAAATTTTGTTCTAGGACATTTGATTTGAGCGCAATCATTAAACTTAGGTCAAAAAAGCCATTTAAGCCTTTTCACAGTGAGATCTATGCGATATGGCCGAGAAATGTAATTTTGATGTTAACTCCAAAACCGCTGCGCAGAAGTCAACCAAACTTCACCCAATAGTGTATTGTATCACAATCTAGTAGTTACATTTGAAAATTTTGTTCTAGGAAATTTTGTTTGAGCGCAATCATCAAACTTAATTAAAAAAGTCATTTAAGCCTTTTCACAGTGAGATCTATGCGATATGGCCGAGAAATGTAATTTTGATGTTAACTCCCAAACCTCTGCGCAGAAGTCAACCAAACTTCACCCATTAGTGTATTGTATCACAATCTAGTAGTTACATGTGGAAATTTGGTTCTAGGACATTTGATTTGAGCGCAATCCTCAAACTTAGGTCAAAAAAGCCATTTAAGCCTTTTCACAGTGAGATCTATGCGATATGGCCGAGAAATGTAATTTTGATGTTAACTCCCAAACCGCTGCGCAGAAGTCAACCAAACTTCACCCAATAGTGTATTGTATCACATTCTAGTAGTTACATTTGAAAATTTAATTCTAGGACATTTGGTTTGAGCGCAATCTTTAAACTTAGGTCAAAAAAGCCATTTAAGCCTTTTCACAGTGAGATCTATGCGATATGGCCGAGAAATGTAATTTTGATGTTAACTCCCAAACCGCTGCGCAGAAGTCAACCAAACTTCACCCAATAGTGTATTGTATCACAATCTAGTAGTTACATTTGAAAATTTTGTTCTAGGACATTTTGTTTGAACGCAATCATCAAACTTAATTAAAAAAGTCATTTAAGCCTTTTCACAGTGAGATCTATGCGATATGGCCGAGAAATGTAATTTTGATGTTAACTCCCAAACCGCTGCGCAGAAGTCAACCAAACTTCACCCAATAGTGTATTGTATCACAATCTAGTAGTTACATTTGAAAATTTTGTTCTAGGACATTTTGTTTGAACGCAATCATCAAACTTAATTAAAAAAGTCATTTAAGCCTTTTCACGGTGAGATCTATGCGATATGGCCGAGAAATGTAATTTTAATGTTAACTCCCAAACCGCTGCGCAGAAGTCAACCAAACTTCACCCAATAGTGTATTGTATCACATTCTAGTAGTTACATTTGAAAATTTCGTTCTAGGACATTTGGTTTGAGCGCAATCATTAAACTTAGGTCAAAAAAGCCATTTAAGCCTTTTCACAGTGAGATCTATGCGATATGGCCGAGAAATGTAATTTTGATGTTAACTCCCAAACCGCTGCGCAGAAGTCAACCAAACTTCACCCAATAGTGTATTGTATCACAATCTAGTAGTTACATTTGAAAATTTTGTTCTATGACATTTTGTTTGAACGCAATCATCAAACTTAATTAAAAAAGTCATTTAAGCCTTTTCACAGTGAGATCTATGCGATATGGCCGAGAAATGTAATTTTGATGTTAACTCCCAAACCGCTGCGCAGAAGTCAACCAAACTTCACCCATTAGTGTATTGTATCACAATCTAGTAGTTACATGTGGAAATTTGGTTATTGGACATTTGGTTTGAGCGCAATCATCAAACTTAATTAAAAAAGTCATTTAAGCCTTTTCACAGTGAGATCTATACGATATGGCCGAGAAATGTAATTTTGATGTTAACTCCCAAACCTCTGCGCAGAAGTCAACCAAACTTCACCCATTAGTGTATTGTATCACAATCTAGTAGTTACATGTAGAAATTTGGTTCTAGGACATTTGATTTGAGCGCAATCCTCAAACTTAGGTCAAAAAAGCCATTTAAGCCTTTTCACAGTGAGATCTATGCGATATGGCCGAGAAATGTAATTTTGATGTTAACTCCCAAACCGCTGCGCAGAAGTCAACCAAACTTCACCCAATAGTGTATTGTATCACATTCTAGTAGTTACATTTGAAAATTTCGTTCTAGGACATTTGGTTTGAGCGCAATCTTTAAACTTAGGTCAAAAAAGCCATTTAAGCCTTTTCACAGTGAGATCTATGCGATATGGCCGAGAAATGTAATTTTGATGTTAACTCCCAAACCGCTGCGCAGAAGTCAACCAAACTTCACCCAATAGTGTATTGTATCACAATCTAGTAGTTACATTTGAAAATTTTGTTCTAGGAAATTTTGTTTGAGCGCAATCATCAAACTTAATTAAAAAAGTCATTTAAGCCTTTTCACAGTGAGATCTATGCGATATGGCCGAGAAATGTAATTTCAATGTTAACTCCCAAACCTCTGCGCAGAAGTCAACCAAACTTCACCCAATAGTGTATTGTATCACAATCTAGTAGTTACATGTGGAAATTTGGTTCTAGGACATTTGATTTGAGAGCAATCTTTAAACTTAGGTCAAAAAAGCCATTTAAGCCTTTTCACAGTGAGATCTATGCGATATGGCCGAGAAATGTAATTTTGATGTTAACTCCCAAACCGCTGCGCAGAAGTCAACCAAACTTCACCCAATAGTGTATTGTATCACAATCTAGTAGTTACATTTGAAAGTTTTGTTCTAGGACATTTTGTTTGAACGCAATCATCAAACTTAATTAAAAAAGTCATTTAAGCCTTTTCACAGTGAGATCTATGCGATATGGCCGAGAAATGTAATTTTGATGTTAACTCCCAAACCGCTGCGCAGAAGTCAACCAAACTTCACCCAATAGTGTATTGTATCACAATCTAGTAGTTACATTTGGAAATTTTGTTCTTGGACATTTGATTTGAGTGCAATCCTCAAACTTAGGTCAAAAAAGCCATTTAAGCCTTTTCACAGTGAGATCTATGCGATATGGCCGAGAAATGTAATTTTGATGTTAACTCCCAAACCGCTGCGCAGAAGTCAACCAAACTTCACCCAATAGTGTATTGTATCACAATCTAGTAGTTACATTTGAAAATTTTGTTCTAGGACATTTTGTTTGAACGCAATCATCAAACTTAATTAAAAAAGTCATTTAAGCCTTTTCACAGTGAGATCTATGCGATATGGCCGAGAAATGTAATTTTGATGTTAACTCCCAAACCGCTGCGCAGAAGTCAACCAAACTTCACCCAATAGTGTATTGTATCACATTCTAGTAGTTACATTTGAAAATTTCGTTCTAGGACATTTGGTTTGAGCGCAATCATTAAACTTAGGTCAAAAAAGCCATTTAAGCCTTTTCACAGTGAGATCTATGCGATATGGCCGAGAAATGTAATTTTGATGTTAACTCCCAAACCGCTGCGCAGAAGTCAACTAAACTTCACCCAATAGTGTATTGTATCACATTCTAGTAGTTACATTTGAAAATTTCGTTCTAGGACATTTGGTTTGAGCGCAATCATTAAACTTAATAAAAAAAGTCATTTAAGCCTTTTCACAGTGAGATCTATGCGATATGGCCGAGAAATGTAATTTTGATGTTAACTCCCAAACCGCTGCGCAGAAGTCAACCAAACTTCACCCATTAGTGTATTGTATCACAATCTAGTAATTACATGTGGAAATTTGGTTCTAGGACATTTGATTTGAGCGCAATCCTCAAACTTAGGTCAAAAAAGCCATTTAAGCCTTTTCACAGTGAGATCTATGCGATATGGCCGAGAAATGTAATTTTGATGTTAACTCCCAAACCGCTGCGCAGAAGTCAACCAAACTTCACCCAATAGTGTATTGTATCACAATCTAGTAGTTACATTTGAAAATTTTGTTCTATGACATTTTGTTTGAACGCAATCATCAAACTTAATTAAAAAAGTCATTTAAGCCTTTTCACAGTGAGATCTATGCGATACGGCCAAGAAATGTAATTTTGATGTTAACTCCCAAACCGCCTCGCAGAAGTCAACCAAACTTCACCCATTAGTGTATTGTATCACAATATAGTAGTTACATGTGGAAATTTGGTTATTGGACATTTGGTTTGAGCGCAATCATTAAACTTAGGTCAAAAAAGCCATTTAAGCCTTTTCACAGTGAGATCTATGCGATATGGCCGAGAAATGTAATTTTGATGTTAACTCCAAAACCGCTGCGCAGAAGTCAACCAAACTTCACCCAATAGTGTATTGTATCACAATCTAGTAGTTACATTTGAAAATTTTGTTCTAGGAAATTTTGTTTGAGCGCAATCATCAAACTTAATTAAAAAAGTCATTTAAGCCTTTTCACAGTGAGATCTATGCGATATGGCCGAGAAATGTAATTTTGATGTTAACTCCCAAACCTCTGCGCAGAAGTCAACCAAACTTCACCCATTAGTGTATTGTATCACAATCTAGTAGTTACATGTGGAAATTTGGTTCTAGGACATTTGATTTGAGCGCAATCCTCAAACTTAGGTCAAAAAAGCCATTTAAGCCTTTTCACAGTGAGATCTATGCGATATGGCCGAGAAATGTAATTTTGATGTTAACTCCCAAACCGCTGCGCAGAAGTCAACCAAACTTCACCCAATAGTGTATTGTATCACATTCTAGTAGTTACATTTGAAAATTTCGTTCTAGGACATTTGGTTTGAGCGCAATCTTTAAACTTAGGTCAAAAAAGCCATTTAAGCCTTTTCACAGTGAGATCTATGCGATATGGCCGAGAAATGTAATTTTGATGTTAACTCCCAAACCGCTGCGCAGAAGTCAACCAAACTTCACCCAATAGTGTATTGTATCACAATCTAGTAGTTACATTTGAAAATTTTGTTCTAGGACATTTTGTTTGAACGCAATCATCAAACTTAATTAAAAAAGTCATTTAAGCCTTTTCACAGTGAGATCTATGCGATATGGCCGAGAAATGTAATTTTGATGTTAACTCCCAAACCGCTGCGCAGAAGTCAACCAAACTTCACCCAATAGTGTATTGTATCACAATCTAGTAGTTACATTTGAAAATTTTGTTCTAGGACATTTTGTTTGAACGCAATCATCAAACTTAATTAAAAAAGTCATTTAAGCCTTTTCACGGTGAGATCTATGCGATATGGCCGAGAAATGTAATTTTAATGTTAACTCCCAAACCGCTGCGCAGAAGTCAACCAAACTTCACCCAATAGTGTATTGTATCACATTCTAGTAGTTACATTTGAAAATTTCGTTCTAGGACATTTGGTTTGAGCGCAATCATTAAACTTAGGTCAAAAAAGCCATTTAAGCCTTTTCACAGTGAGATCTATGCGATATGGCCGAGAAATGTAATTTTGATGTTAACTCCCAAACCGCTGCGCAGAAGTCAACCAAACTTCACCCAATAGTGTATTGTATCACAATCTAGTAGTTACATTTGAAAATTTTGTTCTAGGAAATTTTGTTTGAGCGCAATCATCAAACTTAATTAAAAAAGTCATTTAAGCCTTTTCACAGTGAGATCTATGCGATATGGCCGAGAAATGTAATTTTGATGTTAACTCCCAAACCTCTGCGCAGAAGTCAACCAAACTTCACCCAATAGTGTATTGTATCACAATCTAGTAGTTACATGTGGAAATTTGGTTCTAGGACATTTGATTTGAGAGCAATCTTTAAACTTAGGTCAAAAAAGCCATTTAAGCCTTTTCACAGTGAGATCTATGCGATATGGCCGAGAAATGTAATTTTGATGTTAACTCCCAAACCGCTGCGCAGAAGTCAACCAAACTTCACCCAATAGTGTATTGTATCACAATCTAGTAGTTACATTTGAAAGTTTTGTTCTAGGACATTTTGTTTGAACGCAATCATCAAACTTAATTAAAAAAGTCATTTAAGACTTTTCACAGTGAGATCTATGCGATATGGCCGAGAAATGTAATTTTGATGTTAACTCCCAAACCGCTGCGCAGAAGTCAACCAAACTTCACCCAATAGTGTATTGTATCACAATCTAGTAGTTACATTTGGAAATTTTGTTCTTGGACATTTGATTTGAGTGCAATCCTCAAACTTAGGTCAAAAAAGCCATTTAAGCCTTTTCACAGTGAGATCTATGCGATATGGCCGAGAAATGTAATTTTGATGTTAACTCCCAAACCGCTGCGCAGAAGTCAACCAAACTTCACCCAATAGTGTATTGTATCACAATCTAGTAGTTACATTTGAAAATTTTGTTCTAGGACATTTTGTTTGAACGCAATCATCAAACTTAATTAAAAAAGTCATTTAAGCCTTTTCACAGTGAGATCTATGCGATATGGCCGAGAAATGTAATTTTGATGTTAACTCCCAAACCGCTGCGCAGAAGTCAACCAAACTTCACCCAATAGTGTATTGTATCACATTCTAGTAGTTACATTTGAAAATTTCGTTCTAGGACATTTGGTTTGAGCGCAATCATTAAACTTAGGTCAAAAAAGCCATTTAAGCCTTTTCACAGTGAGATCTATGCGATATGGCCGAGAAATGTAATTTTGATGTTAACTCCCAAACCGCTGCGCAGAAGTCAACTAAACTTCACCCAATAGTGTATTGTATCACATTCTAGTAGTTACATTTGAAAATTTCGTTCTAGGACATTTGGTTTGAGCGCAATCATTAAACTTAATAAAAAAAGTCATTTAAGCCTTTTCACAGTGAGATCTATGCGATATGGCCGAGAAATGTAATTTTGATGTTAACTCCCAAACCGCTGCGCAGAAGTCAACTAAACTTCACCCAATAGTGTATTGTATCACAATATAGTAGTTACATTTGAAAATTTTGTTCTAGGACATTTGATTTGAGCGCAATCATTAAACTTAGGTCAAAAAAGCCATTTAAGCCTTTTCACAGTGAGATCTATGCGATATGGCCGAGAAATGTAATTTTGATGTTAACTCCAAAACCGCTGCGCAGAAGTCAACCAAACTTCACCCAATAGTGTATTGTATCACAATCTAGTAGTTACATTTGAAAATTTTGTTCTAGGAAATTTTGTTTGAGCGCAATCATCAAACTTAATTAAAAAAGTCATTTAAGCCTTTTCACAGTGAGATCTATGCGATATGGCCGAGAAATGTAATTTTGATGTTAACTCCCAAACCTCTGCGCAGAAGTCAACCAAACTTCACCCATTAGTGTATTGTATCACAATCTAGTAGTTACATGTGGAAATTTGGTTCTAGGACATTTGATTTGAGCGCAATCCTCAAACTTAGGTCAAAAAAGCCATTTAAGCCTTTTCACAGTGAGATCTATGCGATATGGCCGAGAAATGTAATTTTGATGTTAACTCCCAAACCGCTGCGCAGAAGTCAACCAAACTTCACCCAATAGTGTATTGTATCACATTCTAGTAGTTACATTTGAAAATTTAATTCTAGGACATTTGGTTTGAGCGCAATCTTTAAACTTAGGTCAAAAAAGCCATTTAAGCCTTTTCACAGTGAGATCTATGCGATATGGCCGAGAAATGTAATTTTGATGTTAACTCCCAAACCGCTGCGCAGAAGTCAACCAAACTTCACCCAATAGTGTATTGTATCACAATCTAGTAGTTACATTTGAAAATTTTGTTCTAGGACATTTTGTTTGAACGCAATCATCAAACTTAATTAAAAAAGTCATTTAAGCCTTTTCACAGTGAGATCTATGCGATATGGCCGAGAAATGTAATTTTGATGTTAACTCCCAAACCGCTGCGCAGAAGTCAACCAAACTTCACCCAATAGTGTATTGTATCACAATCTAGTAGTTACATTTGAAAATTTTGTTCTAGGACATTTTGTTTGAACGCAATCATCAAACTTAATTAAAAAAGTCATTTAAGCCTTTTCACGGTGAGATCTATGCGATATGGCCGAGAAATGTAATTTTAATGTTAACTCCCAAACCGCTGCGCAGAAGTCAACCAAACTTCACCCAATAGTGTATTGTATCACATTCTAGTAGTTACATTTGAAAATTTCGTTCTAGGACATTTGGTTTGAGCGCAATCATTAAACTTAGGTCAAAAAAGCCATTTAAGCCTTTTCACAGTGAGATCTATGCGATATGGCCGAGAAATGTAATTTTGATGTTAACTCCCAAACCGCTGCGCAGAAGTCAACCAAACTTCACCCAATAGTGTATTGTATCACAATCTAGTAGTTACATTTGAAAATTTTGTTCTATGACATTTTGTTTGAACGCAATCATCAAACTTAATTAAAAAAGTCATTTAAGCCTTTTCACAGTGAGATCTATGCGATATGGCCGAGAAATGTAATTTTGATGTTAACTCCCAAACCGCTGCGCAGAAGTCAACCAAACTTCACCCATTAGTGTATTGTATCACAATCTAGTAGTTACATGTGGAAATTTGGTTATTGGACATTTGGTTTGAGCGCAATCATCAAACTTAATTAAAAAAGTCATTTAAGCCTTTTCACAGTGAGATCTATACGATATGGCCGAGAAATGTAATTTTGATGTTAACTCCCAAACCTCTGCGCAGAAGTCAACCAAACTTCACCCATTAGTGTATTGTATCACAATCTAGTAGTTACATGTAGAAATTTGGTTCTAGGACATTTGATTTGAGCGCAATCCTCAAACTTAGGTCAAAAAAGCCATTTAAGCCTTTTCACAGTGAGATCTATGCGATATGGCCGAGAAATGTAATTTTGATGTTAACTCCCAAACCGCTGCGCAGAAGTCAACCAAACTTCACCCAATAGTGTATTGTATCACATTCTAGTAGTTACATTTGAAAATTTCGTTCTAGGACATTTGGTTTGAGCGCAATCTTTAAACTTAGGTCAAAAAAGCCATTTAAGCCTTTTCACAGTGAGATCTATGCGATATGGCCGAGAAATGTAATTTTGATGTTAACTCCCAAACCGCTGCGCAGAAGTCAACCAAACTTCACCCAATAGTGTATTGTATCACAATCTAGTAGTTACATTTGAAAATTTTGTTCTAGGAAATTTTGTTTGAGCGCAATCATCAAACTTAATTAAAAAAGTCATTTAAGCCTTTTCACAGTGAGATCTATGCGATATGGCCGAGAAATGTAATTTTGATGTTAACTCCCAAACCTCTGCGCAGAAGTCAACCAAACTTCACCCAATAGTGTATTGTATCACAATCTAGTAGTTACATGTGGAAATTTGGTTCTAGGACATTTGATTTGAGAGCAATCTTTAAACTTAGGTCAAAAAAGCCATTTAAGCCTTTTCACAGTGAGATCTATGCGATATGGCCGAGAAATGTAATTTTGATGTTAACTCCCAAACCGCTGCGCAGAAGTCAACCAAACTTCACCCAATAGTGTATTGTATCACAATCTAGTAGTTACATTTGAAAGTTTTGTTCTAGGACATTTTGTTTGAACGCAATCATCAAACTTAATTAAAAAAGTCATTTAAGCCTTTTCACAGTGAGATCTATGCGATATGGCCGAGAAATGTAATTTTGATGTTAACTCCCAAACCGCTGCGCAGAAGTCAACCAAACTTCACCCAATAGTGTATTGTATCACAATCTAGTAGTTACATTTGGAAATTTTGTTCTTGGACATTTGATTTGAGTGCAATCCTCAAACTTAGGTCAAAAAAGCCATTTAAGCCTTTTCACAGTGAGATCTATGCGATATGGCCGAGAAATGTAATTTTGATGTTAACTCCCAAACCGCTGCGCAGAAGTCAACCAAACTTCACCCAATAGTGTATTGTATCACAATCTAGTAGTTACATTTGAAAATTTTGTTCTAGGACATTTTGTTTGAACGCAATCATCAAACTTAATTAAAAAAGTCATTTAAGCCTTTTCACAGTGAGATCTATGCGATATGGCCGAGAAATGTAATTTTGATGTTAACTCCCAAACCGCTGCGCAGAAGTCAACCAAACTTCACCCAATAGTGTATTGTATCACATTCTAGTAGTTACATTTGAAAATTTCGTTCTAGGACATTTGGTTTGAGCGCAATCATTAAACTTAGGTCAAAAAAGCCATTTAAGCCTTTTCACAGTGAGATCTATGCGATATGGCCGAGAAATGTAATTTTGATGTTAACTCCCAAACCGCTGCGCAGAAGTCAACTAAACTTCACCCAATAGTGTATTGTATCACATTCTAGTAGTTACATTTGAAAATTTCGTTCTAGGACATTTGGTTTGAGCGCAATCATTAAACTTAATAAAAAAAGTCATTTAAGCCTTTTCACAGTGAGATCTATGCGATATGGCCGAGAAATGTAATTTTGATGTTAACTCCCAAACCGCTGCGCAGAAGTCAACCAAACTTCACCCATTAGTGTATTGTATCACAATCTAGTAATTACATGTGGAAATTTGGTTCTAGGACATTTGATTTGAGCGCAATCCTCAAACTTAGGTCAAAAAAGCCATTTAAGCCTTTTCACAGTGAGATCTATGCGATATGGCCGAGAAATGTAATTTTGATGTTAACTCCCAAACCGCTGCGCAGAAGTCAACCAAACTTCACCCAATAGTGTATTGTATCACAATCTAGTAGTTACATTTGAAAATTTTGTTCTATGACATTTTGTTTGAACGCAATCATCAAACTTAATTAAAAAAGTCATTTAAGCCTTTTCACAGTGAGATCTATGCGATACGGCCAAGAAATGTAATTTTGATGTTAACTCCCAAACCGCCTCGCAGAAGTCAACCAAACTTCACCCATTAGTGTATTGTATCACAATATAGTAGTTACATGTGGAAATTTGGTTATTGGACATTTGGTTTGAGCGCAATCATTAAACTTAGGTCAAAAAAGCCATTTAAGCCTTTTCACAGTGAGATCTATGCGATATGGCCGAGAAATGTAATTTTGATGTTAACTCCAAAACCGCTGCGCAGAAGTCAACCAAACTTCACCCAATAGTGTATTGTATCACAATCTAGTAGTTACATTTGAAAATTTTGTTCTAGGAAATTTTGTTTGAGCGCAATCATCAAACTTAATTAAAAAAGTCATTTAAGCCTTTTCACAGTGAGATCTATGCGATATGGCCGAGAAATGTAATTTTGATGTTAACTCCCAAACCTCTGCGCAGAAGTCAACCAAACTTCACCCATTAGTGTATTGTATCACAATCTAGTAGTTACATGTGGAAATTTGGTTCTAGGACATTTGATTTGAGCGCAATCCTCAAACTTAGGTCAAAAAAGCCATTTAAGCCTTTTCACAGTGAGATCTATGCGATATGGCCGAGAAATGTAATTTTGATGTTAACTCCCAAACCGCTGCGCAGAAGTCAACCAAACTTCACCCAATAGTGTATTGTATCACATTCTAGTAGTTACATTTGAAAATTTCGTTCTAGGACATTTGGTTTGAGCGCAATCTTTAAACTTAGGTCAAAAAAGCCATTTAAGCCTTTTCACAGTGAGATCTATGCGATATGGCCGAGAAATGTAATTTTGATGTTAACTCCCAAACCGCTGCGCAGAAGTCAACCAAACTTCACCCAATAGTGTATTGTATCACAATCTAGTAGTTACATTTGAAAATTTTGTTCTAGGACATTTTGTTTGAACGCAATCATCAAACTTAATTAAAAAAGTCATTTAAGCCTTTTCACAGTGAGATCTATGCGATATGGCCGAGAAATGTAATTTTGATGTTAACTCCCAAACCGCTGCGCAGAAGTCAACCAAACTTCACCCAATAGTGTATTGTATCACAATCTAGTAGTTACATTTGAAAATTTTGTTCTAGGACATTTTGTTTGAACGCAATCATCAAACTTAATTAAAAAAGTCATTTAAGCCTTTTCACGGTGAGATCTATGCGATATGGCCGAGAAATGTAATTTTAATGTTAACTCCCAAACCGCTGCGCAGAAGTCAACCAAACTTCACCCAATAGTGTATTGTATCACATTCTAGTAGTTACATTTGAAAATTTCGTTCTAGGACATTTGGTTTGAGCGCAATCATTAAACTTAGGTCAAAAAAGCCATTTAAGCCTTTTCACAGTGAGATCTATGCGATATGGCCGAGAAATGTAATTTTGATGTTAACTCCCAAACCGCTGCGCAGAAGTCAACCAAACTTCACCCAATAGTGTATTGTATCACAATCTAGTAGTTACATTTGAAAATTTTGTTCTAAGACATTTTGTTTGAACGCAATCATCAAACTTAATTAAAAAAGTCATTTAAGCCTTTTCACAGTGAGATCTATGCGATATGGCCGAGAAATGTAATTTTGATGTTAACTCCCAAACCGCTGCGCAGAAGTCAACCAAACTTCACCCATTAGTGTATTGTATCACAATCTAGTAGTTACATGTGGAAATTTGGTTATTGGACATTTGGTTTGAGCGCAATCATTAAACTTAGGTCAAAAAAGCCATTTAAGCCTTTTCACAGTGAGATCTATGCGATATGGCCGAGAAATGTAATTTTGATGTTAACTCCCAAACCGCTGCGCAGAAGTCAACCAAACTTCACCCAATAGTGTATTGTATCACAATCTAGTAGTTACATTTGAAAATTTTGTTCTAGGAAATTTTGTTTGAGCGCAATCATCAAACTTAATTAAAAAAGTCATTTAAGCCTTTTCACAGTGAGATCTATACGATATGGCCGAGAAATGTAATTTTGATGTTAACTCCCAAACCTCTGCGCAGAAGTCAACCAAACTTCACCCATTAGTGTATTGTATCACAATCTAGTAGTTACATGTAGAAATTTGGTTCTAGGACATTTGATTTGAGCGCAATCCTCAAACTTAGGTCAAAAAAGCCATTTAAGCCTTTTCACAGTGAGATCTATGCGATATGGCCGAGAAATGTAATTTTGATGTTAACTCCCAAACCGCTGCGCAGAAGTCAACCAAACTTCACCCAATAGTGTATTGTATCACATTCTAGTAGTTACATTTGAAAATTTTGTTCTAGGACATTTGGTTTGAGCGCAATCTTTAAACTTAGGTCAAAAAAGCCATTTAAGCCTTTTCACAGTGAGATCTATGCGATATGGCCGAGAAATGTAATTTTGATGTTAACTCCCAAACCGCTGCGCAGAAGTCAACCAAACTTCACCCAATAGTGTATTGTATCACAATCTAGTAGTTACATTTGAAAATTTTGTTCTAAGACATTTTGTTTGAACGCAATCATCAAACTTAATTAAAAAAGTCATTTAAGCCTTTTCACAGTGAGATCTATGCGATATGGCCGAGAAATGTAATTTTGATGTTAACTCCCAAACCGCTGCGCAGAAGTCAACCAAACTTCACCCATTAGTGTATTGTATCACAATCTAGTAGTTACATGTGGAAATTTGGTTATTGGACATTTGGTTTGAGCGCAATCATTAAACTTAGGTCAAAAAAGCCATTTAAGCCTTTTCACAGTGAGATCTATGCGATATGGCCGAGAAATGTAATTTTGATGTTAACTCCCAAACCGCTGCGCAGAAGTCAACCAAACTTCACCCAATAGTGTATTGTATCACAATCTAGTAGTTACATTTGAAAATTTTGTTCTAGGAAATTTTGTTTGAGCGCAATCATCAAACTTAATTAAAAAAGTCATTTAAGCCTTTTCACAGTGAGATCTATACGATATGGCCGAGAAATGTAATTTTGATGTTAACTCCCAAACCTCTGCGCAGAAGTCAACCAAACTTCACCCATTAGTGTATTGTATCACAATCTAGTAGTTACATGTAGAAATTTGGTTCTAGGACATTTGATTTGAGCGCAATCCTCAAACTTAGGTCAAAAAAGCCATTTAAGCCTTTTCACAGTGAGATCTATGCGATATGGCCGAGAAATGTAATTTTGATGTTAACTCCCAAACCGCTGCGCAGAAGTCAACCAAACTTCACCCAATAGTGTATTGTATCACAATCTAGTAGTTACATTTGGAAATTTGGTTCTTGGACATTTGATTTGAGCGCAATCCTCAAACTTAGGTCAAAAAAGCCATTTAAGCCTTTTCACAGTGAGATCTATGCGATATGGCCGAGAAATGTAATTTTGATGTTAACTCCCAAACCGCTGCGCAGAAGTCAACCAAACTTCACCCAATAGTGTATTGTATCACAATCTAGTAGTTACATTTGAAAATTTTGTTCTAGGACATTTTGTTTGAACGCTATCATCAAACTTAATTAAAAAAGTCATTTAAGCCTTTTCACAGTGAGATCTATGCGATATGGCCGAGAAATGTAATTTTGATGTTAACTCCCAAACCGCTGCGCAGAAGTCAACCAAACTTCACCCATTAGTGTATTGTATCACAATCTAGTAATTACATGTGGAAATTTGGTTCTAGGACATTTGATTTGAGCGCAATCCTCAAACTTAGGTCAAAAAAGCCATTTAAGCCTTTTCACAGTGAGATCTATGCGATATGGCCGAGAAATGTAATTTTGATGTTAACTCCCAAACCGCTGCGCAGAAGTCAACCAAACTTCACCCAATAGTGTATTGTATCACATTCTAGTAGTTACATTTGAAAATTTCGTTCTAGGACATTTGGTTTGAGCGCAATCTTTAAACTTAGGTCAAAAAAGCCATTTAAGCCTTTTCACAGTGAGATCTATGCGATATGGCCGAGAAATGTAATTTTGATGTTAACTCCCAAACCGCTGCGCAGAAGTCAACCAAACTTCACCCAATAGTGTATTGTATCACAATCTAGTAGTTACATTTGAAAATTTTGTTCTAGGACATTTTGTTTGAACGCAATCATCAAACTTAATTAAAAAAGTCATTTAAGCCTTTTCACAGTGAGATCTATGCGATATGGCCGAGAAATGTAATTTTGATGTTAACTCCCAAACCGCTGCGCAGAAGTCAACCAAACTTCACCCAATAGTGTATTGTATCACAATCTAGTAGTTACATTTGAAAATTTTGTTCTAGGACATTTTGTTTGAACGCAATCATCAAACTTAATTAAAAAAGTCATTTAAGCCTTTTCACGGTGAGATCTATGCGATATGGCCGAGAAATGTAATTTTAATGTTAACTCCCAAACCGCTGCGCAGAAGTCAACCAAACTTCACCCAATAGTGTATTGTATCACATTCTAGTAGTTACATTTGAAAATTTCGTTCTAGGACATTTGGTTTGAGCGCAATCATTAAACTTAGGTCAAAAAAGCCATTTAAGCCTTTTCACAGTGAGATCTATGCGATATGGCCGAGAAATGTAATTTTGATGTTAACTCCCAAACCGCTGCGCAGAAGTCAACCAAACTTCACCCAATAGTGTATTGTATCACAATCTAGTAGTTACATTTGAAAATTTTGTTCTATGACATTTTGTTTGAACGCAATCATCAAACTTAATTAAAAAAGTCATTTAAGCCTTTTCACAGTGAGATCTATGCGATATGGCCGAGAAATGTAATTTTGATGTTAACTCCCAAACCGCTGCGCAGAAGTCAACCAAACTTCACCCATTAGTGTATTGTATCACAATCTAGTAGTTACATGTGGAAATTTGGTTATTGGACATTTGGTTTGAGCGCAATCATTAAACTTAGGTCAAAAAAGCCATTTAAGCCTTTTCACAGTGAGATCTATGCGATATGGCCGAGAAATGTAATTTTGATGTTAACTCCCAAACCGCTGCGCAGAAGTCAACCAAACTTCACCCAATAGTGTATTGTATCACAATCTAGTAGTTACATTTGAAAATTTTGTTCTAGGAAATTTTGTTTGAGCGCAATCATCAAACTTAATTAAAAAAGTCATTTAAGCCTTTTCACAGTGAGATCTATACGATATGGCCGAGAAATGTAATTTTGATGTTAACTCCCAAACCTCTGCGCAGAAGTCAACCAAACTTCACCCATTAGTGTATTGTATCACAATCTAGTAGTTACATGTAGAAATTTTGTTCTAGGACATTTGATTTGAGCGCAATCCTCAAACTTAGGTCAAAAAAGCCATTTAAGCCTTTTCACAGTGAGATCTATGCGATATGGCCGAGAAATGTAATTTTGATGTTAACTCCCAAACCGCTGCGCAGAAGTCAACCAAACTTCACCCAATAGTGTATTGTATCACATTCTAGTAGTTACATTTGAAAATTTCGTTCTAGGACATTTGGTTTGAGCGCAATCTTTAAACTTAGGTCAAAAAAGCCATTTAAGCCTTTTCACAGTGAGATCTATGCGATATGGCCGAGAAATGTAATTTTGATGTTAACTCCCAAACCGCTGCGCAGAAGTCAACCAAACTTCACCCAATAGTGTATTGTATCACAATCTAGTAGTTACATTTGAAAAATTTGTTCTAGGACATTTTGTTTGAACGCAATCATCAAACTTAATTAAAAAAGTCATTTAAGCCTTTTCACAGTGAGATCTATGCGATATGGCCGAGAAATGTAATTTTGATGTTAACTCCCAAACCGCTGCGCAGAAGTCAACCAAACTTCACCCAATAGTGTATTGTATCACAATCTAGTAGTTACATTTGGAAATTTGGTTCTTGGACATTTGATTTGAGCGCAATCCTCAAACATAGGTCAAAAAAGCCATTTAAGCCTTTTCACAGTGAGATCTATGCGATATGGCCGAGAAATGTAATTTTGATGTTAACTCCCAAACCGCTGCGCAGAAGTCAACCAAACTTCACCCAATAGTGTATTGTATCACAATCTAGTAGACACATTTGAAAATTTTGTTCTAGGACATTTTGTTTAAACGCAATCATCAAACTTAATTAAAAAAGTCATTTAAGCCTTTTCACAGTGAGATCTATGCGATATGGCCGAGAAATGTAATTTTGATGTTAACTCCCAAACCGCTGCGCAGAAGTCAACCAAACTTCACCCAATAGTGTATTGTATCACATTCTAGTAGTTACATTTGAAAATTTCGTTCTAGGACATTTGGTTTGAGCGCAATCATTAAACTTAGGTCAAAAAAGCCATTTAAGCCTTTTCACAGTGAGATCTATGCGATATGGCCGAGAAATGTAATTTTGATGTTAACTCCCAAACCGCTGCGCAGAAGTCATCCAAACTTCACCCAATAGTGTATTGTATCACAATCTAGTAGTTACATTTGAAAATTTTGTTCTAGGAAATTTTGTTTGAGCGCAATCATCAAACTTAATTAAAAAAGTCATTTAAGCCTTTTCACAGTGAGATCTATGCGATATGGCCGAGAAATGTAATTTTGATGTTAACTCCCAAACCGCTGCGCAGAAGTCAACCAAACTTCACCCATTAGTGTATTGTATCACAATCTAGTAGTTACATGTGAAAATTTGGTTCTAGGACATTTGATTTGAGCGCAATCCTCAAACTTAGGTCAAAAAAGCCATTTAAGCCTTTTCACAGTGAGATCTATGCGATATGGCCGAGAAATGTAATTTTGATGTTAACTCCCAAACCGCTGCGCAGAAGTCAACCAAACTTCACCCATTAGTGTATTGTATCACAATCTAGTAGTTACATGTGGAAATTTGGTTATTGGACATTTGGTTTGAGCGCAATCATTAAACTTAGGTCAAAAAAGCCATTTAAGCCTTTTCACAGTGAGATCTATGCGATATGGCCGAGAAATGTAATTTTGATGTTAACTCCCAAACCGCTGCGCAGAAGTCAACCAAACTTCACCCAATAGTGTATTGTATCACATTCTAGTAGTTACATTTGAAAATTTCGTTCTAGGACATTTGGTTTGAGCGCAATCTTTAAACTTAGGTCAAAAAAGCCATTTAAGCCTTTTCACAGTGAGATCTATGCGATATGGCCGAGAAATGTAATTTTGATGTTAACTCCCAAACCGCTGCGCAGAAGTCAACCAAACTTCACCCAATAGTGTATTGTATCACAATCTAGTAGTTACATTTGAAAATTTTGTTCTAGGACATTTTGTTTGAACGCAATCATCAAACTTAATTAAAAAAGTCATTTAAGCCTTTTCACAGTGAGATCTATGCGATATGGCCGAGAAATGTAATTTTGATGTTAACTCCCAAACCGCTGCGCAAAAGTCAACCAAACTTCACCCAATAGTGTATTGTATCACAATCTAGTAGTTACATTTGAAAATTTTGTTCTAGGACATTTTGTTTGAACGCAATCATCAAACTTAATTAAAAAAGTCATTTAAGCCTTTTCACGGTGAGATCTATGCGATATGGCCGAGAAATGTAATTTTAATGTTAACTCCCAAACCGCTGCGCAGAAGTCAACCAAACTTCACCCAATAGTGTATTGTATCACATTCTAGTAGTTACATTTGAAAATTTCGTTCTAGGACATTTGGTTTGAGCGCAATCATTAAACTTAGGTCAAAAAAGCCATTTAAGCCTTTTCACAGTGAGATCTATGCGATATGGCCGAGAAATGTAATTTTGATGTTAACTCCCAAACCGCTGCGCAGAAGTCAACCAAACTTCACCCAATAGTGTATTGTATCACAATCTAGTAGTTACATTTGAAAATTTTGTTCTATGACATTTTGTTTGAACGCAATCATCAAACTTAATTAAAAAAGTCATTTAAGCCTTTTCACAGTGAGATCTATGCGATATGGCCGAGAAATGTAATTTTGATGTTAACTCCCAAACCGCTGCGCAGAAGTCAACCAAACTTCACCCATTAGTGTATTGTATCACAATCTAGTAGTTACATGTGGAAATTTGGTTATTGGACATTTGGTTTGAGCGCAATCATTAAACTTAGGTCAAAAAAGCCATTTAAGCCTTTTCACAGTGAGATCTATGCGATATGGCCGAGAAATGTAATTTTGATGTTAACTCCCAAACCGCTGCGCAGAAGTCAATCAAACTTCACCCAATAGTGTATTGTATCACAATCTAGTAGTTACATTTGAAAATTTTGTTCTAGGAAATTTTGTTTGAGCGCAATCATCAAACTTAATTAAAAAAGTCATTTAAGCCTTTTCACAGTGAGATCTATACGATATGGCCGAGAAATGTAATTTTGATGTTAACTCCCAAACCTCTGCGCAGAAGTCAACCAAACTTCACCCATTAGTGTATTGTATCACAATCTAGTAGTTACATGTAGAAATTTGGTTCTAGGACATTTGATTTGAGCGCAATCCTCAAACTTAGGTCAAAAAAGCCATTTAAGCCTTTTCACAGTGAGATCTATGCGATATGGCCGAGAAATGTAATTTTGATGTTAACTCCCAAACCGCTGCGCAGAAGTCAACCAAACTTCACCCAATAGTGTATTGTATCACATTCTAGTAGTTACATTTGAAAATTTCGTTCTAGGACATTTGGTTTGAGCGCAATCTTTAAACTTAGGTCAAAAAAGCCATTTAAGCCTTTTCACAGTGAGATCTATGCGATATGGCCGAGAAATGTAATTTTGATGTTAACTCCCAAACCGCTGCGCAGAAGTCAACCAAACTTCACCCAATAGTGTATTGTATCACAATCTAGTAGTTACATTTGAAAAATTTGTTCTAGGACATTTTGTTTGAACGCAATCATCAAACTTAATTAAAAAAGTCATTTAAGCCTTTTCACAGTGAGATCTATGCGATATGGCCGAGAAATGTAATTTTGATGTTAACTCCCAAACCGCTGCGCAGAAGTCAACCAAACTTCACCCAATAGTGTATTGTATCACAATCTAGTAGTTACATTTGGAAATTTGGTTCTTGGACATTTGATTTGAGCGCAATCCTCAAACTTAGGTCAAAAAAGCCATTTAAGCCTTTTCACAGTGAGATCTATGCGATATGGCCGAGAAATGTAATTTTGATGTTAACTCCCAAACCGCTGCGCAGAAGTCAACCAAACTTCACCCAATAGTGTATTGTATCACAATCTAGTAGTTACATTTGAAAATTTTGTTCTAGGACATTTTGTTTGAACGCAATCATCAAACTTAATTAAAAAAGTCATTTAAGCCTTTTCACAGTGAGATCTATGCGATATGGCCGAGAAATGTAATTTTGATGTTAACTCCCAAACCGCTGCGCAGAAGTCAACCAAACTTCACCCATTAGTGTATTGTATCACAATCTAGTAATTACATGTGGAAATTTGGTTCTAGGACATTTGATTTGAGCGCAATCCTCAAACTTAGGTCAAAAAAGCCATTTAAGCCTTTTCACAGTGAGATCTATGCGATATGGCCGAGAAATGTAATTTTGATGTTAACTCCCAAACCGCTGCGCAGAAGTCAACCAAACTTCACCCAATAGTGTATTGTATCACATTCTAGTAGTTACATTTGAAAATTTCGTTCTAGGACATTTGGTTTGAGCGCAATCTTTAAACTTAGGTCAAAAAAGCCATTTAAGCCTTTTCACAGTGAGATCTATGCGATATGGCCGAGAAATGTAATTTTGATGTTAACTCCCAAACCGCTGCGCAGAAGTCAACCAAACTTCACCCAATAGTGTATTGTATCACAATCTAGTAGTTACATTTGAAAATTTTGTTCTAGGACATTTTGTTTGAACGCAATCATCAAACTTAATTAAAAAAGTCATTTAAGCCTTTTCACAGTGAGATCTATGCGATATGGCCGAGAAATGTAATTTTGATGTTAACTCCCAAACCGCTGCGCAGAAGTCAACCAAACTTCACCCAATAGTGTATTGTATCACAATCTAGTAGTTACATTTGAAAATTTTGTTCTAGGACATTTTGTTTGAACGCAATCATCAAACTTAATTAAAAAAGTCATTTAAGCCTTTTCACGGTGAGATCTATGCGATATGGCCGAGAAATGTAATTTTAATGTTAACTCCCAAACCGCTGCGCAGAAGTCAACCAAACTTCACCCAATAGTGTATTGTATCACATTCTAGTAGTTACATTTGAAAATTTCGTTCTAGGACATTTGGTTTGAGCGCAATCATTAAACTTAGGTCAAAAAAGCCATTTAAGCCTTTTCACAGTGAGATCTATGCGATATGGCCGAGAAATGTAATTTTGATGTTAACTCCCAAACCGCTGCGCAGAAGTCAACCAAACTTCACCCAATAGTGTATTGTATCACAATCTAGTAGTTACATTTGAAAATTTTGTTCTATGACATTTTGTTTGAACGCAATCATCAAACTTAATTAAAAAAGTCATTTAAGCCTTTTCACAGTGAGATCTATGCGATATGGCCGAGAAATGTAATTTTGATGTTAACTCCCAAACCGCTGCGCAGAAGTCAACCAAACTTCACCCATTAGTGTATTGTATCACAATCTAGTAGTTACATGTGGAAATTTGGTTATTGGACATTTGGTTTGAGCGCAATCATTAAACTTAGGTCAAAAAAGCCATTTAAGCCTTTTCACAGTGAGATCTATGCGATATGGCCGAGAAATGTAATTTTGATGTTAACTCCCAAACCGCTGCGCAGAAGTCAACCAAACTTCACCCAATAGTGTATTGTATCACAATCTAGTAGTTACATTTGAAAATTTTGTTCTAGGAAATTTTGTTTGAGCGCAATCATCAAACTTAATTAAAAAAGTCATTTAAGCCTTTTCACAGTGAGATCTATACGATATGGCCGAGAAATGTAATTTTGATGTTAACTCCCAAACCTCTGCGCAGAAGTCAACCAAACTTCACCCATTAGTGTATTGTATCACAATCTAGTAGTTACATGTAGAAATTTTGTTCTAGGACATTTGATTTGAGCGCAATCCTCAAACTTAGGTCAAAAAAGCCATTTAAGCCTTTTCACAGTGAGATCTATGCGATATGGCCGAGAAATGTAATTTTGATGTTAACTCCCAAACCGCTGCGCAGAAGTCAACCAAACTTCACCCAATAGTGTATTGTATCACATTCTAGTAGTTACATTTGAAAATTTCGTTCTAGGACATTTGGTTTGAGCGCAATCTTTAAACTTAGGTCAAAAAAGCCATTTAAGCCTTTTCACAGTGAGATCTATGCGATATGGCCGAGAAATGTAATTTTGATGTTAACTCCCAAACCGCTGCGCAGAAGTCAACCAAACTTCACCCAATAGTGTATTGTATCACAATCTAGTAGTTACATTTGAAAAATTTGTTCTAGGACATTTTGTTTGAACGCAATCATCAAACTTAATTAAAAAAGTCATTTAAGCCTTTTCACAGTGAGATCTATGCGATATGGCCGAGAAATGTAATTTTGATGTTAACTCCCAAACCGCTGCGCAGAAGTCAACCAAACTTCACCCAATAGTGTATTGTATCACAATCTAGTAGTTACATTTGGAAATTTGGTTCTTGGACATTTGATTTGAGCGCAATCCTCAAACATAGGTCAAAAAAGCCATTTAAGCCTTTTCACAGTGAGATCTATGCGATATGGCCGAGAAATGTAATTTTGATGTTAACTCCCAAACCGCTGCGCAGAAGTCAACCAAACTTCACCCAATAGTGTATTGTATCACAATCTAGTAGACACATTTGAAAATTTTGTTCTAGGACATTTTGTTTAAACGCAATCATCAAACTTAATTAAAAAAGTCATTTAAGCCTTTTCACAGTGAGATCTATGCGATATGGCCGAGAAATGTAATTTTGATGTTAACTCCCAAACCGCTGCGCAGAAGTCAACCAAACTTCACCCAATAGTGTATTGTATCACATTCTAGTAGTTACATTTGAAAATTTCGTTCTAGGACATTTGGTTTGAGCGCAATCATTAAACTTAGGTCAAAAAAGCCATTTAAGCCTTTTCACAGTGAGATCTATGCGATATGGCCGAGAAATGTAATTTTGATGTTAACTCCCAAACCGCTGCGCAGAAGTCAACCAAACTTCACCCAATAGTGTATTGTATCACATTCTAGTAGTTACATTTGAAAATTTCGTTCTAGGACATTTGGTTTGAGCGCAATCATTAAACTTAGGTCAAAAAAGCCATTTAAGCCTTTTCACAGTGAGATCTATGCGATATGGCCGAGAAATGTAATTTTGATGTTAACTCCCAAACCGCTGCGCAGAAGTCAACCAAACTTCACCCAATAGTGTATTGTATCACAATCTAGTAGTTACATTTGAAAATTTTGTTCTATGACATTTTGTTTGAACGCAATCATCAAACTTAATTAAAAAAGTCATTTAAGCCTTTTCACAGTGAGATCTATGCGATATGGCCGAGAAATGTAATTTTGATGTTAACTCCCAAACCGCTGCGCAGAAGTCAACCAAACTTCACCCATTAGTGTATTGTATCACAATCTAGTAGTTACATGTGGAAATTTGGTTATTGGACATTTGGTTTGAGCGCAATCATTAAACTTAGGTCAAAAAAGCCATTTAAGCCTTTTCACAGTGAGATCTATGCGATATGGCCGAGAAATGTAATTTTGATGTTAACTCCCAAACCGCTGCGCAGAAGTCAACCAAACTTCACCCAATAGTGTATTGTATCACAATCTAGTAGTTACATTTGAAAATTTTGTTCTAGGAAATTTTGTTTGAGCGCAATCATCAAACTTAATTAAAAAAGTCATTTAAGCCTTTTCACAGTGAGATCTATACGATATGGCCGAGAAATGTAATTTTGATGTTAACTCCCAAACCTCTGCGCAGAAGTCAACCAAACTTCACCCATTAGTGTATTGTATCACAATCTAGTAGTTACATGTAGAAATTTTGTTCTAGGACATTTGATTTGAGCGCAATCCTCAAACTTAGGTCAAAAAAGCCATTTAAGCCTTTTCACAGTGAGATCTATGCGATATGGCCGAGAAATGTAATTTTGATGTTAACTCCCAAACCGCTGCGCAGAAGTCAACCAAACTTCACCCAATAGTGTATTGTATCACATTCTAGTAGTTACATTTGAAAATTTCGTTCTAGGACATTTGGTTTGAGCGCAATCTTTAAACTTAGGTCAAAAAAGCCATTTAAGCCTTTTCACAGTGAGATCTATGCGATATGGCCGAGAAATGTAATTTTGATGTTAACTCCCAAACCGCTGCGCAGAAGTCAACCAAACTTCACCCAATAGTGTATTGTATCACAATCTAGTAGTTACATTTGAAAAATTTGTTCTAGGACATTTTGTTTGAACGCAATCATCAAACTTAATTAAAAAAGTCATTTAAGCCTTTTCACAGTGAGATCTATGCGATATGGCCGAGAAATGTAATTTTGATGTTAACTCCCAAACCGCTGCGCAGAAGTCAACCAAACTTCACCCAATAGTGTATTGTATCACAATCTAGTAGTTACATTTGGAAATTTGGTTCTTGGACATTTGATTTGAGCGCAATCCTCAAACATAGGTCAAAAAAGCCATTTAAGCCTTTTCACAGTGAGATCTATGCGATATGGCCGAGAAATGTAATTTTGATGTTAACTCCCAAACCGCTGCGCAGAAGTCAACCAAACTTCACCCAATAGTGTATTGTATCACAATCTAGTAGACACATTTGAAAATTTTGTTCTAGGACATTTTGTTTAAACGCAATCATCAAACTTAATTAAAAAAGTCATTTAAGCCTTTTCACAGTGAGATCTATGCGATATGGCCGAGAAATGTAATTTTGATGTTAACTCCCAAACCGCTGCGCAGAAGTCAACCAAACTTCACCCAATAGTGTATTGTATCACATTCTAGTAGTTACATTTGAAAATTTCGTTCTAGGACATTTGGTTTGAGCGCAATCATTAAACTTAGGTCAAAAAAGCCATTTAAGCCTTTTCACAGTGAGATCTATGCGATATGGCCGAGAAATGTAATTTTGATGTTAACTCCCAAACCGCTGCGCAGAAGTCATCCAAACTTCACCCAATAGTGTATTGTATCACAATCTAGTAGTTACATTTGAAAATTTTGTTCTAGGAAATTTTGTTTGAGCGCAATCATCAAACTTAATTAAAAAAGTCATTTAAGCCTTTTCACAGTGAGATCTATGCGATATGGCCGAGAAATGTAATTTTGATGTTAACTCCCAAACCGCTGCGCAGAAGTCAACCAAACTTCACCCATTAGTGTATTGTATCACAATCTAGTAGTTACATGTGAAAATTTGGTTCTAGGACATTTGATTTGAGCGCAATCCTCAAACTTAGGTCAAAAAAGCCATTTAAGCCTTTTCACAGTGAGATCTATGCGATATGGCCGAGAAATGTAATTTTGATGTTAACTCCCAAACCGCTGCGCAGAAGTCAACCAAACTTCACCCATTAGTGTATTGTATCACAATCTAGTAGTTACATGTGGAAATTTGGTTATTGGACATTTGGTTTGAGCGCAATCATTAAACTTAGGTCAAAAAAGCCATTTAAGCCTTTTCACAGTGAGATCTATGCGATATGGCCGAGAAATGTAATTTTGATGTTAACTCCCAAACCGCTGCGCAGAAGTCAACCAAACTTCACCCAATAGTGTATTGTATCACATTCTAGTAGTTACATTTGAAAATTTCGTTCTAGGACATTTGGTTTGAGCGCAATCTTTAAACTTAGGTCAAAAAAGCCATTTAAGCCTTTTCACAGTGAGATCTATGCGATATGGCCGAGAAATGTAATTTTGATGTTAACTCCCAAACCGCTGCGCAGAAGTCAACCAAACTTCACCCAATAGTGTATTGTATCACAATCTAGTAGTTACATTTGAAAATTTTGTTCTAGGACATTTTGTTTGAACGCAATCATCAAACTTAATTAAAAAAGTCATTTAAGCCTTTTCACAGTGAGATCTATGCGATATGGCCGAGAAATGTAATTTTGATGTTAACTCCCAAACCGCTGCGCAAAAGTCAACCAAACTTCACCCAATAGTGTATTGTATCACAATCTAGTAGTTACATTTGAAAATTTTGTTCTAGGACATTTTGTTTGAACGCAATCATCAAACTTAATTAAAAAAGTCATTTAAGCCTTTTCACGGTGAGATCTATGCGATATGGCCGAGAAATGTAATTTTAATGTTAACTCCCAAACCGCTGCGCAGAAGTCAACCAAACTTCACCCAATAGTGTATTGTATCACATTCTAGTAGTTACATTTGAAAATTTCGTTCTAGGACATTTGGTTTGAGCGCAATCATTAAACTTAGGTCAAAAAAGCCATTTAAGCCTTTTCACAGTGAGATCTATGCGATATGGCCGAGAAATGTAATTTTGATGTTAACTCCCAAACCGCTGCGCAGAAGTCAACCAAACTTCACCCAATAGTGTATTGTATCACAATCTAGTAGTTACATTTGAAAATTTTGTTCTATGACATTTTGTTTGAACGCAATCATCAAACTTAATTAAAAAAGTCATTTAAGCCTTTTCACAGTGAGATCTATGCGATATGGCCGAGAAATGTAATTTTGATGTTAACTCCCAAACCGCTGCGCAGAAGTCAACCAAACTTCACCCATTAGTGTATTGTATCACAATCTAGTAGTTACATGTGGAAATTTGGTTATTGGACATTTGGTTTGAGCGCAATCATTAAACTTAGGTCAAAAAAGCCATTTAAGCCTTTTCACAGTGAGATCTATGCGATATGGCCGAGAAATGTAATTTTGATGTTAACTCCCAAACCGCTGCGCAGAAGTCAATCAAACTTCACCCAATAGTGTATTGTATCACAATCTAGTAGTTACATTTGAAAATTTTGTTCTAGGAAATTTTGTTTGAGCGCAATCATCAAACTTAATTAAAAAAGTCATTTAAGCCTTTTCACAGTGAGATCTATACGATATGGCCGAGAAATGTAATTTTGATGTTAACTCCCAAACCTCTGCGCAGAAGTCAACCAAACTTCACCCATTAGTGTATTGTATCACAATCTAGTAGTTACATGTAGAAATTTGGTTCTAGGACATTTGATTTGAGCGCAATCCTCAAACTTAGGTCAAAAAAGCCATTTAAGCCTTTTCACAGTGAGATCTATGCGATATGGCCGAGAAATGTAATTTTGATGTTAACTCCCAAACCGCTGCGCAGAAGTCAACCAAACTTCACCCAATAGTGTATTGTATCACATTCTAGTAGTTACATTTGAAAATTTCGTTCTAGGACATTTGGTTTGAGCGCAATCTTTAAACTTAGGTCAAAAAAGCCATTTAAGCCTTTTCACAGTGAGATCTATGCGATATGGCCGAGAAATGTAATTTTGATGTTAACTCCCAAACCGCTGCGCAGAAGTCAACCAAACTTCACCCAATAGTGTATTGTATCACAATCTAGTAGTTACATTTGAAAATTTTGTTCTAGGAAATTTTGTTTGAGCGCAATCATCAAACTTAATTAAAAAAGTCATTTAAGCCTTTTCACAGTGAGATCTATGCGATATGGCCGAGAAATGTAATTTTGATGTTAACTCCCAAACCTCTGCGCAGAAGTCAACCAAACTTCACCCAATAGTGTATTGTATCACAATCTAGTAGTTACATGTGGAAATTTGGTTCTAGGACATTTGATTTGAGAGCAATCTTTAAACTTAGGTCAAAAAAGCCATTTAAGCCTTTTCACAGTGAGATCTATGCGATATGGCCGAGAAATGTAATTTTGATGTTAACTCCCAAACCGCTGCGCAGAAGTCAACCAAACTTCACCCAATAGTGTATTGTATCACAATCTAGTAGTTACATTTGAAAGTTTTGTTCTAGGACATTTTGTTTGAACGCAATCATCAAACTTAATTAAAAAAGTCATTTAAGCCTTTTCACAGTGAGATCTATGCGATATGGCCGAGAAATGTAATTTTGATGTTAACTCCCAAACCGCTGCGCAGAAGTCAACCAAACTTCACCCAATAGTGTATTGTATCACAATCTAGTAGTTACATTTGGAAATTTTGTTCTTGGACATTTGATTTGAGTGCAATCCTCAAACTTAGGTCAAAAAAGCCATTTAAGCCTTTTCACAGTGAGATCTATGCGATATGGCCGAGAAATGTAATTTTGATGTTAACTCCCAAACCGCTGCGCAGAAGTCAACCAAACTTCACCCAATAGTGTATTGTATCACAATCTAGTAGTTACATTTGAAAATTTTGTTCTAGGACATTTTGTTTGAACGCAATCATCAAACTTAATTAAAAAAGTCATTTAAGCCTTTTCACAGTGAGATCTATGCGATATGGCCGAGAAATGTAATTTTGATGTTAACTCCCAAACCGCTGCGCAGAAGTCAACCAAACTTCACCCAATAGTGTATTGTATCACATTCTAGTAGTTACATTTGAAAATTTCGTTCTAGGACATTTGGTTTGAGCGCAATCATTAAACTTAGGTCAAAAAAGCCATTTAAGCCTTTTCACAGTGAGATCTATGCGATATGGCCGAGAAATGTAATTTTGATGTTAACTCCCAAACCGCTGCGCAGAAGTCAACTAAACTTCACCCAATAGTGTATTGTATCACATTCTAGTAGTTACATTTGAAAATTTCGTTCTAGGACATTTGGTTTGAGCGCAATCATTAAACTTAATAAAAAAAGTCATTTAAGCCTTTTCACAGTGAGATCTATGCGATATGGCCGAGAAATGTAATTTTGATGTTAACTCCCAAACCGCTGCGCAGAAGTCAACCAAACTTCACCCATTAGTGTATTGTATCACAATCTAGTAGTTACATGTGGAAATTTGGTTATTGGACATTTGGTTTGAGCGCAATCATTAAACTTAGGTCAAAAAAGCCATTTAAGCCTTTTCACAGTGAGATCTATGCGATATGGCCGAGAAATGTAATTTTGATGTTAACTCCCAAACCGCTGCGCAGAAGTCAACCAAACTTCACCCAATAGTGTATTGTATCACAATCTAGTAGTTACATTTGAAAATTTTGTTCTAGGAAATTTTGTTTGAGCGCAATCATCAAACTTAATTAAAAAAGTCATTTAAGCCTTTTCACAGTGAGATCTATACGATATGGCCGAGAAATGTAATTTTGATGTTAACTCCCAAACCTCTGCGCAGAAGTCAACCAAACTTCACCCATTAGTGTATTGTATCACAATCTAGTAGTTACATGTAGAAATTTGGTTCTAGGACATTTGATTTGAGCGCAATCCTCAAACTTAGGTCAAAAAAGCCATTTAAGCCTTTTCACAGTGAGATCTATGCGATATGGCCGAGAAATGTAATTTTGATGTTAACTCCCAAACCGCTGCGCAGAAGTCAACCAAACTTCACCCAATAGTGTATTGTATCACATTCTAGTAGTTACATTTGAAAATTTTGTTCTAGGACATTTGGTTTGAGCGCAATCTTTAAACTTAGGTCAAAAAAGCCATTTAAGCCTTTTCACAGTGAGATCTATGCGATATGGCCGAGAAATGTAATTTTGATGTTAACTCCCAAACCGCTGCGCAGAAGTCAACCAAACTTCACCCAATAGTGTATTGTATCACAATCTAGTAGTTACATTTGAAAAATTTGTTCTAGGACATTTTGTTTGAACGCAATCATCAAACTTAATTAAAAAAGTCATTTAAGCCTTTTCACAGTGAGATCTATGCGATATGGCCGAGAAATGTAATTTTGATGTTAACTCCCAAACCGCTGCGCAGAAGTCAACCAAACTTCACCCAATAGTGTATTGTATCACAATCTAGTAGTTACATTTGGAAATTTGGTTCTTGGACATTTGATTTGAGCGCAATCCTCAAACTTAGGTCAAAAAAGCCATTTAAGCCTTTTCACAGTGAGATCTATGCGATATGGCCGAGAAATGTAATTTTGATGTTAACTCCCAAACCGCTGCGCAGAAGTCAACCAAACTTCACCCAATAGTGTATTGTATCACAATCTAGTAGTTACATTTGAAAATTTTGTTCTAGGACATTTTGTTTGAACGCAATCATCAAACTTAATTAAAAAAGTCATTTAAGCCTTTTCACAGTGAGATCTATGCGATATGGCCGAGAAATGTAATTTTGATGTTAACTCCCAAACCGCTGCGCAGAAGTCAACCAAACTTCACCCATTAGTGTATTGTATCACAATCTAGTAATTACATGTGGAAATTTGGTTCTAGGACATTTGATTTGAGCGCAATCCTCAAACTTAGGTCAAAAAAGCCATTTAAGCCTTTTCACAGTGAGATCTATGCGATATGGCCGAGAAATGTAATTTTGATGTTAACTCCCAAACCGCTGCGCAGAAGTCAACCAAACTTCACCCAATAGTGTATTGTATCACATTCTAGTAGTTACATTTGAAAATTTTGTTCTAGGACATTTGGTTTGAGCGCAATCTTTAAACTTAGGTCAAAAAAGCCATTTAAGCCTTTTCACAGTGAGATCTATGCGATATGGCCGAGAAATGTAATTTTGATGTTAACTCCCAAACCGCTGCGCAGAAGTCAACCAAACTTCACCCAATAGTGTATTGTATCACAATCTAGTAGTTACATTTGAAAATTTTGTTCTAGGACATTTTGTTTGAACGCAATCATCAAACTTAATTAAAAAAGTCATTTAAGCCTTTTCACAGTGAGATCTATGCGATATGGCCGAGAAATGTAATTTTGATGTTAACTCCCAAACCGCTGCGCAGAAGTCAACCAAACTTCACCCAATAGTGTATTGTATCACAATCTAGTAGTTACATTTGGAAATTTGGTTCTTGGACATTTGATTTGAGCGCAATCCTCAAACATAGGTCAAAAAAGCCATTTAAGCCTTTTCACAGTGAGATCTATGCGATATGGCCGAGAAATGTAATTTTGATGTTAACTCCCAAACCGCTGCGCAGAAGTCAACCAAACTTCACCCAATAGTGTATTGTATCACAATCTAGTAGTTACATTTGAAAATTTTGTTCTAGGACATTTTGTTTGAACGCAATCATCAAACTTAATTAAAAAAGTCATTTAAGCCTTTTCACAGTGAGATCTATGCGATATGGCCGAGAAATGTAATTTTGATGTTAACTCCCAAACCGCTGCGCAGAAGTCAACCAAACTTCACCCAATAGTGTATTGTATCACATTCTAGTAGTTACATTTGAAAATTTCGTTCAAGGACATTTGGTTTGAGCGCAATCATTAAACTTAGGTCAAAAAAGCCATTTAAGCCTTTTCACAGTGAGATCTATGCGATATGGCCGAGAAATGTAATTTTGATGTTAACTCCCAAACCGCTGCGCAGAAGTCAACCAAACTTCACCCAATAGTGTATTGTATCACAATCTAGTAGTTACATTTGAAAATTTTGTTCTAGGAAATTTTGTTTGAGCGCAATCATCAAATTTAATTAAAAAAGTCATTTAAGCCTTTTCACAGTGAGATCTATGCGATATGGCCGAGAAATGTAATTTTGATGTTAACTCCCAAACCGCTGCGCAGAAGTCAACCAAACTTCACCCATTAGTGTATTGTATCACAATCTAGTAGTTACATGTGAAAATTTGGTTCTAGGACATTTGATTTGAGCGCAATCCTCAAACTTAGGTCAAAAAAGCCATTTAAGCCTTTTCACAGTGAGATCTATGCGATATGGCCGAGAAATGTAATTTTGATGTTAACTCCCAAACCGCTGCGCAGAAGTCAACCAAACTTCACCCATTAGTGTATTGTATCACAATCTAGTAGTTACATGTGGAAATTTGGTTATTGGACATTTGGTTTGAGCGCAATCATTAAACTTAGGTCAAAAAAGCCATTTAAGCCTTTTCACAGTGAGATCTATGCGATATGGCCGAGAAATGTAATTTTGATGTTAACTCCCAAACCGCTGCGCAGAAGTCAACCAAACTTCACCCAATAGTGTATTGTATCACATTCTAGTAGTTACATTTGAAAATTTCGTTCTAGGACATTTGGTTTGAGCGCAATCTTTAAACTTAGGTCAAAAAAGCCATTTAAGCCTTTTCACAGTGAGATCTATGCGATATGGCCGAGAAATGTAATTTTGATGTTAACTCCCAAACCGCTGCGCAGAAGTCAACCAAACTTCACCCAATAGTGTATTGTATCACAATCTAGTAGTTACATTTGAAAATTTTGTTCTAGGACATTTTGTTTGAACGCAATCATCAAACTTAATTAAAAAAGTCATTTAAGCCTTTTCACAGTGAGATCTATGCGATATGGCCGAGAAATGTAATTTTGATGTTAACTCCCAAACCGCTGCGCAGAAGTCAACCAAACTTCACCCAATAGTGTATTGTATCACAATCTAGTAGTTACATTTGAAAATTTTGTTCTAGGACATTTTGTTTGAACGCAATCATCAAACTTAATTAAAAAAGTCATTTAAGCCTTTTCACGGTGAGATCTATGCGATATGGCCGAGAAATGTAATTTTAATGTTAACTCCCAAACCGCTGCGCAGAAGTCAACCAAACTTCACCCAATAGTGTATTGTATCACATTCTAGTAGTTACATTTGAAAATTTCGTTCTAGGACATTTGGTTTGAGCGCAATCATTAAACTTAGGTCAAAAAAGCCATTTAAGCCTTTTCACAGTGAGATCTATGCGATATGGCCGAGAAATGTAATTTTGATGTTAACTCCCAAACCGCTGCGCAGAAGTCAACCAAACTTCACCCAATAGTGTATTGTATCACAATCTAGTAGTTACATTTGAAAATTTTGTTCTATGACATTTTGTTTGAACGCAATCATCAAACTTAATTAAAAAAGTCATTTAAGCCTTTTCACAGTGAGATCTATGCGATATGGCCGAGAAATGTAATTTTGATGTTAACTCCCAAACCGCTGCGCAGAAGTCAACCAAACTTCACCCATTAGTGTATTGTATCACAATCTAGTAGTTACATGTGGAAATTTGGTTATTGGACATTTGGTTTGAGCGCAATCATTAAACTTAGGTCAAAAAAGCCATTTAAGCCTTTTCACAGTGAGATCTATGCGATATGGCCGAGAAATGTAATTTTGATGTTAACTCCCAAACCGCTGCGCAGAAGTCAACCAAACTTCACCCAATAGTGTATTGTATCACATTCTAGTAGTTACATTTGAAAATTTCGTTCTAGGACATTTGGTTTGAGCGCTATCTTTAAACTTAGGTCAAAAAAGCCATTTAAGCCTTTTCACAGTGAGATCTATGCGATATGGCCGAGAAATGTAATTTTGATGTTAACTCCCAAACCGCTGCGCAGAAGTCAACCAAACTTCACCCAATAGTGTATTGTATCACAATCTAGTAGTTACATTTGAAAATTTTGTTCTAGGAAATTTTGTTTGAGCGCAATCATCAAACTTAATTAAAAAAGTCATTTAAGCCTTTTCACAGTGAGATCTATGCGATATGGCCGAGAAATGTAATTTTGATGTTAACTCCCAAACCTCTGCGCAGAAGTCAACCAAACTTCACCCAATAGTGTATTGTATCACAATCTAGTAGTTACATGTGGAAATTTGGTTCTAGGACATTTGATTTGAGAGCAATCTTTAAACTTAGGTCAAAAAAGCCATTTAAGCCTTTTCACAGTGAGATCTATGCGATATGGCCGAGAAATGTAATTTTGATGTTAACTCCCAAACCGCTGCGCAGAAGTCAACCAAACTTCACCCAATAGTGTATTGTATCACAATCTAGTAGTTACATTTGAAAGTTTTGTTCTAGGACATTTTGTTTGAACGCAATCATCAAACTTAATTAAAAAAGTCATTTAAGCCTTTTCACAGTGAGATCTATGCGATATGGCCGAGAAATGTAATTTTGATGTTAACTCCCAAACCGCTGCGCAGAAGTCAACCAAACTTCACCCAATAGTGTATTGTATCACAATCTAGTAGTTACATTTGGAAATTTTGTTCTTGGACATTTGATTTGAGTGCAATCCTCAAACTTAGGTCAAAAAAGCCATTTAAGCCTTTTCACAGTGAGATCTATGCGATATGGCCGAGAAATGTAATTTTGATGTTAACTCCCAAACCGCTGCGCAGAAGTCAACCAAACTTCACCCAATAGTGTATTGTATCACATTCTAGTAGTTACATTTGAAAATTTTGTTCTAGGACATTTTGTTTGAACGCAATCATCAAACTTAATTAAAAAAGTCATTTAAGCCTTTTCACAGTGAGATCTATGCGATATGGCCGAGAAATGTAATTTTGATGTTAACTCCCAAACCGCTGCGCAGAAGTCAACCAAACTTCACCCAATAGTGTATTGTATCACATTCTAGTAGTTACATTTGAAAATTTCGTTCTAGGACATTTGGTTTGAGCGCAATCATTAAACTTAGGTCAAAAAAGCCATTTAAGCCTTTTCACAGTGAGATCTATGCGATATGGCCGAGAAATGTAATTTTGATGTTAACTCCCAAACCGCTGCGCAGAAGTCAACTAAACTTCACCCAATAGTGTATTGTATCACATTCTAGTAGTTACATTTGAAAATTTCGTTCTAGGACATTTGGTTTGAGCGCAATCATTAAACTTAATAAAAAAAGTCATTTAAGCCTTTTCACAGTGAGATCTATGCGATATGGCCGAGAAATGTAATTTTGATGTTAACTCCCAAACCGCTGCGCAGAAGTCAACCAAACTTCACCCATTAGTGTATTGTATCACAATCTAGTAATTACATGTGGAAATTTGGTTCTAGGACATTTGATTTGAGCGCAATCCTCAAACTTAGGTCAAAAAAGCCATTTAAGCCTTTTCACAGTGAGATCTATGCGATATGGCCGAGAAATGTAATTTTGATGTTAACTCCCAAACCGCTGCGCAGAAGTCAACCAAACTTCACCCAATAGTGTATTGTATCACAATCTAGTAGTTACATTTGAAAATTTTGTTCTATGACATTTTGTTTGAACGCAATCATCAAACTTAATTAAAAAAGTCATTTAAGCCTTTTCACAGTGAGATCTATGCGATATGGCCGAGAAATGTAATTTTGATGTTAACTCCCAAACCGCCTCGCAGAAGTCAACCAAACTTCACCCATTAGTGTATTGTATCACAATCTAGTAGTTACATGTGGAAATTTGGTTATTGGACATTTGGTTTGAGCGCAATCATTAAACTTAGGTCAAAAAAGTCATTTAAGCCTTTTCACAGTGAGATCTATGCGATATGGCCGAGAAATGTAATTTTGATGTTAACTCCCAAACCGCTGCGCAGAAGTCAACCAAACTTCACCCAATAGTGTATTGTATCACATTCTAGTAGTTACATTTGAAAATTTCGTTCTAGGACATTTGGTTTGAGCGCAATCATTAAATTTAGGTCAAAAAAGCCATTTAAGCCTTTTCACAGTGAGATCTATGCGATATGGCCGAGAAATGTAATTTTGATGTTAACTCCCAAACCGCTGCGCAGAAGTCAACTAAACTTCACCCAATAGTGTATTGTATCACATTCTAGTAGTTACATTTGAAAATTTCGTTCTAGGACATTTGGTTTGAGCGCAATCATTAAACTTAATTAAAAAAGTCATTTAAGCCTTTTCACAGTGAGATCTATGCGATATGGCCGAGAAATGTAACTTTGATGTTAACTCCCAAACCGCTGCGCAGAAGTCAACCAAACTTCACCCATTAGTGTATTGTATCACAATCTAGTAATTACATGTGGAAATTTGGTTCTAGGACATTTGATTTGAGCGCAATCCTCAAACTTAGGTCAAAAAAGCCATTTAAGCCTTTTCACAGTGAGATCTATGCGATATGGCCGAGAAATGTAATTTTGATGTTAACTCCCAAACCGCTGCGCAGAAGTCAACCAAACTTCACCCAATAGTGTATTGTATCACATTCTAGTAGTTACATTTGAAAATTTCGTTCTAGGACATTTGGTTTGAGCGCAATCTTTAAACTTAGGTCAAAAAAGCCATTTAAGCCTTTTCACAGTGAGATCTATGCGATATGGCCGAGAAATGTAATTTTGATGTTAACTCCCAAACCGCTGCGCAGAAGTCAACCAAACTTCACCCAATAGTGTATTGTATCACAATCTAGTAGTTACATTTGAAAATTTTGTTCTAGGAAATTTTGTTTGAGCGCAATCATCAAACTTAATTAAAAAAGTCATTTAAGCCTTTTCACAGTGAGATCTATGCGATATGGCCGAGAAATGTAATTTTGATGTTAACTCCCAAACCTCTGCGCAGAAGTCAACCAAACTTCACCCAATAGTGTATTGTATCACAATCTAGTAGTTACATGTGGAAATTTGGTTCTAGGACATTTGATTTGAGAGCAATCTTTAAACTTAGGTCAAAAAAGCCATTTAAGCCTTTTCACAGTGAGATCTATGCGATATGGCCGAGAAATGTAATTTTGATGTTAACTCCCAAACCGCTGCGCAGAAGTCAACCAAACTTCACCCAATAGTGTATTGTATCACAATCTAGTAGTTACATTTGAAAGTTTTGTTCTAGGACATTTTGTTTGAACGCAATCATCAAACTTAATTAAAAAAGTCATTTAAGCCTTTTCACAGTGAGATCTATGCGATATGGCCGAGAAATGTAATTTTGATGTTAACTCCCAAACCGCTGCGCAGAAGTCAACCAAACTTCACCCAATAGTGTATTGTATCACAATCTAGTAGTTACATTTGGAAATTTTGTTCTTGGACATTTGATTTGAGTGCAATCCTCAAACTTAGGTCAAAAAAGCCATTTAAGCCTTTTCACAGTGAGATCTATGCGATATGGCCGAGAAATGTAATTTTGATGTTAACTCCCAAACCGCTGCGCAGAAGTCAACCAAACTTCACCCAATAGTGTATTGTATCACAATCTAGTAGTTACATTTGAAAATTTTGTTCTAGGACATTTTGTTTGAACGCAATCATCAAACTTAATTAAAAAAGTCATTTAAGCCTTTTCACAGTGAGATCTATGCGATATGGCCGAGAAATGTAATTTTGATGTTAACTCCCAAACCGCTGCGCAGAAGTCAACCAAACTTCACCCAATAGTGTATTGTATCACATTCTAGTAGTTACATTTGAAAATTTCGTTCTAGGACATTTGGTTTGAGCGCAATCATTAAACTTAGGTCAAAAAAGCCATTTAAGCCTTTTCACAGTGAGATCTATGCGATATGGCCGAGAAATGTAATTTTGATGTTAACTCCCAAACCGCTGCGCAGAAGTCAACTAAACTTCACCCAATAGTGTATTGTATCACATTCTAGTAGTTACATTTGAAAATTTCGTTCTAGGACATTTGGTTTGAGCGCAATCATTAAACTTAATAAAAAAAGTCATTTAAGCCTTTTCACAGTGAGATCTATGCGATATGGCCGAGAAATGTAATTTTGATGTTAACTCCCAAACCGCTGCGCAGAAGTCAACCAAACTTCACCCATTAGTGTATTGTATCACAATCTAGTAGTTACATGTGGAAATTTGGTTATTGGACATTTGGTTTGAGCGCAATCATTAAACTTAGGTCAAAAAAGCCATTTAAGCCTTTTCACAGTGAGATCTATGCGATATGGCCGAGAAATGTAATTTTGATGTTAACTCCCAAACCGCTGCGCAGAAGTCAACCAAACTTCACCCAATAGTGTATTGTATCACAATCTAGTAGTTACATTTGAAAATTTTGTTCTAGGAAATTTTGTTTGAGCGCAATCATCAAACTTAATTAAAAAAGTCATTTAAGCCTTTTCACAGTGAGATCTATACGATATGGCCGAGAAATGTAATTTTGATGTTAACTCCCAAACCTCTGCGCAGAAGTCAACCAAACTTCACCCATTAGTGTATTGTATCACAATCTAGTAGTTACATGTAGAAATTTGGTTCTAGGACATTTGATTTGAGCGCAATCCTCAAACTTAGGTCAAAAAAGCCATTTAAGCCTTTTCACAGTGAGATCTATGCGATATGGCCGAGAAATGTAATTTTGATGTTAACTCCCAAACCGCTGCGCAGAAGTCAACCAAACCACCCAATAGTGTATTGTATCACATTCTAGTAGTTACATTTGAAAATTTTGTTCTAGGACATTTGGTTTGAGCGCAATCTTTAAACTTAGGTCAAAAAAGCCATTTAAGCCTTTTCACAGTGAGATCTATGCGATATGGCCGAGAAATGTAATTTTGATGTTAACTCCCAAACCGCTGCGCAGAAGTCAACCAAACTTCACCCAATAGTGTATTGTATCACAATCTAGTAGTTACATTTGAAAAATTTGTTCTAGGACATTTTGTTTGAACGCAATCATCAAACTTAATTAAAAAAGTCATTTAAGCCTTTTCACAGTGAGATCTATGCGATATGGCCGAGAAATGTAATTTTGATGTTAACTCCCAAACCGCTGCGCAGAAGTCAACCAAACTTCACCCAATAGTGTATTGTATCACAATCTAGTAGTTACATTTGGAAATTTGGTTCTTGGACATTTGATTTGAGCGCAATCCTCAAACTTAGGTCAAAAAAGCCATTTAAGCCTTTTCACAGTGAGATCTATGCGATATGGCCGAGAAATGTAATTTTGATGTTAACTCCCAAACCGCTGCGCAGAAGTCAACCAAACTTCACCCATTAGTGTATTGTATCACAATCTAGTAATTACATGTGGAAATTTGGTTCTAGGACATTTGATTTGAGCGCAATCCTCAAACTTAGGTCAAAAAAGCCATTTAAGCCTTTTCACAGTGAGATCTATGCGATATGGCCGAGAAATGTAATTTTGATGTTAACTCCCAAACCGCCTCGCAGAAGTCAACCAAACTTCACCCATTAGTGTATTGTATCACAATCTAGTAGTTACATGTGGAAATTTGGTTATTGGACATTTGGTTTGAGCGCAATCATTAAACTTAGGTCAAAAAAGTCATTTAAGCCTTTTCACAGTGAGATCTATGCGATATGGCCGAGAAATGTAATTTTGATGTTAACTCCCAAACCGCTGCGCAGAAGTCAACCAAACTTCACCCAATAGTGTATTGTATCACATTCTAGTAGTTACATTTGAAAATTTCGTTCTAGGACATTTGGTTTGAGCGCAATCATTAAATTTAGGTCAAAAAAGCCATTTAAGCCTTTTCACAGTGAGATCTATGCGATATGGCCGAGAAATGTAATTTTGATGTTAACTCCCAAACCGCTGCGCAGAAGTCAACTAAACTTCACCCAATAGTGTATTGTATCACATTCTAGTAGTTACATTTGAAAATTTCGTTCTAGGACATTTGGTTTGAGCGCAATCATTAAACTTAATTAAAAAAGTCATTTAAGCCTTTTCACAGTGAGATCTATGCGATATGGCCGAGAAATGTAACTTTGATGTTAACTCCCAAACCGCTGCGCAGAAGTCAACCAAACTTCACCCATTAGTGTATTGTATCACAATCTAGTAATTACATGTGGAAATTTGGTTCTAGGACATTTGATTTGAGCGCAATCCTCAAACTTAGGTCAAAAAAGCCATTTAAGCCTTTTCACAGTGAGATCTATGCGATATGGCCGAGAAATGTAATTTTGATGTTAACTCCCAAACCGCTGCGCAGAAGTCAACCAAACTTCACCCAATAGTGTATTGTATCACATTCTAGTAGTTACATTTGAAAATTTCGTTCTAGGACATTTGGTTTGAGCGCAATCTTTAAACTTAGGTCAAAAAAGCCATTTAAGCCTTTTCACAGTGAGATCTATGCGATATGGCCGAGAAATGTAATTTTGATGTTAACTCCCAAACCGCTGCGCAGAAGTCAACCAAACCTCACCCAATAGTGTATTGTATCACAATCTAGTAGTTACATTTGAAAATTTTGTTCTAGGAAATTTTGTTTGAGCGCAATCATCAAACTTAATTAAAAAAGTCATTTAAGCCTTTTCACAGTGAGATCTATGCGATATGGCCGAGAAATGTAATTTTGATGTTAACTCCCAAACCTCTGCGCAGAAGTCAACCAAACTTCACCCAATAGTGTATTGTATCACAATCTAGTAGTTACATGTGGAAATTTGGTTCTAGGACATTTGATTTGAGAGCAATCTTTAAACTTAGGTCAAAAAAGCCATTTAAGCCTTTTCACAGTGAGATCTATGCGATATGGCCGAGAAATGTAATTTTGATGTTAACTCCCAAACCGCTGCGCAGAAGTCAACCAAACTTCACCCAATAGTGTATTGTATCACAATCTAGTAGTTACATTTGAAAGTTTTGTTCTAGGACATTTTGTTTGAACGCAATCATCAAACTTAATTAAAAAAGTCATTTAAGCCTTTTCACAGTGAGATCTATGCGATATGGCCGAGAAATGTAATTTTGATGTTAACTCCCAAACCGCTGCGCAGAAGTCAACCAAACTTCACCCAATAGTGTATTGTATCACAATCTAGTAGTTACATTTGGAAATTTTGTTCTTGGACATTTGATTTGAGTGCAATCCTCAAACTTAGGTCAAAAAAGCCATTTAAGCCTTTTCACAGTGAGATCTATGCGATATGGCCGAGAAATGTAATTTTGATGTTAACTCCCAAACCGCTGCGCAGAAGTCAACCAAACTTCACCCAATAGTGTATTGTATCACAATCTAGTAGTTACATTTGAAAATTTTGTTCTAGGACATTTTGTTTGAACGCAATCATCAAACTTAATTAAAAAAGTCATTTAAGCCTTTTCACAGTGAGATCTATGCGATATGGCCGAGAAATGTAATTTTGATGTTAACTCCCAAACCGCTGCGCAGAAGTCAACCAAACTTCACCCAATAGTGTATTGTATCACATTCTAGTAGTTACATTTGAAAATTTCGTTCTAGGACATTTGGTTTGAGCGCAATCATTAAACTTAGGTCAAAAAAGCCATTTAAGCCTTTTCACAGTGAGATCTATGCGATATGGCCGAGAAATGTAATTTTGATGTTAACTCCCAAACCGCTGCGCAGAAGTCAACTAAACTTCACCCAATAGTGTATTGTATCACATTCTAGTAGTTACATTTGAAAATTTCGTTCTAGGACATTTGGTTTGAGCGCAATCATTAAACTTAATAAAAAAAGTCATTTAAGCCTTTTCACAGTGAGATCTATGCGATATGGCCGAGAAATGTAATTTTGATGTTAACTCCCAAACCGCTGCGCAGAAGTCAACCAAACTTCACCCATTAGTGTATTGTATCACAATCTAGTAGTTACATGTGGAAATTTGGTTATTGGACATTTGATTTGAGCGCAATCATTAAACTTAGGTCAAAAAAGCCATTTAAGCCTTTTCACAGTGAGATCTATGCGATATGGCCGAGAAATGTAATTTTGATGTTAACTCCCAAACCGCTGCGCAGAAGTCAACCAAACTTCACCCAATAGTGTATTGTATCACAATCTAGTAGTTACATTTGAAAATTTTGTTCTAGGAAATTTTGTTTGAGCGCAATCATCAAACTTAATTAAAAAAGTCATTTAAGCCTTTTCACAGTGAGATCTATACGATATGGCCGAGAAATGTAATTTTGATGTTAACTCCCAAACCTCTGCGCAGAAGTCAACCAAACTTCACCCATTAGTGTATTGTATCACAATCTAGTAGTTACATGTAGAAATTTGGTTCTAGGACATTTGATTTGAGCGCAATCCTCAAACTTAGGTCAAAAAAGCCATTTAAGCCTTTTCACAGTGAGATCTATGCGATATGGCCGAGAAATGTAATTTTGATGTTAACTCCCAAACCGCTGCGCAGAAGTCAACCAAACCACCCAATAGTGTATTGTATCACATTCTAGTAGTTACATTTGAAAATTTTGTTCTAGGACATTTGGTTTGAGCGCAATCTTTAAACTTAGGTCAAAAAAGCCATTTAAGCCTTTTCACAGTGAGATCTATGCGATATGGCCGAGAAATGTAATTTTGATGTTAACTCCCAAACCGCTGCGCAGAAGTCAACCAAACTTCACCCAATAGTGTATTGTATCACAATCTAGTAGTTACATTTGAAAAATTTGTTCTAGGACATTTTGTTTGAACGCAATCATCAAACTTAATTAAAAAAGTCATTTAAGCCTTTTCACAGTGAGATCTATGCGATATGGCCGAGAAATGTAATTTTGATGTTAACTCCCAAACCGCTGCGCAGAAGTCAACCAAACTTCACCCAATAGTGTATTGTATCACAATCTAGTAGTTACATTTGGAAATTTGGTTCTTGGACATTTGATTTGAGCGCAATCCTCAAACTTAGGTCAAAAAAGCCATTTAAGCCTTTTCACAGTGAGATCTATGCGATATGGCCGAGAAATGTAATTTTGATGTTAACTCCCAAACCGCTGCGCAGAAGTCAACCAAACTTCACCCATTAGTGTATTGTATCACAATCTAGTAATTACATGTGGAAATTTGGTTCTAGGACATTTGATTTGAGCGCAATCCTCAAACTTAGGTCAAAAAAGCCATTTAAGCCTTTTCACAGTGAGATCTATGCGATATGGCCGAGAAATGTAATTTTGATGTTAACTCCCAAACCGCTGCGCAGAAGTCAACCAAACTTCACCCAATAGTGTATTGTATCACATTCTAGTAGTTACATTTGAAAATTTCGTTCTAGGACATTTGGTTTGAGCGCGATCTTTAAACTTAGGTCAAAAAAGCCATTTAAGCCTTTTCACAGTGAGATCTATGCGATATGGCCGAGAAATGTAATTTTGATGTTAACTCCCAAACCGCTGCGCAGAAGTCAACCAAACTTCACCCAATAGTGTATTGTATCACATTCTAGTAGTTACATTTGAAAATTTCGTTCTAGGACATTTGGTTTGAGCGCAATCTTTAAACTTAGGTCAAAAAAGCCATTTAAGCCTTTTCACAGTGAGATCTATGCGATATGGCCGAGAAATGTAATTTTGATGTTAACTCCCAAACCGCTGCGCAGAAGTCAACCAAACTTCACCCAATAGTGTATTGTATCACAATCTAGTAGTTACATTTGAAAAATTTGTTCTAGGACATTTTGTTTGAACGCAATCATCAAACTTAATTAAAAAAGTCATTTAAGCCTTTTCACAGTGAGATCTATGCGATATGGCCGAGAAATGTAATTTTGATGTTAACTCCCAAACCGCTGCGCAGAAGTCAACCAAACTTCACCCAATAGTGTATTGTATCACAATCTAGTAGTTACATTTGGAAATTTGGTTCTTGGACATTTGATTTGAGCGCAATCCTCAAACATAGGTCAAAAAAGCCATTTAAGCCTTTTCACAGTGAGATCTATGCGATATGGCCGAGAAATGTAATTTTGATGTTAACTCCCAAACCGCTGCGCAGAAGTCAACCAAACTTCACCCAATAGTGTATTGTATCACAATCTAGTAGTTACATTTGAAAATTTTGTTCTAGGACATTTTGTTTGAACGCAATCATCAAACTTAATTAAAAAAGTCATTTAAGCCTTTTTACAGTGAGATCTATGCGATATGGCCGAGAAATGTAATTTTGATGTTAACTCCCAAACCGCTGCGCAGAAGTCAACCAAACTTCACCCAATAGTGTATTGTATCACATTCTAGTAGTTACATTTGAAAATTTCGTTCTAGGACATTTGGTTTGAGCGCAATCATTAAACTTAGGTCAAAAAAGCCATTTAAGCCTTTTCACAGTGAGATCTATGCGATATGGCCGAGAAATGTAATTTTGATGTTAACTCCCAAACCGCTGCGCAGAAGTCAACCAAACTTCACCCAATAGTGTATTGTATCACAATCTAGTAGTTACATTTGAAAATTTTGTTCTAGGAAATTTTGTTTGAGCGCAATCATCAAACTTAATTAAAAAAGTCATTTAAGCCTTTTCACAGTGAGATCTATGCGATATGGCCGAGAAATGTAATTTTGATGTTAACTCCCAAACCGCTGCGCAGAAGTCAACCAAACTTCACCCATTAGTGTATTGTATCAAAATCTAGTAGTTACATGTGAAAATTTGGTTCTAGGACATTTGATTTGAGCGCAATCCTCAAACTTAGGTCAAAAAAGCCATTTAAGCCTTTTCACAGTGAGATCTATGCGATATGGCCGAGAAATGTAATTTTGATGTTAACTCCCAAACCGCTGCGCAGAAGTCAACCAAACTTCACCCATTAGTGTATTGTATCACAATCTAGTAGTTACATGTGGAAATTTGGTTATTGGACATTTGGTTTGAGCGCAATCATTAAACTTAGGTCAAAAAAGCCATTTAAGCCTTTTCACAGTGAGATCTATGCGATATGGCCGAGAAATGTAATTTTGATGTTAACTCCCAAACCGCTGCGCAGAAGTCAACCAAACTTCACCCAATAGTGTATTGTATCACATTCTAGTAGTTACATTTGAAAATTTCGTTCTAGGACATTTGGTTTGAGCGCAATCTTTAAACTTAGGTCAAAAAAGCCATTTAAGCCTTTTCACAGTGAGATCTATGCGATATGGCCGAGAAATGTAATTTTGATGTTAACTCCCAAACCGCTGCGCAGAAGTCAACCAAACTTCACCCAATAGTGTATTGTATCACAATCTAGTAGTTACATTTGAAAATTTTGTTCTAGGACATTTTGTTTGAACGCAATCATCAAACTTAATTAAAAAAGTCATTTAAGCCTTTTCACAGTGAGATCTATGCGATATGGCCGAGAAATGTAATTTTGATGTTAACTCCCAAACCGCTGCGCAGAAGTCAACCAAACTTCACCCAATAGTGTATTGTATCACAATCTAGTAGTTACATTTGAAAATTTTGTTCTAGGACATTTTGTTTGAACGCAATCATCAAACTTAATTAAAAAAGTCATTTAAGCCTTTTCACGGTGAGATCTATGCGATATGGCCGAGAAATGTAATTTTAATGTTAACTCCCAAACCGCTGCGCAGAAGTCAACCAAACTTCACCCAATAGTGTATTGTATCACATTCTAGTAGTTACATTTGAAAATTTCGTTCTAGGACATTTGGTTTGAGCGCAATCATTAAACTTAGGTCAAAAAAGCCATTTAAGCCTTTTCACAGTGAGATCTATGCGATATGGCCGAGAAATGTAATTTTGATGTTAACTCCCAAACCGCTGCGCAGAAGTCAACCAAACTTCACCCAATAGTGTATTGTATCACAATCTAGTAGTTACATTTGAAAATTTTGTTCTATGACATTTTGTTTGAACGCAATCATCAAACTTAATTAAAAAAGTCATTTAAGCCTTTTCACAGTGAGATCTATGCGATATGGCCGAGAAATGTAATTTTGATGTTAACTCCCAAACCGCTGCGCAGAAGTCAACCAAACTTCACCCATTAGTGTATTGTATCACAATCTAGTAGTTACATGTGGAAATTTGGTTATTGGACATTTGGTTTGAGCGCAATCATTAAACTTAGGTCAAAAAAGCCATTTAAGCCTTTTCACAGTGAGATCTATGCGATATGGCCGAGAAATGTAATTTTGATGTTAACTCCCAAACCGCTGCGCAGAAGTCAACCAAACTTCACCCAATAGTGTATTGTATCACATTCTAGTAGTTACATTTGAAAATTTCGTTCTAGGACATTTGGTTTGAGCGCTATCTTTAAACTTAGGTCAAAAAAGCCATTTAAGCCTTTTCACAGTGAGATCTATGCGATATGGCCGAGAAATGTAATTTTGATGTTAACTCCCAAACCGCTGCGCAGAAGTCAACCAAACTTCACCCAATAGTGTATTGTATCACAATCTAGTAGTTACATTTGAAAAATTTGTTCTAGGACATTTTGTTTGAACGCAATCATCAAACTTAATTAAAAAAGTCATTTAAGCCTTTTCACAGTGAGATCTATGCGATATGGCCGAGAAATGTAATTTTGATGTTAACTCCCAAACCGCTGCGCAGAAGTCAACCAAACTTCACCCAATAGTGTATTGTATCACAATCTAGTAGTTACATTTGGAAATTTGGTTCTTGGACATTTGATTTGAGCGCAATCCTCAAACTTAGGTCAAAAAAGCCATTTAAGCCTTTTCACAGTGAGATCTATGCGATATGGCCGAGAAATGTAATTTTGATGTTAACTCCCAAACCGCTGCGCAGAAGTCAACCAAACTTCACCCAATAGTGTATTGTATCACAATCTAGTAGTTACATTTGAAAATTTTGTTCTAGGACATTTTGTTTGAACGCAATCATCAAACTTAATTAAAAAAGTCATTTAAGCCTTTTCACAGTGAGATCTATGCGATATGGCCGAGAAATGTAATTTTGATGTTAACTCCCAAACCGCTGCGCAGAAGTCAACCAAACTTCACCCATTAGTGTATTGTATCACAATCTAGTAATTACATGTGGAAATTTGGTTCTAGGACATTTGATTTGAGCGCAATCCTCAAACTTAGGTCAAAAAAGCCATTTAAGCCTTTTCACAGTGAGATCTATGCGATATGGCCGAGAAATGTAATTTTGATGTTAACTCCCAAACCGCTGCGCAGAAGTCAACCAAACTTCACCCAATAGTGTATTGTATCACATTCTAGTAGTTACATTTGAAAATTTCGTTCTAGGACATTTGGTTTGAGCGCGATCTTTAAACTTAGGTCAAAAAAGCCATTTAAGCCTTTTCACAGTGAGATCTATGCGATATGGCCGAGAAATGTAATTTTGATGTTAACTCCCAAACCGCTGCGCAGAAGTCAACCAAACTTCACCCAATAGTGTATTGTATCACATTCTAGTAGTTACATTTGAAAATTTCGTTCTAGGACATTTGGTTTGAGCGCAATCTTTAAACTTAGGTCAAAAAAGCCATTTAAGCCTTTTCACAGTGAGATCTATGCGATATGGCCGAGAAATGTAATTTTGATGTTAACTCCCAAACCGCTGCGCAGAAGTCAACCAAACTTCACCCAATAGTGTATTGTATCACAATCTAGTAGTTACATTTGAAAAATTTGTTCTAGGACATTTTGTTTGAACGCAATCATCAAACTTAATTAAAAAAGTCATTTAAGCCTTTTCACAGTGAGATCTATGCGATATGGCCGAGAAATGTAATTTTGATGTTAACTCCCAAACCGCTGCGCAGAAGTCAACCAAACTTCACCCAATAGTGTATTGTATCACAATCTAGTAGTTACATTTGGAAATTTGGTTCTTGGACATTTGATTTGAGCGCAATCCTCAAACATAGGTCAAAAAAGCCATTTAAGCCTTTTCACAGTGAGATCTATGCGATATGGCCGAGAAATGTAATTTTGATGTTAACTCCCAAACCGCTGCGCAGAAGTCAACCAAACTTCACCCAATAGTGTATTGTATCACAATCTAGTAGTTACATTTGAAAATTTTGTTCTAGGACATTTTGTTTGAACGCAATCATCAAACTTAATTAAAAAAGTCATTTAAGCCTTTTTACAGTGAGATCTATGCGATATGGCCGAGAAATGTAATTTTGATGTTAACTCCCAAACCGCTGCGCAGAAGTCAACCAAACTTCACCCAATAGTGTATTGTATCACATTCTAGTAGTTACATTTGAAAATTTCGTTCTAGGACATTTGGTTTGAGCGCAATCATTAAACTTAGGTCAAAAAAGCCATTTAAGCCTTTTCACAGTGAGATCTATGCGATATGGCCGAGAAATGTAATTTTGATGTTAACTCCCAAACCGCTGCGCAGAAGTCAACCAAACTTCACCCAATAGTGTATTGTATCACAATCTAGTAGTTACATTTGAAAATTTTGTTCTAGGAAATTTTGTTTGAGCGCAATCATCAAACTTAATTAAAAAAGTCATTTAAGCCTTTTCACAGTGAGATCTATGCGATATGGCCGAGAAATGTAATTTTGATGTTAACTCCCAAACCGCTGCGCAGAAGTCAACCAAACTTCACCCATTAGTGTATTGTATCAAAATCTAGTAGTTACATGTGAAAATTTGGTTCTAGGACATTTGATTTGAGCGCAATCCTCAAACTTAGGTCAAAAAAGCCATTTAAGCCTTTTCACAGTGAGATCTATGCGATATGGCCGAGAAATGTAATTTTGATGTTAACTCCCAAACCGCTGCGCAGAAGTCAACCAAACTTCACCCATTAGTGTATTGTATCACAATCTAGTAGTTACATGTGGAAATTTGGTTATTGGACATTTGGTTTGAGCGCAATCATTAAACTTAGGTCAAAAAAGCCATTTAAGCCTTTTCACAGTGAGATCTATGCGATATGGCCGAGAAATGTAATTTTGATGTTAACTCCCAAACCGCTGCGCAGAAGTCAACCAAACTTCACCCAATAGTGTATTGTATCACATTCTAGTAGTTACATTTGAAAATTTCGTTCTAGGACATTTGGTTTGAGCGCAATCTTTAAACTTAGGTCAAAAAAGCCATTTAAGCCTTTTCACAGTGAGATCTATGCGATATGGCCGAGAAATGTAATTTTGATGTTAACTCCCAAACCGCTGCGCAGAAGTCAACCAAACTTCACCCAATAGTGTATTGTATCACAATCTAGTAGTTACATTTGAAAATTTTGTTCTAGGACATTTTGTTTGAACGCAATCATCAAACTTAATTAAAAAAGTCATTTAAGCCTTTTCACAGTGAGATCTATGCGATATGGCCGAAAAATGTAATTTTGATGTTAACTCCCAAACCGCTGCGCAGAAGTCAACCAAACTTCACCCAATAGTGTATTGTATCACAATCTAGTAGTTACATTTGAAAATTTTGTTCTAGGACATTTTGTTTGAACGCAATCATCAAACTTAATTAAAAAAGTCATTTAAGCCTTTTCACGGTGAGATCTATGCGATATGGCCGAGAAATGTAATTTTAATGTTAACTCCCAAACCGCTGCGCAGAAGTCAACCAAACTTCACCCAATAGTGTATTGTATCACATTCTAGTAGTTACATTTGAAAATTTCGTTCTAGGACATTTGGTTTGAGCGCAATCATTAAACTTAGGTCAAAAAAGCCATTTAAGCCTTTTCACAGTGAGATCTATGCGATATGGCCGAGAAATGTAATTTTGATGTTAACTCCCAAACCGCTGCGCAGAAGTCAACCAAACTTCACCCAATAGTGTATTGTATCACAATCTAGTAGTTACATTTGAAAATTTTGTTCTATGACATTTTGTTTGAACGCAATCATCAAACTTAATTAAAAAAGTCATTTAAGCCTTTTCACAGTGAGATCTATGCGATATGGCCGAGAAATGTAATTTTGATGTTAACTCCCAAACCGCTGCGCAGAAGTCAACCAAACTTCACCCATTAGTGTATTGTATCACAATCTAGTAGTTACATGTGGAAATTTGGTTATTGGACATTTGGTTTGAGCGCAATCATTAAACTTAGGTCAAAAAAGCCATTTAAGCCTTTTCACAGTGAGATCTATGCGATATGGCCGAGAAATGTAATTTTGATGTTAACTCCCAAACCGCTGCGCAGAAGTCAACCAAACTTCACCCAATAGTGTATTGTATCACATTCTAGTAGTTACATTTGAAAATTTCGTTCTAGGACATTTGGTTTGAGCGCTATCTTTAAACTTAGGTCAAAAAAGCCATTTAAGCCTTTTCACAGTGAGATCTATGCGATATGGCCGAGAAATGTAATTTTGATGTTAACTCCCAAACCGCTGCGCAGAAGTCAACCAAACTTCACCCAATAGTGTATTGTATCACAATCTAGTAGTTACATTTGAAAATTTTGTTCTAGGAAATTTTGTTTGAGCGCAATCATCAAACTTAATTAAAAAAGTCATTTAAGCCTTTTCACAGTGAGATCTATGCGATATGGCCGAGAAATGTAATTTTGATGTTAACTCCCAAACCTCTGCGCAGAAGTCAACCAAACTTCACCCAATAGTGTATTGTATCACAATCTAGTAGTTACATGTGGAAATTTGGTTCTAGGACATTTGATTTGAGAGCAATCTTTAAACTTAGGTCAAAAAAGCCATTTAAGCCTTTTCACAGTGAGATCTATGCGATATGGCCGAGAAATGTAATTTTGATGTTAACTCCCAAACCGCTGCGCAGAAGTCAACTAAACTTCACCCAATAGTGTATTGTATCACATTCTAGTAGTTACATTTGAAAATTTCGTTCTAGGACATTTGGTTTGAGCGCAATCATTAAACTTAATAAAAAAAAGTCATTTAAGCCTTTTCACAGTGAGATCTATGCGATATGGCCGAGAAATGTAATTTTGATGTTAACTCCCAAACCGCTGCGCAGAAGTCAACCAAACTTCACCCATTAGTGTATTGTATCACAATCTAGTAATTACATGTGGAAATTTGGTTCTAGGACATTTGATTTGAGCGCAATCCTCAAACTTAGGTCAAAAAAGCCATTTAAGCCTTTTCACAGTGAGATCTATGCGATATGGCCGAGAAATGTAATTTTGATGTTAACTCCCAAACCGCTGCGCAGAAGTCAACCAAACTTCACCCAATAGTGTATTGTATCACAATCTAGTAGTTACATTTGAAAATTTTGTTCTATGACATTTTGTTTGAACGCAATCATCAAACTTAATTAAAAAAGTCATTTAAGCCTTTTCACAGTGAGATCTATGCGATATGGCCGAGAAATGTAATTTTGATGTTAACTCCCAAACCGCCTCGCAGAAGTCAACCAAACTTCACCCATTAGTGTATTGTATCACAATCTAGTAGTTACATGTGGAAATTTGGTTATTGGACATTTGGTTTGAGCGCAATCATTAAACTTAGGTCAAAAAAGTCATTTAAGCCTTTTCACAGTGAGATCTATGCGATATGGCCGAGAAATGTAATTTTGATGTTAACTCCCAAACCGCTGCGCAGAAGTCAACCAAACTTCACCCAATAGTGTATTGTATCACATTCTAGTAGTTACATTTGAAAATTTCGTTCTAGGACATTTGGTTTGAGCGCAATCATTAAATTTAGGTCAAAAAAGCCATTTAAGCCTTTTCACAGTGAGATCTATGCGATATGGCCGAGAAATGTAATTTTGATGTTAACTCCCAAACCGCTGCGCAGAAGTCAACTAAACTTCACCCAATAGTGTATTGTATCACATTCTAGTAGTTACATTTTAAAATTTCGTTCTAGGACATTTGGTTTGAGCGCAATCATTAAACTTAATTAAAAAAGTCATTTAAGCCTTTTCACAGTGAGATCTATGCGATATGGCCGAGAAATGTAACTTTGATGTTAACTCCCAAACCGCTGCGCAGAAGTCAACCAAACTTCACCCATTAGTGTATTGTATCACAATCTAGTAATTACATGTGGAAATTTGGTTCTAGGACATTTGATTTGAGCGCAATCCTCAAACTTAGGTCAAAAAAGCCATTTAAGCCTTTTCACAGTGAGATCTATGCGATATGGCCGAGAAATGTAATTTTGATGTTAACTCCCAAACCGCTGCGCAGAAGTCAACCAAACTTCACCCAATAGTGTATTGTATCACATTCTAGTAGTTACATTTGAAAATTTCGTTCTAGGACATTTGGTTTGAGCGCAATCTTTAAACTTAGGTCAAAAAAGCCATTTAAGCCTTTTCACAGTGAGATCTATGCGATATGGCCGAGAAATGTAATTTTGATGTTAACTCCCAAACCGCTGCGCAGAAGTCAACCAAACTTCACCCAATAGTGTATTGTATCACAATCTAGTAGTTACATTTGAAAATTTTGTTCTAGGAAATTTTGTTTGAGCGCAATCATCAAACTTAATTAAAAAAGTCATTTAAGCCTTTTCACAGTGAGATCTATGCGATATGGCCGAGAAATGTAATTTTGATGTTAACTCCCAAACCTCTGCGCAGAAGTCAACCAAACTTCACCCAATAGTGTATTGTATCACAATCTAGTAGTTACATGTGGAAATTTGGTTCTAGGACATTTGATTTGAGAGCAATCTTTAAACTTAGGTCAAAAAAGCCATTTAAGCCTTTTCACAGTGAGATCTATGCGATATGGCCGAGAAATGTAATTTTGATGTTAACTCCCAAACCGCTGCGCAGAAGTCAACCAAACTTCACCCAATAGTGTATTGTATCACAATCTAGTAGTTACATTTGAAAGTTTTGTTCTAGGACATTTTGTTTGAACGCAATCATCAAACTTAATTAAAAAAGTCATTTAAGCCTTTTCACAGTGAGATCTATGCGATATGGCCGAGAAATGTAATTTTGATGTTAACTCCCAAACCGCTGCGCAGAAGTCAACCAAACTTCACCCAATAGTGTATTGTATCACAATCTAGTAGTTACATTTGGAAATTTTGTTCTTGGACATTTGATTTGAGTGCAATCCTCAAACTTAGGTCAAAAAAGCCATTTAAGCCTTTTCACAGTGAGATCTATGCGATATGGCCGAGAAATGTAATTTTGATGTTAACTCCCAAACCGCTGCGCAGAAGTCAACCAAACTTCACCCAATAGTGTATTGTATCACAATCTAGTAGTTACATTTGAAAATTTTGTTCTAGGACATTTTGTTTGAACGCAATCATCAAACTTAATTAAAAAAGTCATTTAAGCCTTTTCACAGTGAGATCTATGCGATATGGCCGAGAAATGTAATTTTGATGTTAACTCCCAAACCGCTGCGCAGAAGTCAACCAAACTTCACCCAATAGTGTATTGTATCACATTCTAGTAGTTACATTTGAAAATTTCGTTCTAGGACATTTGGTTTGAGCGCAATCATTAAACTTAGGTCAAAAAAGCCATTTAAGCCTTTTCACAGTGAGATCTATGCGATATGGCCGAGAAATGTAATTTTGATGTTAACTCCCAAACCGCTGCGCAGAAGTCAACTAAACTTCACCCAATAGTGTATTGTATCACATTCTAGTAGTTACATTTGAAAATTTCGTTCTAGGACATTTGGTTTGAGCGCAATCATTAAACTTAATAAAAAAAGTCATTTAAGCCTTTTCACAGTGAGATCTATGCGATATGGCCGAGAAATGTAATTTTGATGTTAACTCCCAAACCGCTGCGCAGAAGTCAACCAAACTTCACCCATTAGTGTATTGTATCACAATCTAGTAGTTACATGTGGAAATTTGGTTATTGGACATTTGGTTTGAGCGCAATCATTAAACTTAGGTCAAAAAAGCCATTTAAGCCTTTTCACAGTGAGATCTATGCGATATGGCCGAGAAATGTAATTTTGATGTTAACTCCCAAACCGCTGCGCAGAAGTCAACCAAACTTCACCCAATAGTGTATTGTATCACAATCTAGTAGTTACATTTGAAAATTTTGTTCTAGGAAATTTTGTTTGAGCGCAATCATCAAACTTAATTAAAAAAGTCATTTAAGCCTTTTCACAGTGAGATCTATACGATATGGCCGAGAAATGTAATTTTGATGTTAACTCCCAAACCTCTGCGCAGAAGTCAACCAAACTTCACCCATTAGTGTATTGTATCACAATCTAGTAGTTACATGTAGAAATTTGGTTCTAGGACATTTGATTTGAGCGCAATCCTCAAACTTAGGTCAAAAAAGCCATTTAAGCCTTTTCACAGTGAGATCTATGCGATATGGCCGAGAAATGTAATTTTGATGTTAACTCCCAAACCGCTGCGCAGAAGTCAACCAAACTTCACCCAATAGTGTATTGTATCACATTCTAGTAGTTACATTTGAAAATTTTGTTCTAGGACATTTGGTTTGAGCGCAATCTTTAAACTTAGGTCAAAAAAGCCATTTAAGCCTTTTCACAGTGAGATCTATGCGATATGGCCGAGAAATGTAATTTTGATGTTAACTCCCAAACCGCTGCGCAGAAGTCAACCAAACTTCACCCAATAGTGTATTGTATCACAATCTAGTAGTTACATTTGAAAAATTTGTTCTAGGACATTTTGTTTGAACGCAATCATCAAACTTAATTAAAAAAGTCATTTAAGCCTTTTCACAGTGAGATCTATGCGATATGGCCGAGAAATGTAATTTTGATGTTAACTCCCAAACCGCTGCGCAGAAGTCAACCAAACTTCACCCAATAGTGTATTGTATCACAATCTAGTAGTTACATTTGGAAATTTGGTTCTTGGACATTTGATTTGAGCGCAATCCTCAAACTTAGGTCAAAAAAGCCATTTAAGCCTTTTCACAGTGAGATCTATGCGATATGGCCGAGAAATGTAATTTTGATGTTAACTCCCAAACCGCTGCGCAGAAGTCAACCAAACTTCACCCAATAGTGTATTGTATCACAATCTAGTAGTTACATTTGAAAATTTTGTTCTAGGACATTTTGTTTGAACGCAATCATCAAACGTAATTAAAAAAGTCATTTAAGCCTTTTCACAGTGAGATCTATGCGATATGGCCGAGAAATGTAATTTTGATGTTAACTCCCAAACCGCTGCGCAGAAGTCAACCAAACTTCACCCATTAGTGTATTGTATCACAATCTAGTAATTACATGTGGAAATTTGGTTCTAGGACATTTGATTTGAGCGCAATCCTCAAACTTAGGTCAAAAAAGCCATTTAAGCCTTTTCACAGTGAGATCTATGCGATATGGCCGAGAAATGTAATTTTGATGTTAACTCCCAAACCGCTGCGCAGAAGTCAACCAAACTTCACCCAATAGTGTATTGTATCACATTCTAGTAGTTACATTTGAAAATTTCGTTCTAGGACATTTGGTTTGAGCGCGATCTTTAAACTTAGGTCAAAAAAGCCATTTAAGCCTTTTCACAGTGAGATCTATGCGATATGGCCGAGAAATGTAATTTTGATGTTAACTCCCAAACCGCTGCGCAGAAGTCAACCAAACTTCACCCAATAGTGTATTGTATCACAATCTAGTAGTTACATTTGAAAATTTTGTTCTAGGACATTTTGTTTGAACGCAATCATCAAACTTAATTAAAAAAGTCATTTAAGCCTTTTCACAGTGAGATCTATGCGATATGGCCGAGAAATGTAATTTTGATGTTAACTCCCAAACCGCTGCGCAGAAGTCAACCAAACTTCACCCAATAGTGTATTGTATCACAATCTAGTAGTTACATTTGAAAATTTTGTTCTAGGACATTTTGTTTGAACGCAATCATCAAACTTAATTAAAAAAGTCATTTAAGCCTTTTCACGGTGAGATCTATGCGATATGGCCGAGAAATGTAATTTTAATGTTAACTCCCAAACCGCTGCGCAGAAGTCAACCAAACTTCACCCAATAGTGTATTGTATCACATTCTAGTAGTTACATTTGAAAATTTCGTTCTAGGACATTTGGTTTGAGCGCAATCATTAAACTTAGGTCAAAAAAGCCATTTAAGCCTTTTCACAGTGAGATCTATGCGATATGGCCGAGAAATGTAATTTTGATGTTAACTCCCAAACCGCTGCGCAGAAGTCAACCAAACTTCACCCAATAGTGTATTGTATCACAATCTAGTAGTTACATTTGAAAATTTTGTTCTATGACATTTTGTTTGAACGCAATCATCAAACTTAATTAAAAAAGTCATTTAAGCCTTTTCACAGTGAGATCTATGCGATATGGCCGAGAAATGTAATTTTGATGTTAACTCCCAAACCGCTGCGCAGAAGTCAACCAAACTTCACCCATTAGTGTATTGTATCACAATCTAGTAGTTACATGTGGAAATTTGGTTATTGGACATTTGGTTTGAGCGCAATCATTAAACTTAGGTCAAAAAAGCCATTTAAGCCTTTTCACAGTGAGATCTATGCGATATGGCCGAGAAATGTAATTTTGATGTTAACTCCCAAACCGCTGCGCAGAAGTCAACCAAACTTCACCCAATAGTGTATTGTATCACAATCTAGTAGTTACATTTGAAAATTTTGTTCTAGGAAATTTTGTTTGAGCGCAATCATCAAACTTAATTAAAAAAGTCATTTAAGCCTTTTCACAGTGAGATCTATACGATATGGCCGAGAAATGTAATTTTGATGTTAACTCCCAAACCTCTGCGCAGAAGTCAACCAAACTTCACCCATTAGTGTATTGTATCACAATCTAGTAGTTACATGTAGAAATTTTGTTCTAGGACATTTGATTTGAGCGCAATCCTCAAACTTAGGTCAAAAAAGCCATTTAAGCCTTTTCACAGTGAGATCTATGCGATATGGCCGAGAAATGTAATTTTGATGTTAACTCCCAAACCGCTGCGCAGAAGTCAACCAAACTTCACCCAATAGTGTATTGTATCACAATCTAGTAGTTACATTTGAAAAATTTGTTCTAGGACATTTTGTTTGAACGCAATCATCAAACTTAATTAAAAAAGTCATTTAAGCCTTTTCACAGTGAGATCTATGCGATATGGCCGAGAAATGTAATTTTGATGTTAACTCCCAAACCGCTGCGCAGAAGTCAACCAAACTTCACCCAATAGTGTATTGTATCACAATCTAGTAGTTACATTTGGAAATTTGGTTCTTGGACATTTGATTTGAGCGCAATCCTCAAACATAGGTCAAAAAAGCCATTTAAGCCTTTTCACAGTGAGATCTATGCGATATGGCCGAGAAATGTAATTTTGATGTTAACTCCCAAACCGCTGCGCAGAAGTCAACCAAACTTCACCCAATAGTGTATTGTATCACAATCTAGTAGTTACATTTGAAAATTTTGTTCTAGGACATTTTGTTTGAACGCAATCATCAAACTTAATTAAAAAAGTCATTTAAGCCTTTTCACAGTGAGATCTATGCGATATGGCCGAGAAATGTAATTTTGATGTTAACTCCCAAACCGCTGCGCAGAAGTCAACCAAACTTCACCCAATAGTGTATTGTATCACATTCTAGTAGTTACATTTGAAAATTTCGTTCTAGGACATTTGGTTTGAGCGCAATCATTAAACTTAGGTCAAAAAAGCCATTTAAGCCTTTTCACAGTGAGATCTATGCGATATGGCCGAGAAATGTAATTTTGATGTTAACTCCCAAACCGCTGCGCAGAAGTCAACCAAACTTCACCCAATAGTGTATTGTATCACAATCTAGTAGTTACATTTGAAAATTTTGTTCTAGGAAATTTTGTTTGAGCGCAATCATCAAACTTAATTAAAAAAGTCATTTAAGCCTTTTCACAGTGAGATCTATGCGATATGGCCGAGAAATGTAATTTTGATGTTAACTCCCAAACCGCTGCGCAGAAGTCAACCAAACTTCACCCATTAGTGTATTGTATCACAATCTAGTAGTTACATGTGAAAATTTGGTTCTAGGACATTTGATTTGAGCGCAATCCTCAAACTTAGGTCAAAAAAGCCATTTAAGCCTTTTCACAGTGAGATCTATGCGATATGGCCGAGAAATGTAATTTTGATGTTAACTCCCAAACCGCTGCGCAGAAGTCAACCAAACTTCACCCATTAGTGTATTGTATCACAATCTAGTAGTTACATGTGGAAATTTGGTTATTGGACATTTGGTTTGAGCGCAATCATTAAACTTAGGTCAAAAAAGCCATTTAAGCCTTTTCACAGTGAGATCTATGCGATATGGCCGAGAAATGTAATTTTGATGTTAACTCCCAAACCGCTGCGCAGAAGTCAACCAAACTTCACCCAATAGTGTATTGTATCACATTCTAGTAGTTACATTTGAAAATTTCGTTCTAGGACATTTGGTTTGAGCGCAATCTTTAAACTTAGGTCAAAAAAGCCATTTAAGCCTTTTCACAGTGAGATCTATGCGATATGGCCGAGAAATGTAATTTTGATGTTAACTCCCAAACCGCTGCGCAGAAGTCAACCAAACTTCACCCAATAGTGTATTGTATCACAATCTAGTAGTTACATTTGAAAATTTTGTTCTAGGACATTTTGTTTGAACGCAATCATCAAACTTAATTAAAAAAGTCATTTAAGCCTTTTCACAGTGAGATCTATGCGATATGGCCGAGAAATGTAATTTTGATGTTAACTCCCAAACCGCTGCGCAGAAGTCAACCAAACTTCACCCAATAGTGTATTGTATCACAATCTAGTAGTTACATTTGAAAATTTTGTTCTAGGACATTTTGTTTGAACGCAATCATCAAACTTAATTAAAAAAGTCATTTAAGCCTTTTCACGGTGAGATCTATGCGATATGGCCGAGAAATGTAATTTTAATGTTAACTCCCAAACCGCTGCGCAGAAGTCAACCAAACTTCACCCAATAGTGTATTGTATCACATTCTAGTAGTTACATTTGAAAATTTCGTTCTAGGACATTTGGTTTGAGCGCAATCATTAAACTTAGGTCAAAAAAGCCATTTAAGCCTTTTCACAGTGAGATCTATGCGATATGGCCGAGAAATGTAATTTTGATGTTAACTCCCAAACCGCTGCGCAGAAGTCAACCAAACTTCACCCAATAGTGTATTGTATCACAATCTAGTAGTTACATTTGAAAATTTTGTTCTATGACATTTTGTTTGAACGCAATCATCAAACTTAATTAAAAAAGTCATTTAAGCCTTTTCACAGTGAGATCTATGCGATATGGCCGAGAAATGTAATTTTGATGTTAACTCCCAAACCGCTGCGCAGAAGTCAACCAAACTTCACCCATTAGTGTATTGTATCACAATCTAGTAGTTACATGTGGAAATTTGGTTATTGGACATTTGGTTTGAGCGCAATCATTAAACTTAGGTCAAAAAAGCCATTTAAGCCTTTTCACAGTGAGATCTATGCGATATGGCCGAGAAATGTAATTTTGATGTTAACTCCCAAACCGCTTCGCAGAAGTCAATCAAACTTCACCCAATAGTGTATTGTATCACAATCTAGTAGTTACATTTGAAAATTTTGTTCTAGGAAATTTTGTTTGAGCGCAATCATCAAACTTAATTAAAAAAGTCATTTAAGCCTTTTCACAGTGAGATCTATACGATATGGCCGAGAAATGTAATTTTGATGTTAACTCCCAAACCTCTGCGCAGAAGTCAACCAAACTTCACCCATTAGTGTATTGTATCACAATCTAGTAGTTACATGTAGAAATTTGGTTCTAGGACATTTGATTTGAGCGCAATCCTCAAACTTAGGTCAAAAAAGCCATTTAAGCCTTTTCACAGTGAGATCTATGCGATATGGCCGAGAAATGTAATTTTGATGTTAACTCCCAAACCGCTGCGCAGAAGTCAACCAAACTTCACCCAATAGTGTATTGTATCACATTCTAGTAGTTACATTTGAAAATTTCGTTCTAGGACATTTGGTTTGAGCGCAATCTTTAAACTTAGGTCAAAAAAGCCATTTAAGCCTTTTCACAGTGAGATCTATGCGATATGGCCGAGAAATGTAATTTTGATGTTAACTCCCAAACCGCTGCGCAGAAGTCAACCAAACTTCACCCAATAGTGTTTGTATCACAATCTAGTAGTTACATTTGAAAATTTTGTTCTAGGAAATTTTGTTTGAGCGCAATCATCAAACTTAATTAAAAAAGTCATTTAAGCCTTTTCACAGTGAGATCTATGCGATATGGCCGAGAAATGTAATTTTGATGTTAACTCCCAAACCGCTGCGCAGAAGTCAACCAAACTTCACCCAATAGTGTATTGTATCACAATCTAGTAGTTACATGTGGAAATTTGGTTCTAGGACATTTGATTTGAGAGCAATCTTTAAACTTAGGTCAAAAAAGCCATTTAAGCCTTTTCACAGTGAGATCTATGCGATATGGCCGAGAAATGTAATTTTGATGTTAACTCCCAAACCGCTGCGCAGAAGTCAACCAAACTTCACCCAATAGTGTATTGTATCACAATCTAGTAGTTACATTTGAAAGTTTTGTTCTAGGACATTTTGTTTGAACGCAATCATCAAACTTAATTAAAAAAGTCATTTAAGCCTTTTCACAGTGAGATCTATGCGATATGGCCGAGAAATGTAATTTTGATGTTAACTCCCAAACCGCTGCGCAGAAGTCAACCAAACTTCACCCAATAGTGTATTGTATCACAATCTAGTAGTTACATTTGGAAATTTTGTTCTTGGACATTTGATTTGAGTGCAATCCTCAAACTTAATTAAAAAAGTCATTTAAGCCTTTTCACAGTGAGATCTATGCGATATGGCCGAGAAATGTAATTTTGATGTTAACTCCCAAACCGCTGCGCAGAAGTCAACCAAACTTCACCCATTAGTGTATTGTATCACAATCTAGTAGTTACATGTGGAAATTTGGTTATTGGACATTTGGTTTGAGCGCAATCATTAAACTTAGGTCAAAAAAGCCATTTAAGCCTTTTCACAGTGAGATCTATGCGATATGGCCGAGAAATGTAATTTTGATGTTAACTCCCAAACCGCTTCGCAGAAGTCAATCAAACTTCACCCAATAGTGTATTGTATCACAATCTAGTAGTTACATTTGAAAATTTTGTTCTAGGAAATTTTGTTTGAGCGCAATCATCAAACTTAATTAAAAAAGTCATTTAAGCCTTTTCACAGTGAGATCTATACGATATGGCCGAGAAATGTAATTTTGATGTTAACTCCCAAACCTCTGCGCAGAAGTCAACCAAACTTCACCCATTAGTGTATTGTATCACAATCTAGTAGTTACATGTAGAAATTTGGTTCTAGGACATTTGATTTGAGCGCAATCCTCAAACTTAGGTCAAAAAAGCCATTTAAGCCTTTTCACAGTGAGATCTATGCGATATGGCCGAGAAATGTAATTTTGATGTTAACTCCCAAACCGCTGCGCAGAAGTCAACCAAACTTCACCCAATAGTGTATTGTATCACATTCTAGTAGTTACATTTGAAAATTTCGTTCTAGGACATTTGGTTTGAGCGCAATCTTTAAACTTAGGTCAAAAAAGCCATTTAAGCCTTTTCACAGTGAGATCTATGCGATATGGCCGAGAAATGTAATTTTGATGTTAACTCCCAAACCGCTGCGCAGAAGTCAACCAAACTTCACCCAATAGTGTTTGTATCACAATCTAGTAGTTACATTTGAAAATTTTGTTCTAGGAAATTTTGTTTGAGCGCAATCATCAAACTTAATTAAAAAAGTCATTTAAGCCTTTTCACAGTGAGATCTATGCGATATGGCCGAGAAATGTAATTTTGATGTTAACTCCCAAACCGCTGCGCAGAAGTCAACCAAACTTCACCCAATAGTGTATTGTATCACAATCTAGTAGTTACATGTGGAAATTTGGTTCTAGGACATTTGATTTGAGAGCAATCTTTAAACTTAGGTCAAAAAAGCCATTTAAGCCTTTTCACAGTGAGATCTATGCGATATGGCCGAGAAATGTAATTTTGATGTTAACTCCCAAACCGCTGCGCAGAAGTCAACCAAACTTCACCCAATAGTGTATTGTATCACAATCTAGTAGTTACATTTGAAAGTTTTGTTCTAGGACATTTTGTTTGAACGCAATCATCAAACTTAATTAAAAAAGTCATTTAAGCCTTTTCACAGTGAGATCTATGCGATATGGCCGAGAAATGTAATTTTGATGTTAACTCCCAAACCGCTGCGCAGAAGTCAACCAAACTTCACCCAATAGTGTATTGTATCACAATCTAGTAGTTACATTTGGAAATTTTGTTCTTGGACATTTGATTTGAGTGCAATCCTCAAACTTAGGTCAAAAAAGCCATTTAAGCCTTTTCACAGTGAGATCTATGCGATATGGCCGAGAAATGTAATTTTGATGTTAACTCCCAAACCGCTGCGCAGAAGTCAACCAAACTTCACCCAATAGTGTATTGTATCACATTCTAGTAGTTACATTTGAAAATTTTGTTCTAGGACATTTTGTTTGAACGCAATCATCAAACTTAATTAAAAAAGTCATTTAAGCCTTTTCACAGTGAGATCTATGCGATATGGCCGAGAAATGTAATTTTGATGTTAACTCCCAAACCGCTGCGCAGAAGTCAACCAAACTTCACCCAATAGTGTATTGTATCACATTCTAGTAGTTACATTTGAAAATTTCGTTCTAGGACATTTGGTTTGAGCGCAATCATTAAACTTAGGTCAAAAAAGCCATTTAAGCCTTTTCACAGTGAGATCTATGCGATATGGCCGAGAAATGTAATTTTGATGTTAACTCCCAAACCGCTGCGCAGAAGTCAACTAAACTTCACCCAATAGTGTATTGTATCACATTCTAGTAGTTACATTTGAAAATTTCGTTCTAGGACATTTGGTTTGAGCGCAATCATTAAACTTAATAAAAAAAGTCATTTAAGCCTTTTCACAGTGAGATCTATGCGATATGGCCGAGAAATGTAATTTTGATGTTAACTCCCAAACCGCTGCGCAGAAGTCAACCAAACTTCACCCATTAGTGTATTGTATCACAATCTAGTAATTACATGTGGAAATTTGGTTCTAGGACATTTGATTTGAGCGCAATCCTCAAACTTAGGTCAAAAAAGCCATTTAAGCCTTTTCACAGTGAGATCTATGCGATATGGCCGAGAAATGTAATTTTGATGTTAACTCCCAAACCGCTGCGCAGAAGTCAACCAAACTTCACCCAATAGTGTATTGTATCACAATCTAGTAGTTACATTTGAAAATTTTGTTCTATGACATTTTGTTTGAACGCAATCATCAAACTTAATTAAAAAAGTCATTTAAGCCTTTTCACAGTGAGATCTATGCGATATGGCCGAGAAATGTAATTTTGATGTTAACTCCCAAACCGCCTCGCAGAAGTCAACCAAACTTCACCCATTAGTGTATTGTATCACAATCTAGTAGTTACATGTGGAAATTTGGTTATTGGACATTTGGTTTGAGCGCAATCATTAAACTTAGGTCAAAAAAGTCATTTAAGCCTTTTCACAGTGAGATCTATGCGATATGGCCGAGAAATGTAATTTTGATGTTAACTCCCAAACCGCTGCGCAGAAGTCAACCAAACTTCACCCAATAGTGTATTGTATCACATTCTAGTAGTTACATTTGAAAATTTCGTTCTAGGACATTTGGTTTGAGCGCAATCATTAAATTTAGGTCAAAAAAGCCATTTAAGCCTTTTCACAGTGAGATCTATGCGATATGGCCGAGAAATGTAATTTTGATGTTAACTCCCAAACCGCTGCGCAGAAGTCAACTAAACTTCACCCAATAGTGTATTGTATCACATTCTAGTAGTTACATTTGAAAATTTCGTTCTAGGACATTTGGTTTGAGCGCAATCATTAAACTTAATTAAAAAAGTCATTTAAGCCTTTTCACAGTGAGATCTATGCGATATGGCCGAGAAATGTAACTTTGATGTTAACTCCCAAACCGCTGCGCAGAAGTCAACCAAACTTCACCCATTAGTGTATTGTATCACAATCTAGTAATTACATGTGGAAATTTGGTTCTAGGACATTTGATTTGAGCGCAATCCTCAAATTTAGGTCAAAAAAGCCATTTAAGCCTTTTCACAGTGAGATCTATGCGATATGGCCGAGAAATGTAATTTTGATGTTAACTCCCAAACCGCTGCGCAGAAGTCAACCAAACTTCACCCAATAGTGTATTGTATCACAATCTAGTAGTTACATTTGAAAATTTTGTTCTATGACATTTTGTTTGAACGCAATCATCAAACTTAATTAAAAAAGTCATTTAAGCCTTTTCACAGTGAGATCTATGCGATATGGCCAAGAAATGTAAATTTGATGTTAACTCCCAAACCGCCTCGCAGAAGTCAACCAAACTTCACCCATTAGTGTATTGTATCACAATATAGTAGTTACATGTGGAAATTTGGTTATTGGACATTTGGTTTGAGCGCAATCATTAAACTTAGGTCAAAAAAGCCATTTAAGCCTTTTCACAGTGAGATCTATGCGATATGGCCGAGAAATGTAATTTTGATGTTAACTCCAAAACCGCTGCGCAGAAGTCAACCAAACTTCACCCAATAGTGTATTGTATCACAATCTAGTAGTTACATTTGAAAATTTTGTTCTAGGAAATTTTGTTTGAGCGCAATCATCAAACTTAATTAAAAAAGTCATTTAAGCCTTTTCACAGTGAGATCTATGCGATATGGCCGAGAAATGTAATTTTGATGTTAACTCCCAAACCTCTGCGCAGAAGTCAACCAAACTTCACCCATTAGTGTATTGTATCACAATCTAGTAGTTACATGTGGAAATTTGGTTCTAGGACATTTGATTTGAGCGCAATCCTCAAACTTAGGTCAAAAAAGCCATTTAAGCCTTTTCACAGTGAGATCTATGCGATATGGCCGAGAAATGTAATTTTGATGTTAACTCCCAAACCGCTGCGCAGAAGTCAACCAAACTTCACCCAATAGTGTATTGTATCACATTCTAGTAGTTACATTTGAAAATTTCGTTCTAGGACATTTGGTTTTAGCGCAATCTTTAAACTTAGGTCAAAAAAGCCATTTAAGCCTTTTCACAGTGAGATCTATGCGATATGGCCGAGAAATGTAATTTTGATGTTAACTCCCAAACCGCTGCGCAGAAGTCAACCAAACTTCACCCAATAGTGTATTGTATCACAATCTAGTAGTTACATTTGAAAATTTTGTTCTAGGACATTTTGTTTGAACGCAATCATCAAACTTAATTAAAAAAGTCATTTAAGCCTTTTCACAGTGAGATCTATGCGATATGGCCGAGAAATGTAATTTTGATGTTAACTCCCAAACCGCTGCGCAAAAGTCAACCAAACTTCACCCAATAGTGTATTGTATCACAATCTAGTAGTTACATTTGAAAATTTTGTTCTAGGACATTTTGTTTGAACGCAATCATCAAACTTAATTAAAAAAGTCATTTAAGCCTTTTCACGGTGAGATCTATGCGATATGGCCGAGAAATGTAATTTTAATGTTAACTCCCAAACCGCTGCGCAGAAGTCAACCAAACTTCACCCAATAGTGTATTGTATCACATTCTAGTAGTTACATTTGAAAATTTCGTTCTAGGACATTTGGTTTGAGCGCAATCATTAAACTTAGGTCAAAAAAGCCATTTAAGCCTTTTCACAGTGAGATCTATGCGATATGGCCGAGAAATGTAATTTTGATGTTAACTCCCAAACCGCTGCGCAGAAGTCAACCAAACTTCACCCAATAGTGTATTGTATCACAATCTAGTAGTTACATTTGAAAATTTTGTTCTATGACATTTTGTTTGAACGCAATCATCAAACTTAATTAAAAAAGTCATTTAAGCCTTTTCACAGTGAGATCTATGCGATATGGCCGAGAAATGTAATTTTGATGTTAACTCCCAAACCGCTGCGCAGAAGTCAACCAAACTTCACCCAATAGTGTATTGTATCACAATCTAGTAGTTACATTTGGAAATTTTGTTCTTGGACATTTGATTTGAGTGCAATCCTCAAACTTAGGTCAAAAAAGCCATTTAAGCCTTTTCACAGTGAGATCTATGCGATATGGCCGAGAAATGTAATTTTGATGTTAACTCCCAAACCGCTGCGCAGAAGTCAACCAAACTTCACCCAATAGTGTATTGTATCACAATCTAGTAGTTACATTTGAAAATTTTGTTCTAGGACATTTTGTTTGAACGCAATCATCAAACTTAATTAAAAAAGTCATTTAAGCCTTTTCACAGTGAGATCTATGCGATATGGCCGAGAAATGTAATTTTGATGTTAACTCCCAAACCGCTGCGCAGAAGTCAACCAAACTTCACCCAATAGTGTATTGTATCACATTCTAGTAGTTACATTTGAAAATTTCGTTCTAGGACATTTGGTTTGAGCGCAATCATTAAACTTAGGTCAAAAAAGCCATTTAAGCCTTTTCACAGTGAGATCTATGCGATATGGCCGAGAAATGTAATTTTGATGTTAACTCCCAAACCGCTGCGCAGAAGTCAACTAAACTTCACCCAATAGTGTATTGTATCACATTCTAGTAGTTACATTTGAAAATTTCGTTCTAGGACATTTGGTTTGAGCGCAATCATTAAACTTAATAAAAAAAGTCATTTAAGCCTTTTCACAGTGAGATCTATGCGATATGGCCGAGAAATGTAATTTTGATGTTAACTCCCAAACCGCTGCGCAGAAGTCAACCAAACTTCACCCATTAGTGTATTGTATCACAATCTAGTAATTACATGTGGAAATTTGGTTCTAGGACATTTGATTTGAGCGCAATCCTCAAACTTAGGTCAAAAAAGCCATTTAAGCCTTTTCACAGTGAGATCTATGCGATATGGCCGAGAAATGTAATTTTGATGTTAACTCCCAAACCGCTGCGCAGAAGTCAACCAAACTTCACCCAATAGTGTATTGTATCACAATCTAGTAGTTACATTTGAAAATTTTGTTCTATGACATTTTGTTTGAACGCAATCATCAAACTTAATTAAAAAAGTCATTTAAGCCTTTTCACAGTGAGATCTATGCGATATGGCCGAGAAATGTAATTTTGATGTTAACTCCCAAACCGCCTCGCAGAAGTCAACCAAACTTCACCCATTAGTGTATTGTATCACAATCTAGTAGTTACATGTGGAAATTTGGTTATTGGACATTTGGTTTGAGCGCAATCATTAAACTTAGGTCAAAAAAGTCATTTAAGCCTTTTCACAGTGAGATCTATGCGATATGGCCGAGAAATGTAATTTTGATGTTAACTCCCAAACCGCTGCGCAGAAGTCAACCAAACTTCACCCAATAGTGTATTGTATCACATTCTAGTAGTTACATTTGAAAATTTCGTTCTAGGACATTTGGTTTGAGCGCAATCATTAAATTTAGGTCAAAAAAGCCATTTAAGCCTTTTCACAGTGAGATCTATGCGATATGGCCGAGAAATGTAATTTTGATGTTAACTCCCAAACCGCTGCGCAGAAGTCAACTAAACTTCACCCAATAGTGTATTGTATCACATTCTAGTAGTTACATTTGAAAATTTCGTTCTAGGACATTTGGTTTGAGCGCAATCATTAAACTTAATTAAAAAAGTCATTTAAGCCTTTTCACAGTGAGATCTATGCGATATGGCCGAGAAATGTAATTTTGATGTTAACTCCCAAACCGCTGCGCAGAAGTCAACCAAACTTCACCCATTAGTGTATTGTATCACAATCTAGTAATTACATGTGGAAATTTGGTTCTAGGACATTTGATTTGAGCGCAATCCTCAAACTTAGGTCAAAAAAGCCATTTAAGCCTTTTCACAGTGAGATCTATGCGATATGGCCGAGAAATGTAATTTTGATGTTAACTCCCAAACCGCTGCGCAGAAGTCAACCAAACTTCACCCAATAGTGTATTGTATCACAATCTAGTAGTTACATTTGAAAATTTTGTTCTATGACATTTTGTTTGAACGCAATCATCAAACTTAATTAAAAAAGTCATTTAAGCCTTTTCACAGTGAGATCTATGCGATATGGCCAAGAAATGTAATTTTGATGTTAACTCCCAAACCGCCTCGCAGAAGTCAACCAAACTTCACCCATTAGTGTATTGTATCACAATATAGTAGTTACATGTGGAAATTTGGTTATTGGACATTTGGTTTGAGCGCAATCATTAAACTTAGGTCAAAAAAGCCATTTAAGCCTTTTCACAGTGAGATCTATGCGATATGGCCGAGAAATGTAATTTTGATGTTAACTCCAAAACCGCTGCGCAGAAGTCAACCAAACTTCACCCAATAGTGTATTGTATCACAATCTAGTAGTTACATTTGAAAATTTTGTTCTAGGAAATTTTGTTTGAGCGCAATCATCAAACTTAATTAAAAAAGTCATTTAAGCCTTTTCACAGTGAGATCTATGCGATATGGCCGAGAAATGTAATTTTGATGTTAACTCCCAAACCTCTGCGCAGAAGTCAACCAAACTTCACCCATTAGTGTATTGTATCACAATCTAGTAGTTACATGTGGAAATTTGGTTCTAGGACATTTGATTTGAGCGCAATCCTCAAACTTAGGTCAAAAAAGCCATTTAAGCCTTTTCACAGTGAGATCTATGCGATATGGCCGAGAAATGTAATTTTGATGTTAACTCCCAAACCGCTGCGCAGAAGTCAACCAAACTTCACCCAATAGTGTATTGTATCACATTCTAGTAGTTACATTTGAAAATTTCGTTCTAGGACATTTGGTTTGAGCGCAATCTTTAAACTTAGGTCAAAAAAGCCATTTAAGCCTTTTCACAGTGAGATCTATGCGATATGGCCGAGAAATGTAATTTTGATGTTAACTCCCAAACCGCTGCGCAGAAGTCAACCAAACTTCACCCAATAGTGTATTGTATCACAATCTAGTAGTTACATTTGAAAATTTTGTTCTAGGACATTTTGTTTGAACGCAATCATCAAACTTAATTAAAAAAGTCATTTAAGCCTTTTCACAGTGAGATCTATGCGATATGGCCGAGAAATGTAATTTTGATGTTAACTCCCAAACCGCTGCGCAGAAGTCAACCAAACTTCACCCAATAGTGTATTGTATCACAATCTAGTAGTTACATTTGAAAATTTTGTTCTAGGACATTTTGTTTGAACGCAATCATCAAACTTAATTAAAAAAGTCATTTAAGCCTTTTCACGGTGAGATCTATGCGATATGGCCGAGAAATGTAATTTTAATGTTAACTCCCAAACCGCTGCGCAGAAGTCAACCAAACTTCACCCAATAGTGTATTGTATCACATTCTAGTAGTTACATTTGAAAATTTCGTTCTAGGACATTTGGTTTGAGCGCAATCATTAAACTTAGGTCAAAAAAGCCATTTAAGCCTTTTCACAGTGAGATCTATGCGATATGGCCGAGAAATGTAATTTTGATGTTAACTCCCAAACCGCTGCGCAGAAGTCAACCAAACTTCACCCAATAGTGTATTGTATCACAATCTAGTAGTTACATTTGAAAATTTTGTTCTATGACATTTTGTTTGAACGCAATCATCAAACTTAATTAAAAAAGTCATTTAAGCCTTTTCACAGTGAGATCTATGCGATATGGCCGAGAAATGTAATTTTGATGTTAACTCCCAAACCGCTGCGCAGAAGTCAACCAAACTTCACCCATTAGTGTATTGTATCACAATCTAGTAGTTACATGTGGAAATTTGGTTATTGGACATTTGGTTTGAGCGCAATCATTAAACTTAGGTCAAAAAAGCCATTTAAGCCTTTTCACAGTGAGATCTATGCGATATGGCCGAGAAATGTAATTTTGATGTTAACTCCCAAACCGCTGCGCAGAAGTCAACCAAACTTCACCCAATAGTGTATTGTATCACAATCTAGTAGTTACATTTGAAAATTTTGTTCTAGGAAATTTTGTTTGAGCGCAATCATCAAACTTAATTAAAAAAGTCATTTAAGCCTTTTCACAGTGAGATCTATACGATATGGCCGAGAAATGTAATTTTGATGTTAACTCCCAAACCTCTGCGCAGAAGTCAACCAAACTTCACCCATTAGTGTATTGTATCACAATCTAGTAGTTACATGTAGAAATTTGGTTCTAGGACATTTGATTTGAGCGCAATCCTCAAACTTAGGTCAAAAAAGCCATTTAAGCCTTTTCACAGTGAGATCTATGCGATATGGCCGAGAAATGTAATTTTGATGTTAACTCCCAAACCGCTGCGCAGAAGTCAACCAAACTTCACCCAATAGTGTATTGTATCACATTCTAGTAGTTACATTTGAAAATTTCGTTCTAGGACATTTGGTTTGAGCGCAATCTTTAAACTTAGGTCAAAAAAGCCATTTAAGCCTTTTCACAGTGAGATCTATGCGATATGGCCGAGAAATGTAATTTTGATGTTAACTCCCAAACCGCTGCGCAGAAGTCAACTAAACTTCACCCAATAGTGTATTGTATCACATTCTAGTAGTTACATTTGAAAATTTCGTTCTAGGACATTTGGTTTGAGCGCAATCATTAAACTTAATTAAAAAAGTCATTTAAGCCTTTTCACAGTGAGATCTATGCGATATGGCCGAGAAATGTAATTTTGATGTTAACTCCCAAACCGCTGCGCAGAAGTCAACCAAACTTCACCCATTAGTGTATTGTATCACAATCTAGTAATTACATGTGGAAATTTGGTTCTAGGACATTTGATTTGAGCGCAATCCTCAAACTTAGGTCAAAAAAGCCATTTAAGCCTTTTCACAGTGAGATCTATGCGATATGGCCGAGAAATGTAATTTTGATGTTAACTCCCAAACCGCTGCGCAAAAGTCAACCAAACTTCACCCAATAGTGTATTGTATCACAATCTAGTAGTTACATTTGAAAATTTTGTTCTATGACATTTTGTTTGAACGCAATCATCAAACTTAATTAAAAAAGTCATTTAAGCCTTTTCACAGTGAGATCTATGCGATATGGCCAAGAAATGTAATTTTGATGTTAACTCCCAAACCGCCTCGCAGAAGTCAACCAAACTTCACCCATTAGTGTATTGTATCACAATCTAGTAGTTACATGTGGAAATTTGGTTATTGGACATTTGGTTTGAGCGCAATCATTAAACTTAGGTCAAAAAAGCCATTTAAGCCTTTTCACAGTGAGATCTATGCGATATGGCCGAGAAATGTAATTTTGATGTTAACTCCAAAACCGCTGCGCAGAAGTCAACCAAACTTCACCCAATAGTGTATTGTATCACAATCTAGTAGTTACATTTGAAAATTTTGTTCTAGGAAATTTTGTTTGAGCGCAATCATCAAACTTAATTAAAAAAGTCATTTAAGCCTTTTCACAGTGAGATCTATGCGATATGGCCGAGAAATGTAATTTTGATGTTAACTCCCAAACCTCTGCGCAGAAGTCAACCAAACTTCACCCATTAGTGTATTGTATCACAATCTAGTAGTTACATGTGGAAATTTGGTTCTAGGACATTTGATTTGAGCGCAATCCTCAAACTTAGGTCAAAAAAGCCATTTAAGCCTTTTCACAGTGAGATCTATGCGATATGGCCGAGAAATGTAATTTTGATGTTAACTCCCAAACCGCTGCGCAGAAGTCAACCAAACTTCACCCAATAGTGTATTGTATCACATTCTAGTAGTTACATTTGAAAATTTCGTTCTAGGACATTTGGTTTGAGCGCAATCTTTAAACTTAGGTCAAAAAAGCCATTTAAGCCTTTTCACAGTGAGATCTATGCGATATGGCCGAGAAATGTAATTTTGATGTTAACTCCCAAACCGCTGCGCAGAAGTCAACCAAACTTCACCCAATAGTGTATTGTATCACAATCTAGTAGTTACATTTGAAAATTTTGTTCTAGGACATTTTGTTTGAACGCAATCATCAAACTTAATTAAAAAAGTCATTTAAGCCTTTTCACGGTGAGATCTATGCGATATGGCCGAGAAATGTAATTTTAATGTTAACTCCCAAACCGCTGCGCAGAAGTCAACCAAACTTCACCCAATAGTGTATTGTATCACATTCTAGTAGTTACATTTGAAAATTTCGTTCTAGGACATTTGGTTTGAGCGCAATCATTAAACTTAGGTCAAAAAAGCCATTTAAGCCTTTTCACAGTGAGATCTATGCGATATGGCCGCGAAATGTAATTTTGATGTTAACTCCCAAACCACTGCGCAGAAGTCAACCAAACTTCACCCAATAGTGTATTGTATCACAATCTAGTAGTTACATTTGAAAATTTTGTTCTATGACATTTTGTTTGAACGCAATCATCAAACTTAATTAAAAAAGTCATTTAAGCCTTTTCACAGTGAGATCTATGCGATATGGCCGAGAAATGTAATTTTGATGTTAACTCCCAAACCGCTGCGCAGAAGTCAACCAAACTTCACCCATTAGTGTATTGTATCACAATCTAGTAGTTACATGTGGAAATTTGGTTATTGGACATTTGGTTTGAGCGCAATCATTAAACTTAGGTCAAAAAAGCCATTTAAGCCTTTTCACAGTGAGATCTATGCGATATGGCCGAGAAATGTAATTTTGATGTTAACTCCCAAACCGCTGCGCAGAAGTCAACCAAACTTCACCCAATAGTGTATTGTATCACAATCTAGTAGTTACATTTGAAAATTTTGTTCTAGGAAATTTTGTTTGAGCGCAATCATCAAACTTAATTAAAAAAGTCATTTAAGCCTTTTCACAGTGAGATCTATACGATATGGCCGAGAAATGTAATTTTGATGTTAACTCCCAAACCTCTGCGCAGAAGTCAACCAAACTTCACCCATTAGTGTATTGTATCACAATCTAGTAGTTACATGTAGAAATTTGGTTCTAGGACATTTGATTTGAGCGCAATCCTCAAACTTAGGTCAAAAAAGCCATTTAAGCCTTTTCACAGTGAGATCTATGCGATATGGCCGAGAAATGTAATTTTGATGTTAACTCCCAAACCGCTGCGCAGAAGTCAACCAAACTTCACCCAATAGTGTATTGTATCACATTCTAGTAGTTACATTTGAAAATTTCGTTCTAGGACATTTGGTTTGAGCGCAATCTTTAAACTTAGGTCAAAAAAGCCATTTAAGCCTTTTCACAGTGAGATCTATGCGATATGGCCGAGAAATGTAATTTTGATGTTAACTCCCAAACCGCTGCGCAGAAGTCAACCAAACTTCACCCAATAGTGTATTGTATCACAATCTAGTAGTTCCATTTGAAAAATTTGTTCTAGGACATTTTGTTTGAACGCAATCATCAAACTTAATTAAAAAAGTCATTTAAGCCTTTTCACAGTGAGATCTATGCGATATGGCCGAGAAATGTAATTTTGATGTTAACTCCCAAACCGCTGCGCAGAAGTCAACCAAACTTCACCCAATAGTGTATTGTATCACAATCTAGTAGTTACATTTGAAAATTTTGTTCTAGGACATTTTGTTTGAACGCAATCATCAAACTTAATTAAAAAAGTCATTTAAGCCTTTTCACAGTGAGATCTATGCGATATGGCCGAGAAATGTAATTTTGATGTTAACTCCCAAACCGCTGCGCAGAAGTCAACCAAACTTCACCCAATAGTGTATTGTATCACAATCTAGTAGTTACATTTGGAAATTTGGTTCTTGGACATTTGATTTGAGCGCAATCCTCAAACTTAGGTCAAAAAAGCCATTTAAGCCTTTTCACAGTGAGATCTATGCGATATGGCCGAGAAATGTAATTTTGATGTTAACTCCCAAACCGCTGCGCAGAAGTCAACCAAACTTCACCCAATAGTGTATTGTATCACAATCTAGTAGTTACATTTGAAAATTTTGTTCTAGGACATTTTGTTTGAACGCAATCATCAAACTTAATTAAAAAAGTCATTTAAGCCTTTTCACAGTGAGATCTATGCGATATGGCCGAGAAATGTAATTTTGATGTTAACTCCCAAACCGCTGCGCAGAAGTCAACCAAACTTCACCCATTAGTGTATTGTATCACAATCTAGTAATTACATGTGGAAATTTGGTTCTAGGACATTTGATTTGAGCGCAATCCTCAAACTTAGGTCAAAAAAGCCATTTAAGCCTTTTCACAGTGAGATCTATGCGATATGGCCGAGAAATGTAATTTTGATGTTAACTCCCAAACCGCTGCGCAGAAGTCAACCAAACTTCACCCAATAGTGTATTGTATCACATTCTAGTAGTTACATTTGAAAATTTCGTTCTAGGACATTTGGTTTGAGCGCAATCTTTAAACTTAGGTCAAAAAAGCCATTTAAGCCTTTTCACAGTGAGATCTATGCGATATGGCCGAGAAATGTAATTTTGATGTTAACTCCCAAACCGCTGCGCAGAAGTCAACCAAACTTCACCCAATAGTGTATTGTATCACAATCTAGTAGTTACATTTGAAAATTTTGTTCTAGGACATTTTGTTTGAACGCAATCATCAAACTTAATTAAAAAAGTCATTTAAGCCTTTTCACAGTGAGATCTATGCGATATGGCCGAGAAATGTAATTTTGATGTTAACTCCCAAACCGCTGCGCAGAAGTCAACCAAACTTCACCCAATAGTGTATTGTATCACAATCTAGTAGTTACATTTGAAAATTTTGTTCTAGGACATTTTGTTTGAACGCAATCATCAAACTTAATTAAAAAAGTCATTTAAGCCTTTTCACGGTGAGATCTATGCGATATGGCCGAGAAATGTAATTTTAATGTTAACTCCCAAACCGCTGCGCAGAAGTCAACTAAACTTCACCCAATAGTGTATTGTATCACATTCTAGTAGTTACATTTGAAAATTTCGTTCTAGGACATTTGGTTTGAGCGCAATCATTAAACTTAGGTCAAAAAAGCCATTTAAGCCTTTTCACAGTGAGATCTATGCGATATGGCCGAGAAATGTAATTTTGATGTTAACTCCCAAACCGCTGCGCAGAAGTCAACCAAACTTCACCCAATAGTGTATTGTATCACAATCTAGTAGTTACATTTGAAAATTTCGTTCTAGGACATTTGGTTTGAGCGCAATCTTTAAACTTAGGTCAAAAAAGCCATTTAAGCCTTTTCACAGTGAGATCTATGCGATATGGCCGAGAAATGTAATTTTGATGTTAACTCCCAAACCGCTGCGCAGAAGTCAACCAAACTTCACCCAATAGTGTATTGTATCACAATCTAGTAGTTACATTTGAAAATTTTGTTCTAGGACATTTTGTTTGAACGCAATCATCAAACTTAATTAAAAAAGTCATTTAAGCCTTTTCACGGTGAGATCTATGCGATATGGCCGAGAAATGTAATTTTAATGTTAACTCCCAAACCGCTGCGCAGAAGTCAACCAAACTTCACCCAATAGTGTATTGTATCACATTCTAGTAGTTACATTTGAAAATTTCGTTCTAGGACATTTGGTTTGAGCGCAATCATTAAACTTAGGTCAAAAAAGCCATTTAAGCCTTTTCACAGTGAGATCTATGCGATATGGCCGCGAAATGTAATTTTGATGTTAACTCCCAAACCACTGCGCAGAAGTCAACCAAACTTCACCCAATAGTGTATTGTATCACAATCTAGTAGTTACATTTGAAAATTTTGTTCTATGACATTTTGTTTGAACGCAATCATCAAACTTAATTAAAAAAGTCATTTAAGCCTTTTCACAGTGAGATCTATGCGATATGGCCGAGAAATGTAATTTTGATGTTAACTCCCAAACCGCTGCGCAGAAGTCAACCAAACTTCACCCATTAGTGTATTGTATCACAATCTAGTAGTTACATGTGGAAATTTGGTTATTGGACATTTGGTTTGAGCGCAATCATTAAACTTAGGTCAAAAAAGCCATTTAAGCCTTTTCACAGTGAGATCTATGCGATATGGCCGAGAAATGTAATTTTGATGTTAACTCCCAAACCGCTGCGCAGAAGTCAACCAAACTTCACCCAATAGTGTATTGTATCACAATCTAGTAGTTACATTTGAAAATTTTGTTCTAGGAAATTTTGTTTGAGCGCAATCATCAAACTTAGGTCAAAAAAGCCATTTAAGCCTTTTCACAGTGAGATCTATGCGATATGGCCGAGAAATGTAATTTTGATGTTAACTCCCAAACCGCTGCGCAGAAGTCAACCAAACTTCACCCAATAGTGTATTGTATCACAATCTAGTAGTTACATTTGAAAATTTTGTTCTAGGACATTTTGTTTGAACGCAATCATCAAACTTAATTAAAAAAGTCATTTAAGCCTTTTCACAGTGAGATCTATGCGATATGGCCGAGAAATGTAATTTTGATGTTAACTCCCAAACCGCTGCGCAGAAGTCAACCAAACTTCACCCATTAGTGTATTGTATCACAATCTAGTAATTACATGTGGAAATTTGGTTCTAGGACATTTGATTTGAGCGCAATCCTCAAACTTAGGTCAAAAAAGCCATTTAAGCCTTTTCACAGTGAGATCTATGCGATATGGCCGAGAAATGTAATTTTGATGTTAACTCCCAAACCGCTGCGCAGAAGTCAACCAAACTTCACCCAATAGTGTATTGTATCACATTCTAGTAGTTACATTTGAAAATTTCGTTCTAGGACATTTGGTTTGAGCGCAATCTTTAAACTTAGGTCAAAAAAGCCATTTAAGCCTTTTCACAGTGAGATCTATGCGATATGGCCGAGAAATGTAATTTTGATGTTAACTCCCAAACCGCTGCGCAGAAGTCAACCAAACTTCACCCAATAGTGTATTGTATCACAATCTAGTAGTTACATTTGAAAATTTTGTTCTAGGACATTTTGTTTGAACGCAATCATCAAACTTAATTAAAAAAGTCATTTAAGCCTTTTCACAGTGAGATCTATGCGATATGGCCGAGAAATGTAATTTTGATGTTAACTCCCAAACCGCTGCGCAGAAGTCAACCAAACTTCACCCAATAGTGTATTGTATCACAATCTAGTAGTTACATTTGAAAATTTTGTTCTAGGACATTTTGTTTGAACGCAATCATCAAACTTAATTAAAAAAGTCATTTAAGCCTTTTCACGGTGAGATCTATGCGATATGGCCGAGAAATGTAATTTTAATGTTAACTCCCAAACCGCTGCGCAGAAGTCAACTAAACTTCACCCAATAGTGTATTGTATCACATTCTAGTAGTTACATTTGAAAATTTCGTTCTAGGACATTTGGTTTGAGCGCAATCATTAAACTTAGGTCAAAAAAGCCATTTAAGCCTTTTCACAGTGAGATCTATGCGATATGGCCGAGAAATGTAATTTTGATGTTAACTCCCAAACCGCTGCGCAGAAGTCAACCAAACTTCACCCAATAGTGTATTGTATCACAATCTAGTAGTTACATTTGAAAATTTTGTTCTATGACATTTTGTTTGAACGCAATCATCAAACTTAATTAAAAAAGTCATTTAAGCCTTTTCACAGTGAGATCTATGCGATATGGCCGAGAAATGTAATTTTGATGTTAACTCCCAAACCGCTGCGCAGAAGTCAACCAAACTTCACCCATTAGTGTATTGTATCACAATCTAGTAGTTACATGTGGAAATTTGGTTATTGGACATTTGGTTTGAGCGCAATCATTAAACTTAGGTCAAAAAAGCCATTTAAGCCTTTTCACAGTGAGATCTATGCGATATGGCCGAGAAATGTAATTTTGATGTTAACTCCCAAACCGCTGCGCAGAAGTCAACCAAACTTCACCCAATAGTGTATTGTATCACAATCTAGTAGTTACATTTGAAAATTTTGTTCTAGGAAATTTTGTTTGAGCGCAATCATCAAACTTAATTAAAAAAGTCATTTAAGCCTTTTCACAGTGAGATCTATACGATATGGCCGAGAAATGTAATTTTGATGTTAACTCCCAAACCTCTGCGCAGAAGTCAACCAAACTTCACCCATTAGTGTATTGTATCACAATCTAGTAGTTACATGTAGAAATTTGGTTCTAGGACATTTGATTTGAGCGCAATCCTCAAACTTAGGTCAAAAAAGCCATTTAAGCCTTTTCACAGTGAGATCTATGCGATATGGCCGAGAAATGTAATTTTGATGTTAACTCCCAAACCGCTGCGCAGAAGTCAACCAAACTTCACCCAATAGTGTATTGTATCACATTCTAGTAGTTACATTTGAAAATTTCGTTCTAGGACATTTGGTTTGAGCGCAATCTTTAAACTTAGGTCAAAAAAGCCATTTAAGCCTTTTCACAGTGAGATCTATGCGATATGGCCGAGAAATGTAATTTTGATGTTAACTCCCAAACCGCTGCGCAGAAGTCAACCAAACTTCACCCAATAGTGTATTGTATCACAATCTAGTAGTTACATTTGAAAAATTTGTTCTAGGACATTTTGTTTGAACGCAATCATCAAACTTAATTAAAAAAGTCATTTAAGCCTTTTCACAGTGAGATCTATGCGATATGGCCGAGAAATGTAATTTTGATGTTAACTCCCAAACCGCTGCGCAGAAGTCAACCAAACTTCACCCAATAGTGTATTGTATCACAATCTAGTAGTTACATTTGGAAATTTGGTTCTTGGACATTTGATTTGAGCGCAATCCTCAAACATAGGTCAAAAAAGCCATTTAAGCCTTTTCACAGTGAGATCTATGCGATATGGCCGAGAAATGTAATTTTGATGTTAACTCCCAAACCGCTGCGCAGAAGTCAACCAAACTTCACCCAATAGTGTATTGTATCACAATCTAGTAGTTACATTTGAAAATTTTGTTCTATGACATTTTGTTTGAACGCAATCATCAAACTTAATTAAAAAAGTCATTTAAGCCTTTTCACAGTGAGATCTATGCGATATGGCCGAGAAATGTAATTTTGATGTTAACTCCCAAACCGCCTCGCAGAAGTCAACCAAACTTCACCCATTAGTGTATTGTATCACAATCTAGTAGTTACATGTGGAAATTTGGTTATTGGACATTTGGTTTGAGCGCAATCATTAAACTTAGGTCAAAAAAGTCATTTAAGCCTTTTCACAGTGAGATCTATGCGATATGGCCGAGAAATGTAATTTTGATGTTAACTCCCAAACCGCTGCGCAGAAGTCAACCAAACTTCACCCATTAGTGTATTGTATCACAATCTAGTAGTTACATGTGGAAATTTGGTTATTGGACATTTGGTTTGAGCGCAATCATTAAACTTAGGTCAAAAAAGTCATTTAAGCCTTTTCACAGTGAGATCTATGCGATATGGCCGAGAAATGTAATTTTGATGTTAACTCCCAAACCGCTGCGCAGAAGTCAACCAAACTTCACCCAATAGTGTATTGTATCACATTCTAGTAGTTACATTTGAAAATTTGGTTCTAGGACATTTGATTTGAGCGCAATCCTCAAACTTAGGTCAAAAAAGCCATTTAAGCCTTTTCACAGTGAGATCTATGCGATATGGCCGAGAAATGTAATTTTGATGTTAACTCCCAAACCGCTGCGCAGAAGTCAACCAAACTTCACCCAATAGTGTATTGTATCACAATCTAGTAGTTACATTTGAAAATTTTGTTCTATGACATTTTGTTTGAACGCAATCATCAAACTTAATTAAAAAAGTCATTTAAGCCTTTTCACAGTGAGATCTATGCGATATGGCCAAGAAATGTAATTTTGATGTTAACTCCCAAACCGCCTCGCAGAAGTCAACCAAACTTCACCCATTAGTGTATTGTATCACAATATAGTAGTTACATGTGGAAATTTGGTTATTGGACATTTGGTTTGAGCGCAATCATTAAACTTAGGTCAAAAAAGCCATTTAAGCCTTTTCACAGTGAGATCTATGCGATATGGCCGAGAAATGTAATTTTGATGTTAACTCCAAAACCGCTGCGCAGAAGTCAACCAAACTTCACCCAATAGTGTATTGTATCACAATCTAGTAGTTACATTTGAAAATTTTGTTCTAGGAAATTTTGTTTGAGCGCAATCATCAAACTTAATTAAAAAAGTCATTTAAGCCTTTTCACAGTGAGATCTATGCGATATGGCCGAGAAATGTAATTTTGATGTTAACTCCCAAACCTCTGCGCAGAAGTCAACCAAACTTCACCCATTAGTGTATTGTATCACAATCTAGTAGTTACATGTGGAAATTTGGTTCTAGGACATTTGATTTGAGCGCAATCCTCAAACTTAGGTCAAAAAAGCCATTTAAGCCTTTTCACAGTGAGATCTATGCGATATGGCCGAGAAATGTAATTTTGATGTTAACTCCCAAACCGCTGCGCAGAAGTCAACCAAACTTCACCCAATAGTGTATTGTATCACATTCTAGTAGTTACATTTGAAAATTTCGTTCTAGGACATTTGGTTTGAGCGCAATCTTTAAACTTAGGTCAAAAAAGCCATTTAAGCCTTTTCACAGTGAGATCTATGCGATATGGCCGAGAAATGTAATTTTGATGTTAACTCCCAAACCGCTGCGCAGAAGTCAACCAAACTTCACCCAATAGTGTATTGTATCACAATCTAGTAGTTACATTTGAAAATTTTGTTCTAGGACATTTTGTTTGAACGCAATCATCAAACTTAATTAAAAAAGTCATTTAAGCCTTTTCACAGTGAGATCTATGCGATATGGCCGAGAAATGTAATTTTGATGTTAACTCCCAAACCGCTGCGCAGAAGTCAACCAAACTTCACCCAATAGTGTATTGTATCACAATCTAGTAGTTACATTTGAAAATTTTGTTCTAGGACATTTTGTTTGAACGCAATCATCAAACTTAATTAAAAAAGTCATTTAAGCCTTTTCACGGTGAGATCTATGCTATATGGCCGAGAAATGTAATTTTAATGTTAACTCCCAAACCGCTGCGCAGAAGTCAACCAAACTTCACCCAATAGTGTATTGTATCACATTCTAGTAGTTACATTTGAAAATTTCGTTCTAGGACATTTGGTTTGAGCGCAATCATTAAACTTAGGTCAAAAAAGCCATTTAAGCCTTTTCACAGTGAGATCTATGCGATATGGCCGAGAAATGTAATTTTGATGTTAACTCCCAAACCGCTGCGCAGAAGTCAACCAAACTTCACCCAATAGTGTATTGTATCACAATCTAGTAGTTACATTTGGAAATTTTGTTCTTGGACATTTGATTTGAGTGCAATCCTCAAACTTAGGTCAAAAAAGCCATTTAAGCCTTTTCACAGTGAGATCTATGCGATATGGCCGAGAAATGTAATTTTGATGTTAACTCCCAAACCGCTGCGCAGAAGTCAACCAAACTTCACCCAATAGTGTATTGTATCACATTCTAGTAGTTACATTTGAAAATTTCGTTCTAGGACATTTGGTTTGAGCGCAATCCTCAAACTTAGGTCAAAAAAGCCATTTAAGCCTTTTCACAGTGAGATCTATGCGATATGGCCGAGAAATGTAATTTTGATGTTAACTCCCAAACCGCTGCGCAGAAGTCAACCAAACTTCACCCAATAGTGTATTGTATCACATTCTAGTAGTTACATTTGAAAATTTCGTTCTAGGACATTTGGTTTGAGCGCAATCATTAAACTTAGGTCAAAAAAGCCATTTAAGCCTTTTCACAGTGAGATCTATGCGATATGGCCGAGAAATGTAATTTTGATGTTAACTCCCAAACCGCTGCGCAGAAGTCAACTAAACTTCACCCAATAGTGTATTGTATCACATTCTAGTAGTTACATTTGAAAATTTCGTTCTAGGACATTTGGTTTGAGCGCAATCATTAAACTTAATAAAAAAAGTCATTTAAGCCTTTTCACAGTGAGATCTATGCGATATGGCCGAGAAATGTAATTTTGATGTTAACTCCCAAACCGCTGCGCAGAAGTCAACCAAACTTCACCCATTAGTGTATTGTATCACAATCTAGTAATTACATGTGGAAATTTGGTTCTAGGACATTTGATTTGAGCGCAATCCTCAAACTTAGGTCAAAAAAGCCATTTAAGCCTTTTCACAGTGAGATCTATGCGATATGGCCGAGAAATGTAATTTTGATGTTAACTCCCAAACCGCTGCGCAGAAGTCAACCAAACTTCACCCAATAGTGTATTGTATCACAATCTAGTAGTTACATTTGAAAATTTTGTTCTATGACATTTTGTTTGAACGCAATCATCAAACTTAATTAAAAAAGTCATTTAAGCCTTTTCACAGTGAGATCTATGCGATATGGCCGAGAAATGTAATTTTGATGTTAACTCCCAAACCGCCTCGCAGAAGTCAACCAAACTTCACCCATTAGTGTATTGTATCACAATCTAGTAGTTACATGTGGAAATTTGGTTATTGGACATTTGGTTTGAGCGCAATCATTAAACTTAGGTCAAAAAAGTCATTTAAGCCTTTTCCCAGTGAGATCTATGCGATATGGCCGAGAAATGTAATTTTGATGTTAACTCCCAAACCGCTGCGCAGAAGTCAACCAAACTTCACCCAATAGTGTATTGTATCACATTCTAGTAGTTACATTTGAAAATTTCGTTCTAGGACATTTGGTTTGAGCGCAATCATTAAATTTAGGTCAAAAAAGCCATTTAAGCCTTTTCACAGTGAGATCTATGCGATATGGCCGAGAAATGTAATTTTGATGTTAACTCCCAAACCGCTGCGCAGAAGTCAACTAAACTTCACCCAATAGTGTATTGTATCACATTCTAGTAGTTACATTAGAAAATTTCGTTCTAGGACATTTGGTTTGAGCGCAATCATTAAACTTAATTAAAAAAGTCATTTAAGCCTTTTCACAGTGAGATCTATGCGATATGGCCGAGAAATGTAATTTTGATGTTAACTCCCAAACCGCTGCGCAGAAGTCAACCAAACTTCACCCATTAGTGTATTGTATCACAATCTAGTAATTACATGTGGAAATTTGGTTCTAGGACATTTGATTTGAGCGCAATCCTCAAACTTAGGTCAAAAAAGCCATTTAAGCCTTTTCACAGTGAGATCTATGCGATATGGCCGAGAAATGTAATTTTGATGTTAACTCCCAAACCGCTGCGCAGAAGTCAACCAAACTTCACCCAATAGTGTATTGTATCACAATCTAGTAGTTACATTTGAAAATTTTGTTCTATGACATTTTGTTTGAACGCAATCATCAAACTTAATTAAAAAAGTCATTTAAGCCTTTTCACAGTGAGATCTATGCGATATGGCCAAGAAATGTAATTTTGATGTTAACTCCCAAACCGCCTCGCAGAAGTCAACCAAACTTCACCCATTAGTGTATTGTATCACAATATAGTAGTTACATGTGGAAATTTGGTTATTGGACATTTGGTTTGAGCGCAATCATTAAACTTAGGTCAAAAAAGCCATTTAAGCCTTTTCACAGTGAGATCTATGCGATATGGCCGAGAAATGTAATTTTGATGTTAACTCCAAAACCGCTGCGCAGAAGTCAACCAAACTTCACCCAATAGTGTATTGTATCACAATCTAGTAGTTACATTTGAAAATTTTGTTCTAGGAAATTTTGTTTGAGCGCAATCATCATACTTAATTAAAAAAGTCATTTAAGCCTTTTCACAGTGAGATCTATGCGATATGGCCGAGAAATGTAATTTTGATGTTAACTCCCAAACCTCTGCGCAGAAGTCAACCAAACTTCACCCATTAGTGTATTGTATCACAATCTAGTAGTTACATGTGGAAATTTGGTTCTAGGACATTTGATTTGAGCGCAATCCTCAAACTTAGGTCAAAAAAGCCATTTAAGCCTTTTCACAGTGAGATCTATGCGATATGGCCGAGAAATGTAATTTTGATGTTAACTCCCAAACCGCTGCGCAGAAGTCAACCAAACTTCACCCAATAGTGTATTGTATCACATTCTAGTAGTTACATTTGAAAATTTCGTTCTAGGACATTTGGTTTGAGCGCAATCTTTAAACTTAGGTCAAAAAAGCCATTTAAGCCTTTTCACAGTGAGATCTATGCGATATGGCCGAGAAATGTAATTTTGATGTTAACTCCCAAACCGCTGCGCAGAAGTCAACCAAACTTCACCCAATAGTGTATTGTATCACAATCTAGTAGTTACATTTGAAAATTTTGTTCTAGGACATTTTGTTTGAACGCAATCATCAAACTTAATTAAAAAAGTCATTTAAGCCTTTTCACAGTGAGATCTATGCGATATGGCCGAGAAATGTAATTTTGATGTTAACTCCCAAACCGCTGCGCAGAAGTCAACCAAACTTCACCCAATAGTGTATTGTATCACAATCTAGTAGTTACATTTGAAAATTTTGTTCTAGGACATTTTGTTTGAACGCAATCATCAAACTTAATTAAAAAAGTCATTTAAGCCTTTTCACGGTGAGATCTATGCGATATGGCCGAGAAATGTAATTTTAATGTTAACTCCCAAACCGCTGCGCAGAAGTCAACCAAACTTCACCCAATAGTGTATTGTATCACATTCTAGTAGTTACATTTGAAAATTTCGTTCTAGGACATTTGGTTTGAGCGCAATCATTAAACTTAGGTCAAAAAAGCCATTTAAGCCTTTTCACAGTGAGATCTATGCGATATGGCCGAGAAATGTAATTTTGATGTTAACTCCCAAACCGCTGCGCAGAAGTCAACCAAACTTCACCCAATAGTGTATTGTATCACAATCTAGTAGTTACATTTGGAAATTTTGTTCTTGGACATTTGATTTGAGTGCAATCCTCAAACTTAGGTCAAAAAAGCCATTTAAGCCTTTTCACAGTGAGATCTATGCGATATGGCCGAGAAATGTAATTTTGATGTTAACTCCCAAACCGCTGCGCAGAAGTCAACCAAACTTCACCCAATAGTGTATTGTATCACATTCTAGTAGTTACATTTGAAAATTTCGTTCTAGGACATTTGGTTTGAGCGCAATCCTCAAACTTAGGTCAAAAAAGCCATTTAAGCCTTTTCACAGTGAGATCTATGCGATATGGCCGAGAAATGTAATTTTGATGTTAACTCCCAAACCGCTGCGCAGAAGTCAACCAAACTTCACCCAATAGTGTATTGTATCACATTCTAGTAGTTACATTTGAAAATTTCGTTCTAGGACATTTGGTTTGAGCGCAATCATTAAACTTAGGTCAAAAAAGCCATTTAAGCCTTTTCACAGTGAGATCTATGCGATATGGCCGAGAAATGTAATTTTGATGTTAACTCCCAAACCGCTGCGCAGAAGTCAACTAAACTTCACCCAATAGTGTATTGTATCACATTCTAGTAGTTACATTTGAAAATTTCGTTCTAGGACATTTGGTTTGAGCGCAATCATTAAACTTAATAAAAAAAGTCATTTAAGCCTTTTCACAGTGAGATCTATGCGATATGGCCGAGAAATGTAATTTTGATGTTAACTCCCAAACCGCTGCGCAGAAGTCAACCAAACTTCACCCATTAGTGTATTGTATCACAATCTAGTAATTACATGTGGAAATTTGGTTCTAGGACATTTGATTTGAGCGCAATCCTCAAACTTAGGTCAAAAAAGCCATTTAAGCCTTTTCACAGTGAGATCTATGCGATATGGCCGAGAAATGTAATTTTGATGTTAACTCCCAAACCGCTGCGCAGAAGTCAACCAAACTTCACCCAATAGTGTATTGTATCACAATCTAGTAGTTACATTTGAAAATTTTGTTCTATGACATTTTGTTTGAACGCAATCATCAAACTTAATTAAAAAAGTCATTTAAGCCTTTTCACAGTGAGATCTATGCGATATGGCCGAGAAATGTAATTTTGATGTTAACTCCCAAACCGCCTCGCAGAAGTCAACCAAACTTCACCCATTAGTGTATTGTATCACAATCTAGTAGTTACATGTGGAAATTTGGTTATTGGACATTTGGTTTGAGCGCAATCATTAAACTTAGGTCAAAAAAGTCATTTAAGCCTTTTCCCAGTGAGATCTATGCGATATGGCCGAGAAATGTAATTTTGATGTTAACTCCCAAACCGCTGCGCAGAAGTCAACCAAACTTCACCCAATAGTGTATTGTATCACATTCTAGTAGTTACATTTGAAAATTTCGTTCTAGGACATTTGGTTTGAGCGCAATCATTAAATTTAGGTCAAAAAAGCCATTTAAGCCTTTTCACAGTGAGATCTATGCGATATGGCCGAGAAATGTAATTTTGATGTTAACTCCCAAACCGCTGCGCAGAAGTCAACTAAACTTCACCCAATAGTGTATTGTATCACATTCTAGTAGTTACATTAGAAAATTTCGTTCTAGGACATTTGGTTTGAGCGCAATCATTAAACTTAATTAAAAAAGTCATTTAAGCCTTTTCACAGTGAGATCTATGCGATATGGCCGAGAAATGTAATTTTGATGTTAACTCCCAAACCGCTGCGCAGAAGTCAACCAAACTTCACCCATTAGTGTATTGTATCACAATCTAGTAATTACATGTGGAAATTTGGTTCTAGGACATTTGATTTGAGCGCAATCCTCAAACTTAGGTCAAAAAAGCCATTTAAGCCTTTTCACAGTGAGATCTATGCGATATGGCCGAGAAATGTAATTTTGATGTTAACTCCCAAACCGCTGCGCAGAAGTCAACCAAACTTCACCCAATAGTGTATTGTATCACAATCTAGTAGTTACATTTGAAAATTTTGTTCTATGACATTTTGTTTGAACGCAATCATCAAACTTAATTAAAAAAGTCATTTAAGCCTTTTCACAGTGAGATCTATGCGATATGGCCAAGAAATGTAATTTTGATGTTAACTCCCAAACCGCCTCGCAGAAGTCAACCAAACTTCACCCATTAGTGTATTGTATCACAATATAGTAGTTACATGTGGAAATTTGGTTATTGGACATTTGGTTTGAGCGCAATCATTAAACTTAGGTCAAAAAAGCCATTTAAGCCTTTTCACAGTGAGATCTATGCGATATGGCCGAGAAATGTAATTTTGATGTTAACTCCAAAACCGCTGCGCAGAAGTCAACCAAACTTCACCCAATAGTGTATTGTATCACAATCTAGTAGTTACATTTGAAAATTTTGTTCTAGGAAATTTTGTTTGAGCGCAATCATCATACTTAATTAAAAAAGTCATTTAAGCCTTTTCACAGTGAGATCTATGCGATATGGCCGAGAAATGTAATTTTGATGTTAACTCCCAAACCTCTGCGCAGAAGTCAACCAAACTTCACCCATTAGTGTATTGTATCACAATCTAGTAGTTACATGTGGAAATTTGGTTCTAGGACATTTGATTTGAGCGCAATCCTCAAACTTAGGTCAAAAAAGCCATTTAAGCCTTTTCACAGTGAGATCTATGCGATATGGCCGAGAAATGTAATTTTGATGTTAACTCCCAAACCGCTGCGCAGAAGTCAACCAAACTTCACCCAATAGTGTATTGTATCACATTCTAGTAGTTACATTTGAAAATTTCGTTCTAGGACATTTGGTTTGAGCGCAATCTTTAAACTTAGGTCAAAAAAGCCATTTAAGCCTTTTCACAGTGAGATCTATGCGATATGGCCGAGAAATGTAATTTTGATGTTAACTCCCAAACCGCTGCGCAGAAGTCAACCAAACTTCACCCAATAGTGTATTGTATCACAATCTAGTAGTTACATTTGAAAATTTTGTTCTAGGACATTTTGTTTGAACGCAATCATCAAACTTAATTAAAAAAGTCATTTAAGCCTTTTCACAGTGAGATCTATGCGATATGGCCGAGAAATGTAATTTTGATGTTAACTCCCAAACCGCTGCGCAGAAGTCAACCAAACTTCACCCAATAGTGTATTGTATCACAATCTAGTAGTTACATTTGAAAATTTTGTTCTAGGACATTTTGTTTGAACGCAATCATCAAACTTAATTAAAAAAGTCATTTAAGCCTTTTCACGGTGAGATCTATGCGATATGGCCGAGAAATGTAATTTTAATGTTAACTCCCAAACCGCTGCGCAGAAGTCAACCAAACTTCACCCAATAGTGTATTGTATCACATTCTAGTAGTTACATTTGAAAATTTCGTTCTAGGACATTTGGTTTGAGCGCAATCATTAAACTTAGGTCAAAAAAGCCATTTAAGCCTTTTCACAGTGAGATCTATGCGATATGGCCGAGAAATGTAATTTTGATGTTAACTCCCAAACCGCTGCGCAGAAGTCAACCAAACTTCACCCAATAGTGTATTGTATCACAATCTAGTAGTTACATTTGAAAATTTTGTTCTATGACATTTTGTTTGAACGCAATCATCAAACTTAATTAAAAAAGTCATTTAAGCCTTTTCACAGTGAGATCTATGCGATATGGCCGAGAAATGTAATTTTGATGTTAACTCCCAAACCGCTGCGCAGAAGTCAACCAAACTTCACCCATTAGTGTATTGTATCACAATCTAGTAGTTACATGTGGAAATTTGGTTCTAGGACATTTGATTTGAGCGCAATCCTCAAACTTAGGTCAAAAAAGCCATTTAAGCCTTTTCACAGTGAGATCTATGCGATATGGCCGAGAAATGTAATTTTGATGTTAACTCCCAAACCGCTGCGCAGAAGTCAACCAAACTTCACCCAATAGTGTATTGTATCACATTCTAGTAGTTACATTTGAAAATTTCGTTCTAGGACATTTGGTTTGAGCGCAATCTTTAAACTTAGGTCAAAAAAGCCATTTAAGCCTTTTCACAGTGAGATCTATGCGATATGGCCGAGAAATGTAATTTTGATGTTAACTCCCAAACCGCTGCGCAGAAGTCAACCAAACTTCACCCAATAGTGTATTGTATCACAATCTAGTAGTTACATTTGAAAATTTTGTTCTAGGACATTTTGTTTGAACGCAATCATCAAACTTAATTAAAAAAGTCATTTAAGCCTTTTCACAGTGAGATCTATGCGATATGGCCGAGAAATGTAATTTTGATGTTAACTCCCAAACCGCTGCGCAGAAGTCAACCAAACTTCACCCAATAGTGTATTGTATCACAATCTAGTAGTTACATTTGAAAATTTTGTTCTAGGACATTTTGTTTGAACGCAATCATCAAACTTAATTAAAAAAGTCATTTAAGCCTTTTCACGGTGAGATCTATGCGATATGGCCGAGAAATGTAATTTTAATGTTAACTCCCAAACCGCTGCGCAGAAGTCAACCAAACTTCACCCAATAGTGTATTGTATCACATTCTAGTAGTTACATTTGAAAATTTCGTTCTAGGACATTTGGTTTGAGCGCAATCATTAAACTTAGGTCAAAAAAGCCATTTAAGCCTTTTCACAGTGAGATCTATGCGATATGGCCGAGAAATGTAATTTTGATGTTAACTCCCAAACCGCTGCGCAGAAGTCAACCAAACTTCACCCAATAGTGTATTGTATCACAATCTAGTAGTTACATTTGAAAATTTTGTTCTATGACATTTTGTTTGAACGCAATCATCAAACTTAATTAAAAAAGTCATTTAAGCCTTTTCACAGTGAGATCTATGCGATATGGCCGAGAAATGTAATTTTGATGTTAACTCCCAAACCGCTGCGCAGAAGTCAACCAAACTTCACCCATTAGTGTATTGTATCACAATCTAGTAGTTACATGTGGAAATTTGGTTATTGGACATTTGGTTTGAGCGCAATCATTAAACTTAGGTCAAAAAAGCCATTTAAGCCTTTTCACAGTGAGATCTATGCGATATGGCCGAGAAATGTAATTTTGATGTTAACTCCCAAACCGCTGCGCAGAAGTCAACCAAACTTCACCCAATAGTGTATTGTATCACAATCTAGTAGTTACATTTGAAAATTTTGTTCTAGGAAATTTTGTTTGAGCGCAATCATCAAACTTAATTAAAAAAGTCATTTAAGCCTTTTCACAGTGAGATCTATACGATATGGCCGAGAAATGTAATTTTGATGTTAACTCCCAAACCTCTGCGCAGAAGTCAACCAAACTTCACCCATTAGTGTATTGTATCACAATCTAGTAGTTACATGTAGAAATTTGGTTCTAGGACATTTGATTTGAGCGCAATCCTCAAACTTAGGTCAAAAAAGCCATTTAAGCCTTTTCACAGTGAGATCTATGCGATATGGCCGAGAAATGTAATTTTGATGTTAACTCCCAAACCGCTGCGCAGAAGTCAACCAAACTTCACCCAATAGTGTATTGTATCACATTCTAGTAGTTACATTTGAAAATTTCGTTCTAGGACATTTGGTTTGAGCGCAATCTTTAAACTTAGGTCAAAAAAGCCATTTAAGCCTTTTCACAGTGAGATCTATGCGATATGGCCGAGAAATGTAATTTTGATGTTAACTCCCAAACCGCTGCGCAGAAGTCAACTAAACTTCACCCAATAGTGTATTGTATCACATTCTAGTAGTTACATTTGAAAATTTCGTTCTAGGACATTTGGTTTGAGCGCAATCATTAAACTTAATTAAAAAAGTCATTTAAGCCTTTTCACAGTGAGATCTATGCGATATGGCCGAGAAATGTAATTTTGATGTTAACTCCCAAACCGCTGCGCAGAAGTCAACCAAACTTCACCCATTAGTGTATTGTATCACAATCTAGTAATTACATGTGGAAATTTGGTTCTAGGACATTTGATTTGAGCGCAATCCTCAAACTTAGGTCAAAAAAGCCATTTAAGCCTTTTCACAGTGAGATCTATGCGATATGGCCGAGAAATGTAATTTTGATGTTAACTCCCAAACCGCTGCGCAGAAGTCAACCAAACTTCACCCAATAGTGTATTGTATCACAATCTAGTAGTTACATTTGAAAATTTTGTTCTATGACATTTTGTTTGAACGCAATCATCAAACTTAATTAAAAAAGTCATTTAAGCCTTTTCACAGTGAGATCTATGCGATATGGCCAAGAAATGTAATTTTGATGTTAACTCCCAAACCGCCTCGCAGAAGTCAACCAAACTTCACCCATTATTGTATTGTATCACAATATAGTAGTTACATGTGGAAATTTGGTTATTGGACATTTGGTTTGAGCGCAATCATTAAACTTAGGTCAAAAAAGCCATTTAAGCCTTTTCACAGTGAGATCTATGCGATATGGCCGAGAAATGTAATTTTGATGTTAACTCCAAAACCGCTGCGCAGAAGTCAACCAAACTTCACCCAATAGTGTATTGTATCACAATCTAGTAGTTACATTTGAAAATTTTGTTCTAGGAAATTTTGTTTGAGCGCAATCATCAAACTTAATTAAAAAAGTCATTTAAGCCTTTTCACAGTGAGATCTATGCGATATGGCCGAGAAATGTAATTTTGATGTTAACTCCCAAACCTCTGCGCAGAAGTCAACCAAACTTCACCCATTAGTGTATTGTATCACAATCTAGTAGTTACATGTGGAAATTTGGTTCTAGGACATTTGATTTGAGCGCAATCCTCAAACTTAGGTCAAAAAAGCCATTTAAGCCTTTTCACAGTGAGATCTATGCGATATGGCCGAGAAATGTAATTTTGATGTTAACTCCCAAACCGCTGCGCAGAAGTCAACCAAACTTCACCCAATAGTGTATTGTATCACATTCTAGTAGTTACATTTGAAAATTTCGTTCTAGGACATTTGGTTTGAGCGCAATCTTTAAACTTAGGTCAAAAAAGCCATTTAAGCCTTTTCACAGTGAGATCTATGCGATATGGCCGAGAAATGTAATTTTGATGTTAACTCCCAAACCGCTGCGCAGAAGTCAACCAAACTTCACCCAATAGTGTATTGTATCACAATCTAGTAGTTACATTTGAAAATTTTGTTCTAGGACATTTTGTTTGAACGCAATCATCAAACTTAATTAAAAAAGTCATTTAAGCCTTTTCACAGTGAGATCTATGCGATATGGCCGAGAAATGTAATTTTGATGTTAACTCCCAAACCGCTGCGCAGAAGTCAACCAAACTTCACCCAATAGTGTATTGTATCACAATCTAGTAGTTACATTTGAAAATTTTGTTCTAGGACATTTTGTTTGAACGCAATCATCAAACTTAATTAAAAAAGTCATTTAAGCCTTTTCACGGTGAGATCTATGCGATATGGCCGAGAAATGTAATTTTAATGTTAACTCCCAAACCGCTGCGCAGAAGTCAACCAAACTTCACCCAATAGTGTATTGTATCACATTCTAGTAGTTACATTTGAAAATTTCGTTCTAGGACATTTGGTTTGAGCGCAATCATTAAACTTAGGTCAAAAAAGTCATTTAAGCCTTTTCACAGTGAGATCTATGCGATATGGCCGAGAAATGTAATTTTGATGTTAACTCCCAAACCGCTGCGCAGAAGTCAACCAAACTTCACCCATTAGTGTATTGTATCACAATCTAGTAGTTACATGTGGAAATTTGGTTATTGGACATTTGGTTTGAGCGCAATCATTAAACTTAGGTCAAAAAAGTCATTTAAGCCTTTTCACAGTGAGATCTATGCGATATGGCCGAGAAATGTAATTTTGATGTTAACTCCCAAACCGCTGCGCAGAAGTCAACCAAACTTCACCCAATAGTGTATTGTATCACATTCTAGTAGTTACATTTGAAAATTTGGTTCTAGGACATTTGATTTGAGCGCAATCCTCAAACTTAGGTCAAAAAAGCCATTTAAGCCTTTTCACAGTGAGATCTATGCGATATGGCCGAGAAATGTAATTTTGATGTTAACTCCCAAACCGCTGCGCAGAAGTCAACCAAACTTCACCCAATAGTGTATTGTATCACAATCTAGTAGTTACATTTGAAAATTTTGTTCTATGACATTTTGTTTGAACGCAATCATCAAACTTAATTAAAAAAGTCATTTAAGCCTTTTCACAGTGAGATCTATGCGATATGGCCAAGAAATGTAATTTTGATGTTAACTCCCAAACCGCCTCGCAGAAGTCAACCAAACTTCACCCATTAGTGTATTGTATCACAATATAGTAGTTACATGTGGAAATTTGGTTATTGGACATTTGGTTTGAGCGCAATCATTAAACTTAGGTCAAAAAAGCCATTTAAGCCTTTTCACAGTGAGATCTATGCGATATGGCCGAGAAATGTAATTTTGATGTTAACTCCAAAACCGCTGCGCAGAAGTCAACCAAACTTCACCCAATAGTGTATTGTATCACAATCTAGTAGTTACATTTGAAAATTTTGTTCTAGGAAATTTTGTTTGAGCGCAATCATCAAACTTAATTAAAAAAGTCATTTAAGCCTTTTCACAGTGAGATCTATGCGATATGGCCGAGAAATGTAATTTTGATGTTAACTCCCAAACCTCTGCGCAGAAGTCAACCAAACTTCACCCATTAGTGTATTGTATCACAATCTAGTAGTTACATGTGGAAATTTGGTTCTAGGACATTTGATTTGAGCGCAATCCTCAAACTTAGGTCAAAAAAGCCATTTAAGCCTTTTCACAGTGAGATCTATGCGATATGGCCGAGAAATGTAATTTTGATGTTAACTCCCAAACCGCTGCGCAGAAGTCAACCAAACTTCACCCAATAGTGTATTGTATCACATTCTAGTAGTTACATTTGAAAATTTCGTTCTAGGACATTTGGTTTGAGCGCAATCTTTAAACTTAGGTCAAAAAAGCCATTTAAGCCTTTTCACAGTGAGATCTATGCGATATGGCCGAGAAATGTAATTTTGATGTTAACTCCCAAACCGCTGCGCAGAAGTCAACCAAACTTCACCCAATAGTGTATTGTATCACAATCTAGTAGTTACATTTGAAAATTTTGTTCTAGGACATTTTGTTTGAACGCAATCATCAAACTTAATTAAAAAAGTCATTTAAGCCTTTTCACAGTGAGATCTATGCGATATGGCCGAGAAATGTAATTTTGATGTTAACTCCCAAACCGCTGCGCAGAAGTCAACCAAACTTCACCCAATAGTGTATTGTATCACAATCTAGTAGTTACATTTGAAAATTTTGTTCTAGGACATTTTGTTTGAACGCAATCATCAAACTTAATTAAAAAAGTCATTTAAGCCTTTTCACGGTGAGATCTATGCTATATGGCCGAGAAATGTAATTTTAATGTTAACTCCCAAACCGCTGCGCAGAAGTCAACCAAACTTCACCCAATAGTGTATTGTATCACAATCTAGTAGTTACATTTGGAAATTTTGTTCTTGGACATTTGATTTGAGTGCAATCCTCAAACTTAGGTCAAAAAAGCCATTTAAGCCTTTTCACAGTGAGATCTATGCGATATGGCCGAGAAATGTAATTTTGATGTTAACTCCCAAACCGCTGCGCAGAAGTCAACCAAACTTCACCCAATAGTGTATTGTATCACATTCTAGTAGTTACATTTGAAAATTTCGTTCTAGGACATTTGGTTTGAGCGCAATCCTCAAACTTAGGTCAAAAAAGCCATTTAAGCCTTTTCACAGTGAGATCTATGCGATATGGCCGAGAAATGTAATTTTGATGTTAACTCCCAAACCGCTGCGCAGAAGTCAACCAAACTTCACCCAATAGTGTATTGTATCACATTCTAGTAGTTACATTTGAAAATTTCGTTCTAGGACATTTGGTTTGAGCGCAATCATTAAACTTAGGTCAAAAAAGCCATTTAAGCCTTTTCACAGTGAGATCTATGCGATATGGCCGAGAAATGTAATTTTGATGTTAACTCCCAAACCGCTGCGCAGAAGTCAACTAAACTTCACCCAATAGTGTATTGTATCACATTCTAGTAGTTACATTTGAAAATTTCGTTCTAGGACATTTGGTTTGAGCGCAATCATTAAACTTAATAAAAAAAGTCATTTAAGCCTTTTCACAGTGAGATCTATGCGATATGGCCGAGAAATGTAATTTTGATGTTAACTCCCAAACCGCTGCGCAGAAGTCAACCAAACTTCACCCATTAGTGTATTGTATCACAATCTAGTAATTACATGTGGAAATTTGGTTCTAGGACATTTGATTTGAGCGCAATCCTCAAACTTAGGTCAAAAAAGCCATTTAAGCCTTTTCACAGTGAGATCTATGCGATATGGCCGAGAAATGTAATTTTGATGTTAACTCCCAAACCGCTGCGCAGAAGTCAACCAAACTTCACCCAATAGTGTATTGTATCACAATCTAGTAGTTACATTTGAAAATTTTGTTCTATGACATTTTGTTTGAACGCAATCATCAAACTTAATTAAAAAAGTCATTTAAGCCTTTTCACAGTGAGATCTATGCGATATGGCCGAGAAATGTAATTTTGATGTTAACTCCCAAACCGCCTCGCAGAAGTCAACCAAACTTCACCCATTAGTGTATTGTATCACAATCTAGTAGTTACATGTGGAAATTTGGTTATTGGACATTTGGTTTGAGCGCAATCATTAAACTTAGGTCAAAAAAGTCATTTAAGCCTTTTCACAGTGAGATCTATGCGATATGGCCGAGAAATGTAATTTTGATGTTAACTCCCAAACCGCTGCGCAGAAGTCAACCAAACTTCACCCAATAGTGTATTGTATCACATTCTAGTAGTTACATTTGAAAATTTCGTTCTAGGACATTTGGTTTGAGCGCAATCATTAAATTTAGGTCAAAAAAGCCATTTAAGCCTTTTCACAGTGAGATCTATGCGATATGGCCGAGAAATGTAATTTTGATGTTAACTCCCAAACCGCTGCGCAGAAGTCAACTAAACTTCACCCAATAGTGTATTGTATCACATTCTAGTAGTTACATTAGAAAATTTCGTTCTAGGACATTTGGTTTGAGCGCAATCATTAAACTTAATTAAAAAAGTCATTTAAGCCTTTTCACAGTGAGATCTATGCGATATGGCCGAGAAATGTAATTTTGATGTTAACTCCCAAACCGCTGCGCAGAAGTCAACCAAACTTCACCCATTAGTGTATTGTATCACAATCTAGTAATTACATGTAGAAATTTGGTTCTAGGACATTTGATTTGAGCGCAATCCTCAAACTTAGGTCAAAAAAGCCATTTAAGCCTTTTCACAGTGAGATCTATGCGATATGGCCGAGAAATGTAATTTTGATGTTAACTCCCAAACCGCTGCGCAGAAGTCAACCAAACTTCACCCAATAGTGTATTGTATCACAATCTAGTAGTTACATTTGAAAATTTTGTTCTATGACATTTTGTTTGAACGCAATCATCAAACTTAATTAAAAAAGTCATTTAAGCCTTTTCACAGTGAGATCTATGCGATATGGCCAAGAAATGTAATTTTGATGTTAACTCCCAAACCGCCTCGCAGAAGTCAACCAAACTTCACCCATTAGTGTATTGTATCACAATATAGTAGTTACATGTGGAAATTTGGTTATTGGACATTTGGTTTGAGCGCAATCATTAAACTTAGGTCAAAAAAGCCATTTAAGCCTTTTCACAGTGAGATCTATGCGATATGGCCGAGAAATGTAATTTTGATGTTAACTCCAAAACCGCTGCGCAGAAGTCAACCAAACTTCACCCAATAGTGTATTGTATCACAATCTAGTAGTTACATTTGAAAATTTTGTTCTAGGAAATTTTGTTTGAGCGCAATCATCATACTTAATTAAAAAAGTCATTTAAGCCTTTTCACAGTGAGATCTATGCGATATGGCCGAGAAATGTAATTTTGATGTTAACTCCCAAACCTCTGCGCAGAAGTCAACCAAACTTCACCCATTAGTGTATTGTATCACAATCTAGTAGTTACATGTGGAAATTTGGTTCTAGGACATTTGATTTGAGCGCAATCCTCAAACTTAGGTCAAAAAAGCCATTTAAGCCTTTTCACAGTGAGATCTATGCGATATGGCCGAGAAATGTAATTTTGATGTTAACTCCCAAACCGCTGCGCAGAAGTCAACCAAACTTCACCCAATAGTGTATTGTATCACATTCTAGTAGTTACATTTGAAAATTTCGTTCTAGGACATTTGGTTTGAGCGCAATCTTTAAACTTAGGTCAAAAAAGCCATTTAAGCCTTTTCACAGTGAGATCTATGCGATATGGCCGAGAAATGTAATTTTGATGTTAACTCCCAAACCGCTGCGCAGAAGTCAACCAAACTTCACCCAATAGTGTATTGTATCACAATCTAGTAGTTACATTTGAAAATTTTGTTCTAGGACATTTTGTTTGAACGCAATCATCAAACTTAATTAAAAAAGTCATTTAAGCCTTTTCACAGTGAGATCTATGCGATATGGCCGAGAAATGTAATTTTGATGTTAACTCCCAAACCGCTGCGCAGAAGTCAACCAAACTTCACCCAATAGTGTATTGTATCACAATCTAGTAGTTACATTTGAAAATTTTGTTCTAGGACATTTTGTTTGAACGCAATCATCAAACTTAATTAAAAAAGTCATTTAAGCCTTTTCACGGTGAGATCTATGCGATATGGCCGAGAAATGTAATTTTAATGTTAACTCCCAAACCGCTGCGCAGAAGTCAACCAAACTTCACCCAATAGTGTATTGTATCACATTCTAGTAGTTACATTTGAAAATTTCGTTCTAGGACATTTGGTTTGAGCGCAATCATTAAACTTAGGTCAAAAAAGCCATTTAAGCCTTTTCACAGTGAGATCTATGCGATATGGCCGAGAAATGTAATTTTGATGTTAACTCCCAAACCGCTGCGCAGAAGACAACCAAACTTCACCCAATAGTGTATTGTATCACAATCTAGTAGTTACATTTGAAAATTTTGTTCTATGACATTTTGTTTGAACGCAATCATCAAACTTAATTAAAAAAGTCATTTAAGCCTTTTCACAGTGAGATCTATGCGATATGGCCGAGAAATGTAATTTTGATGTTAACTCCCAAACCGCTGCGCAGAAGTCAACCAAACTTCACCCATTAGTGTATTGTATCACAATCTAGTAGTTACATGTGGAAATTTGGTTATTGGACATTTGGTTTGAGCGCAATCATTAAACTTAGGTCAAAAAAGCCATTTAAGCCTTTTCACAGTGAGATCTATGCGATATGGCCGAGAAATGTAATTTTGATGTTAACTCCCAAACCGCTGCGCAGAAGTCAACCAAACTTCACCCAATAGTGTATTGTATCACAATCTAGTAGTTACATTTGAAAATTTTGTTCTAGGAAATTTTGTTTGAGCGCAATCATCAAACTTAATTAAAAAAGTCATTTAAGCCTTTTCACAGTGAGATCTATACGATATGGCCGAGAAATGTAATTTTGATGTTAACTCCCAAACCTCTGCGCAGAAGTCAACCAAACTTCACCCATTAGTGTATTGTATCACAATCTAGTAGTTACATGTAGAAATTTGGTTCTAGGACATTTGATTTGAGCGCAATCCTCAAACTTAGGTCAAAAAAGCCATTTAAGCCTTTTCACAGTGAGATCTATGCGATATGGCCGAGAAATGTAATTTTGATGTTAACTCCCAAACCGCTGCGCAGAAGTCAACCAAACTTCACCCAATAGTGTATTGTATCACATTCTAGTAGTTACATTTGAAAATTTCGTTCTAGGACATTTGGTTTGAGCGCAATCTTTAAACTTAGGTCAAAAAAGCCATTTAAGCCTTTTCACAGTGAGATCTATGCGATATGGCCGAGAAATGTAATTTTGATGTTAACTCCCAAACCGCTGCGCAGAAGTCAACTAAACTTCACCCAATAGTGTATTGTATCACATTCTAGTAGTTACATTTGAAAATTTCGTTCTAGGACATTTGGTTTGAGCGCAATCATTAAACTTAATTAAAAAAGTCATTTAAGCCTTTTCACAGTGAGATCTATGCGATATGGCCGAGAAATGTAATTTTGATGTTAACTCCCAAACCGCTGCGCAGAAGTCAACCAAACTTCACCCATTAGTGTATTGTATCACAATCTAGTAATTACATGTGGAAATTTGGTTCTAGGACATTTGATTTGAGCGCAATCCTCAAACTTAGGTCAAAAAAGCCATTTAAGCCTTTTCACAGTGAGATCTATGCGATATGGCCGAGAAATGTAATTTTGATGTTAACTCCCAAACCGCTGCGCAGAAGTCAACCAAACTTCACCCAATAGTGTATTGTATCACAATCTAGTAGTTACATTTGAAAATTTTGTTCTATGACATTTTGTTTGAACGCAATCATCAAACTTAATTAAAAAAGTCATTTAAGCCTTTTCACAGTGAGATCTATGCGATATGGCCAAGAAATGTAATTTTGATGTTAACTCCCAAACCGCCTCGCAGAAGTCAACCAAACTTCACCCATTATTGTATTGTATCACAATATAGTAGTTACATGTGGAAATTTGGTTATTGGACATTTGGTTTGAGCGCAATCATTAAACTTAGGTCAAAAAAGCCATTTAAGCCTTTTCACAGTGAGATCTATGCGATATGGCCGAGAAATTTAATTTTGATGTTAACTCCAAAACCGCTGCGCAGAAGTCAACCAAACTTCACCCAATAGTGTATTGTATCACAATCTAGTAGTTACATTTGAAAATTTTGTTCTAGGAAATTTTGTTTGAGCGCAATCATCAAACTTAATTAAAAAAGTCATTTAAGCCTTTTCACAGTGAGATCTATGCGATATGGCCGAGAAATGTAATTTTGATGTTAACTCCCAAACCTCTGCGCAGAAGTCAACCAAACTTCACCCATTAGTGTATTGTATCACAATCTAGTAGTTACATTTGAAAATTTTGTTCTATGACATTTTGTTTGAACGCAATCATCAAACTTAATTAAAAAAGTCATTTAAGCCTTTTCACAGTGAGATCTATGCGATATGGCCGAGAAATGTAATTTTGATGTTAACTCCCAAACCGCCTCGCAGAAGTCAACCAAACTTCACCCATTAGTGTATTGTATCACAATCTAGTAGTTACATGTGGAAATTTGGTTATTGGACATTTGGTTTGAGCGCAATCATTAAACTTAGGTCAAAAAAGTCATTTAAGCCTTTTCACAGTGAGATCTATGCGATATGGCCGAGAAATGTAATTTTGATGTTAACTCCCAAACCGCTGCGCAGAAGTCAACCAAACTTCACCCAATAGTGTATTGTATCACAATCTAGTAGTTACATTTGAAAATTTTGTTCTAGGACATTTTGTTTGAACGCAATCATCAAACTTAATTAAAAAAGTCATTTAAGCCTTTTCACGGTGAGATCTATGCGATATGGCCGAGAAATGTAATTTTAATGTTAACTCCCAAACCGCTGCGCAGAAGTCAACCAAACTTCACCCAATAGTGTATTGTATCACAATCTAGTAGTTACATTTGAAAATTTTGTTTAATGACATTTTGTTTGAACGCAATCATCAAACTTAATTAAAAAAGTCATTTAAGCCTTTTCACAGTGAGATCTATGCGATATGGCCGAGAAATGTAATTTTGATGTTAACTCCCAAACCGCTGCGCAGAAGTCAACCAAACTTCACCCAATAGTGTATTGTATCACAATCTAGTAGTTACATTTGGAAATTTGGTTCTTGGACATTTGATTTGAGCGCAATCCTCAAACTTAGGTCAAAAAAGCCATTTAAGCCTTTTCACAGTGAGATCTATGCGATATGGCCGAGAAATGTAATTTTGATGTTAACTCCCAAACCGCTGCGCAGAAGTCAACCAAACTTCACCCAATAGTGTATTGTATCACAATCTAGTAGTTACATTTGAAAATTTTGTTCTAGGACATTTTGTTTGAACGCAATCATCAAACTTAATTAAAAAAGTCATTTAAGCCTTTTCACAGTGAGATCTATGCGATATGGCCGAGAAATGTAATTTTGATGTTAACTCCCAAACCGCTGCGCAGAAGTCAACCAAACTTCACCCATTAGTGTATTGTATCACAATCTAGTAATTACATGTGGAAATTTGGTTCTAGGACATTTGATTTGAGCGCAATCCTCAAACTTAGGTCAAAAAAGCCATTTAAGCCTTTTCACAGTGAGATCTATGCGATATGGCCGAGAAATGTAATTTTGATGTTAACTCCCAAACCGCTGCGCAGAAGTCAACCAAACTTCACCCAATAGTGTATTGTATCACATTCTAGTAGTTACATTTGAAAATTTCGTTCTAGGACATTTGGTTTGAGCGCAATCTTTAAACTTAGGTCAAAAAAGCCATTTAAGCCTTTTCACAGTGAGATCTATGCGATATGGCCGAGAAATGTAATTTTGATGTTAACTCCCAAACCGCTGCGCAGAAGTCAACCAAACTTCACCCAATAGTGTATTGTATCACAATCTAGTAGTTACATTTGAAAATTTTGTTCTAGGACATTTTGTTTGAACGCAATCATCAAACTTAATTAAAAAAGTCATTTAAGCCTTTTCACAGTGAGATCTATGCGATATGGCCGAGAAATGTAATTTTGATGTTAACTCCCAAACCGCTGCGCAGAAGTCAACCAAACTTCACCCAATAGTGTATTGTATCACAATCTAGTAGTTACATTTGAAAATTTTGTTCTAGGACATTTTGTTTGAACGCAATCATCAAACTTAATTAAAAAAGTCATTTAAGCCTTTTCACGGTGAGATCTATGCGATATGGCCGAGAAATGTAATTTTAATGTTAACTCCCAAACCGCTGCGCAGAAGTCAACCAAACTTCACCCAATAGTGTATTGTATCACATTCTAGTAGTTACATTTGAAAATTTCGTTCTAGGACATTTGGTTTGAGCGCAATCATTAAACTTAGGTCAAAAAAGCCATTTAAGCCTTTTCACAGTGAGATCTATGCGATATGGCCGAGAAATGTAATTTTGATGTTAACTCCCAAACCGCTGCGCAGAAGTCAACCAAACTTCACCCAATAGTGTATTGTATCACAATCTAGTAGTTACATTTGAAAATTTTGTTCTATGACATTTTGTTTGAACGCAATCATCAAACTTAATTAAAAAAGTCATTTAAGCCTTTTCACAGTGAGATCTATGCGATATGGCCGAGAAATGTAATTTTGATGTTAACTCCCAAACCGCTGCGCAGAAGTCAACCAAACTTCACCCATTAGTGTATTGTATCACAATCTAAAAGTTACATGTGGAAATTTGGTTATTGGACATTTGGTTTGAGCGCAATCATTAAACTTAGGTCAAAAAAGCCATTTAAGCCTTTTCACAGTGAGATCTATGCGATATGGCCGAGAAATGTAATTTTGATGTTAACTCCCAAACCGCTGCGCAGAAGTCAACCAAACTTCACCCAATAGTGTATTGTATCACAATCTAGTAGTTACATTTGAAAATTTTGTTCTAGGAAATTTTGTTTGAGCGCAATCATCAAACTTAATTAAAAAAGTCATTTAAGCCTTTTCACAGTGAGATCTATACGATATGGCCGAGAAATGTAATTTTGATGTTAACTCCCAAACCTCTGCGCAGAAGTCAACCAAACTTCACCCATTAGTGTATTGTATCACAATCTAGTAGTTACATGTAGAAATTTGGTTCTAGGACATTTGATTTGAGCGCAATCCTCAAACTTAGGTCAAAAAAGCCATTTAAGCCTTTTCACAGTGAGATCTATGCGATATGGCCGAGAAATGTAATTTTGATGTTAACTCCCAAACCGCTGCGCAGAAGTCAACCAAACTTCACCCAATAGTGTATTGTATCACATTCTAGTAGTTACATTTGAAAATTTCGTTCTAGGACATTTGGTTTGAGCGCAATCTTTAAACTTAGGTCAAAAAAGCCATTTAAGCCTTTTCACAGTGAGATCTATGCGATATGGCCGAGAAATGTAATTTTGATGTTAACTCCCAAACCGCTGCGCAGAAGTCAACCAAACTTCACCCAATAGTGTATTGTATCACAATCTAGTAGTTACATTTGAAAATTTTGTTCTAGGAAATTTTGTTTGAGCGCAATCATCAAACTTAATTAAAAAAGTCATTTAAGCCTTTTCACAGTGAGATCTATACGATATGGCCGAGAAATGTAATTTTGATGTTAACTCCCAAACCTCTGCGCAGAAGTCAACCAAACTTCACCCATTAGTGTATTGTATCACAATCTAGTAGTTACATGTAGAAATTTGGTTCTAGGACATTTGATTTGAGCGCAATCCTCAAACTTAGGTCAAAAAAGCCATTTAAGCCTTTTCACAGTGAGATCTATGCGATATGGTCGAGAAATGTAATTTTGATGTTAACTCCCAAACCGCTGCGCAGAAGTCAACCAAACTTCACCCAATAGTGTATTGTATCACATTCTAGTAGTTACATTTGAAAATTTCGTTCTAGGACATTTGGTTTGAGCGCAATCTTTAAACTTAGGTCAAAAAAGCCATTTAAGCCTTTTCACAGTGAGATCTATGCGATATGGCCGAGAAATGTAATTTTGATGTTAACTCCCAAACCGCTGCGCAGAAGTCAACCAAACTTCACCCAATAGTGTATTGTATCACAATCTAGTAGTTACATTTGAAAAATTTGTTCTAGGACATTTTGTTTGAACGCAATCATCAAACTTAATTAAAAAAGTCATTTAAGCCTTTTCACAGTGAGATGTATGCGATATGGCCGAGAAATGTAATTTTGATGTTAACTCCCAAACCGCTGCGCAGAAGTCAACCAAACTTCACCCAATAGTGTATTGTATCACAATCTAGTAGTTACATTTGGAAATTTGGTTCTTGGACATTTGATTTGAGCGCAATCCTCAAACTTAGGTCAAAAAAGCCATTTAAGCCTTTTCACAGTGAGATCTATGCGATATGGCCGAGAAATGTAATTTTGATGTTAACTCCCAAACCGCTGCGCAGAAGTCAACCAAACTTCACCCAATAGTGTATTGTATCACAATCTAGTAGTTACATTTGAAAATTTTTTTCTAGGACATTTTGTTTGAACGCAATCATCAAACTTAATTAAAAAAGTCATTTAAGCCTTTTCACAGTGAGATCTATGCGATATGGCCGAGAAATGTAATTTTGATGTTAACTCCCAAACCGCTGCGCAGAAGTCAACCAAACTTCACCCATTAGTGTATTGTATCACAATCTAGTAATTACATGTGGAAATTTGGTTCTAGGACATTTGATTTGAGCGCAATCCTCAAACTTAGGTCAAAAAAGCCATTTAAGCCTTTTCACAGTGAGATCTATGCGATATGGCCGAGAAATGTAATTTTGATGTTAACTCCCAAACCGCTGCGCAGAAGTCAACCAAACTTCACCCAATAGTGTATTGTATCACATTCTAGTAGTTACATTTGAAAATTTCGTTCTAGGACATTTGGTTTGAGAGCAATCTTTAAACTTAGGTCAAAAAAGCCATTTAAGCCTTTTCACAGTGAGATCTATGCGATATGGCCGAGAAATGTAATTTTGATGTTAACTCCCAAACCGCTGCGCAGAAGTCAACCAAACTTCACCCAATAGTGTATTGTATCACAATCTAGTAGTTACATTTGAAAATTTTGTTCTAGGACATTTTGTTTGAACGCAATCATCAAACTTAATTAAAAAAGTCATTTAAGCCTTTTCACAGTGAGATCTATGCGATATGGCCGAGAAATGTAATTTTGATGTTAACTCCCAAACCGCTGCGCAGAAGTCAACCAAACTTCACCCAATAGTGTATTGTATCACAATCTAGTAGTTACATTTGAAAATTTTGTTCTAGGACATTTTGTTTGAACGCAATCATCAAACTTAATTAAAAAAGTCATTTAAGCCTTTTCACGGTGAGATCTATGCGATATGGCCGAGAAATGTAATTTTGATGTTAACTCCCAAACCGCTGCGCAGAAGTCAACCAAACTTCACCCAATAGTGTATTGTATCACATTCTAGTAGTTACATTTGAAAATTTCGTTCTAGGACATTTGGTTTGAGCGCAATCTTTAAACTTAGGTCAAAAAAGCCATTTAAGCCTTTTCACAGTGAGATCTATGCGATATGGCCGAGAAATGTAATTTTGATGTTAACTCCCAAACCGCTGCGCAGAAGTCAACCAAACTTCACCCAATAGTGTATTGTATCACAATCTAGTAGTTACATTTGAAAAATTTGTTCTAGGACATTTTGTTTGAACGCAATCATCAAACTTAATTAAAAAAGTCATTTAAGCCTTTTCACAGTGAGATGTATGCGATATGGCCGAGAAATGTAATTTTGATGTTAACTCCCAAACCGCTGCGCAGAAGTCAACCAAACTTCACCCAATAGTGTATTGTATCACAATCTAGTAGTTACATTTGGAAATTTGGTTCTTGGACATTTGATTTGAGCGCAATCCTCAAACTTAGGTCAAAAAAGCCATTTAAGCCTTTTCACAGTGAGATCTATGCGATATGGCCGAGAAATGTAATTTTGATGTTAACTCCCAAACCGCTGCGCAGAAGTCAACCAAACTTCACCCAATAGTGTATTGTATCACAATCTAGTAGTTACATTTGAAAATTTTGTTCTAGGACATTTTGTTTGAACGCAATCATCAAACTTAATTAAAAAAGTCATTTAAGCCTTTTCACAGTGAGATCTATGCGATATGGCCGAGAAATGTAATTTTGATGTTAACTCCCAAACCGCTGCGCAGAAGTCAACCAAACTTCACCCATTAGTGTATTGTATCACAATCTAGTAATTACATGTGGAAATTTGGTTCTAGGACATTTGATTTGAGCGCAATCCTCAAACTTAGGTCAAAAAAGCCATTTAAGCCTTTTCACAGTGAGATCTATGCGATATGGCCGAGAAATGTAATTTTGATGTTAACTCCCAAACCGCTGCGCAGAAGTCAACCAAACTTCACCCAATAGTGTATTGTATCACATTCTAGTAGTTACATTTGAAAATTTCGTTCTAGGACATTTGGTTTGAGCGCAATCTTTAAACTTAGGTCAAAAAAGCCATTTAAGCCTTTTCACAGTGAGATCTATGCGATATGGCCGAGAAATGTAATTTTGATGTTAACTCCCAAACCGCTGCGCAGAAGTCAACCAAACTTCACCCAATAGTGTATTGTATCACAATCTAGTAGTTACATTTGAAAATTTTGTTCTAGGACATTTTGTTTGAACGCAATCATCAAACTTAATTAAAAAAGTCATTTAAGCCTTTTCACAGTGAGATCTATGCGATATGGCCGAGAAATGTAATTTTGATGTTAACTCCCAAACCGCTGCGCAGAAGTCAACCAAACTTCACCCAATAGTGTATTGTATCACAATCTAGTAGTTACATTTGAAAATTTTGTTCTAGGACATTTTGTTTGAACGCAATCATCAAACTTAATTAAAAAAGTCATTTAAGCCTTTTCACGGTGAGATCTATGCGATATGGCCGAGAAATGTAATTTTAATGTTAACTCCCAAACCGCTGCGCAGAAGTCAACCAAACTTCACCCAATAGTGTATTGTATCACATTCTAGTAGTTACATTTGAAAATTTCGTTCTAGGACATTTGGTTTGAGCGCAATCATTAAACTTAGGTCAAAAAAGCCATTTAAGCCTTTTCACAGTGAGATCTATGCGATATGGCCGAGAAATGTAATTTTGATGTTAACTCCCAAACCGCTGCGCAGAAGTCAACCAAACTTCACCCAATAGTGTATTGTATCACAATCTAGTAGTTACATTTGAAAATTTTGTTCTATGACATTTTGTTTGAACGCAATCATCAAACTTAATTAAAAAAGTCATTTAAGCCTTTTCACAGTGAGATCTATGCGATATGGCCGAGAAATGTAATTTTGATGTTAACTCCCAAACCGCTGCGCAGAAGTCAACCAAACTTCACCCATTAGTGTATTGTATCACAATCTAAAAGTTACATGTGGAAATTTGGTTATTGGACATTTGGTTTGAGCGCAATCATTAAACTTAGGTCAAAAAAGCCATTTAAGCCTTTTCACAGTGAGATCTATGCGATATGGCCGAGAAATGTAATTTTGATGTTAACTCCCAAACCGCTGCGCAGAAGTCAACCAAACTTCACCCAATAGTGTATTGTATCACAATCTAGTAGTTACATTTGAAAATTTTGTTCTAGGAAATTTTGTTTGAGCGCAATCATCAAACTTAATTAAAAAAGTCATTTAAGCCTTTTCACAGTGAGATCTATACGATATGGCCGAGAAATGTAATTTTGATGTTAACTCCCAAACCTCTGCGCAGAAGTCAACCAAACTTCACCCATTAGTGTATTGTATCACAATCTAGTAGTTACATGTAGAAATTTGGTTCTAGGACATTTGATTTGAGCGCAATCCTCAAACTTAGGTCAAAAAAGCCATTTAAGCCTTTTCACAGTGAGATCTATGCGATATGGCCGAGAAATGTAATTTTGATGTTAACTCCCAAACCGCTGCGCAGAAGTCAACCAAACTTCACCCAATAGTGTATTGTATCACATTCTAGTAGTTACATTTGAAAATTTCGTTCTAGGACATTTGGTTTGAGCGCAATCTTTAAACTTAGGTCAAAAAAGCCATTTAAGCCTTTTCACAGTGAGATCTATGCGATATGGCCGAGAAATGTAATTTTGATGTTAACTCCCAAACCGCTGCGCAGAAGTCAACCAAACTTCACCCAATAGTGTATTGTATCACAATCTAGTAGTTACATTTGAAAATTTTGTTCTAGGAAATTTTGTTTGAGCGCAATCATCAAACTTAATTAAAAAAGTCATTTAAGCCTTTTCACAGTGAGATCTATACGATATGGCCGAGAAATGTAATTTTGATGTTAACTCCCAAACCTCTGCGCAGAAGTCAACCAAACTTCACCCATTAGTGTATTGTATCACAATCTAGTAGTTACATGTAGAAATTTGGTTCTAGGACATTTGATTTGAGCGCAATCCTCAAACTTAGGTCAAAAAAGCCATTTAAGCCTTTTCACAGTGAGATCTATGCGATATGGTCGAGAAATGTAATTTTGATGTTAACTCCCAAACCGCTGCGCAGAAGTCAACCAAACTTCACCCAATAGTGTATTGTATCACATTCTAGTAGTTACATTTGAAAATTTCGTTCTAGGACATTTGGTTTGAGCGCAATCTTTAAACTTAGGTCAAAAAAGCCATTTAAGCCTTTTCACAGTGAGATCTATGCGATATGGCCGAGAAATGTAATTTTGATGTTAACTCCCAAACCGCTGCGCAGAAGTCAACCAAACTTCACCCAATAGTGTATTGTATCACAATCTAGTAGTTACATTTGAAAAATTTGTTCTAGGACATTTTGTTTGAACGCAATCATCAAACTTAATTAAAAAAGTCATTTAAGCCTTTTCACAGTGAGATGTATGCGATATGGCCGAGAAATGTAATTTTGATGTTAACTCCCAAACCGCTGCGCAGAAGTCAACCAAACTTCACCCAATAGTGTATTGTATCACAATCTAGTAGTTACATTTGGAAATTTGGTTCTTGGACATTTGATTTGAGCGCAATCCTCAAACTTAGGTCAAAAAAGCCATTTAAGCCTTTTCACAGTGAGATCTATGCGATATGGCCGAGAAATGTAATTTTGATGTTAACTCCCAAACCGCTGCGCAGAAGTCAACCAAACTTCACCCAATAGTGTATTGTATCACAATCTAGTAGTTACATTTGAAAATTTTGTTCTAGGACATTTTGTTTGAACGCAATCATCAAACTTAATTAAAAAAGTCATTTAAGCCTTTTCACAGTGAGATCTATGCGATATGGCCGAGAAATGTAATTTTGATGTTAACTCCCAAACCGCTGCGCAGAAGTCAACCAAACTTCACCCATTAGTGTATTGTATCACAATCTAGTAATTACATGTGGAAATTTGGTTCTAGGACATTTGATTTGAGCGCAATCCTCAAACTTAGGTCAAAAAAGCCATTTAAGCCTTTTCACAGTGAGATCTATGCGATATGGCCGAGAAATGTAATTTTGATGTTAACTCCCAAACCGCTGCGCAGAAGTCAACCAAACTTCACCCAATAGTGTATTGTATCACATTCTAGTAGTTACATTTGAAAATTTCGTTCTAGGACATTTGGTTTGAGAGCAATCTTTAAACTTAGGTCAAAAAAGCCATTTAAGCCTTTTCACAGTGAGATCTATGCGATATGGCCGAGAAATGTAATTTTGATGTTAACTCCCAAACCGCTGCGCAGAAGTCAACCAAACTTCACCCAATAGTGTATTGTATCACAATCTAGTAGTTACATTTGAAAATTTTGTTCTAGGACATTTTGTTTGAACGCAATCATCAAACTTAATTAAAAAAGTCATTTAAGCCTTTTCACAGTGAGATCTATGCGATATGGCCGAGAAATGTAATTTTGATGTTAACTCCCAAACCGCTGCGCAGAAGTCAACCAAACTTCACCCAATAGTGTATTGTATCACAATCTAGTAGTTACATTTGAAAATTTTGTTCTAGGACATTTTGTTTGAACGCAATCATCAAACTTAATTAAAAAAGTCATTTAAGCCTTTTCACGGTGAGATCTATGCGATATGGCCGAGAAATGTAATTTTGATGTTAACTCCCAAACCGCTGCGCAGAAGTCAACCAAACTTCACCCAATAGTGTATTGTATCACATTCTAGTAGTTACATTTGAAAATTTCGTTCTAGGACATTTGGTTTGAGCGCAATCTTTAAACTTAGGTCAAAAAAGCCATTTAAGCCTTTTCACAGTGAGATCTATGCGATATGGCCGAGAAATGTAATTTTGATGTTAACTCCCAAACCGCTGCGCAGAAGTCAACCAAACTTCACCCAATAGTGTATTGTATCACAATCTAGTAGTTACATTTGAAAAATTTGTTCTAGGACATTTTGTTTGAACGCAATCATCAAACTTAATTAAAAAAGTCATTTAAGCCTTTTCACAGTGAGATGTATGCGATATGGCCGAGAAATGTAATTTTGATGTTAACTCCCAAACCGCTGCGCAGAAGTCAACCAAACTTCACCCAATAGTGTATTGTATCACAATCTAGTAGTTACATTTGGAAATTTGGTTCTTGGACATTTGATTTGAGCGCAATCCTCAAACTTAGGTCAAAAAAGCCATTTAAGCCTTTTCACAGTGAGATCTATGCGATATGGCCGAGAAATGTAATTTTGATGTTAACTCCCAAACCGCTGCGCAGAAGTCAACCAAACTTCACCCAATAGTGTATTGTATCACAATCTAGTAGTTACATTTGAAAATTTTGTTCTAGGACATTTTGTTTGAACGCAATCATCAAACTTAATTAAAAAAGTCATTTAAGCCTTTTCACAGTGAGATCTATGCGATATGGCCGAGAAATGTAATTTTGATGTTAACTCCCAAACCGCTGCGCAGAAGTCAACCAAACTTCACCCATTAGTGTATTGTATCACAATCTAGTAATTACATGTGGAAATTTGGTTCTAGGACATTTGATTTGAGCGCAATCCTCAAACTTAGGTCAAAAAAGCCATTTAAGCCTTTTCACAGTGAGATCTATGCGATATGGCCGAGAAATGTAATTTTGATGTTAACTCCCAAACCGCTGCGCAGAAGTCAACCAAACTTCACCCAATAGTGTATTGTATCACATTCTAGTAGTTACATTTGAAAATTTCGTTCTAGGACATTTGGTTTGAGCGCAATCTTTAAACTTAGGTCAAAAAAGCCATTTAAGCCTTTTCACAGTGAGATCTATGCGATATGGCCGAGAAATGTAATTTTGATGTTAACTCCCAAACCGCTGCGCAGAAGTCAACCAAACTTCACCCAATAGTGTATTGTATCACAATCTAGTAGTTACATTTGAAAATTTTGTTCTAGGACATTTTGTTTGAACGCAATCATCAAACTTAATTAAAAAAGTCATTTAAGCCTTTTCACAGTGAGATCTATGCGATATGGCCGAGAAATGTAATTTTGATGTTAACTCCCAAACCGCTGCGCAGAAGTCAACCAAACTTCACCCAATAGTGTATTGTATCACAATCTAGTAGTTACATTTGAAAATTTTGTTCTAGGACATTTTGTTTGAACGCAATCATCAAACTTAATTAAAAAAGTCATTTAAGCCTTTTCACGGTGAGATCTATGCGATATGGCCGAGAAATGTAATTTTAATGTTAACTCCCAAACCGCTGCGCAGAAGTCAACCAAACTTCACCCAATAGTGTATTGTATCACATTCTAGTAGTTACATTTGAAAATTTCGTTCTAGGACATTTGGTTTGAGCGCAATCATTAAACTTAGGTCAAAAAAGCCATTTAAGCCTTTTCACAGTGAGATCTATGCGATATGGCCGAGAAATGTAATTTTGATGTTAACTCCCAAACCGCTGCGCAGAAGTCAACCAAACTTCACCCAATAGTGTATTGTATCACAATCTAGTAGTTACATTTGAAAATTTTGTTCTATGACATTTTGTTTGAACGCAATCATCAAACTTAATTAAAAAAGTCATTTAAGCCTTTTCACAGTGAGATCTATGCGATATGGCCGAGAAATGTAATTTTGATGTTAACTCCCAAACCGCTGCGCAGAAGTCAACCAAACTTCACCCATTAGTGTATTGTATCACAATCTAGTAGTTACATGTGGAAATTTGGTTATTGGACATTTGGTTTGAGCGCAATCATTAAACTTAGGTCAAAAAAGCCATTTAAGCCTTTTCACAGTGAGATCTATGCGATATGGCCGAGAAATGTAATTTTGATGTTAACTCCCAAACCGCTGCGCAGAAGTCAACCAAACTTCACCCAATAGTGTATTGTATCACAATCTAGTAGTTACATTTGAAAATTTTGTTCTAGGACATTTTGTTTGAACGCAATCATCAAACTTAATTAAAAAAGTCATTTAAGCCTTTTCACGGTGAGATCTATGCGATATGGCCGAGAAATGTAATTTTGATGTTAACTCCCAAACCGCTGCGCAGAAGTCAACCAAACTTCACCCAATAGTGTATTGTATCACAATCTAGTAGTTACATTTGAAAAATTTGTTCTAGGACATTTTGTTTGAACGCAATCATCAAACTTAATTAAAAAAGTCATTTAAGCCTTTTCACAGTGAGATGTATGCGATATGGCCGAGAAATGTAATTTTGATGTTAACTCCCAAACCGCTGCGCAGAAGTCAACCAAACTTCACCCAATAGTGTATTGTATCACAATCTAGTAGTTACATTTGGAAATTTGGTTCTTGGACATTTGATTTGAGCGCAATCCTCAAACTTAGGTCAAAAAAGCCATTTAAGCCTTTTCACAGTGAGATCTATGCGATATGGCCGAGAAATGTAATTTTGATGTTAACTCCCAAACCGCTGCGCAGAAGTCAACCAAACTTCACCCAATAGTGTATTGTATCACAATCTAGTAGTTACATTTGAAAATTTTGTTCTAGGACATTTTGTTTGAACGCAATCATCAAACTTAATTAAAAAAGTCATTTAAGCCTTTTCACAGTGAGATCTATGCGATATGGCCGAGAAATGTAATTTTGATGTTAACTCCCAAACCGCTGCGCAGAAGTCAACCAAACTTCACCCATTAGTGTATTGTATCACAATCTAGTAATTACATGTGGAAATTTGGTTCTAGGACATTTGATTTGAGCGCAATCCTCAAACTTAGGTCAAAAAAGCCATTTAAGCCTTTTCACAGTGAGATCTATGCGATATGGCCGAGAAATGTAATTTTGATGTTAACTCCCAAACCGCTGCGCAGAAGTCAACCAAACTTCACCCAATAGTGTATTGTATCACATTCTAGTAGTTACATTTGAAAATTTCGTTCTAGGACATTTGGTTTGAGAGCAATCTTTAAACTTAGGTCAAAAAAGCCATTTAAGCCTTTTCACAGTGAGATCTATGCGATATGGCCGAGAAATGTAATTTTGATGTTAACTCCCAAACCGCTGCGCAGAAGTCAACCAAACTTCACCCAATAGTGTATTGTATCACAATCTAGTAGTTACATTTGAAAATTTTGTTCTAGGACATTTTGTTTGAACGCAATCATCAAACTTAATTAAAAAAGTCATTTAAGCCTTTTCACAGTGAGATCTATGCGATATGGCCGAGAAATGTAATTTTGATGTTAACTCCCAAACCGCTGCGCAGAAGTCAACCAAACTTCACCCAATAGTGTATTGTATCACAATCTAGTAGTTACATTTGAAAATTTTGTTCTAGGACATTTTGTTTGAACGCAATCATCAAACTTAATTAAAAAAGTCATTTAAGCCTTTTCACGGTGAGATCTATGCGATATGGCCGAGAAATGTAATTTTGATGTTAACTCCCAAACCGCTGCGCAGAAGTCAACCAAACTTCACCCAATAGTGTATTGTATCACATTCTAGTAGTTACATTTGAAAATTTCGTTCTAGGACATTTGGTTTGAGCGCAATCTTTAAACTTAGGTCAAAAAAGCCATTTAAGCCTTTTCACAGTGAGATCTATGCGATATGGCCGAGAAATGTAATTTTGATGTTAACTCCCAAACCGCTGCGCAGAAGTCAACCAAACTTCACCCAATAGTGTATTGTATCACAATCTAGTAGTTACATTTGAAAAATTTGTTCTAGGACATTTTGTTTGAACGCAATCATCAAACTTAATTAAAAAAGTCATTTAAGCCTTTTCACAGTGAGATGTATGCGATATGGCCGAGAAATGTAATTTTGATGTTAACTCCCAAACCGCTGCGCAGAAGTCAACCAAACTTCACCCAATAGTGTATTGTATCACAATCTAGTAGTTACATTTGGAAATTTGGTTCTTGGACATTTGATTTGAGCGCAATCCTCAAACTTAGGTCAAAAAAGCCATTTAAGCCTTTTCACAGTGAGATCTATGCGATATGGCCGAGAAATGTAATTTTGATGTTAACTCCCAAACCGCTGCGCAGAAGTCAACCAAACTTCACCCAATAGTGTATTGTATCACAATCTAGTAGTTACATTTGAAAATTTTGTTCTAGGACATTTTGTTTGAACGCAATCATCAAACTTAATTAAAAAAGTCATTTAAGCCTTTTCACAGTGAGATCTATGCGATATGGCCGAGAAATGTAATTTTGATGTTAACTCCCAAACCGCTGCGCAGAAGTCAACCAAACTTCACCCATTAGTGTATTGTATCACAATCTAGTAATTACATGTGGAAATTTGGTTCTAGGACATTTGATTTGAGCGCAATCCTCAAACTTAGGTCAAAAAAGCCATTTAAGCCTTTTCACAGTGAGATCTATGCGATATGGCCGAGAAATGTAATTTTGATGTTAACTCCCAAACCGCTGCGCAGAAGTCAACCAAACTTCACCCAATAGTGTATTGTATCACATTCTAGTAGTTACATTTGAAAATTTCGTTCTAGGACATTTGGTTTGAGCGCAATCTTTAAACTTAGGTCAAAAAAGCCATTTAAGCCTTTTCACAGTGAGATCTATGCGATATGGCCGAGAAATGTAATTTTGATGTTAACTCCCAAACCGCTGCGCAGAAGTCAACCAAACTTCACCCAATAGTGTATTGTATCACAATCTAGTAGTTACATTTGAAAATTTTGTTCTAGGACATTTTGTTTGAACGCAATCATCAAACTTAATTAAAAAAGTCATTTAAGCCTTTTCACAGTGAGATCTATGCGATATGGCCGAGAAATGTAATTTTGATGTTAACTCCCAAACTGCTGCGCAGAAGTCAACCAAACTTCACCCAATAGTGTATTGTATCACAATCTAGTAGTTACATTTGAAAATTTTGTTCTAGGACATTTTGTTTGAACGCAATCATCAAACTTAATTAAAAAAGTCATTTAAGCCTTTTCACGGTGAGATCTATGCGATATGGCCGAGAAATGTAATTTTAATGTTAACTCCCAAACCGCTGCGCAGAAGTCAACCAAACTTCACCCAATAGTGTATTGTATCACATTCTAGTAGTTACATTTGAAAATTTCGTTCTAGGACATTTGGTTTGAGCGCAATCATTAAACTTAGGTCAAAAAAGCCATTTAAGCCTTTTCACAGTGAGATCTATGCGATATGGCCGAGAAATGTAATTTTGATGTTAACTCCCAAACCGCTGCGCAGAAGTCAACCAAACTTCACCCAATAGTGTATTGTATCACAATCTAGTAGTTACATTTGAAAATTTTGTTCTATGACATTTTGTTTGAACGCAATCATCAAACTTAATTAAAAAAGTCATTTAAGCCTTTTCACAGTGAGATCTATGCGATATGGCCGAGAAATGTAATTTTGATGTTAACTCCCAAACCGCTGCGCAGAAGTCAACCAAACTTCACCCATTAGTGTATTGTATCACAATCTAGTAGTTACATGTGGAAATTTGGTTATTGGACATTTGGTTTGAGCGCAATCATTAAACTTAGGTCAAAAAAGCCATTTAAGCCTTTTCACAGTGAGATCTATGCGATATGGCCGAGAAATGTAATTTTGATGTTAACTCCCAAACCGCTGCGCAGAAGTCAACCAAACTTCACCCAATAGTGTATTGTATCACAATCTAGTAGTTACATTTGAAAATTTTGTTCTAGGAAATTTTGTTTGAGCGCAATCATCAAACTTAATTAAAAAAGTCATTTAAGCCTTTTCACAGTGAGATCTATACGATATGGCCGAGAAATGTAATTTTGATGTTAACTCCCAAACCTCTGCGCAGAAGTCAACCAAACTTCACCCATTAGTGTATTGTATCACAATCTAGTAGTTACATGTAGAAATTTGGTTCTAGGACATTTGATTTGAGCGCAATCCTCAAACTTAGGTCAAAAAAGCCATTTAAGCCTTTTCACAGTGAGATCTATGCGATATGGCCGAGAAATGTAATTTTGATGTTAACTCCCAAACCGCTGCGCAGAAGTCAACCAAACTTCACCCAATAGTGTATTGTATCACATTCTAGTAGTTACATTTGAAAATTTCGTTCTAGGACATTTGGTTTGAGCGCAATCTTTAAACTTAGGTCAAAAAAGCCATTTAAGCCTTTTCACAGTGAGATCTATGCGATATGGCCGAGAAATGTAATTTTGATGTTAACTCCCAAACCGCTGCGCAGAAGTCAACCAAACTTCACCCAATAGTGTATTGTATCACAATCTAGTAGTTACATTTGAAAAATTTGTTCTAGGACATTTTGTTTGAACGCAATCATCAAACTTAATTAAAAAAGTCATTTAAGCCTTTTCACAGTGAGATCTATGCGATATGGCCGAGAAATGTAATTTTGATGTTAACTCCCAAACCGCTGCGCAGAAGTCAACCAAACTTCACCCAATAGTGTATTGTATCACAATCTAGTAGTTACATTTGGAAATTTGGTTCTTGGACATTTGATTTGAGCGCAATCCTCAAACATAGGTCAAAAAAGCCATTTAAGCCTTTTCACAGTGAGATCTATGCGATATGGCCGAGAAATGTAATTTTGATGTTAACTCCCAAACCGCTGCGCAGAAGTCAACCAAACTTCACCCAATAGTGTATTGTATCACAATCTAGTAGTTACATGTAGAAATTTGGTTCTAGGACATTTGATTTGAGCGCAATCCTCAAACTTAGGTCAAAAAAGCCATTTAAGCCTTTTCACAGTGAGATCTATGCGATATGGCCGAGAAATGTAATTTTGATGTTAACTCCCAAACCGCTGCGCAGAAGTCAACCAAACTTCACCCAATAGTGTATTGTATCACATTCTAGTAGTTACATTTGAAAATTTCGTTCTAGGACATTTGGTTTGAGCGCAATCTTTAAACTTAGGTCAAAAAAGCCATTTAAGCCTTTTCACAGTGAGATCTATGCGATATGGCCGAGAAATGTAATTTTGATGTTAACTCCCAAACCGCTGCGCAGAAGTCAACCAAACTTCACCCAATAGTGTATTGTATCACAATCTAGTAGTTACATTTGAAAAATTTGTTCTAGGACATTTTGTTTGAACGCAATCATCAAACTTAATTAAAAAAGTCATTTAAGCCTTTTCACAGTGAGATCTATGCGATATGGCCGAGAAATGTAATTTTGATGTTAACTCCCAAACCGCTGCGCAGAAGTCAACCAAACTTCACCCAATAGTGTATTGTATCACAATCTAGTAGTTACATTTGGAAATTTGGTTCTTGGACATTTGATTTGAGCGCAATCCTCAAACATAGGTCAAAAAAGCCATTTAAGCCTTTTCACAGTGAGATCTATGCGATATGGCCGAGAAATGTAATTTTGATGTTAACTCCCAAACCGCTGCGCAGAAGTCAACCAAACTTCACCCAATAGTGTATTGTATCACAATCTAGTAGTTACATTTGAAAATTTTGTTCTAGGACATTTTGTTTGAACGCAATCATCAAACTTAATTAAAAAAGTCATTTAAGCCTTTTCACAGTGAGATCTATGCGATATGGCCGAGAAATGTAATTTTGATGTTAACTCCCAAACCGCTGCGCAGAAGTCAACCAAACTTCACCCAATAGTGTATTGTATCACATTCTAGTAGTTACATTTGAAAATTTCGTTCTAGGACATTTGGTTTGAGCGCAATCATTAAACTTAGGTCAAAAAAGCCATTTAAGCCTTTTCACAGTGAGATCTATGCGATATGGCCGAGAAATGTAATTTTGATGTTAACTCCCAAACCGCTGCGCAGAAGTCAACCAAACTTCACCCAATAGTGTATTGTATCACAATCTAGTAGTTACATTTGAAAATTTTGTTCTAGGAAATTTTGTTTGAGCGCAATCATCAAACTTAATTAAAAAAGTCATTTAAGCCTTTTCACAGTGAGATCTATGCGATATGGCCGAGAAATGTAATTTTGATGTTAACTCCCAAACCGCTGCGCAGAAGTCAACCAAACTTCACCCAATAGTGTATTGTATCACAATCTAGTAGTTACATTTGAAAATTTTGTTCTATGACATTTTGTTTGAACGCAATCATCAAACTTAATTAAAAAAGTCATTTAAGCCTTTTCACAGTGAGATCTATGCGATATGGCCGAGAAATGTAATTTTGATGTTAACTCCCAAACCGCTGCGCAGAAGTCAACCAAACTTCACCCATTAGTGTATTGTATCACAATCTAGTAGTTACATGTGGAAATTTGGTTATTGGACATTTGGTTTGAGCGCAATCATTAAACTTAGGTCAAAAAAGCCATTTAAGCCTTTTCACAGTGAGATCTATGCGATATGGCCGAGAAATGTAATTTTGATGTTAACTCCCAAACCGCTGCGCAGAAGTCAACTAAACTTCACCCAATAGTGTATTGTATCACAATCTAGTAGTTACATTTGAAAATTTTGTTCTAGGAAATTTTGTTTGAGCGCAATCATCAAACTTAATTAAAAAAGTCATTTAAGCCTTTTCACAGTGAGATCTATGCGATATGGCCGAGAAATGTAATTTTGATGTTAACTCCCAAACCTCTGCGCAGAAGTCAACCAAACTTCACCCATTAGTGTATTGTATCACAATCTAGTAGTTACATGTGGAAATTTGGTTCTAGGACATTTGATTTGAGCGCAATCCTCAAACTTAGGTCAAAAAAGCCATTTAAGCCTTTTCACAGTGAGATCTATGCGATATGGCCGAGAAATGTAATTTTGATGTTAACTCCCAAACCGCTGCGCAGAAGTCAACCAAACTTCACCCAATAGTGTATTGTATCACAATCTAGTAGTTACATTTGGAAATTTGGTTCCTGGACATTTGATTTGAGCGCAATCCTCAAACTTAGGTCAAAAAAGCCATTTAAGCCTTTTCACAGTGAGATCTATGCGATATGGCCGAGAAATGTAATTTTGATGTTAACTCCCAAACCGCTGCGCAGAAGTCAACCAAACTTCACCCAATAGTGTATTGTATCACAATCTAGTAGTTACATTTGAAAATTTTGTTCTAGGACATTTTGTTTGAACGCAATCATCAAACTTAATTAAAAAAGTCATTTAAGCCTTTTCACAGTGAGATCTATGCGATATGGCCGAGAAATGTAATTTTGATGTTAACTCCCAAACCGCTGCGCAGAAGTCAACCAAACTTCACCCAATAGTGTATTGTATCACATTCTAGTAGTTACATTTGAAAAATTTGTTCTAGGACATTTTATTTGAACGCAATCATCAAACTTAATTAAAAAAGTCATTTAAGCCTTTTCACAGTGAGATCTATGCGATATGGCCGAGAAATGTAATTTTGATGTTAACTCCCAAACCGCTGCGCAGAAGTCAACCAAACTTCACCCAATAGTGTATTGTATCACAATCTAGTAGTTACATTTGGAAATTTGGTTCTTGGACATTTGATTTGAGCGCAATCCTCAAACTTAGGTCAAAAAAGCCATTTAAGCCTTTTCACAGTGAGATCTATGCGATATGGCCGAGAAATGTAATTTTGATGTTAACTCCAAAACCGCTGCGCAGAAGTCAACCAAACTTCACCCAATAGTGTATTGTATCACAATCTAGTAGTTACATTTGAAAATTTTGTTCTAGGACATTTTGTTTGAACGCAATCATCAAACTTAATTAAAAAAGTCATTTAAGCCTTTTCACAGTGAGATCTATGCGATATGGCCGAGAAATGTAATTTTGATGTTAACTCCCAAACCGCTGCGCAGAAGTCAACCAAACTTCACCCAATAGTGTATTGTATCACATTCTAGTAGTTACATTTGAAAATTTCGTTCTAGGACATTTGGTTTGAGCGCAATCATTAAACTTAGGTCAAAAAAGCCATTTAAGCCTTTTCACAGTGAGATCTATGCGATATGGCCGAGAAATGTAATTTTGATGTTAACTCCCAAACCGCTGCGCAGAAGTCAACCAAACTTCACCCAATAGTGTATTGTATCACAATCTAGTAGTTACATTTGAAAATTTTGTTCTAGGAAATTTTGTTTGAGCGCAATCATCAAACTTAATTAAAAAAGTCATTTAAGCCTTTTCACAGTGAGATCTATGCGATATGGCCGAGAAATGTAATTTTGATGTTAACTCCCAAACCGCTGCGCAGAAGTCAACCAAACTTCACCCAATAGTGTATTGTATCACAATCTAGTAGTTACATTTGAAAATTTTGTTCTATGACATTTTGTTTGAACGCAATCATCAAACTTAATTAAAAAAGTCATTTAAGCCTTTTCACAGTGAGATCTATGCGATATGGCCGAGAAATGTAATTTTGATGTTAACTCCCAAACCGCTGCGCAGAAGTCAACCAAACTTCACCCATTAGTGTATTGTATCACAATCTAGTAGTTACATGTGGAAATTTGGTTATTGGACATTTGGTTTGAGCGCAATCATTAAACTTAGGTCAAAAAAGCCATTTAAGCCTTTTCACAGTGAGATCTATGCGATATGGCCGAGAAATGTAATTTTGATGTTAACTCCCAAACCGCTGCGCAGAAGTCAACTAAACTTCACCCAATAGTGTATTGTATCACAATCTAGTAGTTACATTTGAAAATTTTGTTCTAGGAAATTTTGTTTGAGCGCAATCATCAAACTTAATTAAAAAAGTCATTTAAGCCTTTTCACAGTGAGATCTATGCGATATGGCCGAGAAATGTAATTTTGATGTTAACTCCCAAACCTCTGCGCAGAAGTCAACCAAACTTCACCCATTAGTGTATTGTATCACAATCTAGTAGTTACATGTGGAAATTTGGTTCTAGGACATTTGATTTGAGCGCAATCCTCAAACTTAGGTCAAAAAAGCCATTTAAGCCTTTTCACAGTGAGATCTATGCGATATGGCCGAGAAATGTAATTTTGATGTTAACTCCCAAACCGCTGCGCAGAAGTCAACCAAACTTCACCCAATAGTGTATTGTATCACAATCTAGTAGTTACATTTGAAAATTTTGTTCTATGACATTTTGTTTGAACGCAATCATCAAACTTAATTAAAAAAGTCATTTAAGCCTTTTCACAGTGAGATCTATGCGATATGGCCGAGAAATGTAATTTTGATGTTAACTCCCAAACCGCTGCGCAGAAGTCAACCAAACTTCACCCAATAGTGTATTGTATCACAATCTAGTAGTTACATTTGGAAATTTGGTTCTTGGACATTTGATTTGAGCGCAATCCTCAAACTTAGGTCAAAAAAGCCATTTAAGCCTTTTCACAGTGAGATCTATGCGATATGGCCGAGAAATGTAATTTTGATGTTAACTCCCAAACCGCTGCGCAGAAGTCAACCAAACTTCACCCAATAGTGTATTGTATCACAATCTAGTAGTTACATTTGAAAATTTTGTTCTAGGACATTTTGTTTGAACGCAATCATCAAACTTAATTAAAAAAGTCATTTAAGCCTTTTCACAGTGAGATCTATGCGATATGGCCGAGAAATGTAATTTTGATGTTAACTCCCAAACCGCTGCGCAGAAGTCAACCAAACTTCACCCATTAGTGTATTGTATCACAATCTAGTAATTACATGTGGAAATTTGGTTCTAGGACATTTGATTTGAGCGCAATCCTCAAACTTAGGTCAAAAAAGCCATTTAAGCCTTTTCACAGTGAGATCTATGCGATATGGCCGAGAAATGTAATTTTGATGTTAACTCCCAAACCGCTGCGCAGAAGTCAACCAAACTTCACCCAATAGTGTATTGTATCACATTCTAGTAGTTACATTTGAAAATTTCGTTCTAGGACATTTGGTTTGAGCGCAATCTTTAAACTTAGGTCAAAAAAGCCATTTAAGCCTTTTCACAGTGAGATCTATGCGATATGGCCGAGAAATGTAATTTTGATGTTAACTCCCAAACCGCTGCGCAGAAGTCAACCAAACTTCACCCAATAGTGTATTGTATCACAATCTAGTAGTTACATTTGAAAATTTTGTTCTAGGACATTTTGTTTGAACGCAATCATCAAACTTAATTAAAAAAGTCATTTAAGCCTTTTCACAGTGAGATCTATGCGATATGGCCGAGAAATGTAATTTTGATGTTAACTCCCAAACCGCTGCGCAGAAGTCAACCAAACTTCACCCAATAGTGTATTGTATCACAATCTAGTAGTTACCTTTGAAAATTTTGTTCTAGGACATTTTGTTTGAACGCAATCATCAAACTTAATTAAAAAAGTCATTTAAGCCTTTTCACGGTGAGATCTATGCGATATGGCCGAGAAATGTAATTTTAATGTTAACTCCCAAACCGCTGCGCAGAAGTCAACCAAACTTCACCCAATAGTGTATTGTATCACATTCTAGTAGTTACATTTGAAAATTTCGTTCTAGGACATTTGGTTTGAGCGCAATCATTAAACTTAGGTCAAAAAAGCCATTTAAGCCTTTTCACAGTGAGATCTATGCGATATGGCCGAGAAATGTAATTTTGATGTTAACTCCCAAACCGCTGCGCAGAAGTCAACCAAACTTCACCCAATAGTGTATTGTATCACAATCTAGTAGTTACATTTGAAAATTTTGTTCTATGACATTTTGTTTGAACGCAATCATCAAACTTAATTAAAAAAGTCATTTAAGCCTTTTCACAGTGAGATCTATGCGATATGGCCGAGAAATGTAATTTTGATGTTAACTCCCAAACCGCTGCGCAGAAGTCAACCAAACTTCACCCATTAGTGTATTGTATCACAATCTAGTAGTTACATGTGGAAATTTGGTTATTGGACATTTGGTTTGAGCGCAATCATTAAACTTAGGTCAAAAAAGCCATTTAAGCCTTTTCACAGTGAGATCTATGCGATATGGCCGAGAAATGTAATTTTGATGTTAACTCCCAAACCGCTGCGCAGAAGTCAACCAAACTTCACCCAATAGTGTATTGTATCACAATCTAGTAGTTACATTTGAAAATTTTGTTCTAGGAAATTTTGTTTGAGCGCAATCATCAAACTTAATTAAAAAAGTCATTTAAGCCTTTTCACAGTGAGATCTATACGATATGGCCGAGAAATGTAATTTTGATGTTAACTCCCAAACCTCTGCGCAGAAGTCAACCAAACTTCACCCATTAGTGTATTGTATCACAATCTAGTAGTTACATGTAGAAATTTGGTTCTAGGACATTTGATTTGAGCGCAATCCTCAAACTTAGGTCAAAAAAGCCATTTAAGCCTTTTCACAGTGAGATCTATGCGATATGGCCGAGAAATGTAATTTTGATGTTAACTCCCAAACCGCTGCGCAGAAGTCAACCAAACTTCACCCAATAGTGTATTGTATCACATTCTAGTAGTTACATTTGAAAATTTCGTTCTAGGACATTTGGTTTGAGCGCAATCTTTAAACTTAGGTCAAAAAAGCCATTTAAGCCTTTTCACAGTGAGATCTATGCGATATGGCCGAGAAATGTAATTTTGATGTTAACTCCCAAACCGCTGCGCAGAAGTCAACCAAACTTCACCCAATAGTGTATTGTATCACAATCTAGTAGTTACATTTGAAAAATTTGTTCTAGGACATTTTGTTTGAACGCAATCATCAAACTTAATTAAAAAAGTCATTTAAGCCTTTTCACAGTGAGATCTATGCGATATGGCCGAGAAATGTAATTTTGATGTTAACTCCCAAACCGCTGCGCAGAAGTCAACCAAACTTCACCCAATAGTGTATTGTATCACAATCTAGTAGTTACATTTGGAAATTTGGTTCTTGGACATTTGATTTGAGCGCAATCCTCAAACATAGGTCAAAAAAGCCATTTAAGCCTTTTCACAGTGAGATCTATGCGATATGGCCGAGAAATGTAATTTTGATGTTAACTCCCAAACCGCTGCGCAGAAGTCAACCAAACTTCACATAATAGTGTATTGTATCACAATCTAGTAGTTACATTTGAAAATTTTGTTCTAGGACATTTTGTTTGAACGCAATCATCAAACTTAATTAAAAAAGTCATTTAAGCCTTTTCACAGTGAGATCTATGCGATATGGCCGAGAAATGTAATTTTGATGTTAACTCCCAAACCGCTGCGCAGAAGTCAACCAAACTTCACCCAATAGTGTATTGTATCACATTCTAGTAGTTACATTTGAAAATTTCGTTCTAGGACATTTGGTTTGAGCGCAATCATTAAACTTAGGTCAAAAAAGCCATTTAAGCCTTTTCACAGTGAGATCTATGCGATATGGCCGAGAAATGTAATTTTGATGTTAACTCCCAAACCGCTGCGCAGAAGTCAACCAAACTTCACCCAATAGTGTATTGTATCACAATCTAGTAGTTACATTTGAAAATTTTGTTCTAGGAAATTTTGTTTGAGCGCAATCATCAAACTTAATTAAAAAAGTCATTTAAGCCTTTTCACAGTGAGATCTATGCGATATGGCCGAGAAATGTAATTTTGATGTTAACTCCCAAACCGCTGCGCAGAAGTCAACCAAACTTCACCCAATAGTGTATTGTATCACAATCTAGTAGTTACATTTGAAAATTTTGTTCTATGACATTTTGTTTGAACGCAATCATCAAACTTAATTAAAAAAGTCATTTAAGCCTTTTCACAGTGAGATCTATGCGATATGGCCGAGAAATGTAATTTTGATGTTAACTCCCAAACCGCTGCGCAGAAGTCAACCAAACTTCACCCATTAGTGTATTGTATCACAATCTAGTAGTTACATGTGGAAATTTGGTTATTGGACATTTGGTTTGAGCGCAATCATTAAACTTAGGTCAAAAAAGCCATTTAAGCCTTTTCACAGTGAGATCTATGCGATATGGCCGAGAAATGTAATTTTGATGTTAACTCCCAAACCGCTGCGCAGAAGTCAACTAAACTTCACCCAATAGTGTATTGTATCACAATCTAGTAGTTACATTTGAAAATTTTGTTCTAGGAAATTTTGTTTGAGCGCAATCATCAAACTTAATTAAAAAAGTCATTTAAGCCTTTTCACAGTGAGATCTATGCGATATGGCCGAGAAATGTAATTTTGATGTTAACTCCCAAACCTCTGCGCAGAAGTCAACCAAACTTCACCCATTAGTGTATTGTATCACAATCTAGTAGTTACATGTGGAAATTTGGTTCTAGGACATTTGATTTGAGCGCAATCCTCAAACTTAGGTCAAAAAAGCCATTTAAGCCTTTTCACAGTGAGATCTATGCGATATGGCCGAGAAATGTAATTTTGATGTTAACTCCCAAACCGCTGCGCAGAAGTCAACCAAACTTCACCCAATAGTGTATTGTATCACAATCTAGTAGTTACATTTGGAAATTTGGTTCCTGGACATTTGATTTGAGCGCAATCCTCAAACTTAGGTCAAAAAAGCCATTTAAGCCTTTTCACAGTGAGATCTATGCGATATGGCCGAGAAATGTAATTTTGATGTTAACTCCCAAACCGCTGCGCAGAAGTCAACCAAACTTCACCCAATAGTGTATTGTATCACAATCTAGTAGTTACATTTGAAAATTTTGTTCTAGGACATTTTGTTTGAACGCAATCATCAAACTTAATTAAAAAAGTCATTTAAGCCTTTTCACAGTGAGATCTATGCGATATGGCCGAGAAATGTAATTTTGATGTTAACTCCCAAACCGCTGCGCAGAAGTCAACCAAACTTCACCCAATAGTGTATTGTATCACATTCTAGTAGTTACATTTGAAAAATTTGTTCTAGGACATTTTATTTGAACGCAATCATCAAACTTAATTAAAAAAGTCATTTAAGCCTTTTCACAGTGAGATCTATGCGATATGGCCGAGAAATGTAATTTTGATGTTAACTCCCAAACCGCTGCGCAGAAGTCAACCAAACTTCACCCAATAGTGTATTGTATCACAATCTAGTAGTTACATTTGGAAATTTGGTTCTTGGACATTTGATTTGAGCGCAATCCTCAAACTTAGGTCAAAAAAGCCATTTAAGCCTTTTCACAGTGAGATCTATGCGATATGGCCGAGAAATGTAATTTTGATGTTAACTCCAAAACCGCTGCGCAGAAGTCAACCAAACTTCACCCAATAGTGTATTGTATCACAATCTAGTAGTTACATTTGAAAATTTTGTTCTAGGACATTTTGTTTGAACGCAATCATCAAACTTAATTAAAAAAGTCATTTAAGCCTTTTCACAGTGAGATCTATGCGATATGGCCGAGAAATGTAATTTTGATGTTAACTCCCAAACCGCTGCGCAGAAGTCAACCAAACTTCACCCAATAGTGTATTGTATCACATTCTAGTAGTTACATTTGAAAATTTCGTTCTAGGACATTTGGTTTGAGCGCAATCATTAAACTTAGGTCAAAAAAGCCATTTAAGCCTTTTCACAGTGAGATCTATGCGATATGGCCGAGAAATGTAATTTTGATGTTAACTCCCAAACCGCTGCGCAGAAGTCAACCAAACTTCACCCAATAGTGTATTGTATCACAATCTAGTAGTTACATTTGAAAATTTTGTTCTAGGAAATTTTGTTTGAGCGCAATCATCAAACTTAATTAAAAAAGTCATTTAAGCCTTTTCACAGTGAGATCTATGCGATATGGCCGAGAAATGTAATTTTGATGTTAACTCCCAAACCGCTGCGCAGAAGTCAACCAAACTTCACCCAATAGTGTATTGTATCACAATCTAGTAGTTACATTTGAAAATTTTGTTCTATGACATTTTGTTTGAACGCAATCATCAAACTTAATTAAAAAAGTCATTTAAGCCTTTTCACAGTGAGATCTATGCGATATGGCCGAGAAATGTAATTTTGATGTTAACTCCCAAACCGCTGCGCAGAAGTCAACCAAACTTCACCCATTAGTGTATTGTATCACAATCTAGTAGTTACATGTGGAAATTTGGTTATTGGACATTTGGTTTGAGCGCAATCATTAAACTTAGGTCAAAAAAGCCATTTAAGCCTTTTCACAGTGAGATCTATGCGATATGGCCGAGAAATGTAATTTTGATGTTAACTCCCAAACCGCTGCGCAGAAGTCAACTAAACTTCACCCAATAGTGTATTGTATCACAATCTAGTAGTTACATTTGAAAATTTTGTTCTAGGAAATTTTGTTTGAGCGCAATCATCAAACTTAATTAAAAAAGTCATTTAAGCCTTTTCACAGTGAGATCTATGCGATATGGCCGAGAAATGTAATTTTGATGTTAACTCCCAAACCTCTGCGCAGAAGTCAACCAAACTTCACCCATTAGTGTATTGTATCACAATCTAGTAGTTACATGTGGAAATTTGGTTCTAGGACATTTGATTTGAGCGCAATCCTCAAACTTAGGTCAAAAAAGCCATTTAAGCCTTTTCACAGTGAGATCTATGCGATATGGCCGAGAAATGTAATTTTGATGTTAACTCCCAAACCGCTGCGCAGAAGTCAACCAAACTTCACCCAATTGTGTATTGTATCACAATCTAGTAGTTACATTTGGAAATTTGGTTCCTGGACATTTGATTTGAGCGCAATCCTCAAACTTAGGTCAAAAAAGCCATTTAAGCCTTTTCACAGTGAGATCTATGCGATATGGCCGAGAAATGTAATTTTGATGTTAACTCCCAAACCGCTGCGCAGAAGTCAACCAAACTTCACCCAATAGTGTATTGTATCACAATCTAGTAGTTACATTTGAAAATTTTGTTCTAGGACATTTTGTTTGAACGCAATCATCAAACTTAATTAAAAAAGTCATTTAAGCCTTTTCACAGTGAGATCTATGCGATATGGCCGAGAAATGTAATTTTGATGTTAACTCCCAAACCGCTGCGCAGAAGTCAACCAAACTTCAACCAATAGTGTATTGTATCACATTCTAGTAGTTACATTTGAAAAATTTGTTCTAGGACATTTTGTTTGAACGCAATCATCAAACTTAATTAAAAAAGTCATTTAAGCCTTTTCACAGTGAGATCTATGCGATATGGCCGAGAAATGTAATTTTGATGTTAACTCCCAAACCGCTGCGCAGAAGTCAACCAAACTTCACCCAATAGTGTATTGTATCACAATCTAGTAGTTACATTTGGAAATTTGGTTCTTGGACATTTGATTTGAGCGCAATCCTCAAACTTAGGTCAAAAAAGCCATTTAAGCCTTTTCACAGTGAGATCTATGCGATATGGCCGAGAAATGTAATTTTGATGTTAACTCCCAAACCGCTGCGCAGAAGTCAACCAAACTTCACCCAATAGTGTATTGTATCACAATCTAGTAGTTACATTTGAAAATTTTGTTCTAGGACATTTTGTTTGAACGCAATCATCAAACTTAATTAAAAAAGTCATTTAAGCCTTTTCACAGTGAGATCTATGCGATATGGCCGAGAAATGTAATTTTGATGTTAACTCCCAAACCGCTGCGCAGAAGGCAACCAAACTTCACCCAATAGTGTATTGTATCACATTCTAGTAGTTACATTTGAAAATTTCGTTCTAGGACATTTGGTTTGAGCGCAATCATTAAACTTAGGTCAAAAAAGCCATTTAAGCCTTTTCACAGTGAGATCTATGCGATATGGCCGAGAAATGTAATTTTGATGTTAACTCCCAAACCGCTGCGCAGAAGTCAACCAAACTTCACCCAATAGTGTATTGTATCACAATCTAGTAGTTACATTTGAAAATTTTGTTCTAGGAAATTTTGTTTGAGCGCAATCATCAAACTTAATTAAAAAAGTCATTTAAGCCTTTTCACAGTGAGATCTATGCGATATGGCCGAGAAATGTAATTTTGATGTTAACTCCTAAAACCGCTGCGCAGAAGTCAACCAAACTTCACCCATTAGTGTATTGTATCACAATCTAGTAGTTACATGTGAAAATTTGGTTCTAGGACATTTGATTTGAGCGCAATCCTCAAACTTAGGTCAAAAAAGCCATTTAAGCCTTTTCACAGTGAGATCTATGCGATATGGCCGAGAAATGTAATTTTGATGTTAACTCCCAAACCGCTGCGCAGAAGTCAACCAAACTTCACCCAATAGTGTATTGTATCACATTCTAGTAGTTACATTTGAAAATTTCGTTCTAGGACATTTGGTTTGAGCGCAATCATTAAACTTAGGTCAAAAAAGCCATTTAAGCCTTTTCACAGTGAGATCTATGCGATATGGCCGAGAAATGTAATTTTGATGTTAACTCCCAAACCGCTGCGCAGAAGTCAACTAAACTTCACCCAATAGTGTATTGTATCACATTCTAGTAGTTACATTTGAAAATTTCGTTCTAGGACATTTGGTTTGAGCGCAATCATTAAACTTAATTAAAAAAGTCATTTAAGCCTTTTCACAGTGAGATCTATGCGATATGGCCGAGAAATGTAATTTTGATGTTAACTCCCAAACCGCTGCGCAGAAGTCAACCAAACTTCACCCAATAGTGTATTGTATCACAATCTAGTAGTTACATTTGGAAATTTGGTTCTTGGACATTTGATTTGAGCGCAATCCTCAAACTTAGGTCAAAAAAGCCATTTAAGCCTTTTCACAGTGAGATCTATGCGATATGGCCGAGAAATGTAATTTTGATGTTAACTCCCAAACCGCTGCGCAGAAGTCAACCAAACTTCACCCAATAGTGTATTGTATCACAATCTAGTAGTTACATTTGAAAATTTTGTTCTAGGACATTTTGTTTGAACGCAATCATCAAACTTAATTAAAAAAGTCATTTAAGCCTTTTCACAGTGAGATCTATGCGATATGGCCGAGAAATGTAATTTTGATGTTAACTCCCAAACCGCTGCGCAGAAGTCAACCAAACTTCACCCAATAGTGTATTGTATCACATTCTAGTAGTTACATTTGAAAATTTTGTTCTAGGACATTTTGTTTGAACGCAATCATCAAACTTAATTAAAAAAGTCATTTAAGCCTTTTCACAGTGAGATCTATGCGATATGGCCGAGAAATGTAATTTTGATGTTAACTCCCAAACCGCTGCGCAGAAGTCAACCAAACTTCACCCAATAGTGTATTGTATCACATTTTAGTAGTTACATTTGAAAATTTCGTTCTAGGACATTTGGTTTGAGCGCAATCATTAAACTTAGGTCAAAAAAGCCATTTAAGCCTTTTCACAGTGAGATCTATGCGATATGGCCGAGAAATGTAATTTTGATGTTAACTCCCAAACCGCTGCGCAGAAGTCAACCAAACTTCACCCAATAGTGTATTGTATCACAATCTAGTAGTTACATTTGAAAATTTTGTTCTAGGAAATTTTGTTTGAGCGCAATCATCAAACTTAATTAAAAAAGTCATTTAAGCCTTTTCACAGTGAGATCTATGCGATATGGCCGAGAAATGTAATTTTGATGTTAACTCCCAAACCGCTGCGCAGAAGTCAACCAAACTTCACCCAATAGTGTATTGTATCACAATCTAGTAGTTACATTTGAAAATTTTGTTCTAGGACATTTTGTTTGAACGCAATCATCAAACTTAATTAAAAAAGTCATTTAAGCCTTTTCACAGTGAGATCTATGCGATATGGCCGAGAAATGTAATTTTGATGTTAACTCCCAAACCGCTGCGCAGAGGTCAACCAAACTTCACCCAATAGTGTATTGTATCACATTCTAGTAGTTACATTTGAAAATTTCGTTCTAGGACATTTGGTTTGAGCGCAATCATTAAACTTAGGTCAAAAAAGCCATTTAAGCCTTTTCACAGTGAGATCTATGCGATATGGCCGAGAAATGTAATTTTGATGTTAACTCCCAAACCGCTGCGCAGAAGTCAACTAAACTTCACCCAATAGTGTATTGTATCACATTCTAGTAGTTACATTTGAAAATTTTGTTCTATGACATTTTGTTTGAACGCAATCATCAAACTTAATTAAAAAAGTCATTTAAGCCTTTTCACAGTGAGATCTATGCGATATGGCCGAGAAATGTAATTTTGATGTTAACTCCCAAACCGCTGCGCAGAAGTCAACCAAACTTCACCCATTAGTGTATTGTATCACAATCTAGTAGTTACATGTGGAAATTTGGTTATTGGACATTTGGTTTGAGCGCAATCATTAAACTTAGGTCAAAAAAGCCATTTAAGCCTTTTCACAGTGAGATCTATGCGATATGGCCGAGAAATGTAATTTTGATGTTAACTCCCAAACCGCTGCGCAGAAGTCAACCAAACTTCACCCAATAGTGTATTGTATCACAATCTAGTAGTTACATTTGAAAATTTTGTTCTAGGAAATTTTGTTTGAGCGCAATCATCAAACTTAATTAAAAAAGTCATTTAAGCCTTTTCACAGTGAGATCTATACGATATGGCCGAGAAATGTAATTTTGATGTTAACTCCCAAACCTCTGCGCAGAAGTCAACCAAACTTCACCCATTAGTGTATTGTATCACAATCTAGTAGTTACATGTAGAAATTTGGTTCTAGGACATTTGATTTGAGCGCAATCCTCAAACTTAGGTCAAAAAAGCCATTTAAGCCTTTTCACAGTGAGATCTATGCGATATGGCCGAGAAATGTAATTTTGATGTTAACTCCCAAACCGCTGCGCAGAAGTCAACCAAACTTCACCCAATAGTGTATTGTATCACATTCTAGTAGTTACATTTGAAAATTTCGTTCTAGGACATTTGGTTTGAGCGCAATCTTTAAACTTAGGTCAAAAAAGCCATTTAAGCCTTTTCACAGTGAGATCTATGCGATATGGCCGAGAAATGTAATTTTGATGTTAACTCCCAAACCGCTGCGCAGAAGTCAACCAAACTTCACCCAATAGTGTATTGTATCACAATCTAGTAGTTACATTTGAAAAATTTGTTCTAGGACATTTTGTTTGAACGCAATCATCAAACTTAATTAAAAAAGTCATTTAAGCCTTTTCACAGTGAGATCTATGCGATATGGCCGAGAAATGTAATTTTGATGTTAACTCCCAAACCGCTGCGCAGAAGTCAACCAAACTTCACCCAATAGTGTATTGTATCACAATCTAGTAGTTACATTTGGAAATTTGGTTCTTGGACATTTGATTTGAGCGCAATCCTCAAACTTAGGTCAAAAAAGCCATTTAAGCCTTTTCACAGTGAGATCTATGCGATATGGCCGAGAAATGTAATTTTGATGTTAACTCCCAAACCGCTGCGCAGAAGTCAACCAAACTTCACCCAATAGTGTATTGTATCACAATCTAGTAGTTACATTTGAAAATTTTGTTCTAGGACATTTTGTTTGAACGCAATCATCAAACTTAATTAAAAAAGTCATTTAAGCCTTTTCACAGTGAGATCTATGCGATATGGCCGAGAAATGTAATTTTGATGTTAACTCCCAAACCGCTGCGCAGAAGTCAACCAAACTTCACCCATTAGTGTATTGTATCACAATCTAGTAATTACATGTGGAAATTTGGTTCTAGGACATTTGATTTGAGCGCAATCCTCAAACTTAGGTCAAAAAAGCCATTTAAGCCTTTTCACAGTGAGATCTATGCGATATGGCCGAGAAATGTAATTTTGATGTTAACTCCCAAACCGCTGCGCAGAAGTCAACCAAACTTCACCCAATAGTGTATTGTATCACATTCTAGTAGTTACATTTGAAAATTTCGTTCTAGGACATTTGGTTTGAGCGCAATCTTTAAACTTAGGTCAAAAAAGCCATTTAAGCCTTTTCACAGTGAGATCTATGCGATATGGCCGAGAAATGTAATTTTGATGTTAACTCCCAAACCGCTGCGCAGAAGTCAACCAAACTTCACCCAATAGTGTATTGTATCACAATCTAGTAGTTACATTTGAAAATTTTGTTCTAGGACATTTTGTTTGAACGCAATCATCAAACTTAATTAAAAAAGTCATTTAAGCCTTTTCACAGTGAGATCTATGCGATATGGCCGAGAAATGTAATTTTGATGTTAACTCCCAAACCGCTGCGCAGAAGTCAACCAAACTTCACCCAATAGTGTATTGTATCACAATCTAGTAGTTACATTTGAAAATTTTGTTCTAGGACATTTTGTTTGAACGCAATCATCAAACTTAATTAAAAAAGTCATTTAAGCCTTTTCACAGTGAGATCTATGCGATATGGCCGAGAAATGTAATTTTGATGTTAACTCCCAAACCGCTGCGCAGAAGTCAACCAAACTTCACCCAATAGTGTATTGTATCACAATCTAGTAGTTACATTTGAAAATTTTGTTCTATGACATTTTGTTTGAACGCAATCATCAAACTTAATTAAAAAAGTCATTTAAGCCTTTTCACAGTGAGATCTATGCGATATGGCCGAGAAATGTAATTTTGATGTTAACTCCCAAACCGCTGCGCAGAAGTCAACCAAACTTCACCCAATAGTGTATTGTATCACAATCTAGTAGTTACATTTGAAAATTTTGTTCTATGACATTTTGTTTGAACGCAATCATCAAACTTAATTAAAAAAGTCATTTAAGCCTTTTCACAGTGAGATCTATGCGATATGGCCGAGAAATGTAATTTTGATGTTAACTCCCAAACCGCTGCGCAGAAGTCAACCAAACTTCACCCATTAGTGTATTGTATCACAATCTAGTAGTTACATGTGGAAATTTGGTTATTGGACATTTGGTTTGAGCGCAATCATTAAACTTAGGTCAAAAAAGCCATTTAAGCCTTTTCACAGTGAGATCTATGCGATATGGCCGAGAAATGTAATTTTGATGTTAACTCCCAAACCGCTGCGCAGAAGTCAACTAAACTTCACCCAATAGTGTATTGTATCACAATCTAGTAGTTACATTTGAAAATTTTGTTCTAGGAAATTTTGTTTGAGCGCAATCATCAAACTTAATTAAAAAAGTCATTTAAGCCTTTTCACAGTGAGATCTATGCGATATGGCCGAGAAATGTAATTTTGATGTTAACTCCCAAACCTCTGCGCAGAAGTCAACCAAACTTCACCCATTAGTGTATTGTATCACAATCTAGTAGTTACATGTGGAAATTTGGTTCTAGGACATTTGATTTGAGCGCAATCCTCAAACTTAGGTCAAAAAAGCCATTTAAGCCTTTTCACAGTGAGATCTATGCGATATGGCCGAGAAATGTAATTTTGATGTTAACTCCCAAACCGCTGCGCAGAAGTCAACCAAACTTCACCCAATAGTGTATTGTATCACAATCTAGTAGTTACATTTGGAAATTTGGTTCCTGGACATTTGATTTGAGCGCAATCCTCAAACTTAGGTCAAAAAAGCCATTTAAGCCTTTTCACAGTGAGATCTATGCGATATGGCCGAGAAATGTAATTTTGATGTTAACTCCCAAACCGCTGCGCAGAAGTCAACCAAACTTCACCCAATAGTGTATTGTATCACAATCTAGTAGTTACATTTGAAAATTTTGTTCTAGGACATTTTGTTTGAACGCAATCATCAAACTTAATTAAAAAAGTCATTTAAGCCTTTTCACAGTGAGATCTATGCGATATGGCCGAGAAATGTAATTTTGATGTTAACTCCCAAACCGCTGCGCAGAAGTCAACCAAACTTCACCCAATAGTGTATTGTATCACATTCTAGTAGTTACATTTGAAAAATTTGTTCTAGGACATTTTATTTGAACGCAATCATCAAACTTAATTAAAAAAGTCATTTAAGCCTTTTCACAGTGAGATCTATGCGATATGGCCGAGAAATGTAATTTTGATGTTAACTCCCAAACCGCTGCGCAGAAGTCAACCAAACTTCACCCAATAGTGTATTGTATCACAATCTAGTAGTTACATTTGGAAATTTGGTTCTTGGACATTTGATTTGAGCGCAATCCTCAAACTTAGGTCAAAAAAGCCATTTAAGCCTTTTCACAGTGAGATCTATGCGATATGGCCGAGAAATGTAATTTTGATGTTAACTCCAAAACCGCTGCGCAGAAGTCAACCAAACTTCACCCAATAGTGTATTGTATCACAATCTAGTAGTTACATTTGAAAATTTTGTTCTAGGACATTTTGTTTGAACGCAATCATCAAACTTAATTAAAAAAGTCATTTAAGCCTTTTCACAGTGAGATCTATGCGATATGGCCGAGAAATGTAATTTTGATGTTAACTCCCAAACCGCTGCGCAGAAGTCAACCAAACTTCACCCAATAGTGTATTGTATCACATTCTAGTAGTTACATTTGAAAATTTCGTTCTAGGACATTTGGTTTGAGCGCAATCATTAAACTTAGGTCAAAAAAGCCATTTAAGCCTTTTCACAGTGAGATCTATGCGATATGGCCGAGAAATGTAATTTTGATGTTAACTCCCAAACCGCTGCGCAGAAGTCAACCAAACTTCACCCAATAGTGTATTGTATCACAATCTAGTAGTTACATTTGAAAATTTTGTACTAGGAAATTTTGTTTGAGCGCAATCATCAAACTTAATTAAAAAAGTCATTTAAGCCTTTTCACAGTGAGATCTATGCGATATGGCCGAGAAATGTAATTTTGATGTTAACTCCCAAACCGCTGCGCAGAAGTCAACCAAACTTCACCCAATAGTGTATTGTATCACAATCTAGTAGTTACATTTGAAAATTTTGTTCTATGACATTTTGTTTGAACGCAATCATCAAACTTAATTAAAAAAGTCATTTAAGCCTTTTCACAGTGAGATCTATGCGATATGGCCGAGAAATGTAATTTTGATGTTAACTCCCAAACCGCTGCGCAGAAGTCAACCAAACTTCACCCATTAGTGTATTGTATCACAATCTAGTAGTTACATGTGGAAATTTGGTTATTGGACATTTGGTTTGAGCGCAATCATTAAACTTAGGTCAAAAAAGCCATTTAAGCCTTTTCACAGTGAGATCTATGCGATATGGCCGAGAAATGTAATTTTGATGTTAACTCCCAAACCGCTGCGCAGAAGTCAACTAAACTTCACCCAATAGTGTATTGTATCACAATCTAGTAGTTACATTTGAAAATTTTGTTCTAGGAAATTTTGTTTGAGCGCAATCATCAAACTTAATTAAAAAAGTCATTTAAGCCTTTTCACAGTGAGATCTATGCGATATGGCCGAGAAATGTAATTTTGATGTTAACTCCCAAACCTCTGCGCAGAAGTCAACCAAACTTCACCCATTAGTGTATTGTATCACAATCTAGTAGTTACATGTGGAAATTTGGTTCTAGGACATTTGATTTGAGCGCAATCCTCAAACTTAGGTCAAAAAAGCCATTTAAGCCTTTTCACAGTGAGATCTATGCGATATGGCCGAGAAATGTAATTTTGATGTTAACTCCCAAACCGCTGCGCAGAAGTCAACCAAACTTCACCCAATTGTGTATTGTATCACAATCTAGTAGTTACATTTGGAAATTTGGTTCCTGGACATTTGATTTGAGCGCAATCCTCAAACTTAGGTCAAAAAAGCCATTTAAGCCTTTTCACAGTGAGATCTATGCGATATGGCCGAGAAATGTAATTTTGATGTTAACTCCCAAACCGCTGCGCAGAAGTCAACCAAACTTCACCCAATAGTGTATTGTATCACAATCTAGTAGTTACATTTGAAAATTTTGTTCTAGGACATTTTGTTTGAACGCAATCATCAAACTTAATTAAAAAAGTCATTTAAGCCTTTTCACAGTGAGATCTATGCGATATGGCCGAGAAATGTAATTTTGATGTTAACTCCCAAACCGCTGCGCAGAAGTCAACCAAACTTCAACCAATAGTGTATTGTATCACATTCTAGTAGTTACATTTGAAAAATTTGTTCTAGGACATTTTGTTTGAACGCAATCATCAAACTTAATTAAAAAAGTCATTTAAGCCTTTTCACAGTGAGATCTATGCGATATGGCCGAGAAATGTAATTTTGATGTTAACTCCCAAACCGCTGCGCAGAAGTCAACCAAACTTCACCCAATAGTGTATTGTATCACAATCTAGTAGTTACATTTGGAAATTTGGTTCTTGGACATTTGATTTGAGCGCAATCCTCAAACTTAGGTCAAAAAAGCCATTTAAGCCTTTTCACAGTGAGATCTATGCGATATGGCCGAGAAATGTAATTTTGATGTTAACTCCCAAACCGCTGCGCAGAAGTCAACCAAACTTCACCCAATAGTGTATTGTATCACAATCTAGTAGTTACATTTGAAAATTTTGTTCTAGGACATTTTGTTTGAACGCAATCATCAAACTTAATTAAAAAAGTCATTTAAGCCTTTTCACAGTGAGATCTATGCGATATGGCCGAGAAATGTAATTTTGATGTTAACTCCCAAACCGCTGCGCAGAAGGCAACCAAACTTCACCCAATAGTGTATTGTATCACATTCTAGTAGTTACATTTGAAAATTTCGTTCTAGGACATTTGGTTTGAGCGCAATCATTAAACTTAGGTCAAAAAAGCCATTTAAGCCTTTTCACAGTGAGATCTATGCGATATGGCCGAGAAATGTAATTTTGATGTTAACTCCCAAACCGCTGCGCAGAAGTCAACCAAACTTCACCCAATAGTGTATTGTATCACAATCTAGTAGTTACATTTGAAAATTTTGTTCTAGGAAATTTTGTTTGAGCGCAATCATCAAACTTAATTAAAAAAGTCATTTAAGCCTTTTCACAGTGAGATCTATGCGATATGGCCGAGAAATGTAATTTTGATGTTAACTCCTAAAACCGCTGCGCAGAAGTCAACCAAACTTCACCCATTAGTGTATTGTATCACAATCTAGTAGTTACATGTGAAAATTTGGTTCTAGGACATTTGATTTGAGCGCAATCCTCAAACTTAGGTCAAAAAAGCCATTTAAGCCTTTTCACAGTGAGATCTATGCGATATGGCCGAGAAATGTAATTTTGATGTTAACTCCCAAACCGCTGCGCAGAAGTCAACCAAACATCACCCAATAGTGTATTGTATCACATTCTAGTAGTTACATTTGAAAATTTCGTTCTAGGACATTTGGTTTGAGCGCAATCATTAAACTTAGGTCAAAAAAGCCATTTAAGCCTTTTCACAGTGAGATCTATGCGATATGGCCGAGAAATGTAATTTTGATGTTAACTCCCAAACCGCTGCGCAGAAGTCAACTAAACTTCACCCAATAGTGTATTGTATCACATTCTAGTAGTTACATTTGAAAATTTCGTTCTAGGACATTTGGTTTGAGCGCAATCATTAAACTTAATTAAAAAAGTCATTTAAGCCTTTTCACAGTGAGATCTATGCGATATGGCCGAGAAATGTAATTTTGATGTTAACTCCCAAACCGCTGCGCAGAAGTCAACCAAACTTCACCCAATAGTGTATTGTATCACAATCTAGTAGTTACATTTGGAAATTTGGTTCTTGGACATTTGATTTGAGCGCAATCCTCAAACTTAGGTCAAAAAAGCCATTTAAGCCTTTTCACAGTGAGATCTATGCGATATGGCCGAGAAATGTAATTTTGATGTTAACTCCCAAACCGCTGCGCAGAAGTCAACCAAACTTCACCCAATAGTGTATTGTATCACAATCTAGTAGTTACATTTGAAAATTTTGTTCTAGGACATTTTGTTTGAACGCAATCATCAAACTTAATTAAAAAAGTCATTTAAGCCTTTTCACAGTGAGATCTATGCGATATGGCCGAGAAATGTAATTTTGATGTTAACTCCCAAACCGCTGCGCAGAAGTCAACCAAACTTCACCCAATAGTGTATTGTATCACATTCTAGTAGTTACATTTGAAAATTTTGTTCTAGGACATTTTGTTTGAACGCAATCATCAAACTTAATTAAAAAAGTCATTTAAGCCTTTTCACAGTGAGATCTATGCGATATGGCCGAGAAATGTAATTTTGATGTTAACTCCCAAACCGCTGCGCAGAAGTCAACCAAACTTCACCCAATAGTGTATTGTATCACATTCTAGTAGTTACATTTGAAAATTTCGTTCTAGGACATTTGGTTTGAGCGCAATCATTAAACTTAGGTCAAAAAAGCCATTTAAGCCTTTTCACAGTGAGATCTATGCGATATGGCCGAGAAATGTAATTTTGATGTTAACTCCCAAACCGCTGCGCAGAAGTCAACCAAACTTCACCCAATAGTGTATTGTATCACAATCTAGTAGTTACATTTGAAAATTTTGTTCTAGGAAATTTTGTTTGAGCGCAATCATCAAACTTAATTAAAAAAGTCATTTAAGCCTTTTCACAGTGAGATCTATGCGATATGGCCGAGAAATGTAATTTTGATGTTAACTCCCAAACCGCTGCGCAGAAGTCAACCAAACTTCACCCAATAGTGTATTGTATCACAATCTAGTAGTTACATTTGAAAATTTTGTTCTAGGACATTTTGTTTGAACGCAATCATCAAACTTAATTAAAAAAGTCATTTAAGCCTTTTCACAGTGAGATCTATGCGATATGGCCGAGAAATGTAATTTTGATGTTAACTCCCAAACCGCTGCGCAGAGGTCAACCAAACTTCACCCAATAGTGTATTGTATCACATTCTAGTAGTTACATTTGAAAATTTCGTTCTAGGACATTTGGTTTGAGCGCAATCATTAAACTTAGGTCAAAAAAGCCATTTAAGCCTTTTCACAGTGAGATCTATGCGATATGGCCGAGAAATGTAATTTTGATGTTAACTCCCAAACCGCTGCGCAGAAGTCAACTAAACTTCACCCAATAGTGTATTGTATCACATTCTAGTAGTTACATTTGAAAATTTTGTTCTATGACATTTTGTTTGAACGCAATCATCAAACTTAATTAAAAAAGTCATTTAAGCCTTTTCACAGTGAGATCTATGCGATATGGCCGAGAAATGTAATTTTGATGTTAACTCCCAAACCGCTGCGCAGAAGTCAACCAAACTTCACCCATTAGTGTATTGTATCACAATCTAGTAGTTACATGTGGAAATTTGGTTATTGGACATTTGGTTTGAGCGCAATCATTAAACTTAGGTCAAAAAAGCCATTTAAGCCTTTTCACAGTGAGATCTATGCGATATGGCCGAGAAATGTAATTTTGATGTTAACTCCCAAACCGCTGCGCAGAAGTCAACCAAACTTCACCCAATAGTGTATTGTATCACAATCTAGTAGTTACATTTGAAAATTTTGTTCTAGGAAATTTTGTTTGAGCGCAATCATCAAACTTAATTAAAAAAGTCATTTAAGCCTTTTCACAGTGAGATCTATACGATATGGCCGAGAAATGTAATTTTGATGTTAACTCCCAAACCTCTGCGCAGAAGTCAACCAAACTTCACCCATTAGTGTATTGTATCACAATCTAGTAGTTACATGTGGAAATTTGGTTCTAGGACATTTGATTTGAGCGCAATCCTCAAACTTAGGTCAAAAAAGCCATTTAAGCCTTTTCACAGTGAGATCTATGCGATATGGCCGAGAAATGTAATTTTGATGTTAACTCCCAAACCGCTGCGCAGAAGTCAACCAAACTTCACCCAATTGTGTATTGTATCACAATCTAGTAGTTACATTTGGAAATTTGGTTCCTGGACATTTGATTTGAGCGCAATCCTCAAACTTAGGTCAAAAAAGCCATTTAAGCCTTTTCACAGTGAGATCTATGCGATATGGCCGAGAAATGTAATTTTGATGTTAACTCCCAAACCGCTGCGCAGAAGTCAACCAAACTTCACCCAATAGTGTATTGTATCACAATCTAGTAGTTACATTTGAAAATTTTGTTCTAGGACATTTTGTTTGAACGCAATCATCAAACTTAATTAAAAAAGTCATTTAAGCCTTTTCACAGTGAGATCTATGCGATATGGCCGAGAAATGTAATTTTGATGTTAACTCCCAAACCGCTGCGCAGAAGTCAACCAAACTTCACCCAATAGTGTATTGTATCACATTCTAGTAGTTACATTTGAAAAATTTGTTCTAGGACATTTTATTTGAACGCAATCATCAAACTTAATTAAAAAAGTCATTTAAGCCTTTTCACAGTGAGATCTATGCGATATGGCCGAGAAATGTAATTTTGATGTTAACTCCCAAACCGCTGCGCAGAAGTCAACCAAACTTCACCCAATAGTGTATTGTATCACAATCTAGTAGTTACATTTGGAAATTTGGTTCTTGGACATTTGATTTGAGCGCAATCCTCAAACTTAGGTCAAAAAAGCCATTTAAGCCTTTTCACAGTGAGATCTATGCGATATGGCCGAGAAATGTAATTTTGATGTTAACTCCAAAACCGCTGCGCAGAAGTCAACCAAACTTCACCCAATAGTGTATTGTATCACAATCTAGTAGTTACATTTGAAAATTTTGTTCTAGGACATTTTGTTTGAACGCAATCATCAAACTTAATTAAAAAAGTCATTTAAGCCTTTTCACAGTGAGATCTATGCGATATGGCCGAGAAATGTAATTTTGATGTTAACTCCCAAACCGCTGCGCAGAAGTCAACCAAACTTCACCCAATAGTGTATTGTATCACATTCTAGTAGTTACATTTGAAAATTTCGTTCTAGGACATTTGGTTTGAGCGCAATCATTAAACTTAGGTCAAAAAAGCCATTTAAGCCTTTTCACAGTGAGATCTATGCGATATGGCCGAGAAATGTAATTTTGATGTTAACTCCCAAACCGCTGCGCAGAAGTCAACCAAACTTCACCCAATAGTGTATTGTATCACAATCTAGTAGTTACATTTGAAAATTTTGTTCTAGGAAATTTTGTTTGAGCGCAATCATCAAACTTAATTAAAAAAGTCATTTAAGCCTTTTCACAGTGAGATCTATGCGATATGGCCGAGAAATGTAATTTTGATGTTAACTCCCAAACCGCTGCGCAGAAGTCAACCAAACTTCACCCAATAGTGTATTGTATCACAATCTAGTAGTTACATTTGAAAATTTTGTTCTATGACATTTTGTTTGAACGCAATCATCAAACTTAATTAAAAAAGTCATTTAAGCCTTTTCACAGTGAGATCTATGCGATATGGCCGAGAAATGTAATTTTGATGTTAACTCCCAAACCGCTGCGCAGAAGTCAACCAAACTTCACCCATTAGTGTATTGTATCACAATCTAGTAGTTACATGTGGAAATTTGGTTATTGGACATTTGGTTTGAGCGCAATCATTAAACTTAGGTCAAAAAAGCCATTTAAGCCTTTTCACAGTGAGATCTATGCGATATGGCCGAGAAATGTAATTTTGATGTTAACTCCCAAACCGCTGCGCAGAAGTCAACTAAACTTCACCCAATAGTGTATTGTATCACAATCTAGTAGTTACATTTGAAAATTTTGTTCTAGGAAATTTTGTTTGAGCGCAATCATCAAACTTAATTAAAAAAGTCATTTAAGCCTTTTCACAGTGAGATCTATGCGATATGGCCGAGAAATGTAATTTTGATGTTAACTCCCAAACCTCTGCGCAGAAGTCAACCAAACTTCACCCATTAGTGTATTGTATCACAATCTAGTAGTTACATGTGGAAATTTGGTTCTAGGACATTTGATTTGAGCGCAATCCTCAAACTTAGGTCAAAAAAGCCATTTAAGCCTTTTCACAGTGAGATCTATGCGATATGGCCGAGAAATGTAATTTTGATGTTAACTCCCAAACCGCTGCGCAGAAGTCAACCAAACTTCACCCAATTGTGTATTGTATCACAATCTAGTAGTTACATTTGGAAATTTGGTTCCTGGACATTTGATTTGAGCGCAATCCTCAAACTTAGGTCAAAAAAGCCATTTAAGCCTTTTCACAGTGAGATCTATGCGATATGGCCGAGAAATGTAATTTTGATGTTAACTCCCAAACCGCTGCGCAGAAGTCAACCAAACTTCACCCAATAGTGTATTGTATCACAATCTAGTAGTTACATTTGAAAATTTTGTTCTAGGACATTTTGTTTGAACGCAATCATCAAACTTAATTAAAAAAGTCATTTAAGCCTTTTCACAGTGAGATCTATGCGATATGGCCGAGAAATGTAATTTTGATGTTAACTCCCAAACCGCTGCGCAGAAGTCAACCAAACTTCAACCAATAGTGTATTGTATCACATTCTAGTAGTTACATTTGAAAAATTTGTTCTAGGACATTTTGTTTGAACGCAATCATCAAACTTAATTAAAAAAGTCATTTAAGCCTTTTCACAGTGAGATCTATGCGATATGGCCGAGAAATGTAATTTTGATGTTAACTCCCAAACCGCTGCGCAGAAGTCAACCAAACTTCACCCAATAGTGTATTGTATCACAATCTAGTAGTTACATTTGAAAATTTTGTTCTAGGAAATTTTGTTTGAGCGCAATCATCAAACTTAATTAAAAAAGTCATTTAAGCCTTTTCACAGTGAGATCTATGCGATATGGCCGAGAAATGTAATTTTGATGTTAACTCCCAAACCGCTGCGCAGAAGTCAACCAAACTTCACCCAATAGTGTATTGTATCACAATCTAGTAGTTACATTTGAAAATTTTGTTCTAGGACATTTTGTTTGAACGCAATCATCAAACTTAATTAAAAAAGTCATTTAAGCCTTTTCACAGTGAGATCTATGCGATATGGCCGAGAAATGTAATTTTGATGTTAACTCCCAAACCGCTGCGCAGAGGTCAACCAAACTTCACCCAATAGTGTATTGTATCACATTCTAGTAGTTACATTTGAAAATTTCGTTCTAGGACATTTGGTTTGAGCGCAATCATTAAACTTAGGTCAAAAAAGCCATTTAAGCCTTTTCACAGTGAGATCTATGCGATATGGCCGAGAAATGTAATTTTGATGTTAACTCCCAAACCGCTGCGCAGAAGTCAACTAAACTTCACCCAATAGTGTATTGTATCACATTCTAGTAGTTACATTTGAAAATTTTGTTCTATGACATTTTGTTTGAACGCAATCATCAAACTTAATTAAAAAAGTCATTTAAGCCTTTTCACAGTGAGATCTATGCGATATGGCCGAGAAATGTAATTTTGATGTTAACTCCCAAACCGCTGCGCAGAAGTCAACCAAACTTCACCCATTAGTGTATTGTATCACAATCTAGTAGTTACATGTGGAAATTTGGTTATTGGACATTTGGTTTGAGCGCAATCATTAAACTTAGGTCAAAAAAGCCATTTAAGCCTTTTCACAGTGAGATCTATGCGATATGGCCGAGAAATGTAATTTTGATGTTAACTCCCAAACCGCTGCGCAGAAGTCAACCAAACTTCACCCAATAGTGTATTGTATCACAATCTAGTAGTTACATTTGAAAATTTTGTTCTAGGAAATTTTGTTTGAGCGCAATCATCAAACTTAATTAAAAAAGTCATTTAAGCCTTTTCACAGTGAGATCTATACGATATGGCCGAGAAATGTAATTTTGATGTTAACTCCCAAACCTCTGCGCAGAAGTCAACCAAACTTCACCCATTAGTGTATTGTATCACAATCTAGTAGTTACATGTGGAAATTTGGTTCTAGGACATTTGATTTGAGCGCAATCCTCAAACTTAGGTCAAAAAAGCCATTTAAGCCTTTTCACAGTGAGATCTATGCGATATGGCCGAGAAATGTAATTTTGATGTTAACTCCCAAACCGCTGCGCAGAAGTCAACCAAACTTCACCCAATTGTGTATTGTATCACAATCTAGTAGTTACATTTGGAAATTTGGTTCCTGGACATTTGATTTGAGCGCAATCCTCAAACTTAGGTCAAAAAAGCCATTTAAGCCTTTTCACAGTGAGATCTATGCGATATGGCCGAGAAATGTAATTTTGATGTTAACTCCCAAACCGCTGCGCAGAAGTCAACCAAACTTCACCCAATAGTGTATTGTATCACAATCTAGTAGTTACATTTGAAAATTTTGTTCTAGGACATTTTGTTTGAACGCAATCATCAAACTTAATTAAAAAAGTCATTTAAGCCTTTTCACAGTGAGATCTATGCGATATGGCCGAGAAATGTAATTTTGATGTTAACTCCCAAACCGCTGCGCAGAAGTCAACCAAACTTCACCCAATAGTGTATTGTATCACATTCTAGTAGTTACATTTGAAAAATTTGTTCTAGGACATTTTATTTGAACGCAATCATCAAACTTAATTAAAAAAGTCATTTAAGCCTTTTCACAGTGAGATCTATGCGATATGGCCGAGAAATGTAATTTTGATGTTAACTCCCAAACCGCTGCGCAGAAGTCAACCAAACTTCACCCAATAGTGTATTGTATCACAATCTAGTAGTTACATTTGGAAATTTGGTTCTTGGACATTTGATTTGAGCGCAATCCTCAAACTTAGGTCAAAAAAGCCATTTAAGCCTTTTCACAGTGAGATCTATGCGATATGGCCGAGAAATGTAATTTTGATGTTAACTCCAAAACCGCTGCGCAGAAGTCAACCAAACTTCACCCAATAGTGTATTGTATCACAATCTAGTAGTTACATTTGAAAATTTTGTTCTAGGACATTTTGTTTGAACGCAATCATCAAACTTAATTAAAAAAGTCATTTAAGCCTTTTCACAGTGAGATCTATGCGATATGGCCGAGAAATGTAATTTTGATGTTAACTCCCAAACCGCTGCGCAGAAGTCAACCAAACTTCACCCAATAGTGTATTGTATCACATTCTAGTAGTTACATTTGAAAATTTCGTTCTAGGACATTTGGTTTGAGCGCAATCATTAAACTTAGGTCAAAAAAGCCATTTAAGCCTTTTCACAGTGAGATCTATGCGATATGGCCGAGAAATGTAATTTTGATGTTAACTCCCAAACCGCTGCGCAGAAGTCAACCAAACTTCACCCAATAGTGTATTGTATCACAATCTAGTAGTTACATTTGAAAATTTTGTTCTAGGAAATTTTGTTTGAGCGCAATCATCAAACTTAATTAAAAAAGTCATTTAAGCCTTTTCACAGTGAGATCTATGCGATATGGCCGAGAAATGTAATTTTGATGTTAACTCCCAAACCGCTGCGCAGAAGTCAACCAAACTTCACCCAATAGTGTATTGTATCACAATCTAGTAGTTACATTTGAAAATTTTGTTCTATGACATTTTGTTTGAACGCAATCATCAAACTTAATTAAAAAAGTCATTTAAGCCTTTTCACAGTGAGATCTATGCGATATGGCCGAGAAATGTAATTTTGATGTTAACTCCCAAACCGCTGCGCAGAAGTCAACCAAACTTCACCCATTAGTGTATTGTATCACAATCTAGTAGTTACATGTGGAAATTTGGTTATTGGACATTTGGTTTGAGCGCAATCATTAAACTTAGGTCAAAAAAGCCATTTAAGCCTTTTCACAGTGAGATCTATGCGATATGGCCGAGAAATGTAATTTTGATGTTAACTCCCAAACCGCTGCGCAGAAGTCAACTAAACTTCACCCAATAGTGTATTGTATCACAATCTAGTAGTTACATTTGAAAATTTTGTTCTAGGAAATTTTGTTTGAGCGCAATCATCAAACTTAATTAAAAAAGTCATTTAAGCCTTTTCACAGTGAGATCTATGCGATATGGCCGAGAAATGTAATTTTGATGTTAACTCCCAAACCTCTGCGCAGAAGTCAACCAAACTTCACCCATTAGTGTATTGTATCACAATCTAGTAGTTACATGTGGAAATTTGGTTCTAGGACATTTGATTTGAGCGCAATCCTCAAACTTAGGTCAAAAAAGCCATTTAAGCCTTTTCACAGTGAGATCTATGCGATATGGCCGAGAAATGTAATTTTGATGTTAACTCCCAAACCGCTGCGCAGAAGTCAACCAAACTTCACCCAATTGTGTATTGTATCACAATCTAGTAGTTACATTTGGAAATTTGGTTCCTGGACATTTGATTTGAGCGCAATCCTCAAACTTAGGTCAAAAAAGCCATTTAAGCCTTTTCACAGTGAGATCTATGCGATATGGCCGAGAAATGTAATTTTGATGTTAACTCCCAAACCGCTGCGCAGAAGTCAACCAAACTTCACCCAATAGTGTATTGTATCACAATCTAGTAGTTACATTTGAAAATTTTGTTCTAGGACATTTTGTTTGAACGCAATCATCAAACTTAATTAAAAAAGTCATTTAAGCCTTTTCACAGTGAGATCTATGCGATATGGCCGAGAAATGTAATTTTGATGTTAACTCCCAAACCGCTGCGCAGAAGTCAACCAAACTTCAACCAATAGTGTATTGTATCACATTCTAGTAGTTACATTTGAAAAATTTGTTCTAGGACATTTTGTTTGAACGCAATCATCAAACTTAATTAAAAAAGTCATTTAAGCCTTTTCACAGTGAGATCTATGCGATATGGCCGAGAAATGTAATTTTGATGTTAACTCCCAAACCGCTGCGCAGAAGTCAACCAAACTTCACCCAATAGTGTATTGTATCACAATCTAGTAGTTACATTTGGAAATTTGGTTCTTGGACATTTGATTTGAGCGCAATCCTCAAACTTAGGTCAAAAAAGCCATTTAAGCCTTTTCACAGTGAGATCTATGCGATATGGCCGAGAAATGTAATTTTGATGTTAACTCCCAAACCGCTGCGCAGAAGTCAACCAAACTTCACCCAATAGTGTATTGTATCACAATCTAGTAGTTACATTTGAAAATTTTGTTCTAGGACATTTTGTTTGAACGCAATCATCAAACTTAATTAAAAAAGTCATTTAAGCCTTTTCACAGTGAGATCTATGCGATATGGCCGAGAAATGTAATTTTGATGTTAACTCCCAAACCGCTGCGCAGAAGGCAACCAAACTTCACCCAATAGTGTATTGTATCACATTCTAGTAGTTACATTTGAAAATTTCGTTCTAGGACATTTGGTTTGAGCGCAATCATTAAACTTAGGTCAAAAAAGCCATTTAAGCCTTTTCACAGTGAGATCTATGCGATATGGCCGAGAAATGTAATTTTGATGTTAACTCCCAAACCGCTGCGCAGAAGTCAACCAAACTTCACCCAATAGTGTATTGTATCACAATCTAGTAGTTACATTTGAAAATTTTGTTCTAGGAAATTTTGTTTGAGCGCAATCATCAAACTTAATTAAAAAAGTCATTTAAGCCTTTTCACAGTGAGATCTATGCGATATGGCCGAGAAATGTAATTTTGATGTTAACTCCTAAAACCGCTGCGCAGAAGTCAACCAAACTTCACCCATTAGTGTATTGTATCACAATCTAGTAGTTACATGTGAAAATTTGGTTCTAGGACATTTGATTTGAGCGCAATCCTCAAACTTAGGTCAAAAAAGCCATTTAAGCCTTTTCACAGTGAGATCTATGCGATATGGCCGAGAAATGTAATTTTGATGTTAACTCCCAAACCGCTGCGCAGAAGTCAACCAAACATCACCCAATAGTGTATTGTATCACATTCTAGTAGTTACATTTGAAAATTTCGTTCTAGGACATTTGGTTTGAGCGCAATCATTAAACTTAGGTCAAAAAAGCCATTTAAGCCTTTTCACAGTGAGATCTATGCGATATGGCCGAGAAATGTAATTTTGATGTTAACTCCCAAACCGCTGCGCAGAAGTCAACTAAACTTCACCCAATAGTGTATTGTATCACATTCTAGTAGTTACATTTGAAAATTTCGTTCTAGGACATTTGGTTTGAGCGCAATCATTAAACTTAATTAAAAAAGTCATTTAAGCCTTTTCACAGTGAGATCTATGCGATATGGCCGAGAAATGTAATTTTGATGTTAACTCCCAAACCGCTGCGCAGAAGTCAACCAAACTTCACCCAATAGTGTATTGTATCACAATCTAGTAGTTACATTTGGAAATTTGGTTCTTGGACATTTGATTTGAGCGCAATCCTCAAACTTAGGTCAAAAAAGCCATTTAAGCCTTTTCACAGTGAGATCTATGCGATATGGCCGAGAAATGTAATTTTGATGTTAACTCCCAAACCGCTGCGCAGAAGTCAACCAAACTTCACCCAATAGTGTATTGTATCACAATCTAGTAGTTACATTTGAAAATTTTGTTCTAGGACATTTTGTTTGAACGCAATCATCAAACTTAATTAAAAAAGTCATTTAAGCCTTTTCACAGTGAGATCTATGCGATATGGCCGAGAAATGTAATTTTGATGTTAACTCCCAAACCGCTGCGCAGAAGTCAACCAAACTTCACCCAATAGTGTATTGTATCACATTCTAGTAGTTACATTTGAAAATTTTGTTCTAGGACATTTTGTTTGGACGCAATCATCAAACTTAATTAAAAAAGTCATTTAAGCCTTTTCACAGTGAGATCTATGCGATATGGCCGAGAAATGTAATTTTGATGTTAACTCCCAAACCGCTGCGCAGAAGTCAACCAAACTTCACCCAATAGTGTATTGTATCACAATCTAGTAGTTACATTTGAAAATTTTGTTCTAGGACATTTTGTTTGAACGCAATCATCAAACTTAATTAAAAAAGTCATTTAAGCCTTTTCACAGTGAGATCTATGCGATATGGCCGAGAAATGTAATTTTGATGTTAACTCCCAAACCGCTGCGCAGAAGGCAACCAAACTTCACCCAATAGTGTATTGTATCACATTCTAGTAGTTACATTTGAAAATTTCGTTCTAGGACATTTGGTTTGAGCGCAATCATTAAACTTAGGTCAAAAAAGCCATTTAAGCCTTTTCACAGTGAGATCTATGCGATATGGCCGAGAAATGTAATTTTGATGTTAACTCCCAAACCGCTGCGCAGAAGTCAACCAAACTTCACCCAATAGTGTATTGTATCACAATCTAGTAGTTACATTTGAAAATTTTGTTCTAGGAAATTTTGTTTGAGCGCAATCATCAAACTTAATTAAAAAAGTCATTTAAGCCTTTTCACAGTGAGATCTATGCGATATGGCCGAGAAATGTAATTTTGATGTTAACTCCTAAAACCGCTGCGCAGAAGTCAACCAAACTTCACCCATTAGTGTATTGTATCACAATCTAGTAGTTACATGTGAAAATTTGGTTCTAGGACATTTGATTTGAGCGCAATCCTCAAACTTAGGTCAAAAAAGCCATTTAAGCCTTTTCACAGTGAGATCTATGCGATATGGCCGAGAAATGTAATTTTGATGTTAACTCCCAAACCGCTGCGCAGAAGTCAACCAAACATCACCCAATAGTGTATTGTATCACATTCTAGTAGTTACATTTGAAAATTTCGTTCTAGGACATTTGGTTTGAGCGCAATCATTAAACTTAGGTCAAAAAAGCCATTTAAGCCTTTTCACAGTGAGATCTATGCGATATGGCCGAGAAATGTAATTTTGATGTTAACTCCCAAACCGCTGCGCAGAAGTCAACTAAACTTCACCCAATAGTGTATTGTATCACATTCTAGTAGTTACATTTGAAAATTTCGTTCTAGGACATTTGGTTTGAGCGCAATCATTAAACTTAATTAAAAAAGTCATTTAAGCCTTTTCACAGTGAGATCTATGCGATATGGCCGAGAAATGTAATTTTGATGTTAACTCCCAAACCGCTGCGCAGAAGTCAACCAAACTTCACCCAATAGTGTATTGTATCACAATCTAGTAGTTACATTTGGAAATTTGGTTCTTGGACATTTGATTTGAGCGCAATCCTCAAACTTAGGTCAAAAAAGCCATTTAAGCCTTTTCACAGTGAGATCTATGCGATATGGCCGAGAAATGTAATTTTGATGTTAACTCCCAAACCGCTGCGCAGAAGTCAACCAAACTTCACCCAATAGTGTATTGTATCACAATCTAGTAGTTACATTTGAAAATTTTGTTCTAGGACATTTTGTTTGAACGCAATCATCAAACTTAATTAAAAAAGTCATTTAAGCCTTTTCACAGTGAGATCTATGCGATATGGCCGAGAAATGTAATTTTGATGTTAACTCCCAAACCGCTGCGCAGAAGTCAACCAAACTTCACCCAATAGTGTATTGTATCACATTCTAGTAGTTACATTTGAAAATTTTGTTCTAGGACATTTTGTTTGGACGCAATCATCAAACTTAATTAAAAAAGTCATTTAAGCCTTTTCACAGTGAGATCTATGCGATATGGCCGAGAAATGTAATTTTGATGTTAACTCCCAAACCGCTGCGCAGAAGTCAACCAAACTTCACCCAATAGTGTATTGTATCACATTCTAGTAGTTACATTTGAAAATTTCGTTCTAGGACATTTGGTTTGAGCGCAATCATTAAACTTAGGTCAAAAAAGCCATTTAAGCCTTTTCACAGTGAGATCTATGCGATATGGCCGAGAAATGTAATTTTGATGTTAACTCCCAAACCGCTGCGCAGAAGTCAACCAAACTTCACCCAATAGTGTATTGTATCACAATCTAGTAGTTACATTTGAAAATTTTGTTCTAGGAAATTTTGTTTGAGCGCAATCATCAAACTTAATTAAAAAAGTCATTTAAGCCTTTTCACAGTGAGATCTATGCGATATGGCCGAGAAATGTAATTTTGATGTTAACTCCCAAACCGCTGCGCAGAAGTCAACCAAACTTCACCCAATAGTGTATTGTATCACAATCTAGTAGTTACATTTGAAAATTTTGTTCTAGGACATTTTGTTTGAACGCAATCATCAAACTTAATTAAAAAAGTCATTTAAGCCTTTTCACAGTGAGATCTATGCGATATGGCCGAGAAATGTAATTTTGATGTTAACTCCCAAACCGCTGCGCAGAGGTCAACCAAACTTCACCCAATAGTGTATTGTATCACATTCTAGTAGTTACATTTGAAAATTTCGTTCTAGGACATTTGGTTTGAGCGCAATCATTAAACTTAGGTCAAAAAAGCCATTTAAGCCTTTTCACAGTGAGATCTATGCGATATGGCCGAGAAATGTAATTTTGATGTTAACTCCCAAACCGCTGCGCAGAAGTCAACTAAACTTCACCCAATAGTGTATTGTATCACATTCTAGTAGTTACATTTGAAAATTTTGTTCTATGACATTTTGTTTGAACGCAATCATCAAACTTAATTAAAAAAGTCATTTAAGCCTTTTCACAGTGAGATCTATGCGATATGGCCGAGAAATGTAATTTTGATGTTAACTCCCAAACCGCTGCGCAGAAGTCAACCAAACTTCACCCATTAGTGTATTGTATCACAATCTAGTAGTTACATGTGGAAATTTGGTTATTGGACATTTGGTTTGAGCGCAATCATTAAACTTAGGTCAAAAAAGCCATTTAAGCCTTTTCACAGTGAGATCTATGCGATATGGCCGAGAAATGTAATTTTGATGTTAACTCCCAAACCGCTGCGCAGAAGTCAACCAAACTTCACCCAATAGTGTATTGTATCACAATCTAGTAGTTACATTTGAAAATTTTGTTCTAGGAAATTTTGTTTGAGCGCAATCATCAAACTTAATTAAAAAAGTCATTTAAGCCTTTTCACAGTGAGATCTATACGATATGGCCGAGAAATGTAATTTTGATGTTAACTCCCAAACCTCTGCGCAGAAGTCAACCAAACTTCACCCATTAGTGTATTGTATCACAATCTAGTAGTTACATGTGGAAATTTGGTTCTAGGACATTTGATTTGAGCGCAATCCTCAAACTTAGGTCAAAAAAGCCATTTAAGCCTTTTCACAGTGAGATCTATGCGATATGGCCGAGAAATGTAATTTTGATGTTAACTCCCAAACCGCTGCGCAGAAGTCAACCAAACTTCACCCAATTGTGTATTGTATCACAATCTAGTAGTTACATTTGGAAATTTGGTTCCTGGACATTTGATTTGAGCGCAATCCTCAAACTTAGGTCAAAAAAGCCATTTAAGCCTTTTCACAGTGAGATCTATGCGATATGGCCGAGAAATGTAATTTTGATGTTAACTCCCAAACCGCTGCGCAGAAGTCAACCAAACTTCACCCAATAGTGTATTGTATCACAATCTAGTAGTTACATTTGAAAATTTTGTTCTAGGACATTTTGTTTGAACGCAATCATCAAACTTAATTAAAAAAGTCATTTAAGCCTTTTCACAGTGAGATCTATGCGATATGGCCGAGAAATGTAATTTTGATGTTAACTCCCAAACCGCTGCGCAGAAGTCAACCAAACTTCAACCAATAGTGTATTGTATCACATTCTAGTAGTTACATTTGAAAAATTTGTTCTAGGACATTTTGTTTGAACGCAATCATCAAACTTAATTAAAAAAGTCATTTAAGCCTTTTCACAGTGAGATCTATGCGATATGGCCGAGAAATGTAATTTTGATGTTAACTCCCAAACCGCTGCGCAGAAGTCAACCAAACTTCACCCAATAGTGTATTGTATCACAATCTAGTAGTTACATTTGGAAATTTGGTTCTTGGACATTTGATTTGAGCGTAATCCTCAAACTTAGGTCAAAAAAGCCATTTAAGCCTTTTCACAGTGAGATCTATGCGATATGGCCGAGAAATGTAATTTTGATGTTAACTCCCAAACCGCTGCGCAGAAGTCAACCAAACTTCACCCAATAGTGTATTGTATCACAATCTAGTAGTTACATTTGAAAATTTTGTTCTAGGACATTTTGTTTGAACGCAATCATCAAACTTAATTAAAAAAGTCATTTAAGCCTTTTCACAGTGAGATCTATGCGATATGGCCGAGAAATGTAATTTTGATGTTAACTCCCAAACCGCTGCGCAGAAGGCAACCAAACTTCACCCAATAGTGTATTGTATCACATTCTAGTAGTTACATTTGAAAATTTCGTTCTAGGACATTTGGTTTGAGCGCAATCATTAAACTTAGGTCAAAAAAGCCATTTAAGCCTTTTCACAGTGAGATCTATGCGATATGGCCGAGAAATGTAATTTTGATGTTAACTCCCAAACCGCTGCGCAGAAGTCAACCAAACTTCACCCAATAGTGTATTGTATCACAATCTAGTAGTTACATTTGAAAATTTTGTTCTAGGAAATTTTGTTTGAGCGCAATCATCAAACTTAATTAAAAAAGTCATTTAAGCCTTTTCACAGTGAGATCTATGCGATATGGCCGAGAAATGTAATTTTGATGTTAACTCCTAAAACCGCTGCGCAGAAGTCAACCAAACTTCACCCATTAGTGTATTGTATCACAATCTAGTAGTTACATGTGAAAATTTGGTTCTAGGACATTTGATTTGAGCGCAATCCTCAAACTTAGGTCAAAAAAGCCATTTAAGCCTTTTCACAGTGAGATCTATGCGATATGGCCGAGAAATGTAATTTTGATGTTAACTCCCAAACCGCTGCGCAGAAGTCAACCAAACTTCACCCAATAGTGTATTGTATCACATTCTAGTAGTTACATTTGAAAATTTCGTTCTAGGACATTTGGTTTGAGCGCAATCATTAAACTTAGGTCAAAAAAGCCATTTAAGCCTTTTCACAGTGAGATCTATGCGATATGGCCGAGAAATGTAATTTTGATGTTAACTCCCAAACCGCTGCGCAGAAGTCAACTAAACTTCACCCAATAGTGTATTGTATCACATTCTAGTAGTTACATTTGAAAATTTCGTTCTAGGACATTTGGTTTGAGCGCAATCATTAAACTTAATTAAAAAAGTCATTTAAGCCTTTTCACAGTGAGATCTATGCGATATGGCCGAGAAATGTAATTTTGATGTTAACTCCCAAACCGCTGCGCAGAAGTCAACCAAACTTCACCCAATAGTGTATTGTATCACAATCTAGTAGTTACATTTGGAAATTTGGTTCTTGGACATTTGATTTGAGCGCAATCCTCAAACTTAGGTCAAAAAAGCCATTTAAGCCTTTTCACAGTGAGATCTATGCGATATGGCCGAGAAATGTAATTTTGATGTTAACTCCCAAACCGCTGCGCAGAAGTCAACCAAACTTCACCCAATAGTGTATTGTATCACAATCTAGTAGTTACATTTGAAAATTTTGTTCTAGGACATTTTGTTTGAACGCAATCATCAAACTTAATTAAAAAAGTCATTTAAGCCTTTTCACAGTGAGATCTATGCGATATGGCCGAGAAATGTAATTTTGATGTTAACTCCCAAACCGCTGCGCAGAAGTCAACCAAACTTCACCCAATAGTGTATTGTATCACATTCTAGTAGTTACATTTGAAAATTTTGTTCTAGGACATTTTGTTTGAACGCAATCATCAAACTTAATTAAAAAAGTCATTTAAGCCTTTTCACAGTGAGATCTATGCGATATGGCCGAGAAATGTAATTTTGATGTTAACTCCCAAACCGCTGCGCAGAAGTCAACCAAACTTCACCCAATAGTGTATTGTATCACATTCTAGTAGTTACATTTGAAAATTTCGTTCTAGGACATTTGGTTTGAGCGCAATCATTAAACTTAGGTCAAAAAAGCCATTTAAGCCTTTTCACAGTGAGATCTATGCGATATGGCCGAGAAATGTAATTTTGATGTTAACTCCCAAACCGCTGCGCAGAAGTCAACCAAACTTCACCCAATAGTGTATTGTATCACAATCTAGTAGTTACATTTGAAAATTTTGTTCTAGGAAATTTTGTTTGAGCGCAATCATCAAACTTAATTAAAAAAGTCATTTAAGCCTTTTCACAGTGAGATCTATGCGATATGGCCGAGAAATGTAATTTTGATGTTAACTCCCAAACCGCTGCGCAGAAGTCAACCAAACTTCACCCAATAGTGTATTGTATCACAATCTAGTAGTTACATTTGAAAATTTTGTTCTAGGACATTTTGTTTGAACGCAATCATCAAACTTAATTAAAAAAGTCATTTAAGCCTTTTCACAGTGAGATCTATGCGATATGGCCGAGAAATGTAATTTTGATGTTAACTCCCAAACCGCTGCGCAGAGGTCAACCAAACTTCACCCAATAGTGTATTGTATCACATTCTAGTAGTTACATTTGAAAATTTCGTTCTAGGACATTTGGTTTGAGCGCAATCATTAAACTTAGGTCAAAAAAGCCATTTAAGCCTTTTCACAGTGAGATCTATGCGATATGGCCGAGAAATGTAATTTTGATGTTAACTCCCAAACCGCTGCGCAGAAGTCAACTAAACTTCACCCAATAGTGTATTGTATCACATTCTAGTAGTTACATTTGAAAATTTTGTTCTATGACATTTTGTTTGAACGCAATCATCAAACTTAATTAAAAAAGTCATTTAAGCCTTTTCACAGTGAGATCTATGCGATATGGCCGAGAAATGTAATTTTGATGTTAACTCCCAAACCGCTGCGCAGAAGTCAACCAAACTTCACCCATTAGTGTATTGTATCACAATCTAGTAGTTACATGTGGAAATTTGGTTATTGGACATTTGGTTTGAGCGCAATCATTAAACTTAGGTCAAAAAAGCCATTTAAGCCTTTTCACAGTGAGATCTATGCGATATGGCCGAGAAATGTAATTTTGATGTTAACTCCCAAACCGCTGCGCAGAAGTCAACCAAACTTCACCCAATAGTGTATTGTATCACAATCTAGTAGTTACATTTGAAAATTTTGTTCTAGGAAATTTTGTTTGAGCGCAATCATCAAACTTAATTAAAAAAGTCATTTAAGCCTTTTCACAGTGAGATCTATACGATATGGCCGAGAAATGTAATTTTGATGTTAACTCCCAAACCTCTGCGCAGAAGTCAACCAAACTTCACCCATTAGTGTATTGTATCACAATCTAGTAGTTACATGTAGAAATTTGGTTCTAGGACATTTGATTTGAGCGCAATCCTCAAACTTAGGTCAAAAAAGCCATTTAAGCCTTTTCACAGTGAGATCTATGCGATATGGCCGAGAAATGTAATTTTGATGTTAACTCCCAAACCGCTGCGCAGAAGTCAACCAAACTTCACCCAATAGTGTATTGTATCACATTCTAGTAGTTACATTTGAAAATTTCGTTCTAGGACATTTGGTTTGAGCGCAATCTTTAAACTTAGGTCAAAAAAGCCATTTAAGCCTTTTCACAGTGAGATCTATGCGATATGGCCGAGAAATGTAATTTTGATGTTAACTCCCAAACCGCTGCGCAGAAGTCAACCAAACTTCACCCAATAGTGTATTGTATCACAATCTAGTAGTTACATTTGAAAAATTTGTTCTAGGACATTTTGTTTGAACGCAATCATCAAACTTAATTAAAAAAGTCATTTAAGCCTTTTCACAGTGAGATCTATGCGATATGGCCGAGAAATGTAATTTTGATGTTAACTCCCAAACCGCTGCGCAGAAGTCAACCAAACTTCACCCAATAGTGTATTGTATCACAATCTAGTAGTTACATTTGGAAATTTGGTTCTTGGACATTTGATTTGAGCGCAATCCTCAAACTTAGGTCAAAAAAGCCATTTAAGCCTTTTCACAGTGAGATCTATGCGATATGGCCGAGAAATGTAATTTTGATGTTAACTCCCAAACCGCTGCGCAGAAGTCAACCAAACTTCACCCAATAGTGTATTGTATCACAATCTAGTAGTTACATTTGAAAATTTTGTTCTAGGACATTTTGTTTGAACGCAATCATCAAACTTAATTAAAAAAGTCATTTAAGCCTTTTCACAGTGAGATCTATGCGATATGGCCGAGAAATGTAATTTTGATGTTAACTCCCAAACCGCTGCGCAGAAGTCAACCAAACTTCACCCATTAGTGTATTGTATCACAATCTAGTAATTACATGTGTAAATTTGGTTCTAGGACATTTGATTTGAGCGCAATCCTCAAACTTAGGTCAAAAAAGCCATTTAAGCCTTTTCACAGTGAGATCTATGCGATATGGCCGAGAAATGTAATTTTGATGTTAACTCCCAAACCGCTGCGCAGAAGTCAACCAAACTTCACCCAATAGTGTATTGTATCACATTCTAGTAGTTACATTTGAAAATTTCGTTCTAGGACATTTGGTTTGAGCGCAATCTTTAAACTTAGGTCAAAAAAGCCATTTAAGCCTTTTCACAGTGAGATCTATGCGATATGGCCGAGAAATGTAATTTTGATGTTAACTCCCAAACCGCTGCGCAGAAGTCAACCAAACTTCACCCAATAGTGTATTGTATCACAATCTAGTAGTTACATTTGAAAATTTTGTTCTAGGACATTTTGTTTGAACGCAATCATCAAACTTAATTAAAAAAGTCATTTAAGCCTTTTCACAGTGAGATCTATGCGATATGGCCGAGAAATGTAATTTTGATGTTAACTCCCAAACCGCTGCGCAGAAGTCAACCAAACTTCACCCAATAGTGTATTGTATCACAATCTAGTAGTTACATTTGAAAATTTTGTTCTAGGACATTTTGTTTGAACGCAATCATCAAACTTAATTAAAAAAGTCATTTAAGCCTTTTCACAGTGAGATCTATGCGATATGGCCGAGAAATGTAATTTTGATGTTAACTCCCAAACCGCTGCGCAGAAGTCAACCAAACTTCACCCAATAGTGTATTGTGTCACAATCTAGTAGTTACATTTGAAAATTTTGTTCTATGACATTTTGTTTGAACGCAATCATCAAACTTAATTAAAAAAGTCATTTAAGCCTTTTCACAGTGAGATCTATGCGATATGGCCGAGAAATGTAATTTTGATGTTAACTCCCAAACCGCTGCGCAGAAGTCAACCAAACTTCACCCAATAGTGTATTGTATCACAATCTAGTAGTTACATTTGAAAATTTTGTTCTATGACATTTTGTTTGAACGCAATCATCAAACTTAATTAAAAAAGTCATTTAAGCCTTTTCACAGTGAGATCTATGCGATATGGCCGAGAAATGTAATTTTGATGTTAACTCCCAAACCGCTGCGCAGAAGTCAACCAAACTTCACCCATTAGTGTATTGTATCACAATCTAGTAGTTACATGTGGAAATTTGGTTATTGGACATTTGGTTTGAGCGCAATCATTAAACTTAGGTCAAAAAAGCCATTTAAGCCTTTTCACAGTGAGATCTATGCGATATGGCCGAGAAATGTAATTTTGATGTTAACTCCCAAACCGCTGCGCAGAAGTCAACTAAACTTCACCCAATAGTGTATTGTATCACAATCTAGTAGTTACATTTGAAAATTTTGTTCTAGGAAATTTTGTTTGAGCGCAATCATCAAACTTAATTAAAAAAGTCATTTAAGCCTTTTCACAGTGAGATCTATGCGATATGGCCGAGAAATGTAATTTTGATGTTAACTCCCAAACCTCTGCGCAGAAGTCAACCAAACTTCACCCATTAGTGTATTGTATCACAATCTAGTAGTTACATGTGGAAATTTGGTTCTAGGACATTTGATTTGAGCGCAATCCTCAAACTTAGGTCAAAAAAGTCATTTAAGCCTTTTCACAGTGAGATCTATGCGATATGGCCGAGAAATGTAATTTTGATGTTAACTCCCAAACCGCTGCGCAGAAGTCAACCAAACTTCACCCAATAGTGTATTGTATCACAATCTAGTAGTTACATTTGGAAATTTGGTTCTTGGACATTTGATTTGAGCGCAATCCTCAAACTTAGGTCAAAAAAGCCATTTAAGCCTTTTCACAGTGAGATCTATGCGATATGGCCGAGAAATGTAATTTTGATGTTAACTCCAAAACCGCTGCGCAGAAGTCAACCAAACTTCACCCAATAGTGTATTGTATCACAATCTAGTAGTTACATTTGAAAATTTTGTTCTAGGACATTTTGTTTGAACGCAATCATCAAACTTAATTAAAAAAGTCATTTAAGCCTTTTCACAGTGAGATCTATGCGATATGGCCGAGAAATGTAATTTTGATGTTAACTCCCAAACCGCTGCGCAGAAGTCAACCAAACTTCACCCAATAGTGTATTGTATCACATTCTAGTAGTTACATTTGAAAATTTCGTTCTAGGACATTTGGTTTGAGCGCAATCATTAAACTTAGGTCAAAAAAGCCATTTAAGCCTTTTCACAGTGAGATCTATGCGATATGGCCGAGAAATGTAATTTTGATGTTAACTCCCAAACCGCTGCGCAGAAGTCAACCAAACTTCACCCAATAGTGTATTGTATCACAATCTAGTAGTTACATTTGAAAATTTTGTTCTAGGAAATTTTGTTTGAGCGCAATCATCAAACTTAATTAAAAAAGTCATTTAAGCCTTTTCACAGTGAGATCTATGCGATATGGCCGAGAAATGTAATTTTGATGTTAACTCCCAAACCGCTGCGCAGAAGTCAACCAAACTTCACCCAATAGTGTATTGTATCACAATCTAGTAGTTACATTTGAAAATTTTGTTCTATGACATTTTGTTTGAACGCAATCATCAAACTTAATTAAAAAAGTCATTTAAGCCTTTTCACAGTGAGATCTATGCGATATGGCCGAGAAATGTAATTTTGATGTTAACTCCCAAACCGCTGCGCAGAAGTCAACCAAACTTCACCCATTAGTGTATTGTATCACAATCTAGTAGTTACATGTGGAAATTTGGTTATTGGACATTTGGTTTGAGCGCAATCATTAAACTTAGGTCAAAAAAGCCATTTAAGCCTTTTCACAGTGAGATCTATGCGATATGGCCGAGAAATGTAATTTTGATGTTAACTCCCAAACCGCTGCGCAGAAGTCAACTAAACTTCACCCAATAGTGTATTGTATCACAATCTAGTAGTTACATTTGAAAATTTTGTTCTAGGAAATTTTGTTTGAGCGCAATCATCAAACTTAATTAAAAAAGTCATTTAAGCCTTTTCACAGTGAGATCTATGCGATATGGCCGAGAAATGTAATTTTGATGTTAACTCCCAAACCTCTGCGCAGAAGTCAACCAAACTTCACCCATTAGTGTATTGTATCACAATCTAGTAGTTACATGTGGAAATTTGGTTCTAGGACATTTGATTTGAGCGCAATCCTCAAACTTAGGTCAAAAAAGCCATTTAAGCCTTTTCACAGTGAGATCTATGCGATATGGCCGAGAAATGTAATTTTGATGTTAACTCCCAAACCGCTGCGCAGAAGTCAACCAAACTTCACCCAATTGTGTATTGTATCACAATCTAGTAGTTACATTTGGAAATTTGGTTCCTGTACATTTGATTTGAGCGCAATCCTCAAACTTAGGTCAAAAAAGCCATTTAAGCCTTTTCACAGTGAGATCTATGCGATATGGCCGAGAAATGTAATTTTGATGTTAACTCCCAAACCGCTGCGCAGAAGTCAACCAAACTTCACCCAATAGTGTATTGTATCACAATCTAGTAGTTACATTTGAAAATTTTGTTCTAGGACATTTTGTTTGAACGCAATCATCAAACTTAATTAAAAAAGTCATTTAAGCCTTTTCACAGTGAGATCTATGCGATATGGCCGAGAAATGTAATTTTGATGTTAACTCCCAAACCGCTGCGCAGAAGTCAACCAAACTTCAACCAATAGTGTATTGTATCACATTCTAGTAGTTACATTTGAAAAATTTGTTCTAGGACATTTTGTTTGAACGCAATCATCAAACTTAATTAAAAAAGTCATTTAAGCCTTTTCACAGTGAGATCTATGCGATATGGCCGAGAAATGTAATTTTGATGTTAACTCCCAAACCGCTGCGCAGAAGTCAACCAAACTTCACCCAATAGTGTATTGTATCACAATCTAGTAGTTACATTTGGAAATTTGGTTCTTGGACATTTGATTTGAGCGCAATCCTCAAACTTAGGTCAAAAAAGCCATTTAAGCCTTTTCACAGTGAGATCTATGCGATATGGCCGAGAAATGTAATTTTGATGTTAACTCCCAAACCGCTGCGCAGAAGTCAACCAAACTTCACCCAATAGTGTATTGTATCACAATCTAGTAGTTACATTTGAAAATTTTGTTCTAGGACATTTTGTTTGAACGCAATCATCAAACTTAATTAAAAAAGTCATTTAAGCCTTTTCACAGTGAGATCTATGCGATATGGCCGAGAAATGTAATTTTGATGTTAACTCCCAAACCGCTGCGCAGAAGGCAACCAAACTTCACCCAATAGTGTATTGTATCACATTCTAGTAGTTACATTTGAAAATTTCGTTCTAGGACATTTGGTTTGAGCGCAATCATTAAACTTAGGTCAAAAAAGCCATTTAAGCCTTTTCACAGTGAGATCTATGCGATATGGCCGAGAAATGTAATTTTGATGTTAACTCCCAAACCGCTGCGCAGAAGTCAACCAAACTTCACCCAATAGTGTATTGTATCACAATCTAGTAGTTACATTTGAAAATTTTGTTCTAGGAAATTTTGTTTGAGCGCAATCATCAAACTTAATTAAAAAAGTCATTTAAGCCTTTTCACAGTGAGATCTATGCGATATGGCCGAGAAATGTAATTTTGATGTTAACTCCTAAAACCGCTGCGCAGAAGTCAACCAAACTTCACCCATTAGTGTATTGTATCACAATCTAGTAGTTACATGTGAAAATTTGGTTCTAGGACATTTGATTTGAGCGCAATCCTCAAACTTAGGTCAAAAAAGCCATTTAAGCCTTTTCACAGTGAGATCTATGCGATATGGCCGAGAAATGTAATTTTGATGTTAACTCCCAAACCGCTGCGCAGAAGTCAACCAAACTTCACCCAATAGTGTATTGTATCACATTCTAGTAGTTACATTTGAAAATTTCGTTCTAGGACATTTGGTTTGAGCGCAATCATTAAACTTAGGTCAAAAAAGCCATTTAAGCCTTTTCACAGTGAGATCTATGCGATATGGCCGAGAAATGTAATTTTGATGTTAACTCCCAAACCGCTGCGCAGAAGTCAACTAAACTTCACCCAATAGTGTATTGTATCACATTCTAGTAGTTACATTTGAAAATTTCGTTCTAGGACATTTGGTTTGAGCGCAATCATTAAACTTAATTAAAAAAGTCATTTAAGCCTTTTCACAGTGAGATCTATGCGATATGGCCGAGAAATGTAATTTTGATGTTAACTCCCAAACCGCTGCGCAGAAGTCAACCAAACTTCACCCAATAGTGTATTGTATCACAATCTAGTAGTTACATTTGGAAATTTGGTTCTTGGACATTTGATTTGAGCGCAATCCTCAAACTTAGGTCAAAAAAGCCATTTAAGCCTTTTCACAGTGAGATCTATGCGATATGGCCGAGAAATGTAATTTTGATGTTAACTCCCAAACCGCTGCGCAGAAGTCAACCAAACTTCACCCAATAGTGTATTGTATCACAATCTAGTAGTTACATTTGAAAATTTTGTTCTAGGACATTTTGTTTGAACGCAATCATCAAACTTAATTAAAAAAGTCATTTAAGCCTTTTCACAGTGAGATCTATGCGATATGGCCGAGAAATGTAATTTTGATGTTAACTCCCAAACCGCTGCGCAGAAGTCAACCAAACTTCACCCAATAGTGTATTGTATCACATTCTAGTAGTTACATTTGAAAATTTTGTTCTAGGACATTTTGTTTGAACGCAATCATCAAACTTAATTAAAAAAGTCATTTAAGCCTTTTCACAGTGAGATCTATGCGATATGGCCGAGAAATGTAATTTTGATGTTAACTCCCAAACCGCTGCGCAGAAGTCAACCAAACTTCACCCAATAGTGTATTGTATCACATTCTAGTAGTTACATTTGAAAATTTCGTTCTAGGACATTTGGTTTGAGCGCAATCATTAAACTTAGGTCAAAAAAGCCATTTAAGCCTTTTCACAGTGAGATCTATGCGATATGGCCGAGAAATGTAATTTTGATGTTAACTCCCAAACCGCTGCGCAGAAGTCAACCAAACTTCACCCAATAGTGTATTGTATCACAATCTAGTAGTTACATTTGAAAATTTTGTTCTAGGAAATTTTGTTTGAGCGCAATCATCAAACTTAATTAAAAAAGTCATTTAAGCCTTTTCACAGTGAGATCTATGCGATATGGCCGAGAAATGTAATTTTGATGTTAACTCCCAAACCGCTGCGCAGAAGTCAACCAAACTTCACCCAATAGTGTATTGTATCACAATCTAGTAGTTACATTTGAAAATTTTGTTCTAGGACATTTTGTTTGAACGCAATCATCAAACTTAATTAAAAAAGTCATTTAAGCCTTTTCACAGTGAGATCTATGCGATATGGCCGAGAAATGTAATTTTGATGTTAACTCCCAAACCGCTGCGCAGAGGTCAACCAAACTTCACCCAATAGTGTATTGTATCACATTCTAGTAGTTACATTTGAAAATTTCGTTCTAGGACATTTGGTTTGAGCGCAATCATTAAACTTAGGTCAAAAAAGCCATTTAAGCCTTTTCACAGTGAGATCTATGCGATATGGCCGAGAAATGTAATTTTGATGTTAACTCCCAAACCGCTGCGCAGAAGTCAACTAAACTTCACCCAATAGTGTATTGTATCACATTCTAGTAGTTACATTTGAAAATTTTGTTCTATGACATTTTGTTTGAACGCAATCATCAAACTTAATTAAAAAAGTCATTTAAGCCTTTTCACAGTGAGATCTATGCGATATGGCCGAGAAATGTAATTTTGATGTTAACTCCCAAACCGCTGCGCAGAAGTCAACCAAACTTCACCCATTAGTGTATTGTATCACAATCTAGTAGTTACATGTGGAAATTTGGTTATTGGACATTTGGTTTGAGCGCAATCATTAAACTTAGGTCAAAAAAGCCATTTAAGCCTTTTCACAGTGAGATCTATGCGATATGGCCGAGAAATGTAATTTTGATGTTAACTCCCAAACCGCTGCGCAGAAGTCAACCAAACTTCACCCAATAGTGTATTGTATCACAATCTAGTAGTTACATTTGAAAATTTTGTTCTAGGAAATTTTGTTTGAGCGCAATCATCAAACTTAATTAAAAAAGTCATTTAAGCCTTTTCACAGTGAGATCTATACGATATGGCCGAGAAATGTAATTTTGATGTTAACTCCCAAACCTCTGCGCAGAAGTCAACCAAACTTCACCCATTAGTGTATTGTATCACAATCTAGTAGTTACATGTAGAAATTTGGTTCTAGGACATTTGATTTGAGCGCAATCCTCAAACTTAGGTCAAAAAAGCCATTTAAGCCTTTTCACAGTGAGATCTATGCGATATGGCCGAGAAATGTAATTTTGATGTTAACTCCCAAACCGCTGCGCAGAAGTCAACCAAACTTCACCCAATAGTGTATTGTATCACATTCTAGTAGTTACATTTGAAAATTTCGTTCTAGGACATTTGGTTTGAGCGCAATCTTTAAACTTAGGTCAAAAAAGCCATTTAAGCCTTTTCACAGTGAGATCTATGCGATATGGCCGAGAAATGTAATTTTGATGTTAACTCCCAAACCGCTGCGCAGAAGTCAACCAAACTTCACCCAATAGTGTATTGTATCACAATCTAGTAGTTACATTTGAAAAATTTGTTCTAGGACATTTTGTTTGAACGCAATCATCAAACTTAATTAAAAAAGTCATTTAAGCCTTTTCACAGTGAGATCTATGCGATATGGCCGAGAAATGTAATTTTGATGTTAACTCCCAAACCGCTGCGCAGAAGTCAACCAAACTTCACCCAATAGTGTATTGTATCACAATCTAGTAGTTACATTTGGAAATTTGGTTCTTGGACATTTGATTTGAGCGCAATCCTCAAACTTAGGTCAAAAAAGCCATTTAAGCCTTTTCACAGTGAGATCTATGCGATATGGCCGAGAAATGTAATTTTGATGTTAACTCCCAAACCGCTGCGCAGAAGTCAACCAAACTTCACCCAATAGTGTATTGTATCACAATCTAGTAGTTACATTTGAAAATTTTGTTCTAGGACATTTTGTTTGAACGCAATCATCAAACTTAATTAAAAAAGTCATTTAAGCCTTTTCACAGTGAGATCTATGCGATATGGCCGAGAAATGTAATTTTGATGTTAACTCCCAAACCGCTGCGCAGAAGTCAACCAAACTTCACCCATTAGTGTATTGTATCACAATCTAGTAATTACATGTGGAAATTTGGTTCTAGGACATTTGATTTGAGCGCAATCCTCAAACTTAGGTCAAAAAAGCCATTTAAGCCTTTTCACAGTGAGATCTATGCGATATGGCCGAGAAATGTAATTTTTATGTTAACTCCCAAACCGCTGCGCAGAAGTCAACCAAACTTCACCCAATAGTGTATTGTATCACATTCTAGTAGTTACATTTGAAAATTTCGTTCTAGGACATTTGGTTTGAGCGCAATCTTTAAACTTAGGTCAAAAAAGCCATTTAAGCCTTTTCACAGTGAGATCTATGCGATATGGCCGAGAAATGTAATTTTGATGTTAACTCCCAAACCGCTGCGCAGAAGTCAACCAAACTTCACCCAATAGTGTATTGTATCACATTCTAGTAGTTACATTTGAAAATTTCGTTCTAGGACATTTGGTTTGAGCGCAATCATTAAACTTAGGTCAAAAAAGCCATTTAAGCCTTTTCACAGTGAGATCTATGCGATATGGCCGAGAAATGTAATTTTGATGTTAACTCCCAAACCGCTGCGCAGAAGTCAACCAAACTTCACCCAATAGTGTATTGTATCACAATCTAGTAGTTACATTTGAAAATTTTTTTCTAGGAAATTTTGTTTGAGCGCAATCATCAAACTTAATTAAAAAAGTCATTTAAGCCTTTTCACAGTGAGATCTATGCGATATGGCCGAGAAATGTAATTTTGATGTTAACTCCCAAACCGCTGCGCAGAAGTCAACCAAACTTCACCCAATAGTGTATTGTATCACAATCTAGTAGTTACATTTGAAAATTTTGTTCTATGACATTTTGTTTGAACGCAATCATCAAACTTAATTAAAAAAGTCATTTAAGCCTTTTCACAGTGAGATCTATGCGATATGGCCGAGAAATGTAATTTTGATGTTAACTCCCAAACCGCTGCGCAGAAGTCAACCAAACTTCACCCATTAGTGTATTGTATCACAATCTAGTAGTTACATGTGGAAATTTGGTTATTGGACATTTGGTTTGAGCGCAATCATTAAACTTAGGTCAAAAAAGCCATTTAAGCCTTTTCACAGTGAGATCTATGCGATATGGCCGAGAAATGTAATTTTGATGTTAACTCCCAAACCGCTGCGCAGAAGTCAACTAAACTTCACCCAATAGTGTATTGTATCACAATCTAGTAGTTACATTTGAAAATTTTGTTCTAGGAAATTTTGTTTGAGCGCAATCATCAAACTTAATTAAAAAAGTCATTTAAGCCTTTTCACAGTGAGATCTATGCGATATGGCCGAGAAATGTAATTTTGATGTTAACTCCCAAACCTCTGCGCAGAAGTCAACCAAACTTCACCCATTAGTGTATTGTATCACAATCTAGTAGTTACATGTGGAAATTTGGTTCTAGGACATTTGATTTGAGCGCAATCCTCAAACTTAGGTCAAAAAAGCCATTTAAGCCTTTTCACAGTGAGATCTATGCGATATGGCCGAGAAATGTAATTTTGATGTTAACTCCCAAACCGCTGCGCAGAAGTCAACCAAACTTCACCCAATAGTGTATTGTATCACAATCTAGTAGTTACATTTGGAAATTTGGTTCCTGGACATTTGATTTGAGCGCAATCCTCAAACTTAGGTCAAAAAAGCCATTTAAGCCTTTTCACAGTGAGATCTATGCGATATGGCCGAGAAATGTAATTTTGATGTTAACTCCCAAACCGCTGCGCAGAAGTCAACCAAACTTCACCCAATAGTGTATTGTATCACAATCTAGTAGTTACATTTGAAAATTTTGTTCTAGGACATTTTGTTTGAACGCAATCATCAAACTTAATTAAAAAAGTCATTTAAGCCTTTTCACAGTGAGATCTATGCGATATGGCCGAGAAATGTAATTTTGATGTTAACTCCCAAACCGCTGCGCAGAAGTCAACCAAACTTCACCCAATAGTGTATTGTATCACATTCTAGTAGTTACATTTGAAAAATTTGTTCTAGGACATTTTGTTTGAACGCAATCATCAAACTTAATTAAAAAAGTCATTTAAGCCTTTTCACAGTGAGATCTATGCGATATGGCCGAGAAATGTAATTTTGATGTTAACTCCCAAACCGCTGCGCAGAAGTCAACCAAACTTCACCCAATAGTGTATTGTATCACAATCTAGTAGTTACATTTGGAAATTTGGTTCTTGGACATTTGATTTGAGCGCAATCCTCAAACTTAGGTCAAAAAAGCCATTTAAGCCTTTTCACAGTGAGATCTATGCGATATGGCCGAGAAATGTAATTTTGATGTTAACTCCCAAACCGCTGCGCAGAAGTCAACCAAACTTCACCCAATAGTGTATTGTATCACAATCTAGTAGTTACATTTGAAAATTTTGTTCTAGGACATTTTGTTTGAACGCAATCATCAAACTTAATTAAAAAAGTCATTTAAGCCTTTTCACACTGAGATCTATGCGATATGGCCGAGAAATGTAATTTTGATGTTAACTCCCAAACCGCTGCGCAGAAGGCAACCAAACTTCACCCAATAGTGTATTGTATCACATTCTAGTAGTTACATTTGAAAATTTCGTTCTAGGACATTTGGTTTGAGCGCAATCATTAAACTTAGGTCAAAAAAGCCATTTAAGCCTTTTCACAGTGAGATTTATGCGATATGGCCGAGAAATGTAATTTTGATGTTAACTCCCAAACCGCTGCGCAGAAGTCAACCAAACTTCACCCAATAGTGTATTGTATCACAATCTAGTAGTTACATTTGAAAATTTTGTTCTAGGAAATTTTGTTTGAGCGCAATCATCAAACTTAATTAAAAAAGTCATTTAAGCCTTTTCACAGTGAGATCTATGCGATATGGCCGAGAAATGTAATTTTGATGTTAACTCCTAAAACCGCTGCGCAGAAGTCAACCAAACTTCACCCATTAGTGTATTGTATCACAATCTAGTAGTTACATGTGAAAATTTGGTTCTAGGACATTTGATTTGAGCGCAATCCTCAAACTTAGGTCAAAAAAGCCATTTAAGCCTTTTCACAGTGAGATCTATGCGATATGGCCGAGAAATGTAATTTTGATGTTAACTCCCAAACCGCTGCGCAGAAGTCAACCAAACTTCACCCAATAGTGTATTGTATCACATTCTAGTAGTTACATTTGAAAATTTCGTTCTAGGACATTTGGTTTGAGCGCAATCATTAAACTTAGGTCAAAAAAGCCATTTAAGCCTTTTCACAGTGAGATCTATGCGATATGGCCGAGAAATGTAATTTTGATGTTAACTCCCAAACCGCTGCGCAGAAGTCAACTAAACTTCACCCAATAGTGTATTGTATCACATTCTAGTAGTTACATTTGAAAATTTCGTTCTAGGACATTTGGTTTGAGCGCAATCATTAAACTTAATTAAAAAAGTCATTTAAGCCTTTTCACAGTGAGATCTATGCGATATGGCCGAGAAATGTAATTTTGATGTTAACTCCCAAACCGCTGCGCAGAAGTCAACCAAACTTCACCCAATAGTGTATTGTATCACAATCTAGTAGTTACATTTGGAAATTTGGTTCTTGGACATTTGATTTGAGCGCAATCCTCCAACTTAGGTCAAAAAAGCCATTTAAGCCTTTTCACAGTGAGATCTATGCGATATGGCCGAGAAATGTAATTTTGATGTTAACTCCCAAACCGCTGCGCAGAAGTCAACCAAACTTCACCCAATAGTGTATTGTATCACAATCTAGTAGTTACATTTGAAAATTTTGTTCTAGGACATTTTGTTTGAACGCAATCATCAAACTTAATTAAAAAAGTCATTTAAGCCTTTTCACAGTGAGATCTATGCGATATGGCCGAGAAATGTAATTTTGATGTTAACTCCCAAACCGCTGCGCAGAAGTCAACCAAACTTCACCCAATAGTGTATTGTATCACATTCTAGTAGTTACATTTGAAAATTTCGTTCTAGGACATTTGGTTTGAGCGCAATCATTAAACTTAGGTCAAAAAAGCCATTTAAGCCTTTTCACAGTGAGATCTATGCGATATGGCCGAGAAATGTAATTTTGATGTTAACTCCCAAACCGCTGCGCAGAAGTCAACCAAACTTCACCCAATAGTGTATTGTATCACAATCTAGTAGTTACATTTGAAAATTTTGTTCTAGGAAATTTTGTTTGAGCGCAATCATCAAACTTAATTAAAAAAGTCATTTAAGCCTTTTCACAGTGAGATCTATGCGATATGGCCGAGAAATGTAATTTTGATGTTAACTCCCAAACCGCTGCGCAGAAGTCAACCAAACTTCACCCATTAGTGTATTGTATCACAATCTAGTAGTTACATGTGAAAATTTGGTTCTAGGACATTTGATTTGAGCGCAATCCTCAAACTTAGGTCAAAAAAGCCATTTAAGCCTTTTCACAGTGAGATCTATGCGATATGGCCGAGAAATGTAATTTTGATGTTAACTCCCAAACCGCTGCGCAGAAGTCAACCAAACTTCACCCAATAGTGTATTGTATCACAATCTAGTAGTTACATTTGAAAATTTTGTTCTAGGAAATTTTGTTTGAGCGCAATCATCAAACTTAATTAAAAAAGTCATTTAAGCCTTTTCACAGTGAGATCTATGCGATATGGCCGAGAAATGTAATTTTGATGTTAACTCCCAAACCTCTGCGCAGAAGTCAACCAAACTTCACCCATTAGTGTATTGTATCACAATCTAGTAGTTACATGTGGAAATTTGGTTCTAGGACATTTGATTTGAGCGCAATCCTCAAACTTAGGTCAAAAAAGCCATTTAAGCCTTTTCACAGTGAGATCTATGCGATATGGCCGAGAAATGTAATTTTGATGTTAACTCCCAAACCGCTGCGCAGAAGTCAACCAAACTTCACCCAATAGTGTATTGTATCACAATCTAGTAGTTACATTTGGAAATTTGGTTCCTGGACATTTGATTTGAGCGCAATCCTCAAACTTAGGTCAAAAAAGCCATTTAAGCCTTTTCACAGTGAGATCTATGCGATATGGCCGAGAAATGTAATTTTGATGTTAACTCCCAAACCGCTGCGCAGAAGTCAACCAAACTTCACCCAATAGTGTATTGTATCACAATCTAGTAGTTACATTTGAAAATTTTGTTCTAGGACATTTTGTTTGAACGCAATCATCAAACTTAATTAAAAAAGTCATTTAAGCCTTTTCACAGTGAGATCTATGCGATATGGCCGAGAAATGTAATTTTGATGTTAACTCCCAAACCGCTGCGCAGAAGTCAACCAAACTTCACCCAATAGTGTATTGTATCACATTCTAGTAGTTACATTTGAAAAATTTGTTCTAGGACATTTTGTTTGAACGCAATCATCAAACTTAATTAAAAAAGTCATTTAAGCCTTTTCACAGTGAGATCTATGCGATATGGCCGAGAAATGTAATTTTGATGTTAACTCCCAAACCGCTGCGCAGAAGTCAACCAAACTTCACCCAATAGTGTATTGTATCACAATCTAGTAGTTACATTTGGAAATTTGGTTCTTGGACATTTGATTTGAGCGCAATCCTCAAACTTAGGTCAAAAAAGCCATTTAAGCCTTTTCACAGTGAGATCTATGCGATATGGCCGAGAAATGTAATTTTGATGTTAACTCCCAAACCGCTGCGCAGAAGTCAACCAAACTTCACCCAATAGTGTATTGTATCACAATCTAGTAGTTACATTTGAAAATTTTGTTCTAGGACATTTTGTTTGAACGCAATCATCAAACTTAATTAAAAAAGTCATTTAAGCCTTTTCACACTGAGATCTATGCGATATGGCCGAGAAATGTAATTTTGATGTTAACTCCCAAACCGCTGCGCAGAAGGCAACCAAACTTCACCCAATAGTGTATTGTATCACATTCTAGTAGTTACATTTGAAAATTTCGTTCTAGGACATTTGGTTTGAGCGCAATCATTAAACTTAGGTCAAAAAAGCCATTTAAGCCTTTTCACAGTGAGATCTATGCGATATGGCCGAGAAATGTAATTTTGATGTTAACTCCCAAACCGCTGCGCAGAAGTCAACCAAACTTCACCCAATAGTGTATTGTATCACAATCTAGTAGTTACATTTGAAAATTTTGTTCTAGGAAATTTTGTTTGAGCGCAATCATCAAACTTAATTAAAAAAGTCATTTAAGCCTTTTCACAGTGAGATCTATGCGATATGGCCGAGAAATGTAATTTTGATGTTAACTCCTAAAACCGCTGCGCAGAAGTCAACCAAACTTCACCCATTAGTGTATTGTATCACAATCTAGTAGTTACATGTGAAAATTTGGTTCTAGGACATTTGATTTGAGCGCAATCCTCAAACTTAGGTCAAAAAAGCCATTTAAGCCTTTTCACAGTGAGATCTATGCGATATGGCCGAGAAATGTAATTTTGATGTTAACTCCCAAACCGCTGCGCAGAAGTCAACCAAACTTCACCCAATAGTGTATTGTATCACATTCTAGTAGTTACATTTGAAAATTTCGTTCTAGGACATTTGGTTTGAGCGCAATCATTAAACTTAGGTCAAAAAAGCCATTTAAGCCTTTTCACAGTGAGATCTATGCGATATGGCCGAGAAATGTAATTTTGATGTTAACTCCCAAACCGCTGCGCAGAAGTCAACTAAACTTCACCCAATAGTGTATTGTATCACATTCTAGTAGTTACATTTGAAAATTTCGTTCTAGGACATTTGGTTTGAGCGCAATCATTAAACTTAATTAAAAAAGTCATTTAAGCCTTTTCACAGTGAGATCTATGCGATATGGCCGAGAAATGTAATTTTGATGTTAACTCCCAAACCGCTGCGCAGAAGTCAACCAAACTTCACCCAATAGTGTATTGTATCACAATCTAGTAGTTACATTTGGAAATTTGGTTCTTGGACATTTGATTTGAGCGCAATCCTCCAACTTAGGTCAAAAAAGCCATTTAAGCCTTTTCACAGTGAGATCTATGCGATATGGCCGAGAAATGTAATTTTGATGTTAACTCCCAAACCGCTGCGCAGAAGTCAACCAAACTTCACCCAATAGTGTATTGTATCACAATCTAGTAGTTACATTTGAAAATTTTGTTCTAGGACATTTTGTTTGAACGCAATCATCAAACTTAATTAAAAAAGTCATTTAAGCCTTTTCACAGTGAGATCTATGCGATATGGCCGAGAAATGTAATTTTGATGTTAACTCCCAAACCGCTGCGCAGAAGTCAACCAAACTTCACCCAATAGTGTATTGTATCACATTCTAGTAGTTACATTTGAAAATTTCGTTCTAGGACATTTGGTTTGAGCGCAATCATTAAACTTAGGTCAAAAAAGCCATTTAAGCCTTTTCACAGTGAGATCTATGCGATATGGCCGAGAAATGTAATTTTGATGTTAACTCCCAAACCGCTGCGCAGAAGTCAACCAAACTTCACCCAATAGTGTATTGTATCACAATCTAGTAGTTACATTTGAAAATTTTGTTCTAGGAAATTTTGTTTGAGCGCAATCATCAAACTTAATTAAAAAAGTCATTTAAGCCTTTTCACAGTGAGATCTATGCGATATGGCCGAGAAATGTAATTTTGATGTTAACTCCCAAACCGCTGCGCAGAAGTCAACCAAACTTCACCCATTAGTGTATTGTATCACAATCTAGTAGTTACATGTGAAAATTTGGTTCTAGGACATTTGATTTGAGCGCAATCCTCAAACTTAGGTCAAAAAAGCCATTTAAGCCTTTTCACAGTGAGATCTATGCGATATGGCCGAGAAATGTAATTTTGATGTTAACTCCCAAACCGCTGCGCAGAAGTCAACCAAACTTCACCCAATAGTGTATTGTATCACATTCTAGTAGTTACATTTGAAAATTTCGTTCTAGGACATTTGGTTTGAGCGCAATCATTAAACTTAGGTCAAAAAAGCCATTTAAGCCTTTTCACAGTGAGATCTATGCGATATGGCCGAGAAATGTAATTTTGATGTTAACTCCCAAACCGCTGCGCAGAAGTCAACTAAACTTCACCCAATAGTGTATTGTATCACATTCTAGTAGTTACATTTGAAAATTTCGTTCTAGGACATTTGGTTTGAGCGCAATCATTAAACTTAATTAAAAAAGTCATTTAAGCCTTTTCACAGTGAGATCTATGCGATATGGCCGAGAAATGTAATTTTGATGTTAACTCCCAAACCGCTGCGCAGAAGTCAACCAAACTTCACCCATTAGTGTATTGTATCACAATCTAGTAATTACATGTGGAAATTTGGTTCTAGGACATTTGATTTGAGCGCAATCCTCAAACTTAGGTCAAAAAAGCCATTTAAGCCTTTTCACAGTGAGATCTATGCGATATGGCCGAGAAATGTAATTTTGATGTTAACTCCAAAACCGCTGCGCAGAAGTCAACCAAACTTCACCCAATAGTGTATTGTATCACAATCTAGTAGTTACATTTGAAAATTTTGTTCTATGACATTTTGTTTGAACGCAATCATCAAACTTAATTAAAAAAGTCATTTAAGCCTTTTCACAGTGAGATCTATGCGATATGGCCGAGAAATGTAATTTTGATGTTAACTCCCAAACCGCTGCGCAGAAGTCAACCAAACTTCACCCAATAGTGTATTGTATCACAATCTAGTAGTTACATTTGGAAATTTGGTTCTTGGACATTTGATTTGAGCGCAATCCTCAAACTTAGGTCAAAAAAGCCATTTAAGCCTTTTCACAGTGAGATCTATGCGATATGGCCGAGAAATGTAATTTTGATGTTAACTCCCAAACCGCTGCGCAGAAGTCAACCAAACTTCACCCAATAGTGTATTGTATCACAATCTAGTAGTTACATTTGAAAATTTTGTTCTAGGACATTTTGTTTGAACGCAATCATCAAACTTAATTAAAAAAGTCATTTAAGCCTTTTCACAGTGAGATCTATGCGATATGGCCGAGAAATGTAATTTTGATGTTAACTCCCAAACCGCTGCGCAGAAGTCAACCAAACTTCACCCAATAGTGTATTGTATCACATTCTAGTAGTTACATTTGAAAATTTCGTTCTAGGACATTTGGTTTGAGCGCAATCATTAAACTTAGGTCAAAAAAGCCATTTAAGCCTTTTCACAGTGAGATCTATGCGATATGGCCGAGAAATGTAATTTTGATGTTAACTCCCAAACCGCTGCGCAGAAGTCAACCAAACTTCACCCAATAGTGTATTGTATCACAATCTAGTAGTTACATTTGAAAATTTTGTTCTAGGAAATTTTGTTTGAGCGCAATCATCAAACTTAATTAAAAAAGTCATTTAAGCCTTTTCACAGTGAGATCTATGCGATATGGCCGAGAAATGTAATTTTGATGTTAACTCCCAAACCGCTGCGCAGAAGTCAACCAAACTTCACCCATTAGTGTATTGAATCACAATCTAGTAGTTACATGTGAAAATTTAGTTCTAGGACATTTGATTTGAGCGCAATCCTCAAACTTAGGTCAAAAAAGCCATTTAAGCCTTTTCACAGTGAGATCTATGCGATATGGCCGAGAAATGTAATTTTGATGTTAACTCCCAAACCGCTGCGCAGAAGTCAACCAAACTTCACCCAATAGTGTATTGTATCACATTCTAGTAGTTACATTTGAAAATTTCGTTCTAGGACATTTGGTTTGAGCGCAATCATTAAACTTAGGTCAAAAAAGCCATTTAAGCCTTTTCACAGTGAGATCTATGCGATATGGCTGAGAAATGTAATTTTGATGTTAACTCCCAAACCGCTGCGCAGAAGTCAACTAAACTTCACCCAATAGTGTATTGTATCACATTCTAGTAGTTACATTTGAAAATTTCGTTCTAGGACATTTGGTTTGAGCGCAATCATTAAACTTAATTAAAAAAGTCATTTAAGCCTTTTCACAGTGAGATCTATGCGATATGGCCGAGAAATGTAATTTTGATGTTAACTCCCAAACCGCTGCGCAGAAGTCAACCAAACTTCACCCATTAGTGTATTGTATCACAATCTAGTAATTACATGTGGAAATTTGGTTCTAGGACATTTGATTTGAGCGCAATCCTCAAACTTAGGTCAAAAAAGCCATTTAAGCCTTTTCACAGTGAGATCTATGCGATATGGCCGAGAAATGTAATTTTGATGTTAACTCCCAAACCGCTGCGCAGAAGTCAACCAAATTTCACCCAATAGTGTATTGTATCACAATCTAGTAGTTACATTTGAAAATTTTGTTCTATGACATTTTGTTTGAACGCAATCATCAAACTTAATTAAAAAAGTCATTTAAGCCTTTTCACAGTGAGATCTATGCGATATGGCCGAGAAATGTAATTTTGATGTTAACTCCCAAACCGCTGCGCAGAAGTCAACCAAACTTCACCCATTAGTGTATTGTATCACAATCTAGTAGTTACATGTGGAAATTTGGTTATTGGACATTTGGTTTGAGCGCAATCATTAAACTTAGGTCAAAAAAGCCATTTAAGCCTTTTCACAGTGAGATCTATGCGATATGGCCGAGAAATGTAATTTTGATGTTAACTCCCAAACCGCTGCGCAGAAGTCAACTAAACTTCACCCAATAGTGTATTGTATCACAATCTAGTAGTTACATTTGAAAATTTTGTTCTAGGAAATTTTGTTTGAGCGCAATCATCAAACTTAATTAAAAAAGTCATTTAAGCCTTTTCACAGTGAGATCTATGCGATATGGCCGAGAAATGTAATTTTGATGTTAACTCCCAAACCTCTGCGCAGAAGTCAACCAAACTTCACCCATTAGTGTATTGTATCACAATCTAGTAGTTACATGTGGAAATTTGGTTCTAGGACATTTGATTTGAGCGCAATCCTCAAACTTAGGTCAAAAAAGCCATTTAAGCCTTTTCACAGTGAGATCTATGCGATATGGCCGAGAAATGTAATTTTGATGTTAACTCCCAAACCGCTGCGCAGAAGTCAACCAAACTTCACCCAATAGTGTATTGTATCACAATCTAGTAGTTACATTTGGAAATTTGGTTCTTGGACATTTGATTTGAGCGCAATCCTCAAACTTAGGTCAAAAAAGCCATTTAAGCCTTTTCACAGTGAGATCTATGCGATATGGCCGAGAAATGTAATTTTGATGTTAACTCCCAAACCGCTGCGCAGAAGTCAACCAAACTTCACCCATTAGTGTATTGTATCACAATCTAGTAATTACATGTGGAAATTTGGTTCTAGGACATTTGATTTGAGCGCAATCCTCAAACTTAGGTCAAAAAAGCCATTTAAGCCTTTTCACAGTGAGATCTATGCGATATGGCCGAGAAATGTAATTTTGATGTTAACTCCCAAACCGCTGCGCAGAAGTCAACCAAACTTCACCCAATAGTGTATTGTATCACATTCTAGTAGTTACATTTGAAAATTTCGTTCTAGGACATTTGGTTTGAGCGCAATCTTTAAACTTAGGTCAAAAAAGCCATTTAAGCCTTTTCACAGTGAGATCTATGCGATATGGCCGAGAAATGTAATTTTGATGTTAACTCCCAAACCGCTGCGCAGAAGTCAACCAAACTTCACCCAATAGTGTATTGTATCACAATCTAGTAGTTACATTTGAAAATTTTGTTCTATGACATTTTGTTTGAACGCAATCATCAAACTTAATTAAAAAAGTCATTTAAGCCTTTTCACAGTGAGATCTATGCGATATGGCCGAGAAATGTAATTTTGATGTTAACTCCCAAACCGCTGCGCAGAAGTCAACCAAACTTCACCCATTAGTGTATTGTATCACAATCTAGTAGTTACATGTGGAAATTTGGTTATTGGACATTTGGTTTGAGCGCAATCATTAAACTTAGGTCAAAAAAGCCATTTAAGCCTTTTCACAGTGAGATCTATGCGATATGGCCGAGAAATGTAATTTTGATGTTAACTCCCAAACCGCTGCGCAGAAGTCAACTAAACTTCACCCAATAGTGTATTGTATCACAATCTAGTAGTTACATTTGAAAATTTTGTTCTAGGAAATTTTGTTTGAGCGCAATCATCAAACTTAATTAAAAAAGTCATTTAAGCCTTTTCACAGTGAGATCTATGCGATATGGCCGAGAAATGTAATTTTGATGTTAACTCCCAAACCTCTGCGCAGAAGTCAACCAAACTTCACCCATTAGTGTATTGTATCACAATCTAGTAGTTACATGTGGAAATTTGGTTCTAGGACATTTGATTTGAGCGCAATCCTCAAACTTAGGTCAAAAAAGCCATTTAAGCCTTTTCACAGTGAGATCTATGCGATATGGCCGAGAAATGTAATTTTGATGTTAACTCCCAAACCGCTGCGCAGAAGTCAACCAAACTTCACCCAATAGTGTATTGTATCACAATCTAGTAGTTACATTTGGAAATTTGGTTCTTGGACATTTGATTTGAGCGCAATCCTCAAACTTAGGTCAAAAAAGCCATTTAAGCCTTTTCACAGTGAGATCTATGCGATATGGCCGAGAAATGTAATTTTGATGTTAACTCCCAAACCGCTGCGCAGAAGTCAACCAAACTTCACCCATTAGTGTATTGTATCACAATCTAGTAATTACATGTGGAAATTTGGTTCTAGGACATTTGATTTGAGCGCAATCCTCAAACTTAGGTCAAAAAAGCCATTTAAGCCTTTTCACAGTGAGATCTATGCGATATGGCCGAGAAATGTAATTTTGATGTTAACTCCCAAACCGCTGCGCAGAAGTCAACCAAACTTCACCCAATAGTGTATTGTATCACATTCTAGTAGTTACATTTGAAAATTTCGTTCTAGGACATTTGGTTTGAGCGCAATCTTTAAACTTAGGTCAAAAAAGCCATTTAAGCCTTTTCACAGTGAGATCTATGCGATATGGCCGAGAAATGTAATTTTGATGTTAACTCCCAAACCGCTGCGCAGAAGTCAACCAAACTTCACCCAATAGTGTATTGTATCACAATCTAGTAGTTACATTTGAAAAATTTGTTCTAGGACATTTAGTTTGAACGCAATCATCAAACTTAATTAAAAAAGTCATTTAAGCCTTTTCACAGTGAGATCTATGCGATATGGCCGAGAAATGTAATTTTGATGTTAACTCCCAAACCGCTGCGCAGAAGTCAACCAAACTTCACCCAATAGTGTATTGTATCACAATCTAGTAGTTACATTTGGAAATTTGGTTCTTGGACATTTGATTTGAGCGCAATCCTCAAACTTAGGTCAAAAAAGCCATTTAAGCCTTTTCACAGTGAGATCTATGCGATATGGCCGAGAAATGTAATTTTGATGTTAACTCCCAAACCGCTGCGCAGAAGTCAACCAAACTTCACCCAATAGTGTATTGTATCACAATCTAGTAGTTACATTTGAAAATTTTGTTCTAGGACATTTTGTTTGAACGCAATCATCAAACTTAATTAAAAAAGTCATTTAAGCCTTTTCACAGTGAGATCTATGCGATATGGCCGAGAAATGTAATTTTGATGTTAACTCCCAAACCGCTGCGCAGAAGTCAACCAAACTTCACCCAATAGTGTATTGTATCACATTCTAGTAGTTACATTTGAAAATTTCGTTCTAGGACATTTGGTTTGAGCGCAATCATTAAACTTAGGTCAAAAAAGCCATTTAAGCCTTTTCACAGTGAGATCTATGCGATATGGCCGAGAAATGTAATTTTGATGTTAACTCCCAAACCGCTGCGCAGAAGTCAACCAAACTTCACCCAATAGTGTATTGTATCACAATCTAGTAGTTACATTTGAAAATTTTGTTCTAGGAAATTTTGTTTGAGCGCAATCATCAAACTTAATTAAAAAAGTCATTTAAGCCTTTTCACAGTGAGATCTATGCGATATGGCCGAGAAATGTAATTTTGATGTTAACTCCCAAACCGCTGCGCAGAAGTCAACCAAACTTCACCCATTAGTGTATTGTATCACAATCTAGTAGTTACATGTGAAAATTTGGTTCTAGGACATTTGATTTGAGCGCAATCCTCAAACTTAGGTCAAAAAAGCCATTTAAGCCTTTTCACAGTGAGATCTATGCGATATGGCCGAGAAATGTAATTTTGATGTTAACTCCCAAACCGCTGCGCAGAAGTCAACCAAACTTCACCCATTAGTGTATTGTATCACAATCTAGTAGTTACATGTGGAAATTTGGTTATTGGACATTTGGTTTGAGCGCAATCATTAAACTTAGGTCAAAAAAGCCATTTAAGCCTTTTCACAGTGAGATCTATGCGATATGGCCGAGAAATGTAATTTTGATGTTAACTCCCAAACCGCTGCGCAGAAGTCAACCAAACTTCACCCAATAGTGTATTGTATCACATTCTAGTAGTTACATTTGAAAATTTCGTTCTAGGACATTTGGTTTGAGCGCAATCATTAAACTTAGGTCAAAAAAGCCATTTAAGCCTTTTCACAGTGAGATCTATGCGATATGGCCGAGAAATGTAATTTTGATGTTAACTCCCAAACCGCTGCGCAGAAGTCAACTAAACTTCACCCAATAGTGTATTGTATCACATTCTAGTAGTTACATTTGAAAATTTCGTTCTAGGACATTTGGTTTGAGCGCAATCATTAAACTTAATTAAAAAAGTCATTTAAGCCTTTTCACAGTGAGATCTATGCGATATGGCCGAGAAATGTAATTTTGATGTTAACTCCCAAACCGCTGCGCAGAAGTCAACCAAACTTCACCCATTAGTGTATTGTATCACAATCTAGTAATTACATGTGGAAATTTGGTTCTAGGACATTTGATTTGAGCGCAATCCTCAAACTTAGGTCAAAAAAGCCATTTAAGCCTTTTCACAGTGAGATCTATGCGATATGGCCGAGAAATGTAATTTTGATGTTAACTCCCAAACCGCTGCGCAGAAGTCAACCAAACTTCACCCAATAGTGTATTGTATCAAAATCTAGTAGTTACATTTGAAAATTTTGTTCTATGACATTTTGTTTGAACGCAATCATCAAACTTAATTAAAAAAGTCATTTAAGCCTTTTCACAGTGAGATCTATGCGATATGGCCGAGAAATGTAATTTTGATGTTAACTCCCAAACCGCTGCGCAGAAGTCAACCAAACTTCACCCAATAGTGTATTGTATCACAATCTAGTAGTTACATTTGGAAATTTGGTTCTTAGACATTTGATTTGAGCGCAATCCTCAAACTTAGGTCAAAAAAGCCATTTAAGCCTTTTCACAGTGAGATCTATGCGATATGGCCGAGAAATGTAATTTTGATGTTAACTCCCAAACCGCTGCGCAGAAGTCAACCAAACTTCACCCAATAGTGTATTGTATCACAATCTAGTAGTTACATTTGAAAATTTTGTTCTAGGACATTTTGTTTGAACGCAATCATCAAACTTAATTAAAAAAGTCATTTAAGCCTTTTCACAGTGAGATCTATGCGATATGGCCGAGAAATGTAATTTTGATGTTAACTCCCAAACCGCTGCGCAGAAGTCAACCAAACTTCACCCAATAGTGTATTGTATCACATTCTAGTAGTTACATTTGAAAATTTCGTTCTAGGACATTTGGTTTGAGCGCAATCATTAAACTTAGGTCAAAAAAGCCATTTAAGCCTTTTCACAGTGAGATCTATGCGATATGGCCGAGAAATGTAATTTTGATGTTAACTCCCAAACCGCTGCGCAGAAGTCAACCAAACTTCACCCAATAGTGTATTGTATCACAATCTAGTAGTTACATTTGAAAATTTTGTTCTAGGAAATTTTGTTTGAGCGCAATCATCAAACTTAATTAAAAAAGTCATTTAAGCCTTTTCACAGTGAGATCTATGCGATATGGCCGAGAAATGTAATTTTGATGTTAACTCCCAAACCGCTGCGCAGAAGTCAACCAAACTTCACCCATTAGTGTATTGTATCACAATCTAGTAGTTACATGTGAAAATTTGGTTCTAGGACATTTGATTTGAGCGCAATCCTCAAACTTAGGTCAAAAAAGCCATTTAAGCCTTTTCACAGTGAGATCTATGCGATATGGCCGAGAAATGTAATTTTGATGTTAACTCCCAAACCGCTGCGCAGAAGTCAACCAAACTTCACCCAATAGTGTATTGTATCACATTCTAGTAGTTACATTTGAAAATTTCGTTCTAGGACATTTGGTTTGAGCGCAATCATTAAACTTAGGTCAAAAAAGCCATTTAAGCCTTTTCACAGTGAGATCTATGCGATATGGCCGAGAAATGTAATTTTGATGTTAACTCCCAAACCGCTGCGCAGAAGTCAACTAAACTTCACCCAATAGTGTATTGTATCACATTCTAGTAGTTACATTTGAAAATTTCGTTCTAGGACATTTGGTTTGAGCGCAATCATTAAACTTAATTAAAAAAGTCATTTAAGCCTTTTCACAGTGAGATCTATGCGATATGGCCGAGAAATGTAATTTTGATGTTAACTCCCAAACCGCTGCGCAGAAGTCAACCAAACTTCACCCATTAGTGTATTGTATCACAATCTAGTAATTACATGTGGAAATTTGGTTCTAGGACATTTGATTTGAGCGCAATCCTCAAACTTAGGTCAAAAAAGCCATTTAAGCCTTTTCACAGTGAGATCTATGCGATATGGCCGAGAAATGTAATTTTGATGTTAACTCCCAAACCGCTGCGCAGAAGTCAACCAAATTTCACCCAATAGTGTATTGTATCACAATCTAGTAGTTACATTTGAAAATTTTGTTCTATGACATTTTGTTTGAACGCAATCATCAAACTTAATTAAAAAAGTCATTTAAGCCTTTTCACAGTGAGATCTATGCGATATGGCCGAGAAATGTAATTTTGATGTTAACTCCCAAACCGCTGCGCAGAAGTCAACCAAACTTCACCCATTAGTGTATTGTATCACAATCTAGTAGTTACATGTGGAAATTTGGTTATTGGACATTTGGTTTGAGCGCAATCATTAAACTTAGGTCAAAAAAGCCATTTAAGCCTTTTCACAGTGAGATCTATGCGATATGGCCGAGAAATGTAATTTTGATGTTAACTCCCAAACCGCTGCGCAGAAGTCAACTAAACTTCACCCAATAGTGTATTGTATCACAATCTAGTAGTTACATTTGAAAATTTTGTTCTAGGAAATTTTGTTTGAGCGCAATCATCAAACTTAATTAAAAAAGTCATTTAAGCCTTTTCACAGTGAGATCTATGCGATATGGCCGAGAAATGTAATTTTGATGTTAACTCCCAAACCTCTGCGCAGAAGTCAACCAAACTTCACCCATTAGTGTATTGTATCACAATCTAGTAGTTACATGTGGAAATTTGGTTCTAGGACATTTGATTTGAGCGCAATCCTCAAACTTAGGTCAAAAAAGCCATTTAAGCCTTTTCACAGTGAGATCTATGCGATATGGCCGAGAAATGTAATTTTGATGTTAACTCCCAAACCGCTGCGCAGAAGTCAACCAAACTTCACCCAATAGTGTATTGTATCACAATCTAGTAGTTACATTTGGAAATTTGGTTCCTGGACATTTGATTTGAGCGCAATCCTCAAACTTAGGTCAAAAAAGCCATTTAAGCCTTTTCACAGTGAGATCTATGCGATATGGCCGAGAAATGTAATTTTGATGTTAACTCCCAAACCGCTGCGCAGAAGTCAACCAAACTTCACCCAATAGTGTATTGTATCACAATCTAGTAGTTACATTTGAAAATTTTGTTCTAGGACATTTTGTTTGAACGCAATCATCAAACTTAATTAAAAAAGTCATTTAAGCCTTTTCACAGTGAGATCTATGCGATATGGCCGAGAAATGTAATTTTGATGTTAACTCCCAAACCGCTGCGCAGAAGTCAACCAAACTTCACCCAATAGTGTATTGTATCACATTCTAGTAGTTACATTTGAAAAATTTGTTCTAGGACATTTTGTTTGAACGCAATCATCAAACTTAATTAAAAAAGTCATTTAAGCCTTTTCACAGTGAGATCTATGCGATATGGCCGAGAAATGTAATTTTGATGTTAACTCCCAAACCGCTGCGCAGAAGTCAACCAAACTTCACCCAATAGTGTATTGTATCACAATCTAGTAGTTACATTTGGAAATTTGGTTCTTGGACATTTGATTTGAGAGCAATCCTCAAACTTAGGTCAAAAAAGCCATTTAAGCCTTTTCACAGTGAGATCTATGCGATATGGCCGAGAAATGTAATTTTGATGTTAACTCCCAAACCGCTGCGCAGAAGTCAACCAAACTTCACCCAATAGTGTATTGTATCACAATCTAGTAGTTACATTTGAAAATTTTGTTCTAGGACATTTTGTTTGAACGCAATCATCAAACTTAATTAAAAAAGTCATTTAAGCCTTTTCACAGTGAGATCTATGCGATATAACCGAGAAATGTAATTTTGATGTTAACTCCCAAACCGCTGCGCAGAAGGCAACCAAACTTCACCCAATAGTGTATTGTATCACATTCTAGTAGGTACATTTGAAAATTTCGTTCTAGGACATTTGGTTTGAGCGCAATCATTAAACTTAGGTCAAAAAAGCCATTTAAGCCTTTTCACAGTGAGATCTATGCGATATGGCCGAGAAATGTAATTTTGATGTTAACTCCCAAACCGCTGCGCAGAAGTCAACCAAACTTCACCCAATAGTGTATTGTATCACAATCTAGTAGTTACATTTGAAAATTTTGTTCTAGGAAATTTTGTTTGAGCGCAATCATCAAACTTAATTAAAAAAGTCATTTAAGCCTTTTCACAGTGAGATCTATGCGATATGGCCGAGAAATGTAATTTTGATGTTAACTCCTAAAACCGCTGCGCAGAAGTCAACCAAACTTCACCCATTAGTGTATTGTATCACAATCTAGTAGTTACATGTGAAAATTTGGTTCTAGGACATTTGATTTGAGCGCAATCCTCAAACTTAGGTCAAAAAAGCCATTTAAGCCTTTTCACAGTGAGATCTATGCGATATGGCCGAGAAATGTAATTTTGATGTTAACTCCCAAACCGCTGCGCAGAGGTCAACCAAACTTCACCCAATAGTGTATTGTATCACATTCTAGTAGTTACATTTGAAAATTTCGTTCTAGGACATTTGGTTTGAGCGCAATCATTAAACTTAGGTCAAAAAAGCCATTTAAGCCTTTTCACAGTGAGATCTATGCGATATGGCCGAGAAATGTAATTTTGATGTTAACTCCCAAACCGCTGCGCAGAAGTCAACTAAACTTCACCCAATAGTGTATTGTATCACATTCTAGTAGTTACATTTGAAAATTTTGTTCTATGACATTTTGTTTGAACGCAATCATCAAACTTAATTAAAAAAGTCATTTAAGCCTTTTCACAGTGAGATCTATGCGATATGGCCGAGAAATGTAATTTTGATGTTAACTCCCAAACCGCTGCGCAGAAGTCAACCAAACTTCACCCATTAGTGTATTGTATCACAATCTAGTAGTTACATGTGGAAATTTGGTTATTGGACATTTGGTTTGAGCGCAATCATTAAACTTAGGTCAAAAAAGCCATTTAAGCCTTTTCACAGTGAGATCTATGCGATATGGCCGAGAAATGTAATTTTGATGTTAACTCCCAAACCGCTGCGCAGAAGTCAACCAAACTTCACCCAATAGTGTATTGTATCACAATCTAGTAGTTACATTTGAAAATTTTGTTCTAGGAAATTTTGTTTGAGCGCAATCATCAAACTTAATTAAAAAAGTCATTTAAGCCTTTTCACAGTGAGATCTATACGATATGGCCGAGAAATGTAATTTTGATGTTAACTCCCAAACCTCTGCGCAGAAGTCAACCAAACTTCACCCATTAGTGTATTGTATCACAATCTAGTAGTTACATGTAGAAATTTGGTTCTAGGACATTTGATTTGAGCGCAATCCTCAAACTTAGGTCAAAAAAGCCATTTAAGCCTTTTCACAGTGAGATCTATGCGATATGGCCGAGAAATGTAATTTTGATGTTAACTCCCAAACCGCTGCGCAGAAGTAAACCAAACTTCACCCATTAGTGTATTGTATCGCAATCTAGTAGTTACATGTGGAAATTTGGTTCTAGGACATTTGATTTGAGCGCAATCCTCAAACTTAGGTCAAAAAAGCCATTTAAGCCTTTTCACAGTGAGATCTATGCGATATGGCCGAGAAATGTAATTTTGATGTTAACTCCCAAACCGCTGCGCAGAAGTCAACCAAACTTCACCCAATAGTGTATTGTATCACAATCTAGTAGTTACATTTGGAAATTTGGTTCTTAGACATTTGATTTGAGCGCAATCCTCAAACTTAGGTCAAAAAAGCCATTTAAGCCTTTTCACAGTGAGATCTATGCGATATGGCCGAGAAATGTAATTTTGATGTTAACTCCCAAACCGCTGCGCAGAAGTCAACCAAACTTCACCCAATAGTGTATTGTATCACAATCTAGTAGTTACATTTGAAAATTTTGTTCTAGGACATTTTGTTTGAACGCAATCATCAAACTTAATTAAAAAAGTCATTTAAGCCTTTTCACAGTGAGATCTATGCGATATGGCCGAGAAATGTAATTTTGATGTTAACTCCCAAACCGCCTCGCAGAAGTCAACCAAACTTCACCCATTAGTGTATTGTATCACAATCTAGTAGTTACATGTGGAAATTTCGTTCTAGGACATTTGGTTTGAGCGCAATCATTAAACTTAGGTCAAAAAAGCCATTTAAGCCTTTTCACAGTGAGATCTATGCGATATGGCCGAGAAATGTAATTTTGATGTTAACTCCCAAACCGCTGCGCAGAAGTCAACCAAACTTCACCCAATAGTGTATTGTATCACAATCTAGTAGTTACATTTGAAAATTTTGTTCTAGGAAATTTTGTTTGAGCGCAATCATCAAACTTAATTAAAAAAGTCATTTAAGCCTTTTCACAGTGAGATCTATGCGATATGGCCGAGAAATGTAATTTTGATGTTAACTCCTAAAACCGCTGCGCAGAAGTCAACCAAACTTCACCCATTAGTGTATTGTATCACAATCTAGTAGTTACATGTGAAAATTTGGTTCTAGGACATTTGATTTGAGCGCAATCCTCAAACTTAGGTCAAAAAAGCCATTTAAGCCTTTTCACAGTGAGATCTATGCGATATGGCCGAGAAATGTAATTTTGATGTTAACTCCCAAACCGCTGCGCAGAGGTCAACCAAACTTCACCCAATAGTGTATTGTATCACATTCTAGTAGTTACATTTGAAAATTTCGTTCTAGGACATTTGGTTTGAGCGCAATCATTAAACTTAGGTCAAAAAAGCCATTTAAGCCTTTTCACAGTGAGATCTATGCGATATGGCCGAGAAATGTAATTTTGATGTTAACTCCCAAACCGCTGCGCAGAAGTCAACTAAACTTCACCCAATAGTGTATTGTATCACATTCTAGTAGTTACATTTGAAAATTTTGTTCTATGACATTTTGTTTGAACGCAATCATCAAACTTAATTAAAAAAGTCATTTAAGCCTTTTCACAGTGAGATCTATGCGATATGGCCGAGAAATGTAATTTTGATGTTAACTCCCAAACCGCTGCGCAGAAGTCAACCAAACTTCACCCATTAGTGTATTGTATCACAATCTAGTAGTTACATGTGGAAATTTGGTTATTGGACATTTGGTTTGAGCGCAATCATTAAACTTAGGTCAAAAAAGCCATTTAAGCCTTTTCACAGTGAGATCTATGCGATATGGCCGAGAAATGTAATTTTGATGTTAACTCCCAAACCGCTGCGCAGAAGTCAACCAAACTTCACCCAATAGTGTATTGTATCACAATCTAGTAGTTACATTTGAAAATTTTGTTCTAGGAAATTTTGTTTGAGCGCAATCATCAAACTTAATTAAAAAAGTCATTTAAGCCTTTTCACAGTGAGATCTATACGATATGGCCGAGAAATGTAATTTTGATGTTAACTCCCAAACCTCTGCGCAGAAGTCAACCAAACTTCACCCATTAGTGTATTGTATCACAATCTAGTAGTTACATGTAGAAATTTGGTTCTAGGACATTTGATTTGAGCGCAATCCTCAAACTTAGGTCAAAAAAGCCATTTAAGCCTTTTCACAGTGAGATCTATGCGATATGGCCGAGAAATGTAATTTTGATGTTAACTCCCAAACCGCTGCGCAGAAGTAAACCAAACTTCACCCATTAGTGTATTGTATCGCAATCTAGTAGTTACATGTGGAAATTTGGTTCTAGGACATTTGATTTGAGCGCAATCCTCAAACTTAGGTCAAAAAAGCCATTTAAGCCTTTTCACAGTGAGATCTATGCGATATGGCCGAGAAATGTAATTTTGATGTTAACTCCCAAACCGCTGCGCAGAAGTCAACCAAACTTCACCCAATAGTGTATTGTATCACAATCTAGTAGTTACATTTGGAAATTTGGTTCTTAGACATTTGATTTGAGCGCAATCCTCAAACTTAGGTCAAAAAAGCCATTTAAGCCTTTTCACAGTGAGATCTATGCGATATGGCCGAGAAATGTAATTTTGATGTTAACTCCCAAACCGCTGCGCAGAAGTCAACCAAACTTCACCCAATAGTGTATTGTATCACAATCTAGTAGTTACATTTGAAAATTTTGTTCTAGGACATTTTGTTTGAACGCAATCATCAAACTTAATTAAAAAAGTCATTTAAGCCTTTTCACAGTGAGATCTATGCGATATGGCCGAGAAATGTAATTTTGATGTTAACTCCCAAACCGCTGCGCAGAAGTCAACCAAACTTCACCCAATAGTGTATTGTATCACATTCTAGTAGTTACATTTGAAAATTTCGTTCTAGGACATTTGGTTTGAGCGCAATCATTAAACTTAGGTCAAAAAAGCCATTTAAGCCTTTTCACAGTGAGATCTATGCGATATGGCCGAGAAATGTAATTTTGATGTTAACTCCCAAACCGCTGCGCAGAAGTCAACCAAACTTCACCCAATAGTGTATTGTATCACAATCTAGTAGTTACATTTGAAAATTTTGTTCTAGGAAATTTTGTTTGAGCGCAATCATCAAACTTAATTAAAAAAGTCATTTAAGCCTTTTCACAGTGAGATCTATGCGATATGGCCGAGAAATGTAATTTTGATGTTAACTCCCAAACCGCTGCGCAGAAGTCAACCAAACTTCACCCATTAGTGTATTGTATCACAATCTAGTAGTTACATGTGAAAATTTGGTTCTAGGACATTTGATTTGAGCGCAATCCTCAAACTTAGGTCAAAAAAGCCATTTAAGCCTTTTCACAGTGAGATCTATGCGATATGGCCGAGAAATGTAATTTTGATGTTAACTCCCAAACCGCTGCGCAGAAGTCAACCAAACTTCACCCAATAGTGTATTGTATCACATTCTAGTAGTTACATTTGAAAATTTCGTTCTAGGACATTTGGTTTGAGCGCAATCATTAAACTTAGGTCAAAAAAGCCATTTAAGCCTTTTCACAGTGAGATCTATGCGATATGGCCGAGAAATGTAATTTTGATGTTAACTCCCAAACCGCTGCGCAGAAGTCAACTAAACTTCACCCAATAGTGTATTGTATCACATTCTAGTAGTTACATTTGAAAATTTCGTTCTAGGACATTTGGTTTGAGCGCAATCATTAAACTTAATTAAAAAAGTCATTTAAGCCTTTTCACAGTGAGATCTATGCGATATGGCCGAGAAATGTAATTTTGATGTTAACTCCCAAACCGCTGCGCAGAAGTCAACCAAACTTCACCCATTAGTGTATTGTATCACAATCTAGTAATTACATGTGGAAATTTGGTTCTAGGACATTTGATTTGAGCGCAATCCTCAAACTTAGGTCAAAAAAGCCATTTAAGCCTTTTCACAGTGAGATCTATGCGATATGGCCGAGAAATGTAATTTTGATGTTAACTCCCAAACCGCTGCGCAGAAGTCAACCAAATTTCACCCAATAGTGTATTGTATCACAATCTAGTAGTTACATTTGAAAATTTTGTTCTATGACATTTTGTTTGAACGCAATCATCAAACTTAATTAAAAAAGTCATTTAAGCCTTTTCACAGTGAGATCTATGCGATATGGCCGAGAAATGTAATTTTGATGTTAACTCCCAAACCGCTGCGCAGAAGTCAACCAAACTTCACCCATTAGTGTATTGTATCACAATCTAGTAGTTACATGTGGAAATTTGGTTATTGGACATTTGGTTTGAGCGCAATCATTAAACTTAGGTCAAAAAAGCCATTTAAGCCTTTTCACAGTGAGATCTATGCGATATGGCCGAGAAATGTAATTTTGATGTTAACTCCCAAACCGCTGCGCAGAAGTCAACTAAACTTCACCCAATAGTGTATTGTATCACAATCTAGTAGTTACATTTGAAAATTTTGTTCTAGGAAATTTTGTTTGAGCGCAATCATCAAACTTAATTAAAAAAGTCATTTAAGCCTTTTCACAGTGAGATCTATGCGATATGGCCGAGAAATGTAATTTTGATGTTAACTCCCAAACCTCTGCGCAGAAGTCAACCAAACTTCACCCATTAGTGTATTGTATCACAATCTAGTAGTTACATGTGGAAATTTGGTTCTAGGACATTTGATTTGAGCGCAATCCTCAAACTTAGGTCAAAAAAGCCATTTAAGCCTTTTCACAGTGAGATCTATGCGATATGGCCGAGAAATGTAATTTTGATGTTAACTCCCAAACCGCTGCGCAGAAGTCAACCAAACTTCACCCAATAGTGTATTGTATCACAATCTAGTAGTTACATTTGGAAATTTGGTTCCTGGACATTTGATTTGAGCGCAATCCTCAAACTTAGGTCAAAAAAGCCATTTAAGCCTTTTCACAGTGAGATCTATGCGATATGGCCGAGAAATGTAATTTTGATGTTAACTCCCAAACCGCTGCGCAGAAGTCAACCAAACTTCACCCAATAGTGTATTGTATCACAATCTAGTAGTTACATTTGAAAATTTTGTTCTAGGACATTTTGTTTGAACGCAATCATCAAACTTAATTAAAAAAGTCATTTAAGCCTTTTCACAGTGAGATCTATGCGATATGGCCGAGAAATGTAATTTTGATGTTAACTCCCAAACCGCTGCGCAGAAGTCAACCAAACTTCACCCAATAGTGTATTGTATCACATTCTAGTAGTTACATTTGAAAAATTTGTTCTAGGACATTTTGTTTGAACGCAATCATCAAACTTAATTAAAAAAGTCATTTAAGCCTTTTCACAGTGAGATCTATGCGATATGGCCGAGAAATGTAATTTTGATGTTAACTCCCAAACCGCTGCGCAGAAGTCAACCAAACTTCACCCAATAGTGTATTGTATCACAATCTAGTAGTTACATTTGGAAATTTGGTTCTTGGACATTTGATTTGAGCGCAATCCTCAAACTTAGGTCAAAAAAGCCATTTAAGCCTTTTCACAGTGAGATCTATGCGATATGGCCGAGAAATGTAATTTTGATGTTAACTCCCAAACCGCTGCGCAGAAGTCAACCAAACTTCACCCAATAGTGTATTGTATCACAATCTAGTAGTTACATTTGAAAATTTTGTTCTAGGACATTTTGTTTGAACGCAATCATCAAACTTAATTAAAAAAGTCATTTAAGCCTTTTCACAGTGAGATCTATGCGATATGGCCGAGAAATGTAATTTTGATGTTAACTCCCAAACCGCTGCGCAGAAGGCAACCAAACTTCACCCAATAGTGTATTGTATCACATTCTAGTAGTTACATTTGAAAATTTCGTTCTAGGACATTTGGTTTGAGCGCAATCATTAAACTTAGGTCAAAAAAGCCATTTAAGCCTTTTCACAGTGAGATCTATGCGATATGGCCGAGAAATGTAATTTTGATGTTAACTCCCAAACCGCTGCGCAGAAGTCAACCAAACTTCACCCAATAGTGTATTGTATCACAATCTAGTAGTTACATTTGAAAATTTTGTTCTAGGAAATTTTGTTTGAGCGCAATCATCAAACTTAATTAAAAAAGTCATTTAAGCCTTTTCACAGTGAGATCTATGCGATATGGCCGAGAAATGTAATTTTGATGTTAACTCCTAAAACCGCTGCGCAGAAGTCAACCAAACTTCACCCATTAGTGTATTGTATCACAATCTAGTAGTTACATGTGAAAATTTGGTTCTAGGACATTTGATTTGAGCGCAATCCTCAAACTTAGGTCAAAAAAGCCATTTAAGCCTTTTCACAGTGAGATCTATGCGATATGGCCGAGAAATGTAATTTTGATGTTAACTCCCAAACCGCTGCGCAGAGGTCAACCAAACTTCACCCAATAGTGTATTGTATCACATTCTAGTAGTTACATTTGAAAATTTCGTTCTAGGACATTTGGTTTGAGCGCAATCATTAAACTTAGGTCAAAAAAGCCATTTAAGCCTTTTCACAGTGAGATCTATGCGATATGGCCGAGAAATGTAATTTTGATGTTAACTCCCAAACCGCTGCGCAGAAGTCAACTAAACTTCACTCAATAGTGTATTGTATCACATTCTAGTAGTTACATTTGAAAATTTTGTTCTATGACATTTTGTTTGAACGCAATCATCAAACTTAATTAAAAAAGTCATTTAAGCCTTTTCACAGTGAGATCTATGCGATATGGCCGAGAAATGTAATTTTGATGTTAACTCCCAAACCGCTGCGCAGAAGTCAACCAAACTTCACCCATTAGTGTATTGTATCACAATCTAGTAGTTACATGTGGAAATTTGGTTATTGGACATTTGGTTTGAGCGCAATCATTAAACTTAGGTCAAAAAAGCCATTTAAGCCTTTTCACAGTGAGATCTATGCGATATGGCCGAGAAATGTAATTTTGATGTTAACTCCCAAACCGCTGCGCAGAAGTCAACCAAACTTCACCCAATAGTGTATTGTATCACAATCTAGTAGTTACATTTGAAAATTTTGTTCTAGGAAATTTTGTTTGAGCGCAATCATCAAACTTAATTAAAAAAGTCATTTAAGCCTTTTCACAGTGAGATCTATACGATATGGCCGAGAAATGTAATTTTGATGTTAACTCCCAAACCTCTGCGCAGAAGTCAACCAAACTTCACCCATTAGTGTATTGTATCACAATCTAGTAGTTACATGTAGAAATTTGGTTCTAGGACATTTGATTTGAGCGCAATCCTCAAACTTAGGTCAAAAAAGCCATTTAAGCCTTTTCACAGTGAGATCTATGCGATATGGCCGAGAAATGTAATTTTGATGTTAACTCCCAAACCGCTGCGCAGAAGTCAACCAAACTTCACCCAATAGTGTATTGTATCACATTCTAGTAGTTACATTTGAAAATTTCGTTCTAGGACATTTGGTTTGAGCGCAATCTTTAAACTTAGGTCAAAAAAGCCATTTAAGCCTTTTCACAGTGAGATCTATGCGATATGGCCGAGAAATGTAATTTTGATGTTAACTCCCAAACCGCTGCGCAGAAGTCAACCAAACTTCACCCAATAGTGTATTGTATCACAATCTAGTAGTTACATTTGAAAAATTTGTTCTAGGACATTTTGTTTGAACGCAATCATCAAACTTAATTAAAAAAGTCATTTAAGCCTTTTCACAGTGAGATCTATGCGATATGGCCGAGAAATGTAATTTTGATGTTAACTCCCAAACCGCTGCGCAGAAGTCAACCAAACTTCACCCAATAGTGTATTGTATCACAATCTAGTAGTTACATTTGGAAATTTGGTTCTTGGACATTTGATTTGAGCGCAATCCTCAAACTTAGGTCAAAAAAGCCATTTAAGCCTTTTCACAGTGAGATCTATGCGATATGGCCGAGAAATGTAATTTTGACGTTAACTCCCAAACCGCTGCGCAGAAGTCAACCAAACTTCACCCAATAGTGTATTGTATCACAATCTAGTAGTTACATTTGAAAATTTTGTTCTAGGACATTTTGTTTGAACGCAATCATCAAACTTAATTAAAAAAGTCATTTAAGCCTTTTCACAGTGAGATCTATGCGATATGGCCGAGAAATGTAATTTTGATGTTAACTCCCAAACCGCTGCGCAGAAGTCAACCAAACTTCACCCATTAGTGTATTGTATCACAATCTAGTAATTACATGTGGAAATTTGGTTCTAGGACATTTGATTTGAGCGCAATCCTCAAACTTAGGTCAAAAAAGCCATTTAAGCCTTTTCACAGTGAGATCTATGCGATATGGCCGAGAAATGTAATTTTGATGTTAACTCCCAAACCGCTGCGCAGAAGTCAACCAAACTTCACCCAATAGTGTATTGTATCACATTCTAGTAGTTACATTTGAAAATTTCGTTCTAGGACATTTGGTTTGAGCGCAATCTTTAAACTTAGGTCAAAAAAGCCATTTAAGCCTTTTCACAGTGAGATCTATGCGATATGGCCGAGAAATGTAATTTTGATGTTAACTCCCAAACCGCTGCGCAGAAGTCAACCAAACTTCACCCAATAGTGTATTGTATCACAATCTAGTAGTTACATTTGAAAATTTTGTTCTAGGACATTTTGTTTGAACGCAATCATCAAACTTAATTAAAAAAGTCATTTAAGCCTTTTCACAGTGAGATCTATGCGATATGGCCGAGAAATGTAATTTTGATGTTAACTCCCAAACCGCTGCGCAGAAGTCAACCAAACTTCACCCAATAGTGTATTGTATCACAATCTAGTAGTTACATTTGAAAATTTTGTTCTAGGACATTTTGTTTGAACGCAATCATCAAACTTAATTAAAAAAGTCATTTAAGCCTTTTCACGGTGAGATCTATGCGATATGGCCGAGAAATGTAATTTTAATGTTAACTCCCAAACCGCTGCGCAGAAGTCAACCAAACTTCACCCAATAGTGTATTGTATCACATTCTAGTAGTTACATTTGAAAATTTCGTTCTAGGACATTTGGTTTGAGCGCAATCATTAAACTTAGGTCAAAAAAGCCATTTAAGCCTTTTCACAGTGAGATCTATGCGATATGGCCGAGAAATGTAATTTTGATGTTAACTCCCAAACCGCTGCGCAGAAGTCAACCAAACTTCACCCAATAGTGTATTGTATCACAATCTAGTAGTTACATTTGAAAATTTTGTTCTATGACATTTTGTTTGAACGCAATCATCAAACTTAATTAAAAAAGTCATTTAAGCCTTTTCACAGTGAGATCTATGCGATATGGCCGAGAAATGTAATTTTGATGTTAACTCCCAAACCGCTGCGCAGAAGTCAACCAAACTTCACCCATTAGTGTATTGTATCACAATCTAGTAGTTACATGTGGAAATTTGGTTATTGGACATTTGGTTTGAGCGCAATCATTAAACTTAGGTCAAAAAAGCCATTTAAGCCTTTTCACAGTGAGATCTATGCGATATGGCCGAGAAATGTAATTTTGATGTTAACTCCCAAACCGCTGCGCAGAAGTCAACCAAACTTCACCCAATAGTGTATTGTATCACAATCTAGTAGTTACATTTGAAAATTTTGTTCTAGGAAATTTTGTTTGAGCGCAATCATCAAACTTAATTAAAAAAGTCATTTAAGCCTTTTCACAGTGAGATCTATACGATATGGCCGAGAAATGTAATTTTGATGTTAACTCCCAAACCGCTGCGCAGAGGTCAACCAAACTTCACCCAATAGTGTATTGTATCACATTCTAGTAGTTACATTTGAAAATTTCGTTCTAGGACATTTGGTTTGAGCGCAATCATTAAACTTAGGTCAAAAAAGCCATTTAAGCCTTTTCACAGTGAGATCTATGCGATATGGCCGAGAAATGTAATTTTGATGTTAACTCCCAAACCGCTGCGCAGAAGTCAACTAAACTTCACCCAATAGTGTATTGTATCACATTCTAGTAGTTACATTTGAAAATTTTGTTCTATGACATTTTGTTTGAACGCAATCATCAAACTTAATTAAAAAAGTCATTTAAGCCTTTTCACAGTGAGATCTATGCGATATGGCCGAGAAATGTAATTTTGATGTTAACTCCCAAACCGCTGCGCAGAAGTCAACCAAACTTCACCCATTAGTGTATTGTATCACAATCTAGTAGTTACATGTGGAAATTTGGTTATTGGACATTTGGTTTGAGCGCAATCATTAAACTTAGGTCAAAAAAGCCATTTAAGCCTTTTCACAGTGAGATCTATGCGATATGGCCGAGAAATGTAATTTTGATGTTAACTCCCAAACCGCTGCGCAGAAGTCAACCAAACTTCACCCAATAGTGTATTGTATCACAATCTAGTAGTTACATTTGAAAATTTTGTTCTAGGAAATTTTGTTTGAGCGCAATCATCAAACTTAATTAAAAAAGTCATTTAAGCCTTTTCACAGTGAGATCTATACGATATGGCCGAGAAATGTAATTTTGATGTTAACTCCCAAACCTCTGCGCAGAAGTCAACCAAACTTCACCCATTAGTGTATTGTATCACAATCTAGTAGTTACATGTAGAAATTTGGTTCTAGGACATTTGATTTGAGCGCAATCCTCAAACTTAGGTCAAAAAAGCCATTTAAGCCTTTTCACAGTGAGATCTATGCGATATGGCCGAGAAATGTAATTTTGATGTTAACTCCCAAACCGCTGCGCAGAAGTCAACCAAACTTCACCCAATAGTGTATTGTATCACATTCTAGTAGTTACATTTGAAAATTTCGTTCTAGGACATTTGGTTTGAGCGCAATCTTTAAACTTAGGTCAAAAAAGCCATTTAAGCCTTTTCACAGTGAGATCTATGCGATATGGCCGAGAAATGTAATTTTGATGTTAACTCCCAAACCGCTGCGCAGAAGTCAACCAAACTTCACCCAATAGTGTATTGTATCACAATCTAGTAGTTACATTTGAAAAATTTGTTCTAGGACATTTTGTTTGAACGCAATCATCAAACTTAATTAAAAAAGTCATTTAAGCCTTTTCACAGTGAGATCTATGCGATATGGCCGAGAAATGTAATTTTGATGTTAACTCCCAAACCGCTGCGCAGAAGTCAACCAAACTTCACCCAATAGTGTATTGTATCACAATCTAGTAGTTACATTTGGAAATTTGGTTCTTGGACATTTGATTTGAGCGCAATCCTCAAACTTAGGTCAAAAAAGCCATTTAAGCCTTTTCACAGTGAGATCTATGCGATATGGCCGAGAAATGTAATTTTGACGTTAACTCCCAAACCGCTGCGCAGAAGTCAACCAAACTTCACCCAATAGTGTATTGTATCACAATCTAGTAGTTACATTTGAAAATTTTGTTCTAGGACATTTTGTTTGAACGCAATCATCAAACTTAATTAAAAAAGTCATTTAAGCCTTTTCACAGTGAGATCTATGCGATATGGCCGAGAAATGTAATTTTGATGTTAACTCCCAAACCGCTGCGCAGAAGTCAACCAAACTTCACCCATTAGTGTATTGTATCACAATCTAGTAATTACATGTGGAAATTTGGTTCTAGGACATTTGATTTGAGCGCAATCCTCAAACTTAGGTCAAAAAAGCCATTTAAGCCTTTTCACAGTGAGATCTATGCGATATGGCCGAGAAATGTAATTTTGATGTTAACTCCCAAACCGCTGCGCAGAAGTCAACCAAACTTCACCCAATAGTGTATTGTATCACATTCTAGTAGTTACATTTGAAAATTTCGTTCTAGGACATTTGGTTTGAGCGCAATCTTTAAACTTAGGTCAAAAAAGCCATTTAAGCCTTTTCACAGTGAGATCTATGCGATATGGCCGAGAAATGTAATTTTGATGTTAACTCCCAAACCGCTGCGCAGAAGTCAACCAAACTTCACCCAATAGTGTATTGTATCACAATCTAGTAGTTACATTTGAAAATTTTGTTCTAGGACATTTTGTTTGAACGCAATCATCAAACTTAATTAAAAAAGTCATTTAAGCCTTTTCACAGTGAGATCTATGCGATATGGCCGAGAAATGTAATTTTGATGTTAACTCCCAAACCGCTGCGCAGAAGTCAACCAAACTTCACCCAATAGTGTATTGTATCACAATCTAGTAGTTACATTTGAAAATTTTGTTCTAGGACATTTTGTTTGAACGCAATCATCAAACTTAATTAAAAAAGTCATTTAAGCCTTTTCACGGTGAGATCTATGCGATATGGCCGAGAAATGTAATTTTAATGTTAACTCCCAAACCGCTGCGCAGAAGTCAACCAAACTTCACCCAATAGTGTATTGTATCACATTCTAGTAGTTACATTTGAAAATTTCGTTCTAGGACATTTGGTTTGAGCGCAATCATTAAACTTAGGTCAAAAAAGCCATTTAAGCCTTTTCACAGTGAGATCTATGCGATATGGCCGAGAAATGTAATTTTGATGTTAACTCCCAAACCGCTGCGCAGAAGTCAACCAAACTTCACCCAATAGTGTATTGTATCACAATCTAGTAGTTACATTTGAAAATTTTGTTCTATGACATTTTGTTTGAACGCAATCATCAAACTTAATTAAAAAAGTCATTTAAGCCTTTTCACAGTGAGATCTATGCGATATGGCCGAGAAATGTAATTTTGATGTTAACTCCCAAACCGCTGCGCAGAAGTCAACCAAACTTCACCCATTAGTGTATTGTATCACAATCTAGTAGTTACATGTGGAAATTTGGTTATTGGACATTTGGTTTGAGCGCAATCATTAAACTTAGGTCAAAAAAGCCATTTAAGCCTTTTCACAGTGAGATCTATGCGATATGGCCGAGAAATGTAATTTTGATGTTAACTCCCAAACCGCTGCGCAGAAGTCAACCAAACTTCACCCAATAGTGTATTGTATCACAATCTAGTAGTTACATTTGAAAATTTTGTTCTAGGAAATTTTGTTTGAGCGCAATCATCAAACTTAATTAAAAAAGTCATTTAAGCCTTTTCACAGTGAGATCTATACGATATGGCCGAGAAATGTAATTTTGATGTTAACTCCCAAACCTCTGCGCAGAAGTCAACCAAACTTCACCCATTAGTGTATTGTATCACAATCTAGTAGTTACATGTAGAAATTTGGTTCTAGGACATTTGATTTGAGCGCAATCCTCAAACTTAGGTCAAAAAAGCCATTTAAGCCTTTTCACAGTGAGATCTATGCGATATGGCCGAGAAATGTAATTTTGATGTTAACTCCCAAACCGCTGCGCAGAAGTCAACCAAACTTCACCCAATAGTGTATTGTATCACATTCTAGTAGTTACATTTGAAAATTTCGTTCTAGGACATTTGGTTTGAGCGCAATCTTTAAACTTAGGTCAAAAAAGCCATTTAAGCCTTTTCACAGTGAGATCTATGCGATATGGCCGAGAAATGTAATTTTGATGTTAACTCCCAAACCGCTGCGCAGAAGTCAACCAAACTTCACCCAATAGTGTATTGTATCACAATCTAGTAGTTACATTTGAAAAATTTGTTCTAGGACATTTTGTTTGAACGCAATCATCAAACTTAATTAAAAAAGTCATTTAAGCCTTTTCACAGTGAGATCTATGCGATATGGCCGAGAAATGTAATTTTGATGTTAACTCCCAAACCGCTGCGCAGAAGTCAACCAAACTTCACCCAATAGTGTATTGTATCACAATCTAGTAGTTACATTTGGAAATTTGGTTCTTGGACATTTGATTTGAGCGCAATCCTCAAACATAGGTCAAAAAAGCCATTTAAGCCTTTTCACAGTGAGATCTATGCGATATGGCCGAGAAATGTAATTTTGATGTTAACTCCCAAACCGCTGCGCAGAAGTCAACCAAACTTCACCCAATAGTGTATTGTATCACAATCTAGTAGTTACATTTGAAAATTTTGTTCTAGGACATTTTGTTTGAACGCAATCATCAAACTTAATTAAAAAAGTCATTTAAGCCTTTTCACAGTGAGATCTATGCGATATGGCCGAGAAATGTAATTTTGATGTTAACTCCCAAACCGCTGCGCAGAAGTCAACCAAACTTCACCCAATAGTGTATTGTATCACATTCTAGTAGTTACATTTGAAAATTTCGTTCTAGGACATTTGGTTTGAGCGCAATCATTAAACTTAGGTCAAAAAAGCCATTTAAGCCTTTTCACAGTGAGATCTATGCGATATGGCCGAGAAATGTAATTTTGATGTTAACTCCCAAACCGCTGCGCAGAAGTCAACCAAACTTCACCCAATAGTGTATTGTATCACAATCTAGTAGTTACATTTGAAAATTTTTTTCTAGGAAATTTTGTTTGAGCGCAATCATCAAACTTAATTAAAAAAGTCATTTAAGCCTTTTCACAGTGAGATCTATGCGATATGGCCGAGAAATGTAATTTTGATGTTAACTCCCAAACCGCTGCGCAGAAGTCAACCAAACTTCACCCAATAGTGTATTGTATCACAATCTAGTAGTTACATTTGAAAATTTTGTTCTATGACATTTTGTTTGAACGCAATCATCAAACTTAATTAAAAAAGTCATTTAAGCCTTTTCACAGTGAGATCTATGCGATATGGCCGAGAAATGTAATTTTGATGTTAACTCCCAAACCGCTGCGCAGAAGTCAACCAAACTTCACCCATTAGTGTATTGTATCACAATCTAGTAGTTACATGTGGAAATTTGGTTATTGGACATTTGGTTTGAGCGCAATCATTAAACTTAGGTCAAAAAAGCCATTTAAGCCTTTTCACAGTGAGATCTATGCGATATGGCCGAGAAATGTAATTTTGATGTTAACTCCCAAACCGCTGCGCAGAAGTCAACTAAACTTCACCCAATAGTGTATTGTATCACAATCTAGTAGTTACATTTGAAAATTTTGTTCTAGGAAATTTTGTTTGAGCGCAATCATCAAACTTAATTAAAAAAGTCATTTAAGCCTTTTCACAGTGAGATCTATGCGATATGGCCGAGAAATGTAATTTTGATGTTAACTCCCAAACCTCTGCGCAGAAGTCAACCAAACTTCACCCATTAGTGTATTGTATCACAATCTAGTAGTTACATGTGGAAATTTGGTTCTAGGACATTTGATTTGAGCGCAATCCTCAAACTTAGGTCAAAAAAGCCATTTAAGCCTTTTCACAGTGAGATCTATGCGATATGGCCGAGAAATGTAATTTTGATGTTAACTCCCAAACCGCTGCGCAGAAGTCAACCAAACTTCACCCAATAGTGTATTGTATCACAATCTAGTAGTTACATTTGGAAATTTGGTTCCTGGACATTTGATTTGAGCGCAATCCTCAAACTTAGGTCAAAAAAGCCATTTAAGCCTTTTCACAGTGAGATCTATGCGATATGGCCGAGAAATGTAATTTTGATGTTAACTCCCAAACCGCTGCGCAGAAGTCAACCAAACTTCACCCAATAGTGTATTGTATCACAATCTAGTAGTTACATTTGAAAATTTTGTTCTAGGACATTTTGTTTCAACGCAATCATCAAACTTAATTAAAAAAGTCATTTAAGCCTTTTCACAGTGAGATCTATGCGATATGGCCGAGAAATGTAATTTTGATGTTAACTCCCAAACCGCTGCGCAGAAGTCAACCAAACTTCACCCAATAGTGTATTTTATCACATTCTAGTAGTTACATTTGAAAAATTTGTTCTAGGACATTTTGTTTGAACGCAATCATCAAACTTAATTAAAAAAGTCATTTAAGCCTTTTCACAGTGAGATCTATGCGATATGGCCGAGAAATGTAATTTTGATGTTAACTCCCAAACCGCTGCGCAGAAGTCAACCAAACTTCACCCAATAGTGTATTGTATCACAATCTAGTAGTTACATTTGGAAATTTGGTTCTTGGACATTTGATTTGAGCGCAATCCTCAAACTTAGGTCAAAAAAGCCATTTAAGCCTTTTCACAGTGAGATCTATGCGATATGGCCGAGAAATGTAATTTTGATGTTAACTCCCAAACCGCTGCGCAGAAGTCAACCAAACTTCACCCAATAGTGTATTGTATCACAATCTAGTAGTTACATTTGAAAATTTTGTTCTAGGACATTTTGTTTGAACGCAATCATCAAACTTAATTAAAAAAGTCATTTAAGCCTTTTCACACTGAGATCTATGCGATATGGCCGAGAAATGTAATTTTGATGTTAACTCCCAAACCGCTGCGCAGAAGGCAACCAAACTTCACCCAATAGTGTATTGTATCACATTCTAGTAGTTACATTTGAAAATTTCGTTCTAGGACATTTGGTTTGAGCGCAATCATTAAACTTAGGTCAAAAAAGCCATTTAAGCCTTTTCACAGTGAGATCTATGCGATATGGCCAAGAAATGTAATTTTGATGTTAACTCCCAAACCGCTGCGCAGAAGTCAACCAAACTTCACCCAATAGTGTATTGTATCACAATCTAGTAGTTACATTTGAAAATTTTGTTCTAGGAAATTTTGTTTGAGCGCAATCATCAAACTTAATTAAAAAAGTCATTTAAGCCTTTTCACAGTGAGATCTATGCGATATGGCCGAGAAATGTAATTTTGATGTTAACTCCTAAAACCGCTGCGCAGAAGTCAACCAAACTTCACCCATTAGTGTATTGTATCACAATCTAGTAGTTACATGTGAAAATTTGGTTCTAGGACATTTGATTTGAGCGCAATCCTCAAACTTAGGTCAAAAAAGCCATTTAAGCCTTTTCACAGTGAGATCTATGCGATATGGCCGAGAAATGTAATTTTGATGTTAACTCCCAAACCGCTGCGCAGAAGTCAACCAAACTTCACCCAATAGTGTATTGTATCACATTCTAGTAGTTACATTTGAAAATTTCGTTCTAGGACATTTGGTTTGAGCGCAATCATTAAACTTAGGTCAAAAAAGCCATTTAAGCCTTTTCACAGTGAGATCTATGCGATATGGCCGAGAAATGTAATTTTGATGTTAACTCCCAAACCGCTGCGCAGAAGTCAACTAAACTTCACCCAATAGTGTATTGTATCACATTCTAGTAGTTACATTTGAAAATTTCGTTCTAGGACATTTGGTTTGAGCGCAATCATTAAACTTAATTAAAAAAGTCATTTAAGCCTTTTCACAGTGAGATCTATGCGATATGGCCGAGAAATGTAATTTTGATGTTAACTCCCAAACCGCTGCGCAGAAGTCAACCAAACTTCACCCAATAGTGTATTGTATCACAATCTAGTAGTTACATTTGGAAATTTGGTTCTTGGACATTTGATTTGAGCGCAATCCTCAAACTTAGGTCAAAAAAGCCATTTAAGCCTTTTCACAGTGAGATCTATGCGATATGGCCGAGAAATGTAATTTTGATGTTAACTCCCAAACCGCTGCGCAGAAGTCAACCAAACTTCACCCAATAGTGTATTGTATCACAATCTAGTAGTTACATTTGAAAATTTTGTTCTAGGACATTTTGTTTGAACGCAATCATCAAACTTAATTAAAAAAGTCATTTAAGCCTTTTCACAGTGAGATCTATGCGATATGGCCGAGAAATGTAATTTTGATGTTAACTCCCAAACCGCTGCGCAGAAGTCAACCAATCTTCACCCAATAGTGTATTGTATCACATTCTAGTAGTTACATTTGAAAATTTCGTTCTAGGACATTTGGTTTGAGCGCAATCATTAAACTTAGGTCAAAAAAGCCATTTAAGCCTTTTCACAGTGAGATCTATGCGATATGGCCGAGAAATGTAATTTTGATGTTAACTCCCAAACCGCTGCGCAGAAGTCAACCAAACTTCACCCAATAGTGTATTGTATCACAATCTAGTAGTTACATTTGAAAATTTTGTTCTAGGAAATTTTGTTTGAGCGCAATCATCAAACTTAATTAAAAAAGTCATTTAAGCCTTTTCACAGTGAGATCTATGCGATATGGCCGAGAAATGTAATTTTGATGTTAACTCCCAAACCGCTGCGCAGAAGTCAACCAAACTTCACCCATTAGTGTATTGTATCACAATCTAGTAGTTACATGTGAAAATTTGGTTCTAGGACATTTGATTTGAGCGCAATCCTCAAACTTAGGTCAAAAAAGCCATTTAAGCCTTTTCACAGTGAGATCTATGCGATATGGCCGAGAAATGTAATTTTGATGTTAACTCCCAAACCGCTGCGCAGAAGTCAACCAAACTTCACCCAATAGTGTATTGTATCACATTCTAGTAGTTACATTTGAAAATTTCGTTCTAGGACATTTGGTTTGAGCGCAATCATTAAACTTAGGTCAAAAAAGCCATTTAAGCCTTTTCACAGTGAGATCTATGCGATATGGCCGAGAAATGTAATTTTGATGTTAACTCCCAAACCGCTGCGCAGAAGTCAACTAAACTTCACCCAATAGTGTATTGTATCACATTCTAGTAGTTACATTTGAAAATTTCGTTCTAGGACATTTGGTTTGAGCGCAATCATTAAACTTAATTAAAAAAGTCATTTAAGCCTTTTCACAGTGAGATCTATGCGATATGGCCGAGAAATGTAATTTTGATGTTAACTCCCAAACCGCTGCGCAGAAGTCAACCAAACTTCACCCATTAGTGTATTGTATCACAATCTAGTAATTACATGTGGAAATTTGGTTCTAGGACATTTGATTTGAGCGCAATCCTCAAACTTAGGTCAAAAAAGCCATTTAAGCCTTTTCACAGTGAGATCTATGCGATATGGCCGAGAAATGTAATTTTGATGTTAACTCCAAAACCGCTGCGCAGAAGTCAACCAAACTTCACCCAATAGTGTATTGTATCACAATCTAGTAGTTACATTTGAAAATTTTGTTCTATGACATTTTGTTTGAACGCAATCATCAAACTTAATTAAAAAAGTCATTTAAGCCTTTTCACAGTGAGATCTATGCGATATGGCCGAGAAATGTAATTTTGATGTTAACTCCCAAACCGCTGCGCAGAAGTCAACCAAACTTCACCCAATAGTGTATTGTATCACAATCTAGTAGTTACATTTGGAAATTTGGTTCTTGGACATTTGATTTGAGCGCAATCCTCAAACTTAGGTCAAAAAAGCCATTTAAGCCTTTTCACAGTGAGATCTATGCGATATGGCCGAGAAATGTAATTTTGATGTTAACTCCCAAACCGCTGCGCAGAAGTCAACCAAACTTCACCCAATAGTGTATTGTATCACAATCTAGTAGTTACATTTGAAAATTTTGTTCTAGGACATTTTGTTTGAACGCAATCATCAAACTTAATTAAAAAAGTCATTTAAGCCTTTTCACAGTGAGATCTATGCGATATGGCCGAGAAATGTAATTTTGATGTTAACTCCCAAACCGCTGCGCAGAAGTCAACCAAACTTCACCCAATAGTGTATTGTATCACATTCTAGTAGTTACATTTGAAAATTTCGTTCTAGGACATTTGGTTTGAGCGCAATCATTAAACTTAGGTCAAAAAAGCCATTTAAGCCTTTTCACAGTGAGATCTATGCGATATGGCCGAGAAATGTAATTTTGATGTTAACTCCCAAACCGCTGCGCAGAAGTCAACCAAACTTCACCCAATAGTGTATTGTATCACAATCTAGTAGTTACATTTGAAAATTTTGTTCTAGGAAATTTTGTTTGAGCGCAATCATCAAACTTAATTAAAAAAGTCATTTAAGCCTTTTCACAGTGAGATCTATGCGATATGGCCGAGAAATGTAATTTTGATGTTAACTCCCAAACCGCTGCGCAGAAGTCAACCAAACTTCACCCATTAGTGTATTGAATCACAATCTAGTAGTTACATGTGAAAATTTAGTTCTAGGACATTTGATTTGAGCGCAATCCTCAAACTTAGGTCAAAAAAGCCATTTAAGCCTTTTCACAGTGAGATCTATGCGATATGGCCGAGAAATGTAATTTTGATGTTAACTCCCAAACCGCTGCGCAGAAGTCAACCAAACTTCACCCAATAGTGTATTGTATCACATTCTAGTAGTTACATTTGAAAATTTCGTTCTAGGACATTTGGTTTGAGCGCAATCATTAAACTTAGGTCAAAAAAGCCATTTAAGCCTTTTCACAGTGAGATCTATGCGATATGGCTGAGAAATGTAATTTTGATGTTAACTCCCAAACCGCTGCGCAGAAGTCAACTAAACTTCACCCAATAGTGTATTGTATCACATTCTAGTAGTTACATTTGAAAATTTCGTTCTAGGACATTTGGTTTGAGCGCAATCATTAAACTTAGGTCAAAAAAGCCATTTAAGCCTTTTCACAGTGAGATCTATGCGATATGGCTGAGAAATGTAATTTTGATGTTAACTCCCAAACCGCTGCGCAGAAGTCAACTAAACTTCACCCAATAGTGTATTGTATCACATTCTAGTAGTTACATTTGAAAATTTCGTTCTAGGACATTTGGTTTGAGCGCAATCATTAAACTTAGGTCAAAAAAGCCATTTAAGCCTTTTCACAGTGAGATCTATGCGATATGGCCGAGAAATGTAATTTTGATGTTAACTCCCAAACCGCTGCGCAGAAGTCAACTAAACTTCACCCAATAGTGTATTGTATCACATTCTAGTAGTTACATTTGAAAATTTCGTTCTAGGACATTTGGTTTGAGCGCAATCATTAAACTTAATTAAAAAAGTCATTTAAGCCTTTTCACAGTGAGATCTATGCGATATGGCCGAGAAATGTAATTTTGATGTTAACTCCCAAACCGCTGCGCAGAAGTCAACCAAACTTCACCCATTAGTGTATTGTATCACAATCTAGTAATTACATGTGGAAATTTGGTTCTAGGACATTTGATGTGAGCGCAATCCTCAAACTTAGGTCAAAAAAGCCATTTAAGCCTTTTCACAGTGAGATCTATGCGATATGGCCGAGAAATGTAATTTTGATGTTAACTCCAAAACCGCTGCGCAGAAGTCAACCAAACTTCACCCAATAGTGTATTGTATCACAATCTAGTAGTTACATTTGAAAATTTTGTTCTATGACATTTTGTTTGAACGCAATCATCAAACTTAATTAAAAAAGTCATTTAAGCCTTTTCACAGTGAGATCTATGCGATATGGCCGAGAAATGTAATTTTGATGTTAACTCCCAAACCGCTGCGCAGAAGTCAACCAAACTTCACCCAATAGTGTATTGTATCACAATCTAGTAGTTACATTTGGAAATTTGGTTCTTGGACATTTGATTTGAGCGCAATCCTCAAACTTAGGTCAAAAAAGCCATTTAAGCCTTTTCACAGTGAGATCTATGCGATATGGCCGAGAAATGTAATTTTGATGTTAACTCCCAAACCGCTGCGCAGAAGTCAACCAAACTTCACCCAATAGTGTATTGTATCACAATCTAGTAGTTACATTTGAAAATTTTGTTCTAGGACATTTTGTTTGAACGCAATCATCAAACTTAATTAAAAAAGTCATTTAAGCCTTTTCACAGTGAGATCTATGCGATATGGCCGAGAAATGTAATTTTGATGTTAACTCCCAAACCGCTGCGCAGAAGTCAACCAAACTTCACCCAATAGTGTATTGTATCACATTCTAGTAGTTACATTTGAAAATTTCGTTCTAGGACATTTGGTTTGAGCGCAATCATTAAACTTAGGTCAAAAAAGCCATTTAAGCCTTTTCACAGTGAGATCTATGCGATATGGCCGAGAAATGTAATTTTGATGTTAACTCCCAAACCGCTGCGCAGAAGTCAACCAAACTTCACCCAATAGTGTATTGTATCACAATCTAGTAGTTACATTTGAAAATTTTGTTCTAGGAAATTTTGTTTGAGCGCAATCATCAAACTTAATTAAAAAAGTCATTTAAGCCTTTTCACAGTGAGATCTATGCGATATGGCCGAGAAATGTAATTTTGATGTTAACTCCCAAACCGCTGCGCAGAAGTCAACCAAACTTCACCCATTAGTGTATTGAATCACAATCTAGTAGTTACATGTGAAAATTTAGTTCTAGGACATTTGATTTGAGCGCAATCCTCAAACTTAGGTCAAAAAAGCCATTTAAGCCTTTTCACAGTGAGATCTATGCGATATGGCCGAGAAATGTAATTTTGATGTTAACTCCCAAACCGCTGCGCAGAAGTCAACCAAACTTCACCCAATAGTGTATTGTATCACATTCTAGTAGTTACATTTGAAAATTTCGTTCTAGGACATTTGGTTTGAGCGCAATCATTAAACTTAGGTCAAAAAAGCCATTTAAGCCTTTTCACAGTGAGATCTATGCGATATGGCTGAGAAATGTAATTTTGATGTTAACTCCCAAACCGCTGCGCAGAAGTCAACTAAACTTCACCCAATAGTGTATTGTATCACATTCTAGTAGTTACATTTGAAAATTTCGTTCTAGGACATTTGGTTTGAGCGCAATCATTAAACTTAATTAAAAAAGTCATTTAAGCCTTTTCACAGTGAGATCTATGCGATATGGCCGAGAAATGTAATTTTGATGTTAACTCCCAAACCGCTGCGCAGAAGTCAACCAAACTTCACCCATTAGTGTATTGTATCACAATCTAGTAATTACATGTGGAAATTTGGTTCTAGGACATTTGATTTGAGCGCAATCCTCAAACTTAGGTCAAAAAAGCCATTTAAGCCTTTTCACAGTGAGATCTATGCGATATGGCCGAGAAATGTAATTTTGATGTTAACTCCCAAACCGCTGCGCAGAAGTCAACCAAATTTCACCCAATAGTGTATTGTATCACAATCTAGTAGTTACATTTGAAAATTTTGTTCTATGACATTTTGTTTGAACGCAATCATCAAACTTAATTAAAAAAGTCATTTAAGCCTTTTCACAGTGAGATCTATGCGATATGGCCGAGAAATGTAATTTTGATGTTAACTCCCAAACCGCTGCGCAGAAGTCAACCAAACTTCACCCATTAGTGTATTGTATCACAATCTAGTAGTTACATGTGGAAATTTGGTTATTGGACATTTGGTTTGAGCGCAATCATTAAACTTAGGTCAAAAAAGCCATTTAAGCCTTTTCACAGTGAGATCTATGCGATATGGCCGAGAAATGTAATTTTGATGTTAACTCCCAAACCGCTGCGCAGAAGTCAACTAAACTTCACCCAATAGTGTATTGTATCACAATCTAGTAGTTACATTTAAAAATTTTGTTCTAGGAAATTTTGTTTGAGCGCAATCATCAAACTTAATTAAAAAAGTCATTTAAGCCTTTTCACAGTGAGATCTATGCGATATGGCCGAGAAATGTAATTTTGATGTTAACTCCCAAACCTCTGCGCAGAAGTCAACCAAACTTCACCCATTAGTGTATTGTATCACAATCTAGTAGTTACATGTGGAAATTTGGTTCTAGGACATTTGATTTGAGCGCAATCCTCAAACTTAGGTCAAAAAAGCCATTTAAGCCTTTTCACAGTGAGATCTATGCGATATGGCCGAGAAATGTAATTTTGATGTTAACTCCCAAACCGCTGCGCAGAAGTCAACCAAACTTCACCCAATAGTGTATTGTATCACAATCTAGTAGTTACATTTGGAAATTTGGTTCTTGGACATTTGATTTGAGCGCAATCCTCAAACTTAGGTCAAAAAAGCCATTTAAGCCTTTTCACAGTGAGATCTATGCGATATGGCCGAGAAATGTAATTTTGATGTTAACTCCCAAACCGCTGCGCAGAAGTCAACCAAACTTCACCCATTAGTGTATTGTATCACAATCTAGTAATTACATGTGGAAATTTGGTTCTAGGACATTTGATTTGAGCGCAATCCTCAAACTTAGGTCAAAAAAGCCATTTAAGCCTTTTCACAGTGAGATCTATGCGATATGGCCGAGAAATGTAATTTTGATGTTAACTCCCAAACCGCTGCGCAGAAGTCAACCAAACTTCACCCAATAGTGTATTGTATCACAATCTAGTAATTACATGTGGAAATTTGGTTCTAGGACATTTGATTTGAGCGCAATCCTCAAACTTAGGTCAAAAAAGCCATTTAAGCCTTTTCACAGTGAGATCTATGCGATATGGCCGAGAAATGTAATTTTGATGTTAACTCCCAAACCGCTGCGCAGAAGTCAACCAAATTTCACCCAATAGTGTATTGTATCACAATCTAGTAGTTACATTTGAAAATTTTGTTCTATGACATTTTGTTTGAACGCAATCATCAAACTTAATTAAAAAAGTCATTTAAGCCTTTTCACAGTGAGATCTATGCGATATGGCCGAGAAATGTAATTTTGATGTTAACTCCCAAACCGCTGCGCAGAAGTCAACCAAACTTCACCCATTAGTGTATTGTATCACAATCTAGTAGTTACATGTGGAAATTTGGTTATTGGACATTTGGTTTGAGCGCAATCATTAAACTTAGGTCAAAAAAGCCATTTAAGCCTTTTCACAGTGAGATCTATGCGATATGGCCGAGAAATGTAATTTTGATGTTAACTCCCAAACCGCTGCGCAGAAGTCAACTAAACTTCACCCAATAGTGTATTGTATCACAATCTAGTAGTTACATTTGAAAATTTTGTTCTAGGAAATTTTGTTTGAGCGCAATCATCAAACTTAATTAAAAAAGTCATTTAAGCCTTTTCACAGTGAGATCTATGCGATATGGCCGAGAAATGTAATTTTGATGTTAACTCCCAAACCTCTGCGCAGAAGTCAACCAAACTTCACCCATTAGTGTATTGTATCACAATCTAGTAGTTACATGTGGAAATTTGGTTCTAGGACATTTGATTTGAGCGCAATCCTCAAACTTAGGTCAAAAAAGCCATTTAAGCCTTTTCACAGTGAGATCTATGCGATATGGCCGAGAAATGTAATTTTGATGTTAACTCCCAAACCGCTGCGCAGAAGTCAACCAAACTTCACCCAATAGTGTATTGTATCACAATCTAGTAGTTACATTTGGAAATTTGGTTCCTGGACATTTGATTTGAGCGCAATCCTCAAACTTAGGTCAAAAAAGCCATTTAAGCCTTTTCACAGTGAGATCTATGCGATATGGCCGAGAAATGTAATTTTGATGTTAACTCCCAAACCGCTGCGCAGAAGTCAACCAAACTTCACCCAATAGTGTATTGTATCACAATCTAGTAGTTACATTTGAAAATTTTGTTCTAGGACATTTTGTTTGAACGCAATCATCAAACTTAATTAAAAAAGTCATTTAAGCCTTTTCACAGTGAGATCTATGCGATATGGCCGAGAAATGTAATTTTGATGTTAACTCCCAAACCGCTGCGCAGAAGTCAACCAAACTTCACCCAATAGTGTATTGTATCACATTCTAGTAGTTACATTTGAAAATTTCGTTCTAGGACATTTGGTTTGAGCGCAATCATTAAACTTAGGTCAAAAAAGCCATTTAAGCCTTTTCACAGTGAGATCTATGCGATATGGCCGAGAAATGTAATTTTGATGTTAACTCCCAAACCGCTGCGCAGAAGTCAACCAAACTTCACCCAATAGTGTATTGTATCACAATCTAGTAGTTACATTTGAAAATTTTGTTCTAGGAAATTTTGTTTGAGCGCAATCATCAAACTTAATTAAAAAAGTCATTTAAGCCTTTTCACAGTGAGATCTATGCGATATGGCCGAGAAATGTAATTTTGATGTTAACTCCCAAACCGCTGCGCAGAAGTCAACCAAACTTCACCCATTAGTGTATTGTATCACAATCTAGTAGTTACATGTGAAAATTTGGTTCTAGGACATTTGATTTGAGCGCAATCCTCAAACTTAGGTCAAAAAAGCCATTTAAGCCTTTTCACAGTGAGATCTATGCGATATGGCCGAGAAATGTAATTTTGATGTTAACTCCCAAACCGCTGCGCAGAAGTCAACCAAACTTCACCCAATAGTGTATTGTATCACATTCTAGTAGTTACATTTGAAAATTTCGTTCTAGGACATTTGGTTTGAGCGCAATCATTAAACTTAGGTCAAAAAAGCCATTTAAGCCTTTTCACAGTGAGATCTATGCGATATGGCCGAGAAATGTAATTTTGATGTTAACTCCCAAACCGCTGCGCAGAAGTCAACTAAACTTCACCCAATAGTGTATTGTATCACATTCTAGTAGTTACATTTGAAAATTTCGTTCTAGGACATTTGGTTTGAGCGCAATCATTAAACTTAATTAAAAAAGTCATTTAAGCCTTTTCACAGTGAGATCTATGCGATATGGCCGAGAAATGTAATTTTGATGTTAACTCCCAAACCGCTGCGCAGAAGTCAACCAAACTTCACCCATTAGTGTATTGTATCACAATCTAGTAATTACATGTGGAAATTTGGTTCTAGGACATTTGATTTGAGCGCAATCCTCAAACTTAGGTCAAAAAAGCCATTTAAGCCTTTTCACAGTGAGATCTATGCGATATGGCCGAGAAATGTAATTTTGATGTTAACTCCCAAACCGCTGCGCAGAAGTCAACCAAATTTCACCCAATAGTGTATTGTATCACAATCTAGTAGTTACATTTGAAAATTTTGTTCTATGACATTTTGTTTGAACGCAATCATCAAACTTAATTAAAAAAGTCATTTAAGCCTTTTCACAGTGAGATCTATGCGATATGGCCGAGAAATGTAATTTTGATGTTAACTCCCAAACCGCTGCGCAGAAGTCAACCAAACTTCACCCATTAGTGTATTGTATCACAATCTAGTAGTTACATGTGGAAATTTGGTTATTGGACATTTGGTTTGAGCGCAATCATTAAACTTAGGTCAAAAAAGCCATTTAAGCCTTTTCACAGTGAGATCTATGCGATATGGCCGAGAAATGTAATTTTGATGTTAACTCCCAAACCGCTGCGCAGAAGTCAACTAAACTTCACCCAATAGTGTATTGTATCACAATCTAGTAGTTACATTTGAAAATTTTGTTCTAGGAAATTTTGTTTGAGCGCAATCATCAAACTTAATTAAAAAAGTCATTTAAGCCTTTTCACAGTGAGATCTATGCGATATGGCCGAGAAATGTAATTTTGATGTTAACTCCCAAACCTCTGCGCAGAAGTCAACCAAACTTCACCCATTAGTGTATTGTATCACAATCTAGTAGTTACATGTGGAAATTTGGTTCTAGGACATTTGATTTGAGCGCAATCCTCAAACTTAGGTCAAAAAAGCCATTTAAGCCTTTTCACAGTGAGATCTATGCGATATGGCCGAGAAATGTAATTTTGATGTTAACTCCCAAACCGCTGCGCAGAAGTCAACCAAACTTCACCCAATAGTGTATTGTATCACAATCTAGTAGTTACATTTGGAAATTTGGTTCCTGGACATTTGATTTGAGCGCAATCCTCAAACTTAGGTCAAAAAAGCCATTTAAGCCTTTTCACAGTGAGATCTATGCGATATGGCCGAGAAATGTAATTTTGATGTTAACTCCCAAACCGCTGCGCAGAAGTCAACCAAACTTCACCCAATAGTGTATTGTATCACAATCTAGTAGTTACATTTGAAAATTTTGTTCTAGGACATTTTGTTTGAACGCAATCATCAAACTTAATTAAAAAAGTCATTTAAGCCTTTTCACAGTGAGATCTATGCGATATGGCCGAGAAATGTAATTTTGATGTTAACTCCCAAACCGCTGCGCAGAAGTCAACCAAACTTCACCCAATAGTGTATTGTATCACATTCTAGTAGTTACATTTGAAAAATTTGTTCTAGGACATTTTGTTTGAACGCAATCATCAAACTTAATTAAAAAAGTCATTTAAGCCTTTTCACAGTGAGATCTATGCGATATGGCCGAGAAATGTAATTTTGATGTTAACTCCCAAACCGCTGCGCAGAAGTCAACCAAACTTCACCCAATAGTGTATTGTATCACAATCTAGTAGTTACATTTGGAAATTTGGTTCTTGGACATTTGATTTGAGCGCAATCCTCAAACTTAGGTCAAAAAAGCCATTTAAGCCTTTTCACAGTGAGATCTATGCGATATGGCCGAGAAATGTAATTTTGATGTTAACTCCCAAACCGCTGCGCAGAAGTCAACCAAACTTCACCCAATAGTGTATTGTATCACAATCTAGTAGTTACATTTGAAAATTTTGTTCTAGGACATTTTGTTTGAACGCAATCATCAAACTTAATTAAAAAAGTCATTTAAGCCTTTTCACAGTGAGATCTATGCGATATGGCCGAGAAATGTAATTTTGATGTTAACTCCCAAACCGCTGCGCAGAAGGCAACCAAACTTCACCCAATAGTGTATTGTATCACATTCTAGTAGTTACATTTGAAAATTTCGTTCTAGGACATTTGGTTTGAGCGCAATCATTAAACTTAGGTCAAAAAAGCCATTTAAGCCTTTTCACAGTGAGATCTATGCGATATGGCCGAGAAATGTAATTTTGATGTTAACTCCCAAACCGCTGCGCAGAAGTCAACCAAACTTCACCCAATAGTGTATTGTATCACAATCTAGTAGTTACATTTGAAAATTTTGTTCTAGGAAATTTTGTTTGAGCGCAATCATCAAACTTAATTAAAAAAGTCATTTAAGCCTTTTCACAGTGAGATCTATGCGATATGGCCGAGAAATGTAATTTTGATGTTAACTCCTAAAACCGCTGCGCAGAAGTCAACCAAACTTCACCCATTAGTGTATTGTATCACAATCTAGTAGTTACATGTGAAAATTTGGTTCTAGGACATTTGATTTGAGCGCAATCCTCAAACTTAGGTCAAAAAAGCCATTTAAGCCTTTTCACAGTGAGATCTATGCGATATGGCCGAGAAATGTAATTTTGATGTTAACTCCCAAACCGCTGCGCAGAAGTCAACCAAACTTCACCCAATAGTGTATTGTATCACATTCTAGTAGTTACATTTGAAAATTTCGTTCTAGGACATTTGGTTTGAGCGCAATCATTAAACTTAGGTCAAAAAAGCCATTTAAGCCTTTTCACAGTGAGATCTATGCGATATGGCCGAGAAATGTAATTTTGATGTTAACTCCCAAACCGCTGCGCAGAAGTCAACTAAACTTCACTCAATAGTGTATTGTATCACATTCTAGTAGTTACATTTGAAAATTTCGTTCTTGGACATTTGATTTGAGCGCAATCCTCAAACTTAGGTCAAAAAAGCCATTTAAGCCTTTTCACAGTGAGATCTATGCGATATGGCCGAGAAATGTAATTTTGATGTTAACTCCCAAACCGCTGCGCAGAAGTCAACCAAACTTCACCCAATAGTGTATTGTATCACAATCTAGTAGTTACATTTGGAAATTTGGTTCTTGGACATTTGATTTGAGCGCAATCCTCAAACTTAGGTCAAAAAAGCCATTTAAGCCTTTTCACAGTGAGATCTATGCGATATGGCCGAGAAATGTAATTTTGATGTTAACTCCCAAACCGCTGCGCAGAAGTCAACCAAACTTCACCCAATAGTGTATTGTATCACAATCTAGTAGTTACATTTGAAAATTTTGTTCTAGGACATTTTGTTTGAGCGCAATCCTCAAACTTAGGTCAAAAAAGCCATTTAAGCCTTTTCACAGTGAGATCTATGCGATATGGCCGAGAAATGTAATTTTGATGTTAACTCCCAAACCGCTGCGCAGAAGTCAACCAAATTTCACCCAATAGTGTATTGTATCACAATCTAGTAGTTACATTTGAAAATTTTGTTCTATGACATTTTGTTTGAACGCAATCATCAAACTTAATTAAAAAAGTCATTTAAGCCTTTTCACAGTGAGATCTATGCGATATGGCCGAGAAATGTAATTTTGATGTTAACTCCCAAACCGCTGCGCAGAAGTCAACCAAACTTCACCCATTAGTGTATTGTATCACAATCTAGTAGTTACATGTGGAAATTTGGTTATTGGACATTTGGTTTGAGCGCAATCATTAAACTTAGGTCAAAAAAGCCATTTAAGCCTTTTCACAGTGAGATCTATGCGATATGGCCGAGAAATGTAATTTTGATGTTAACTCCCAAACCGCTGCGCAGAAGTCAACTAAACTTCACCCAATAGTGTATTGTATCACAATCTAGTAGTTACATTTGAAAATTTTGTTCTAGGAAATTTTGTTTGAGCGCAATCATCAAACTTAATTAAAAAAGTCATTTAAGCCTTTTCACAGTGAGATCTATGCGATATGGCCGAGAAATGTAATTTTGATGTTAACTCCCAAACCTCTGCGCAGAAGTCAACCAAACTTCACCCATTAGTGTATTGTATCACAATCTAGTAGTTACATGTGGAAATTTGGTTCTAGGACATTTGATTTGAGCGCAATCCTCAAACTTAGGTCAAAAAAGCCATTTAAGCCTTTTCACAGTGAGATCTATGCGATATGGCCGAGAAATGTAATTTTGATGTTAACTCCCAAACCGCTGCGCAGAAGTCAACCAAACTTCACCCAATAGTGTATTGTATCACAATCTAGTAGTTACATTTGGAAATTTGGTTCCTGGACATTTGATTTGAGCGCAATCCTCAAACTTAGGTCAAAAAAGCCATTTAAGCCTTTTCACAGTGAGATCTATGCGATATGGCCGAGAAATGTAATTTTGATGTTAACTCCCAAACCGCTGCGCAGAAGTCAACCAAACTTCACCCAATAGTGTATTGTATCACAATCTAGTAGTTACATTTGAAAATTTTGTTCTAGGACATTTTGTTTGAACGCAATCATCAAACTTAATTAAAAAAGTCATTTAAGCCTTTTCACAGTGAGATCTATGCGATATGGCCGAGAAATGTAATTTTGATGTTAACTCCCAAACCGCTGCGCAGAAGTCAACCAAACTTCACCCAATAGTGTATTGTATCACATTCTAGTAGTTACATTTGAAAAATTTGTTCTAGGACATTTTGTTTGAACGCAATCATCAAACTTAATTAAAAAAGTCATTTAAGCCTTTTCACAGTGAGATCTATGCGATATGGCCGAGAAATGTAATTTTGATGTTAACTCCCAAACCGCTGCGCAGAAGTCAACCAAACTTCACCCAATAGTGTATTGTATCACAATCTAGTAGTTACATTTGGAAATTTGGTTCTTGGACATTTGATTTGAGCGCAATCCTCAAACTTAGGTCAAAAAAGCCATTTAAGCCTTTTCACAGTGAGATCTATGCGATATGGCCGAGAAATGTAATTTTGATGTTAACTCCCAAACCGCTGCGCAGAAGTCAACCAAACTTCACCCAATAGTGTATTGTATCACAATCTAGTAGTTACATTTGAAAATTTTGTTCTAGGACATTTTGTTTGAACGCAATCATCAAACTTAATTAAAAAAGTCATTTAAGCCTTTTCACAGTGAGATCTATGCGATATGGCCGAGAAATGTAATTTTGATGTTAACTCCCAAACCGCTGCGCAGAAGGCAACCAAACTTCACCCAATAGTGTATTGTATCACATTCTAGTAGTTACATTTGAAAATTTCGTTCTAGGACATTTGGTTTGAGCGCAATCATTAAACTTAGGTCAAAAAAGCCATTTAAGCCTTTTCACAGTGAGATCTATGCGATATGGCCGAGAAATGTAATTTTGATGTTAACTCCCAAACCGCTGCGCAGAAGTCAACCAAACTTCACCCAATAGTGTATTGTATCACAATCTAGTAGTTACATTTGAAAATTTTGTTCTAGGAAATTTTGTTTGAGCGCAATCATCAAACTTAATTAAAAAAGTCATTTAAGCCTTTTCACAGTGAGATCTATGCGATATGGCCGAGAAATGTAATTTTGATGTTAACTCCTAAAACCGCTGCGCAGAAGTCAACCAAACTTCACCCATTAGTGTATTGTATCACAATCTAGTAGTTACATGTGAAAATTTGGTTCTAGGACATTTGATTTGAGCGCAATCCTCAAACTTAGGTCAAAAAAGCCATTTAAGCCTTTTCACAGTGAGATCTATGCGATATGGCCGAGAAATGTAATTTTGATGTTAACTCCCAAACCGCTGCGCAGAAGTCAACCAAACTTCACCCAATAGTGTATTGTATCACATTCTAGTAGTTACATTTGAAAATTTCGTTCTAGGACATTTGGTTTGAGCGCAATCATTAAACTTAGGTCAAAAAAGCCATTTAAGCCTTTTCACAGTGAGATCTATGCGATATGGCCGAGAAATGTAATTTTGATGTTAACTCCCAAACCGCTGCGCAGAAGTCAACTAAACTTCACCCAATAGTGTATTGTATCACATTCTAGTAGTTACATTTGAAAATTTCGTTCTAGGACATTTGGTTTGAGCGCAATCATTAAACTTAATTAAAAAAGTCATTTAAGCCTTTTCACAGTGAGATCTATGCGATATGGCCGAGAAATGTAATTTTGATGTTAACTCCCAAACCGCTGCGCAGAAGTCAACCAAACTTCACCCAATAGTGTATTGTATCACAATCTAGTAGTTACATTTGGAAATTTGGTTCTTGGACATTTGATTTGAGCGCAATCCTCAAACTTAGGTCAAAAAAGCCATTTAAGCCTTTTCACAGTGAGATCTATGCGATATGGCCGAGAAGTGTAATTTTGATGTTAACTCCCAAACCGCTGCGCAGAAGTCAACCAAACTTCACCCAATAGTGTATTGTATCACAATCTAGTAGTTACATTTGAAAATTTTGTTCTAGGACATTTTGTTTGAGCGCAATCCTCAAACTTAGGTCAAAAAAGCCATTTAAGCCTTTTCACAGTGAGATCTATGCGATATGGCCGAGAAATGTAATTTTGATGTTAACTCCCAAACCGCTGCGCAGAAGTCAACCAAATTTCACCCAATAGTGTATTGTATCACAATCTAGTAGTTACATTTGAAAATTTTGTTCTATGACATTTTGTTTGAACGCAATCATCAAACTTAATTAAAAAAGTCATTTAAGCCTTTTCACAGTGAGATCTATGCGATATGGCCGAGAAATGTAATTTTGATGTTAACTCCCAAACCGCTGCGCAGAAGTCAACCAAACTTCACCCATTAGTGTATTGTATCACAATCTAGTAGTTACATGTGGAAATTTGGTTATTGGACATTTGGTTTGAGCGCAATCATTAAACTTAGGTCAAAAAAGCCATTTAAGCCTTTTCACAGTGAGATCTATGCGATATGGCCGAGAAATGTAATTTTGATGTTAACTCCCAAACCGCTGCGCAGAAGTCAACTAAACTTCACCCAATAGTGTATTGTATCACAATCTAGTAGTTACATTTGAAAATTTTGTTCTAGGAAATTTTGTTTGAGCGCAATCATCAAACTTAATTAAAAAAGTCATTTAAGCCTTTTCACAGTGAGATCTATGCGATATGGCCGAGAAATGTAATTTTGATGTTAACTCCCAAACCTCTGCGCAGAAGTCAACCAAACTTCACCCATTAGTGTATTGTATCACAATCTAGTAGTTACATGTGGAAATTTGGTTCTAGGACATTTGATTTGAGCGCAATCCTCAAACTTAGGTCAAAAAAGCCATTTAAGCCTTTTCACAGTGAGATCTATGCGATATGGCCGAGAAATGTAATTTTGATGTTAACTCCCAAACCGCTGCGCAGAAGTCAACCAAACTTCACCCAATAGTGTATTGTATCACAATCTAGTAGTTACATTTGGAAATTTGGTTCCTGGACATTTGATTTGAGCGCAATCCTCAAACTTAGGTCAAAAAAGCCATTTAAGCCTTTTCACAGTGAGATCTATGCGATATGGCCAAGAAATGTAATTTTGATGTTAACTCCCAAACCGCTTCGCAGAAGTCAACCAAACTTCACCCAATAGTGTATTGTATCACAATCTAGTAGTTACATTTGAAAATTTTGTTCTAGGACATTTTGTTTGAACGCAATCATCAAACTTAATTAAAAAAGTCATTTAAGCCTTTTCACAGTGAGATCTATGCGATATGGCCGAGAAATGTAATTTTGATGTTAACTCCCAAACCGCTGCGCAGAAGTCAACCAAACTTCACCCAATAGTGTATTGTATCACATTCTAGTAGTTACATTTGAAAAATTTGTTCTAGGACATTTTGTTTGAACGCAATCATCAAACTTAATTAAAAAAGTCATTTAAGCCTTTTCACAGTGAGATCTATGCGATATGGCCGAGAAATGTAATTTTGATGTTAACTCCCAAACCGCTGCGCAGAAGTCAACCAAACTTCACCCAATAGTGTATTGTATCACAATCTAGTAGTTACATTTGGAAATTTGGTTCTTGGACATTTGATTTGAGCGCAATCCTCAAACTTAGGTCAAAAAAGCCATTTAAGCCTTTTCACAGTGAGATCTATGCGATATGGCCGAGAAATGTAATTTTGATGTTAACTCCCAAACCGCTGCGCAGAAGTCAACCAAACTTCACCCAATAGTGTATTGTATCACAATCTAGTAGTTACATTTGAAAATTTTGTTCTAGGACATTTTGTTTGAACGCAATCATCAAACTTAATTAAAAAAGTCATTTAAGCCTTTTCACAGTGAGATCTATGCGATATGGCCGAGAAATGTAATTTTGATGTTAACTCCCAAACCGCTGCGCAGAAGGCAACCAAACTTCACCCAATAGTGTATTGTATCACATTCTAGTAGTTACATTTGAAAATTTCGTTCTAGGACATTTGGTTTGAGCGCAATCATTAAACTTAGGTCAAAAAAGCCATTTAAGCCTTTTCACAGTGAGATCTATTCGATATGGCCGAGAAATGTAATTTTGATGTTAACTCCCAAACCGCTGCGCAGAAGTCAACCAAACTTCACCCAATAGTGTATTGTATCACAATCTAGTAGTTACATTTGAAAATTTTGTTCTAGGAAATTTTGTTTGAGCGCAATCATCAAACTTAATTAAAAAAGTCATTTAAGCCTTTTCACAGTGAGATCTATGCGATATGGCCGAGAAATGTAATTTTGATGTTAACTCCCAAACCGCTGCGCAGAAGTCAACCAAACTTCACCCATTAGTGTATTGTATCACAATCTAGTAGTTACATGTGAAAATTTGGTTCTAGGACATTTGATTTGAGCGCAATCCTCAAACTTAGGTCAAAAAAGCCATTTAAGCCTTTTCACAGTGAGATCTATGCGATATGGCCGAGAAATGTAATTTTGATGTTAACTCCCAAACCGCTGCGCAGAAGTCAACCAAACTTCACCCATTAGTGTATTGTATCACAATCTAGTAGTTACATTTGAAAATTTGGTTATTGGACATTTGGTTTGAGCGCAATCATTAAACTTAGGTCAAAAAAGCCATTTAAGCCTTTTCACAGTGAGATCTATGCGATATGGCCGAGAAATGTAATTTTGATGTTAACTCCCAAACCGCTGCGCAGAAGTCAACTAAACTTCACCCAATAGTGTATTGTATCACATTCTAGTAGTTACATTTGAAAATTTCGTTCTAGGACATTTGGTTTGAGCGCAATCATTAAACTTAATTAAAAAAGTCATTTAAGCCTTTTCACAGTGAGATCTATGCGATATGGCCGAGAAATGTAATTTTGATGTTAACTCCCAAACCGCTGCGCAGAAGTCAACCAAACTTCACCCATTAGTGTATTGTATCACAATCTAGTAATTACATGTGGAAATTTGGTTCTAGGACATTTGATTTGAGCGCAATCCTCAAACTTAGGTCAAAAAAGCCATTTAAGCCTTTTCACAGTGAGATCTATGCGATATGGCCGAGAAATGTAATTTTGATGTTAACTCCAAAACCGCTGCGCAGAAGTCAACCAAATTTCACCCAATAGTGTATTGTATCACAATCTAGTAGTTACATTTGAAAATTTTGTTCTATGACATTTTGTTTGAACGCAATCATCAAACTTAATTAAAAAAGTCATTTAAGCCTTTTCACAGTGAGATCTATGCGATATGGCCGAGAAATGTAATTTTGATGTTAACTCCCAAACCGCTGCGCAGAAGTCAACCAAACTTCACCCATTAGTGTATTGTATCACAATCTAGTAGTTACATGTGGAAATTTGGTTATTGGACATTTGGTTTGAGCGCAATCATTAAACTTAGGTCAAAAAAGCCATTTAAGCCTTTTCACAGTGAGATCTATGCGATATGGCCGAGAAATGTAATTTTGATGTTAACTCCCAAACCGCTGCGCAGAAGTCAACTAAACTTCACCCAATAGTGTATTGTATCACAATCTAGTAGTTACATTTGAAAATTTTGTTCTAGGAAATTTTGTTTGAGCGCAATCATCAAACTTAATTAAAAAAGTCATTTAAGCCTTTTCACAGTGAGATCTATGCGATATGGCCGAGAAATGTAATTTTGATGTTAACTCCCAAACCTCTGCGCAGAAGTCAACCAAACTTCACCCATTAGTGTATTGTATCACAATCTAGTAGTTACATGTGGAAATTTGGTTCTAGGACATTTGATTTGAGCGCAATCCTCAAACTTAGGTCAAAAAAGCCATTTAAGCCTTTTCACAGTGAGATCTATGCGATATGGCCGAGAAATGTAATTTTGATGTTAACTCCCAAACCGCTGCGCAGAAGTCAACCAAACTTCACCCAATAGTGTATTGTATCACAATCTAGTAGTTACATTTGGAAATTTGGTTCCTGGACATTTGATTTGAGCGCAATCCTCAAACTTAGGTCAAAAAAGCCATTTAAGCCTTTTCACAGTGAGATCTATGCGATATGGCCGAGAAATGTAATTTTGATGTTAACTCCCAAACCGCTGCGCAGAAGTCAACCAAACTTCACCCAATAGTGTATTGTATCACAATCTAGTAGTTACATTTGAAAATTTTGTTCTAGGACATTTTGTTTGAACGCAATCATCAAACTTAATTAAAAAAGTCATTTAAGCCTTTTCACAGTGAGATCTATGCGATATGGCCGAGAAATGTAATTTTGATGTTAACTCCCAAACCGCTGCGCAGAAGTCAACCAAACTTCACCCAATAGTGTATTGTATCACATTCTAGTAGTTACATTTGAAAATTTCGTTCTAGGACATTTGGTTTGAGCGCAATCATTAAACTTAGGTCAAAAAAGCCATTTAAGCCTTTTCACAGTGAGATCTATGCGATATGGCCGAGAAATGTAATTTTGATGTTAACTCCCAAACCGCTGCGCAGAAGTCAACCAAACTTCACCCAATAGTGTATTGTATCACAATCTAGTAGTTACATTTGAAAATTTTGTTCTAGGAAATTTTGTTTGAGCGCAATCATCAAACTTAATTAAAAAAGTCATTTAAGCCTTTTCACAGTGAGATCTATGCGATATGGCCGAGAAATGTAATTTTGATGTTAACTCCCAAACCGCTGCGCAGAAGTCAACCAAACTTCACCCATTAGTGTATTGTATCACAATCTAGTAGTTACATGTGAAAATTTGGTTCTAGGACATTTGATTTGAGCGCAATCCTCAAACTTAGGTCAAAAAAGCCATTTAAGCCTTTTCACAGTGAGATCTATGCGATATGGCCGAGAAATGTAATTTTGATGTTAACTCCCAAACCGCTGCGCAGAAGTCAACCAAACTTCACCCAATAGTGTATTGTATCACATTCTAGTAGTTACATTTGAAAATTTCGTTCTAGGACATTTGGTTTGAGCGCAATCATTAAACTTAGGTCAAAAAAGCCATTTAAGCCTTTTCACAGTGAGATCTATGCGATATGGCCGAGAAATGTAATTTTGATGTTAACTCCCAAACCGCTGCGCAGAAGTCAACTAAACTTCACCCAATAGTGTATTGTATCACATTCTAGTAGTTACATTTGAAAATTTCGTTCTAGGACATTTGGTTTGAGCGCAATCATTAAACTTAATTAAAAAAGTCATTTAAGCCTTTTCACAGTGAGATCTATGCGATATGGCCGAGAAATGTAATTTTGATGTTAACTCCCAAACCGCTGCGCAGAAGTCAACCAAACTTCACCCATTAGTGTATTGTATCACAATCTAGTAATTACATGTGGAAATTTGGTTCTAGGACATTTGATTTGAGCGCAATCCTCAAACTTAGGTCAAAAAAGCCATTTAAGCCTTTTCACAGTGAGATCTATGCGATATGGCCGAGAAATGTAATTTTGATGTTAACTCCCAAACCGCTGCGCAGAAGTCAACCAAATTTCACCCAATAGTGTATTGTATCACAATCTAGTAGTTACATTTGAAAATTTTGTTCTATGACATTTTGTTTGAACGCAATCATCAAACTTAATTAAAAAAGTCATTTAAGCCTTTTCACAGTGAGATCTATGCGATATGGCCGAGAAATGTAATTTTGATGTTAACTCCCAAACCGCTGCGCAGAAGTCAACCAAACTTCACCCATTAGTGTATTGTATCACAATCTAGTAGTTACATGTGGAAATTTGGTTATTGGACATTTGGTTTGAGCGCAATCATTAAACTTAGGTCAAAAAAGCCATTTAAGCCTTTTCACAGTGAGATCTATGCGATATGGCCGAGAAATGTAATTTTGATGTTAACTCCCAAACCGCTGCGCAGAAGTCAACTAAACTTCACCCAATAGTGTATTGTATCACAATCTAGTAGTTACATTTGAAAATTTTGTTCTAGGAAATTTTGTTTGAGCGCAATCATCAAACTTAATTAAAAAAGTCATTTAAGCCTTTTCACAGTGAGATCTATGCGATATGGCCGAGAAATGTAATTTTGATGTTAACTCCCAAACCTCTGCGCAGAAGTCAACCAAACTTCACCCATTAGTGTATTGTATCACAATCTAGTAGTTACATGTGGAAATTTGGTTCTAGGACATTTGATTTGAGCGCAATCCTCAAACTTAGGTCAAAAAAGCCATTTAAGCCTTTTCACAGTGAGATCTATGCGATATGGCCGAGAAATGTAATTTTGATGTTAACTCCCAAACCGCTGCGCAGAAGTCAACCAAACTTCACCCAATAGTGTATTGTATCACAATCTAGTAGTTACATTTGGAAATTTGGTTCCTGGACATTTGATTTGAGCGCAATCCTCAAACTTAGGTCAAAAAAGCCATTTAAGCCTTTTCACAGTGAGATCTATGCGATATGGCCGAGAAATGTAATTTTGATGTTAACTCCCAAACCGCTGCGCAGAAGTCAACCAAACTTCACCCAATAGTGTATTGTATCACAATCTAGTAGTTACATTTGAAAATTTTGTTCTAGGACATTTTGTTTGAACGCAATCATCAAACTTAATTAAAAAAGTCATTTAAGCCTTTTCACAGTGAGATCTATGCGATATGGCCGAGAAATGTAATTTTGATGTTAACTCCCAAACCGCTGCGCAGAAGTCAACCAAACTTCACCCAATAGTGTATTGTATCACATTCTAGTAGTTACATTTGAAAAATTTGTTCTAGGACATTTTGTTTGAACGCAATCATCAAACTTAATTAAAAAAGTCATTTAAGCCTTTTCACAGTGAGATCTATGCGATATGGCCGAGAAATGTAATTTTGATGTTAACTCCCAAACCGCTGCGCAGAAGTCAACCAAACTTCACCCAATAGTGTATTGTATCACAATCTAGTAGTTACATTTGGAAATTTGGTTCTTGGACATTTGATTTGAGCGCAATCCTCAAACTTAGGTCAAAAAAGCCATTTAAGCCTTTTCACAGTGAGATCTATGCGATATGGCCGAGAAATGTAATTTTGATGTTAACTCCCAAACCGCTGCGCAGAAGTCAACCAAACTTCACCCAATAGTGTATTGTATCACAATCTAGTAGTTACATTTGAAAATTTTGTTCTAGGACATTTTGTTTGAACGCAATCATCAAACTTAATTAAAAAAGTCATTTAAGCCTTTTCACAGTGAGATCTATGCGATATGGCCGAGAAATGTAATTTTGATGTTAACTCCCAAACCGCTGCGCAGAAGGCAACCAAACTTCACCCAATAGTGTATTGTATCACATTCTAGTAGTTACATTTGAAAATTTCGTTCTAGGACATTTGGTTTGAGCGCAATCATTAAACTTAGGTCAAAAAAGCCATTTAAGCCTTTTCACAGTGAGATCTATGCGATATGGCCGAGAAATGTAATTTTGATGTTAACTCCCAAACCGCTGCGCAGAAGTCAACCAAACTTCACCCAATAGTGTATTGTATCACAATCTAGTAGTTACATTTGAAAATTTTGTTCTAGGAAATTTTGTTTGAGCGCAATCATCAAACTTAATTAAAAAAGTCATTTAAGCCTTTTCACAGTGAAATCTATGCGATATGGCCGAGAAATGTAATTTTGATGTTAACTCCTAAAACCGCTGCGCAGAAGTCAACCAAACTTCACCCATTAGTGTATTGTATCACAATCTAGTAGTTACATGTGAAAATTTGGTTCTAGGACATTTGATTTGAGCGCAATCCTCAAACTTAGGTCAAAAAAGCCATTTAAGCCTTTTCACAGTGAGATCTATGCGATATGGCCGAGAAATGTAATTTTGATGTTAACTCCCAAACCGCTGCGCAGAAGTCAACCAAACTTCACCCAATAGTGTATTGTATCACATTCTAGTAGTTACATTTGAAAATTTCGTTCTAGGACATTTGGTTTGAGCGCAATCATTAAACTTAGGTCAAAAAAGCCATTTAAGCCTTTTCACAGTGAGATCTATGCGATATGGCCGAGAAATGTAATTTTGATGTTAACTCCCAAACCGCTGCGCAGAAGTCAACTAAACTTCACCCAATAGTGTATTGTATCACATTCTAGTAGTTACATTTGAAAATTTCGTTCTAGGACATTTGGTTTGAGCGCAATCATTAAACTTAATTAAAAAAAGTCATTTAAGCCTTTTCACAGTGAGATCTATGCGATATGGCCGAGAAATGTAATTTTGATGTTAACTCCCAAACCGCTGCGCAGAAGTCAACCAAACTTCACCCAATAGTGTATTGTATCACAATCTAGTAGTTACATTTGGAAATTTGGTTCTTGGACATTTGATTTGAGCGCAATCCTCAAACTTAGGTCAAAAAAGCCATTTAAGCCTTTTCACAGTGAGATCTATGCGATATGGCCGAGAAATGTAATTTTGATGTTAACTCCCAAACCGCTGCGCAGAAGTCAACCAAACTTCACCCAATAGTGTATTGTATCACAATCTAGTAGTTACATTTGAAAATTTTGTTCTAGGACATTTTGTTTGAGCGCAATCCTCAAACTTAGGTCAAAAAAGCCATTTAAGCCTTTTCACAGTGAGATCTATGCGATATGGCCGAGAAATGTAATTTTGATGTTAACTCCCAAACCGCTGCGCAGAAGTCAACCAAATTTCACCCAATAGTGTATTGTATCACAATCTAGTAGTTACATTTGAAAATTTTGTTCTATGACATTTTGTTTGAACGCAATCATCAAACTTAATTAAAAAAGTCATTTAAGCCTTTTCACAGTGAGATCTATGCGATATGGCCGAGAAATGTAATTTTGATGTTAACTCCCAAACCGCTGCGCAGAAGTCAACCAAACTTCACCCATTAGTGTATTGTATCACAATCTAGTAGTTACATGTGGAAATTTGGTTATTGGACATTTGGTTTGAGCGCAATCATTAAACTTAGGTCAAAAAAGCCATTTAAGCCTTTTCACAGTGAGATCTATGCGATATGGCCGAGAAATGTAATTTTGATGTTAACTCCCAAACCGCTGCGCAGAAGTCAACTAAACTTCACCCAATAGTGTATTGTATCACAATCTAGTAGTTACATTTGAAAATTTTGTTCTAGGAAATTTTGTTTGAGCGCAATCATCAAACTTAATTAAAAAAGTCATTTAAGCCTTTTCACAGTGAGATCTATGCGATATGGCCGAGAAATGTAATTTTGATGTTAACTCCCAAACCTCTGCGCAGAAGTCAACCAAACTTCACCCATTAGTGTATTGTATCACAATCTAGTAGTTACATGTGGAAATTTGGTTCTAGGACATTTGATTTGAGCGCAATCCTCAAACTTAGGTCAAAAAAGCCATTTAAGCCTTTTCACAGTGAGATCTATGCGATATGGCCGAGAAATGTAATTTTGATGTTAACTCCCAAACCGCTGCGCAGAAGTCAACCAAACTTCACCCAATAGTGTATTGTATCACAATCTAGTAGTTACATTTGGAAATTTGGTTCCTGGACATTTGATTTGAGCGCAATCCTCAAACTTAGGTCAAAAAAGCCATTTAAGCCTTTTCACAGTGAGATCTATGCGATATGGCCGAGAAATGTAATTTTGATGTTAACTCCCAAACCGCTGCGCAGAAGTCAACCAAACTTCACCCAATAGTGTATTGTATCACAATCTAGTAGTTACATTTGAAAATTTTGTTCTAGGACATTTTGTTTGAACGCAATCATCAAACTTAATTAAAAAAGTCATTTAAGCCTTTTCACAGTGAGATCTATGCGATATGGCCGAGAAATGTAATTTTGATGTTAACTCCCAAACCGCTGCGCAGAAGTCAACCAAACTTCACCCAATAGTGTATTGTATCACATTCTAGTAGTTACATTTGAAAAATTTGTTCTAGGACATTTTGTTGAACGCAATCATCAAACTTAATTAAAAAAGTCATTTAAGCCTTTTCACAGTGAGATCTATGCGATATGGCCGAGAAATGTAATTTTGATGTTAACTCCCAAACCGCTGCGCAGAAGTCAACCAAACTTCACCCAATAGTGTATTGTATCACAATCTAGTAGTTACATTTGGAAATTTGGTTCTTGGACATTTGATTTGAGCGCAATCCTCAAACTTAGGTCAAAAAAGCCATTTAAGCCTTTTCACAGTGAGATCTATGCGATATGGCCGAGAAATGTAATTTTGATGTTAACTCCCAAACCGCTGCGCAGAAGTCAACCAAACTTCACCCAATAGTGTATTGTATCACAATCTAGTAGTTACATTTGAAAATTTTGTTCTAGGACATTTTGTTTGAACGCAATCATCAAACTTAATTAAAAAAGTCATTTAAGCCTTTTCACAGTGAGATCTATGCGATATGGCCGAGAAATGTAATTTTGATGTTAACTCCCAAACCGCTGCGCAGAAGGCAACCAAACTTCACCCAATAGTGTATTGTATCACATTCTAGTAGTTACATTTGAAAATTTCGTTCTAGGACATTTGGTTTGAGCGCAATCATTAAACTTAGGTCAAAAAAGCCATTTAAGCCTTTTCACAGTGAGATCTATGCGATATGGCCGAGAAATGTAATTTTGATGTTAACTCCCAAACCGCTGCGCAGAAGTCAACCAAACTTCACCCAATAGTGTATTGTATCACAATCTAGTAGTTACATTTGAAAATTTTGTTCTAGGAAATTTTGTTTGAGCGCAATCATCAAACTTAATTAAAAAAGTCATTTAAGCCTTTTCACAGTGAGATCTATGCGATATGGCCGAGAAATGTAATTTTGATGTTAACTCCTAAAACCGCTGCGCAGAAGTCAACCAAACTTCACCCATTAGTGTATTGTATCACAATCTAGTAGTTACATGTGAAAATTTGGTTCTAGGACATTTGATTTGAGCGCAATCCTCAAACTTAGGTCAAAAAAGCCATTTAAGCCTTTTCACAGTGAGATCTATGCGATATGGCCGAGAAATGTAATTTTGATGTTAACTCCCAAACCGCTGCGCAGAAGTCAACCAAACTTCACCCAATAGTGTATTGTATCACATTCTAGTAGTTACATTTGAAAATTTCGTTCTAGGACATTTGGTTTGAGCGCAATCATTAAACTTAGGTCAAAAAAGCCATTTAAGCCTTTTCACAGTGAGATCTATGCGATATGGCCGAGAAATGTAATTTTGATGTTAACTCCCAAACCGCTGCGCAGAAGTCAACTAAACTTCACCCAATAGTGTATTGTATCACATTCTAGTAGTTACATTTGAAAATTTCGTTCTAGGACATTTGGTTTGAGCGCAATCATTAAACTATTAAAAAAGTCATTTAAGCCTTTTCACAGTGAGATCTATGCGATATGGCCGAGAAATGTAATTTTGATGTTAACTCCCAAACCGCTGCGCAGAAGTCAACCAAACTTCACCCAATAGTGTATTGTATCACAATCTAGTAGTTACATTTGGAAATTTGGTTCTTGGACATTTGATTTGAGCGCAATCCTCAAACTTAGGTCAAAAAAGCCATTTAAGCCTTTTCACAGTGAGATCTATGCGATATGGCCGAGAAATGTAATTTTGATGTTAACTCCCAAACCGCTGCGCAGAAGTCAACCAAACTTCACCCAATAGTGTATTGTATCACAATCTAGTAGTTACATTTGAAAATTTTGTTCTAGGACATTTTGTTTGAGCGCAATCCTCAAACTTAGGTCAAAAAAGCCATTTAAGCCTTTTCACAGTGAGATCTATGCGATATGGCCGAGAAATGTAATTTTGATGTTAACTCCCAAACCGCTGCGCAGAAGTCAACCAAATTTCACCCAATAGTGTATTGTATCACAATCTAGTAGTTACATTTGAAAATTTTGTTCTATGACATTTTGTTTGAACGCAATCATCAAACTTAATTAAAAAAGTCATTTAAGCCTTTTCACAGTGAGATCTATGCGATATGGCCGAGAAATGTAATTTTGATGTTAACTCCCAAACCGCTGCGCAGAAGTCAACCAAACTTCACCCATTAGTGTATTGTATCACAATCTAGTAGTTACATGTGGAAATTTGGTTATTGGACATTTGGTTTGAGCGCAATCATTAAACTTAGGTCAAAAAAGCCATTTAAGCCTTTTCACAGTGAGATCTATGCGATATGGCCGAGAAATGTAATTTTGATGTTAACTCCCAAACCGCTGCGCAGAAGTCAACTAAACTTCACCCAATAGTGTATTGTATCACAATCTAGTAGTTACATTTGAAAATTTTGTTCTAGGAAATTTTGTTTGAGCGCAATCATCAAACTTAATTAAAAAAGTCATTTAAGCCTTTTCACAGTGAGATCTATGCGATATGGCCGAGAAATGTAATTTTGATGTTAACTCCCAAACCTCTGCGCAGAAGTCAACCAAACTTCACCCATTAGTGTATTGTATCACAATCTAGTAGTTACATGTGGAAATTTGGTTCTAGGACATTTGATTTGAGCGCAATCCTCAAACTTAGGTCAAAAAAGCCATTTAAGCCTTTTCACAGTGAGATCTATGCGATATGGCCGAGAAATGTAATTTTGATGTTAACTCCCAAACCGCTGCGCAGAAGTCAACCAAACTTCACCCAATAGTGTATTGTATCACAATCTAGTAGTTACATTTGGAAATTTGGTTCCTGGACATTTGATTTGAGCGCAATCCTCAAACTTAGGTCAAAAAAGCCATTTAAGCCTTTTCACAGTGAGATCTATGCGATATGGCCGAGAAATGTAATTTTGATGTTAACTCCCAAACCGCTTCGCAGAAGTCAACCAAACTTCACCCAATAGTGTATTGTATCACAATCTAGTAGTTACATTTGAAAATTTTGTTCTAGGACATTTTGTTTGAACGCAATCATCAAACTTAATTAAAAAAGTCATTTAAGCCTTTTCACAGTGAGATCTATGCGATATGGCCGAGAAATGTAATTTTGATGTTAACTCCCAAACCGCTGCGCAGAAGTCAACCAAACTTCACCCAATAGTGTATTGTATCACATTCTAGTAGTTACATTTGAAAAATTTGTTCTATGACATTTTGTTTGAACGCAATCATCAAACTTAATTAAAAAAGTCTTTTAAGCCTTTTCACAGTGAGATCTATGCGATATGGCCGAGAAATGTAATTTTGATGTTAACTCCCAAACCGCTGCGCAGAAGTCAACCAAACTTCACCCAATAGTGTATTGTATCACAATCTAGTAGTTACATTTGGAAATTTGGTTCTTGGACATTTGATTTGAGCGCAATCCTCAAACTTAGGTCAAAAAAGCCATTTAAGCCTTTTCACAGTGAGATCTATGCGATATGGCCGAGAAATGTAATTTTGATGTTAACTCCCAAACCGCTGCGCAGAAGTCAACCAAACTTCACCCAATAGTGTATTGTATCACAATCTAGTAGTTACATTTGAAAATTTTGTTCTAGGACATTTTGTTTGAACGCAATCATCAAACTTAATTAAAAAAGTCATTTAAGCCTTTTCACAGTGAGATCTATGCGATATGGCCGAGAAATGTAATTTTGATGTTAACTCCCAAACCGCTGCGCAGAAGGCAACCAAACTTCACCCAATAGTGTATTGTATCACATTCTAGTAGTTACATTTGAAAATTTCGTTCTAGGACATTTGGTTTGAGCGCAATCATTAAACTTAGGTCAAAAAAGCCATTTAAGCCTTTTCACAGTGAGATCTATGCGATATGGCCGAGAAATGTAATTTTGATGTTAACTCCCAAACCGCTGCGCAGAAGTCAACCAAACTTCACCCAATAGTGTATTGTATCACAATCTAGTAGTTACATTTGAAAATTTTGTTCTAGGAAATTTTGTTTGAGCGCAATCATCAAACTTAATTAAAAAAGTCATTTAAGCCTTTTCACAGTGAGATCTATGCGATATGGCCGAGAAATGTAATTTTGATGTTAACTCCTAAAACCGCTGCGCAGAAGTCAACCAAACTTCACCCATTAGTGTATTGTATCACAATCTAGTAGTTACATGTGAAAATTTGGTTCTAGGACATTTGATTTGAGCGCAATCCTAAAACTTAGGTCAAAAAAGCCATTTAAGCCTTTTCACAGTGAGATCTATGCGATATGGCCGAGAAATGTAATTTTGATGTTAACTCCCAAACCGCTGCGCAGAAGTCAACCAAACTTCACCCAATAGTGTATTGTATCACATTCTAGTAGTTACATTTGAAAATTTCGTTCTAGGACATTTGGTTTGAGCGCAATCATTAAACTTAGGTCAAAAAAGCCATTTAAGCCTTTTCACAGTGAGATCTATGCGATATGGCCGAGAAATGTAATTTTGATGTTAACTCCCAAACCGCTGCGCAGAAGTCAACTAAACTTCACCCAATAGTGTATTGTATCACATTCTAGTAGTTACATTTGAAAATTTCGTTCTAGGACATTTGGTTTGAGCGCAATCATTAAACTTAATTAAAAAAGTCATTTAAGCCTTTTCACAGTGAGATCTATGCGATATGGCCGAGAAATGTAATTTTGATGTTAACTCCCAAACCGCTGCGCAGAAGTCAACCAAACTTCACCCAATAGTGTATTGTATCACAATCTAGTAGTTACATTTGGAAATTTGGTTCTTGGACATTTGATTTGAGCGCAATCCTCAAACTTAGGTCAAAAAAGCCATTTAAGCCTTTTCACAGTGAGATCTATGCGATATGGCCGAGAAATGTAATTTTGATGTTAACTCCCAAACCGCTGCGCAGAAGTCAACCAAACTTCACCCAATAGTGTATTGTATCACAATCTAGTAGTTACATTTGAAAATTTTGTTCTAGGACATTTTGTTTGAACGCAATCATCAAACTTAATTAAAAAAGTCATTTAAGCCTTTTCACAGTGAGATCTATGCGATATGGCCGAGAAATGTAATTTTGATGTTAACTCCCAAACCGCTGCGCAGAAGTCAACCAAACTTCACCCAATAGTGTATTGTATCACATTCTAGTAGTTACATTTGAAAATTTCGTTCTAGGACATTTGGTTTGAGCGCAATCATTAAACTTAGGTCAAAAAAGCCATTTAAGCCTTTTCACAGTGAGATCTATGCGATATGGCCGAGAAATGTAATTTTGATGTTAACTCCCAAACCGCTGCGCAGAAGTCAACCAAACTTCACCCAATAGTGTATTGTATCACAATCTAGTAGTTACATTTGAAAATTTTGTTCTAGGAAATTTTGTTTGAGCGCAATCATCAAACTTAATTAAAAAAGTCATTTAAGCCTTTTCACAGTGAGATCTATGCGATATGGCCGAGAAATGTAATTTTGATGTTAACTCCCAAACCGCTGCGCAGAAGTCAACCAAACTTCACCCATTAGTGTATTGTATCACAATCTAGTAGTTACATGTGAAAATTTGGTTCTAGGACATTTGATTTGAGCGCAATCCTCAAACTTAGGTCAAAAAAGCCATTTAAGCCTTTTCACAGTGAGATCTATGCGATATGGCCGAGAAATGTAATTTTGATGTTAACTCCCAAACCGCTGCGCAGAAGTCAACCAAACTTCACCCAATAGTGTATTGTATCACATTCTAGTAGTTACATTTGAAAATTTCGTTCTAGGACATTTGGTTTGAGCGCAATCATTAAACTTAGGTCAAAAAAGCCATTTAAGCCTTTTCACAGTGAGATCTATGCGATATGGCCGAGAAATGTAATTTTGATGTTAACTCCCAAACCGCTGCGCAGAAGTCAACTAAACTTCACCCAATAGTGTATTGTATCATATTCTAGTAGTTACATTTGAAAATTTCGTTCTAGGACATTTGGTTTGAGCGCAATCATTAAACTTAATTAAAAAAGTCATTTAAGCCTTTTCACAGTGAGATCTATGCGATATGGCCGAGAAATGTAATTTTGATGTTAACTCCCAAACCGCTGCGCAGAAGTCAACCAAACTTCACCCATTAGTGTATTGTATCACAATCTAGTAATTACATGTGGAAATTTGGTTCTAGGACATTTGATTTGAGCGCAATCCTCAAACTTAGGTCAAAAAAGCCATTTAAGCCTTTTCACAGTGAGATCTATGCGATATGGCCGAGAAATGTAATTTTGATGTTAACTCCAAAACCGCTGCGCAGAAGTCAACCAAACTTCACCCAATAGTGTATTGTATCACAATCTAGTAGTTACATTTGAAAATTTTGTTCTATGACATTTTGTTTGAACGCAATCATCAAACTTAATTAAAAAAGTCATTTAAGCCTTTTCACAGTGAGATCTATGCGATATGGCCGAGAAATGTAATTTTGATGTTAACTCCCAAACCGCTGCGCAGAAGTCAACCAAACTTCACCCAATAGTATATTGTATCACAATCTAGTAGTTACATTTGGAAATTTGGTTCTTGGACATTTGATTTGAGCGCAATCCTCAAACTTAGGTCAAAAAAGCCATTTAAGCCTTTTCACAGTGAGATCTATGCGATATGGCCGAGAAATGTAATTTTGATGTTAACTCCCAAACCGCTGCGCAGAAGTCAACCAAACTTCACCCAATAGTGTATTGTATCACAATCTAGTAGTTACATTTGAAAATTTTGTTCTAGGACATTTTGTTTGAACGCAATCATCAAACTTAATTAAAAAAGTCATTTAAGCCTTTTCACAGTGAGATCTATGCGATATGGCCGAGAAATGTAATTTTGATGTTAACTCCCAAACCGCTGCGCAGAAGTCAACCAAACTTCACCCAATAGTGTATTGTATCACATTCTAGTAGTTACATTTGAAAATTTCGTTCTAGGACATTTGGTTTGAGCGCAATCATTAAACTTAGGTCAAAAAAGCCATTTAAGCCTTTTCACAGTGAGATCTATGCGATATGGCCGAGAAATGTAATTTTGATGTTAACTCCCAAACCGCTGCGCAGAAGTCAACCAAACTTCACCCAATAGTGTATTGTATCACAATCTAGTAGTTACATTTGAAAATTTTGTTCTAGGAAATTTTGTTTGAGCGCAATCATCAAACTTAATTAAAAAAGTCATTTAAGCCTTTTCACAGTGAGATCTATGCGATATGGCCGAGAAATGTAATTTTGATGTTAACTCCCAAACCGCTGCGCAGAAGTCAACCAAACTTCACCCATTAGTGTATTGTATCACAATCTAGTAGTTACATGTGAAAATTTAGTTCTAGGACATTTGATTTGAGCGCAATCCTCAAACTTAGGTCAAAAAAGCCATTTAAGCCTTTTCACAGTGAGATCTATGCGATATGGCCGAGAAATGTAATTTTGATGTTAACTCCCAAACCGCTGCGCAGAAGTCAACCAAACTTCACCCAATAGTGTATTGTATCACATTCTAGTAGTTACATTTGAAAATTTCGTTCTAGGACATTTGGTTTGAGCGCAATCATTAAACTTAGGTCAAAAAAGCCATTTAAGCCTTTTCACAGTGAGATCTATGCGATATGGCTGAGAAATGTAATTTTGATGTTAACTCCCAAACCGCTGCGCAGAAGTCAACTAAACTTCACCCAATAGTGTATTGTATCACATTCTAGTAGTTACATTTGAAAATTTCGTTCTAGGACATTTGGTTTGAGCGCAATCATTAAACTTAATTAAAAAAGTCATTAAAGCCTTTTCACAGTGAGATCTATGCGATATGGCCGAGAAATGTAATTTTGATGTTAACTCCCAAACCGCTGCGCAGAAGTCAACCAAACTTCACCCATTAGTGTATTGTATCACAATCTAGTAATTACATGTGGAAATTTGGTTCTAGGACATTTGATTTGAGCGCAATCCTCAAACTTAGGTCAAAAAAGCCATTTAAGCCTTTTCACAGTGAGATCTATGCGATATGGCCGAGAAATGTAATTTTGATGTTAACTCCCAAACCGCTGCGCAGAAGTCAACCAAATTTCACCCAATAGTGTATTGTATCACAATCTAGTAGTTACATTTGAAAATTTTGTTCTATGACATTTTGTTTGAAAGCAATCATCAAACTTAATTAAAAAAGTCATTTAAGCCTTTTCACAGTGAGATCTATGCGATATGGCCGAGAAATGTAATTTTGATGTTAACTCCCAAACCGCTGCGCAGAAGTCAACCAAACTTCACCCATTAGTGTATTGTATCACAATCTAGTAGTTACATGTGGAAATTTGGTTATTGGACATTTGGTTTGAGCGCAATCATTAAACTTAGGTCAAAAAAGCCATTTAAGCCTTTTCACAGTGAGATCTATGCGATATGGCCGAGAAATGTAATTTTGATGTTAACTCCCAAACCGCTGCGCAGAAGTCAACTAAACTTCACCCAATAGTGTATTGTATCACAATCTAGTAGTTACATTTGAAAATTTTGTTCTAGGAAATTTTGTTTGAGCGCAATCATCAAACTTAATTAAAAAAGTCATTTAAGCCTTTTCACAGTGAGATCTATGCGATATGGCCGAGAAATGTAATTTTGATGTTAACTCCCAAACCTCTGCGCAGAAGTCAACCAAACTTCACCCATTAGTGTATTGTATCACAATCTAGTAGTTACATGTGGAAATTTGGTTCTAGGACATTTGATTTGAGCGCAATCCTCAAACTTAGGTCAAAAAAGCCATTTAAGCCTTTTCACAGTGAGATCTATGCGATATGGCCGAGAAATGTAATTTTGATGTTAACTCCCAAACCGCTGCGCAGAAGTCAACCAAACTTCACCCAATAGTGTATTGTATCACAATCTAGTAGTTACATTTGGAAATTTGGTTCTTGGACATTTGATTTGAGCGCAATCCTCAAACTTAGGTCAAAAAAGCCATTTAAGCCTTTTTACAGTGAGATCTATGCGATATGGCCGAGAAATGTAATTTTGATGTTAACTCCCAAACCGCTGCGCAGAAGTCAACCAAACTTCACCCAATAGTGTATTGTATCACAATCTAGTAGTTACATTTGAAAATTTTGTTCTATGACATTTTGTTTGAGCGCAATCATCAAACTTAATTAAAAAAGTCATTTAAGCCTTTTCACAGTGAGATCTATGCGATATGGCCGAGAAATGTAATTTTGATGTTAACTCCCAAACCGCTGCGCAGAAGTCAACCAAACTTCACCCAATAGTGTATTGTATCACATTCTAGTAGTTACATTTGAAAATTTCGTTCTAGGACATTTGGTTTGAGCGCAATCATTAAACTTAGGTCAAAAAAGCCATTTAAGCCTTTTCACAGTGAGATCTATGCGATATGGCCGAGAAATGTAATTTTGATGTTAACTCCCAAACCGCTGCGCAGAAGTCAACTAAACTTCACCCAACAGTGTATTGTATCACATTCTAGTAGTTACATTTAAAAATTTCGTTCTAGGACATTTGGTTTGAGCGCAATCATTAAACTTAATTAAAAAAGTCATTTAAGCCTTTTCACAGTGAGATCTATGCGATATAGCCGAGAAATGTAATTTTGATGTTAACTCCCAAACCGCTGCGCAGAAGTCAACCAAACTTCACCCATTAGTGTATTGTATCACAATCTAGTAGTTACATTTGAAAATTTCGTTCTAGGACATTTGGTTTGAGCGCAATCATTAAACTTAGGTCAAAAAAGCCATTTAAGCCTTTTCACAGTGAGATCTATGCGATATGGCCGAGAAATGTAATTTTGATGTTAACTCCCAAACCGCTGCGCAGAAGTTAACCAAACTTCACCCAATAGTGTATTGTATCACAATCTAGTAGTTACATTTGAAAATTTTGTTCTAGGAAATTTTGTTTGAGCGCAATCATCAAACTTAATTAAAAAAGTCATTTAAGCCTTTTCACAGTGAGATCTATGCGATATGGCCGAGAAATGTAATTTTGATGTTAACTCCCAAACCGCTGCGCAGAAGTCAACCAAACTTCACCCATTAGTGTATTGTATCACAATCTAGTAGTTACATGTGGAAATTTGGTTATTGGACATTTCGTTTGAGCGCAATCATTAAACTTAGGTCAAAAAAGCCATTTAAGCCTTTTCACAGTGAGATCTATGCGATATGGCCGAGAAATGTAATTTTGATGTTAACTCCCAAACCGCTGCGCAGAAGTCAACTAAACTTCACCCAATAGTGTATTGTATCACAATCTAGTAGTTACATTTGAAAATTTTGTTCTAGGAAATTTTGTTTGAGCGCAATCATCAAACTTAATTAAAAAAGTCATTTAAGCCTTTTCACAGTGAGATCTATGCGATATGGCCGAGAAATGTAATTTTGATGTTAACTCCCAAACCTCTGCGCAGAAGTCAACCAAACTTCACCCATTAGTGTATTGTATCACAATCTAGTAGTTACATGTGGAAATTTGGTTCTAGGACATTTGATTTGAGCGCAATCCTCAAACTTAGGTCAAAAAAGCCATTTAAGCCTTTTCACAGTGAGATCTATGCGATATGGCCGAGAAATGTAATTTTGATGTTAACTCCCAAACCGCTGCGCAGAAGTCAACCAAACTTCACCCAATAGTGTATTGTATCACAATCTAGTAGTTACATTTGGAAATTTGGTTCTTGGACATTTGATTTGAGCGCAATCCTCAAACTTAGGTCAAAAAAGCCATTTAAGCCTTTTCACAGTGAGATCTATGCGATATGGCCGAGAAATGTAATTTTGATGTTAACTCCCAAACCGCTGCGCAGAAGTCAACCAAACTTCACCCAATAGTGTATTGTATCACAATCTAGTAGTTACATTTGAAAATTTTGTTCTATGACATTTTGTTTGAGCGCAATCATCAAACTTAATTAAAAAAGTCATTTAAGCCTTTTCACAGTGAGATCTATGCGATATGGCCGAGAAATGTAATTTTGATGTTAACTCCCAAACCGCTGCGCAGAAGTCAACCAAACTTCACCCAATAGTGTATTGTATCACATTCTAGTAGTTACATTTGAAAATTTCGTTCTAGGACATTTGGTTTGAGCGCAATCATTAAACTTAGGTCAAAAAAGCCATTTAAGCCTTTTCACAGTGAGATCTATGCGATATGGCCGAGAAATGTAATTTTAATGTTAACTCCCAAACCGCTGCGCAGAAGTCAACTAAACTTCACCCAACAGTGTATTGTATCACATTCTAGTAGTTACATTTAAAAATTTCGTTCTAGGACATTTGGTTTGAGCGCAATCATTAAACTTAATTAAAAAAGTCATTTAAGCCTTTTCACAGTGAGATCTATGCGATATAGCCGAGAAATGTAATTTTGATGTTAACTCCCAAACCGCTGCGCAGAAGTCAACCAAACTTCACCCATTAGTGTATTGTATCACAATCTAGTAGTTACATTTGAAAATTTCGTTCTAGGACATTTGGTTTGAGCGCAATCATTAAACTTAGGTCAAAAAAGCCATTTAAGCCTTTTCACAGTGAGATCTATGCGATATGGCCGAGAAATGTAATTTTGATGTTAACTCCCAAACCGCTGCGCAGAAGTTAACCAAACTTCACCCAATAGTGTATTGTATCACAATCTAGTAGTTACATTTGAAAATTTTGTTCTAGGAAATTTTGTTTGAGCGCAATCATCAAACTTAATTAAAAAAGTCATTTAAGCCTTTTCACAGTGAGATCTATGCGATATGGCCGAGAAATGTAATTTTGATGTTAACTCCCAAACCGCTGCGCAGAAGTCAACCAAACTTCACCCATTAGTGTATTGTATCACAATCTAGTAGTTTCATGTGAAAATTTGGTTCTAGGACATTTGATTTGAGCGCAATCCTCAAACTTAGGTCAAAAAAGCCATTTAAGCCTTTTCACAGTGAGATCTATGCGATATGGCCGAGAAATGTAATTTTGATGTTAACTCCCAAACCGCTGCGCAGAAGTCAACCAAACTTCACCCAATAGTGTATTGTATCACATTCTAGTAGTTACATTTGAAAATTTCGTTCTAGGACATTTGGTTTGAGCGCAATCATTAAACTTAGGTCAAAAAAGCCATTTAAGCCTTTTCACAGTGAGATCTATGCGATATGGCCGAGAAATGTAATTTTGATGTTAACTCCCAAACCGCTGCGCAGAAGTCAACTAAACCACCCAATAGTGTATTGTATCACATTCTAGTAGTTACATTTGAAAATTTCGTTCTAGGACATTTGGTTTGAGCGCAATCATTAAACTTAATTAAAAAAGTCATTTAAGCCTTTTCACAGTGAGATCTATGCGATATGGCCGAGAAATGTAATTTTGATGTTAACTCCCAAACCGCTGCGCAGAAGTCAACCAAACTTCACCCATTAGTGTATTGTATCACAATCTAGTAATTACATGTGGAAATTTGGTTCTAGGACATTTGATTTGAGCGCAATCCTCAAACTTAGGTCAAAAAAGCCATTTAAGCCTTTTCACAGTGAGATCTATGCGATATGGCCGAGAAATGTAATTTTGATGTTAACTCCAAAACCGCTGCGCAGAAGTCAACCAAACTTCACCCAATAGTGTATTGTATCACAATCTAGTAGTTACATTTGAAAATTTTGTTCTATGACATTTTGTTGGAACGCAATCATCAAACTTAATTAAAAAAGTCATTTAAGCCTTTTCACAGTGAGATCTATGCGATATGGCCGAGAAATGTAATTTTGATGTTAACTCCCAAACCGCTGCGCAGAAGTCAACCAAACTTCACCCAATAGTGTATTGTATCACAATCTAGTAGTTACATTTGGAAATTTGGTTCTTGGACATTTGATTTGAGCGCAATCCTCAAACTTAGGTCAAAAAAGCCATTTAAGCCTTTTCACAGTGAGATCTATGCGATATGGCCGAGAAATGTAATTTTGATGTTAACTCCCAAACCGCTGCGCAGAAGTCAACCAAACTTCACCCAATAGTGTATTGTATCACAATCTAGTAGTTACATTTGAAAATTTTGTTCTAGGACATTTTGTTTGAACGCAATCATCAAACTTAATTAAAAAAGTCATTTAAGCCTTTTCACAGTGAGATCTATGCGATATGGCCGAGAAATGTAATTTTGATGTTAACTCCCAAACCGCTGCGCAGAAGTCAACCAAACTTCACCCCATAGTGTATTGTATCACATTCTAGTAGTTACATTTGAAAATTTCGTTCTAGGACATTTGGTTTGAGCGCAATCATTAAACTTAGGTCAAAAAAGCCATTTAAGCCTTTTCACAGTGAGATCTATGCGATATGGCCGAGAAATGTAATTTTGATGTTAACTCCCAAACCGCTGCGCAGAAGTCAACCAAACTTCACCCAATAGTGTATTGTATCACAGTCTAGTAGTTACATTTGAAAATTTTGTTCTAGGAAATTTTGTTTGAGCGCAATCATCAAACTTAATTTAAAAAGTCATTTAAGCCTTTTCACAGTGAGATCTATGCGATATGGCCGAGAAATGTAATTTTGATGTTAACTCCCAAACCGCTGCGCAGAAGTCAACCAAACTTCACCCATTAGTGTATTGTATCACAATCTAGTAGTTACATGTGAAAATTTGGTTCTAGGACATTTGATTTGAGCGCAATCCTCAAACTTAGGTCAAAAAAGCCATTTAAGCCTTTTCACAGTGAGATCTATGCGATATGGCCGAGAAATGTAATTTTGATGTTAACTCCCAAACCGCTGCGCAGAAGTCAACCAAACTTCACCCAATAGTGTATTGTATCACATTCTAGTAGTTACATTTGAAAATTTCGTTCTAGGACATTTGGTTTGAGCGCAATCATTAAACTTAGGTCAAAAAAGCCATTTAAGCCTTTTCACAGTGAGATCTATGCGATATGGCTGAGAAATGTAATTTTGATGTTAACTCCCAAACCGCTGCGCAGAAGTCAACTAAACTTCACCCAATAGTGTATTGTATCACATTCTAGTAGTTACATTTGAAAATTTCGTTCTAGGACATTTGGTTTGAGCGCAATCATTAAACTTAATTAAAAAAGTCATTTAAGCCTTTTCACAGTGAGATCTATGCGATATGGCCGAGAAATGTAATTTTGATGTTAACTCCCAAACCGCTGCGCAGAAGTCAACCAAACTTCACCCATTAGTGTATTGTATCACAATCTAGTAATTACATGTGGAAATTTGGTTCTAGGACATTTGATTTGAGCGCAATCCTCAAACTTAGGTCAAAAAAGCCATTTAAGCCTTTTCACAGTGAGATCTATGCGATATGGCCGAGAAATGTAATTTTGATGTTAACTCCCAAACCGCTGCGCAGAAGTCAACCAAATTTCACCCAATAGTGTATTGTATCACAATCTAGTAGTTACATTTGAAAATTTTGTTCTATGACATTTTGTTTGAACGCAATCATCAAACTTAATTAAAAAAGTCATTTAAGCCTTTTCACAGTGAGATCTATGCGATATGGCCGAGAAATGTAATTTTGATGTTAACTCCCAAACCGCTGCGCAGAAGTCAACCAAACTTCACCCATTAGTGTATTGTATCACAATCTAGTAGTTACATGTGGAAATTTGGTTATTGGACATTTGGTTTGAGCGCAATCATTAAACTTAGGTCAAAAAAGCCATTTAAGCCTTTTCACAGTGAGATCTATGCGATATGGCCGAGAAATGTAATTTTGATGTTAACTCCCAAACCGCTGCGCAGAAGTCAACTAAACTTCACCCAATAGTGTATTGTATCACAATCTAGTAGTTACATTTGAAAATTTTGTTCTAGGAAATTTTGTTTGAGCGCAATCATCAAACTTAATTAAAAAAGTCATTTAAGCCTTTTCACAGTGAGATCTATGCGATATGGCCGAGAAATGTAATTTTGATGTTAACTCCCAAACCTCTGCGCAGAAGTCAACCAAACTTCACCCATTAGTGTATTGTATCACAATCTAGTAGTTACATGTGGAAATTTGGTTCTAGGACATTTGATTTGAGCGCAATCCTCAAACTTAGGTCAAAAAAGCCATTTAAGCCTTTTCACAGTGAGATCTATGCGATATGGCCGAGAAATGTAATTTTGATGTTAACTCCCAAACCGCTGCGCAGAAGTCAACCAAACTTCACCCAATAGTGTATTGTATCACAATCTAGTAGTTACATTTGGAAATTTGGTTCTTGGACATTTGATTTGAGCGCAATCCTCAAACTTAGGTCAAAAAAGCCATTTAAGCCTTTTCACAGTGAGATCTATGCGATATGGCCGAGAAATGTAATTTTGATGTTAACTCCCAAACCGCTGCGCAGAAGTCAACCAAACTTCACCCAATAGTGTATTGTATCACAATCTAGTAGTTACATTTGAAAATTTTGTTCTAGGACATTTTGTTTGAACGCAATCATCAAACTTAATTAAAAAAGTCATTTAAGCCTTTTCACAGTGAGATCTATGCGATATGGCCGAGAAATGTAATTTTGATGTTAACTCCCAAAACGCTGCGCAGAAGTCAACCAAACTTCACCCAATAGTGTATTGTATCACATTCTAGTAGTTACATTTGAAAATTTCGTTCTAGGACATTTGGTTTGAGCGCAATCATTAAACTTAGGTCAAAAAAGCCATTTAAGCCTTTTCACAGTGAGATCTATGCGATATGGCCGAGAAATGTAATTTTGATGTTAACTCCCAAACCGCTGCGCAGAAGTCAACCAAACTTCACCCAATAGTGTATTGTATCACAATCTAGTAGTTACATTTGAAAATTTTCTTCTAGGAAATTTTGTTTGAGCGCAATCATCAAACTTAATTAAAAATGTCATTTAAGCCTTTTCACAGTGAGATCTATGCGATATGGCCGAGAAATGTAATTTTGATGTTAACTCCCAAACCGCTGCGCAGAAGTCAACCAAACTTCACCCATTAGTGTATTGTATCACAATCTAGTAGTTACATGTGAAAATTTGGTTCTAGGACATTTGATTTGAGCGCAATCCTGAAACTTAGGTCAAAAAAGCCATTTAAGCCTTTTCACAGTGAGATCTATGCGATATGGCCGAGAAATGTAATTTTGATGTTAACTCCCAAACCGCTGCGCAGAAGTCAACCAAACTTCACCCAATAGTGTATTGTATCACATTCTAGTAGTTACATTTGAAAATTTCGTTCTAGGACATTTGGTTTGAGCGCAATCTTTAAACTTAGGTCAAAAAAGCCATTTAAGCCTTTTCACAGTGAGATCTATGCGATATGGCCGAGAAATGTAATTTTGATGTTAACTCCCAAACCGCTGCGCAGAAGTCAACCAAACTTCACCCAATAGTGTATTGTATCACAATCTAGTAGTTACATTTGAAAATTTTGTTCTAGGACATTTTGTTTGAACGCAATCATCAAACTTAATTAAAAAAGTCATTTAAGCCTTTTCACAGTGAGATCTATGCGATATTGCCGAGAAATGTAATTTTGATGTTAACTCCCAAACCGCTGCGCAGAAGTCAACCAAACTTCACCCAATAGTGTATTGTATCACAATCTAGTAGTTACATTTGGAAATTTGGTTCTTGGACATTTGATTTGAGCGCAATCCTCAAACTTAGGTCAAAAAAGCCATTTAAGCCTTTTCACAGTGAGATCTATGCGATATGGCCGAGAAATGTAATTTTGATGTTAACTCCCAAACCGCTGCGCAGAAGTCAACCAAACTTCACCCAATAGTGTATTGTATCACAATCTAGTAGTTACATTTGAAAATTTTGTTCTAGGACATTTTGTTTGAACGCAATCATCAAACTTAATTAAAAAAGTCATTTAAGCCTTTTCACAGTGAGATCTATGCGATATGGCCGAGAAATGTAATTTTGATGTTAACTCCCAAACCGCTGCGCAGAAGTCAACCAAACTTCACCCAATAGTGTATTTTATCACAATCTAGTAGTTACATTTGGAAATTTAGTTCTTGGACATTTGATTTGAGCGCAATCATTAAACTTAATTAAAAAAGTCATTTAAGCCTTTTCACAGTGAGATCTATGCGATATGGCCGAGAAATGTAATTTTGATGTTAACTCCCAAACCGCTGCGCAGAAGTCAACCAAACTTCACCCATTAGTGTATTGTATCACAATCTAGTAATTACATGTGGAAATTTGGTTCTAGGACATTTGATTTGAGCGCAATCCTCAAACTTAGGTCAAAAAAGCCATTTAAGCCTTTTCACAGTGAGATCTATGCGATATGGCCGAGAAATGTAATTTTGATGTTAACTCCCAAACCGCTGCGCAGAAGTCAACCAAACTTCACCCAATAGTGTATTGTATCACAATCTAGTAGTTACATTTGAAAATTTTGTTCTAGGAAATTTTGTTTGAGCGCAATCATCAAACTTAATTAAAAAAGTCATTTAAGCCTTTTCACAGTGAGATCTATGCGATATGGCCGAGAAATGTAATTTTGATGTTAACTCCCAAACCTCTGCGCAGAAGTCAACCAAACTTCACCCATTAGTGTATTGTATCACAATCTAGTAGTTACATGTGGAAATTTGGTTCTAGGACATTTGATTTGAGCGCAATCCTCAAACTTAGGTCAAAAAAGCCATTTAAGCCTTTTCACAGTGAGATCTATGCGATATGGCCGAGAAATGTAATTTTGATGTTAACTCCCAAACCGCTGCGCAGAAGTCAACCAAACTTCACCCAATAGTGTATTGTATCACAATCTAGTAGTTACATTTGAAAATTTTGTTCTATGACATTTTGTTTGAACGCAATCATCAAACTTAATTAAAAAAGTCATTTAAGCCTTTTCACAGTGAGATCTATGCGATATGGCCGAGAAATGTAATTTTGATGTTAACTCCCAAACCGCCTCGCAGAAGTCAACCAAACTTCACCCATTAGTGTATTGTATCACAATCTAGTAGTTACATGTGGAAATTTGGTTATTGGACATTTGGTTTGAGCGCAATCATTAAACTTAGGTCAAAAAAGTCATTTAAGCCTTTTCACAGTGAGATCTATGCGATATGGCAGAGAAATGTAATTTTGATGTTAACTCCCAAACCGCTGCGCAGAAGTCAACCAAACTTCACCCAATAGTGTATTGTATCACATTCTAGTAGTTACATTTGAAAATTTCGTTCTAGGACATTTGGTTTGAGCGCAATCATTAAATTTAGGTCAAAAAAGCCATTTAAGCCTTTTCACAGTGAGATCTATGCGATATGGCCGAGAAATGTAATTTTGATGTTAACTCCCAAACCGCTGCGCAGAAGTCAACTAAACTTCACCCAATAGTGTATTGTATCACATTCTAGTAGTTACATTTGAAAATTTCGTTCTAGGACATTTGGTTTGAGCGCAATCATTAAACTTAATTAAAAAAGTCATTTAAGCCTTTTCACAGTGAGATCTATGCGATATGGCCGAGAAATGTAATTTTGATGTTAACTCCCAAACCGCTGCGCAGAAGTCAACCAAACTTCACCCATTAGTGTATTGTATCACAATCTAGTAATTACATGTGGAAATTTGGTTCTAGGACATTTGATTTGAGCGCAATCCTCAAACTTAGGTCAAAAAAGCCATTTAAGCCTTTTCACAGTGAGATCTATGCGATATGGCCGAGAAATGTAATTTTGATGTTAACTCCCAAACCGCTGCGCAGAAGTCAACCAAACTTCACCCAATAGTGTATTGTATCACAATCTAGTAGTTACATTTGAAAATTTTGTTCTATGACATTTTGTTTGAACGCAATCATCAAACTTAATTAAAAAAGTCATTTAAGCCTTTTCACAGTGAGATCTATGCGATATGGCCAAGAAATGTAATTTTGATGTTAACTCCCAAACCGCCTCGCAGAAGTCAACCAAACTTCACCCATTAGTGTATTGTATCACAATCTAGTAGTTACATGTGGAAATTTGGTTATTGGACATTTGGTTTGAGCGCAATCATTAAACTTAGGTCAAAAAAGCCATTTAAGCCTTTTCACAGTGAGATCTATGCGATATGGCCGAGAAATGTAATTTTGATGTTAACTCCAAAACCGCTGCGCAGAAGTCAACCAAACTTCACCCAATAGTGTATTGTATCACAATCTAGTAGTTACATTTGAAAATTTTGTTCTAGGACATTTTGTTTGAACGCAATCATCAAACTTAATTAAAAAAGTCATTTAAGCCTTTTCACAGTGAGATCTATGCGATATGGCCGAGAAATGTAATTTTGATGTTAACTCCCAAACCGCTGCGCAGAAGTCAACCAAACTTCACCCAATAGTGTATTGTATCACAATCTAGTAGTTACATTTGAAAATTTTGTTCTATGACATTTTGTTTGAACGCAATCATCAAACTTAATTAAAAAAGTCATTTAAGCCTTTTCACAGTGAGATCTATGCGATATGGCCGAGAAATGTAATTTTGATGTTAACTCCCAAACCGCTGCGCAGAAGTCAACCAAACTTCACCCATTAGTGTATTGTATCACAATCTAGTAGTTACATGTGGAAATTTGGTTATTGGACATTTGGTTTGAGCGCAATCATCAAACTTAGGTCAAAAAAGCCATTTAAGCCTTTTCACAGTGAGATCTATGCGATATGGCCGAGAAATGTAATTTTGATGTTAACTCCCAAACCGCTGCGCAGAAGTCAACCAAACTTCACCCAATAGTGTATTGTATCACAATCTAGTAGTTACATTTGAAAATTTTGTTCTAGGAAATTTTGTTTGAGCGCAATCATCAAACTTAATTAAAAAAGTCATTTAAGCCTTTTCACAGTGAGATCTATGCGATATGGCCGAGAAATGTAATTTTGATGTTAACTCCCAAACCTCTGCGCAGAAGTCAACCAAACTTCACCCAATAGTGTATTGTATCACAATCTAGTAGTTACATGTGGAAATTTGGTTCTAGGACATTTGATTTGAGAGCAATCTTTAAACTTAGGTCAAAAAAGCCATTTAAGCCTTTTCACAGTGAGATCTATGCGATATGGCCGAGAAATGTAATTTTGATGTTAACTCCCAAACCGCTGCGCAGAAGTCAACCAAACTTCACCCAATAGTGTATTGTATCACAATCTAGTAGTTACATTTGAAAATTTTGTTCTAGGACATTTTGTTTGAACGCAATCATCAAACTTAATTAAAAAAGTCATTTAAGCCTTTTCACAGTGAGATCTATGCGATATGGCCGAGAAATGTAATTTTGATGTTAACTCCCAAACCGCTGCGCAGAAGTCAACCAAACTTCACCCAATAGTGTATTGTATCACAATCTAGTAGTTACATTTGGAAATTTTGTTCTTGGACATTTGATTTGAGTGCAATCCTCAAACTTAGGTCAAAAAAGCCATTTAAGCCTTTTCACAGTGAGATCTATGCGATATGGCCGAGAAATGTAATTTTGATGTTAACTCCCAAACCGCTGCGCAGAAGTCAACCAAACTTCACCCAATAGTGTATTGTATCACAATCTAGTAGTTACATTTGAAAATTTTGTTCTAGGACATTTTGTTTGAACGCAATCATCAAACTTAATTAAAAAAGTCATTTAAGCCTTTTCACAGTGAGATCTATGCGATATGGCCGAGAAATGTAATTTTGATGTTAACTCCCAAACCGCTGCGCAGAAGTCAACCAAACTTCACCCAATAGTGTATTGTATCACATTCTAGTAGTTACATTTGAAAATTTCGTTCTAGGACATTTGGTTTGAGCGCCATCATTAAACTTAGGTCAAAAAAGCCATTTAAGCCTTTTCACAGTGAGATCTATGCGATATGGCCGAGAAATGTAATTTTGATGTTAACTCCCAAACCGCTGCGCAGAAGTCAACTAAACTTCACCCAATAGTGTATTGTATCACATTCTAGTAGTTACATTTGAAAATTTCGTTCTAGGACATTTGGTTTGAGCGCAATCATTAAACTTAATTAAAAAAGTCATTTAATTCTTTTCACAGTGAGATCTATGCGATATGGCCGAGAAATGTAATTTTGATGTTAACTCCCAAACCGCTGCGCAGAAGTCAACCAAACTTCACCCATTAGTGTATTGTATCACAATCTAGTAATTACATGTGGAAATTTGGTTCTAGGACATTTGATTTGAGCGCAATCCTCAAACTTAGGTCAAAAAAGCCATTTAAGCCTTTTCACAGTGAGATCTATGCGATATGGCCGAGAAATGTAATTTTGATGTTAACTCCCAAACCGCTGCGCAGAAGTCAACCAAACTTCACCCAATAGTGTATTGTATCACAATCTAGTAGTTACATTTGAAAATTTTGTTCTATGACATTTTGTTTGAACGCAATCATCAAACTTAATTAAAAAAGTCATTTAAGCCTTTTCACAGTGAGATCTATGCGATATGGCCGAGAAATGTAATTTTGATGTTAACTCCCAAACCGCCTCGCAGAAGTCAACCAAACTTCACCCATTAGTGTATTGTATCACAATCTAGTAGTTACATGTGGAAATTTGGTTATTGGACATTTGGTTTGAGCGCAATCATTAAACTTAGGTCAAAAAAGTCATTTAAGCCTTTTCACAGTGAGATCAATGCGATATGGCCGAGAAATGTAATTTTGATGTTAACTCCCAAACCGCTGCGCAGAAGTCAACCAAACTTCACCCAATAGTGTATTGTATCACATTCTAGTAGTTACATTTGAAAATTTCGTTCTAGGACATTTGGTTTGAGCGCAATCATTAAATTTAGGTCAAAAAAGCCATTTAAGCCTTTTCACAGTGAGATCTATGCGATATGGCCGAGAAATGTAATTTTGATGTTAACTCCCAAACCGCTGCGCAGAAGTCAACTAAACTTCACCCAATAGTGTATTGTATCACATTCTAGTAGTTACATTTGAAAATTTCGTTCTAGGACATTTGGTTTGAGCGCAATCATTAAACTTAATTAAAAAAGTCATTTAAGCCTTTTCACAGTGAGATCTATGCGATATGGCCGAGAAATGTAATTTTGATGTTAACTCCCAAACCGCTGCGCAGAAGTCAACCAAACTTCACCCATTAGTGTATTGTATCACAATCTAGTAGTTACATGTGGAAATTTGGTTCTAGGACATTTGATTTGAGCGCAATCCTCAAACTTAGGTCAAAAAAGCCATTTAAGCCTTTTCACAGTGAGATCTATGCGATATGGCCGAGAAATGTAATTTTGATGTTAACTCCCAAACCGCTACGCAGAAGTCAACCAAACTTCACCCAATAGTGTATTGTATCACAATCTAGTAGTTACATTTGAAAATTTTGTTCTAGGACATTTTGTTTGAACGCAATCATCAAACTTAATTAAAAAAGTCATTTAAGCCTTTTCACAGTGAGATCTATGCGATATGGCCGAGAAATGTAATTTTGATGTTAACTCCCAAACCGCTGCGCAGAAGTCAACCAAACTTCACCCAATAGTGTATTGTATCACATTCTAGTAGTTACATTTGAAAATTTCGTTCTAGGACATTTGGTTTGAGCGCAATCATTAAACTTAGGTCAAAAAAGCCATTTAAGCCTTTTCACAGTGAGATCTATGCGATATGGCCGAGAAATGTAATTTTGATGTTAACTCCCAAACCGCTGCGCAGAAGTCAACCAAACTTCACCCAATAGTGTATTGTATCACAATCTAGTAGTTACATTTGAAAATTTTGTTCTAGGAAATTTTGTTTGAGCGCAATCATCAAACTTAATTAAAAAAGTCATTTAAGCCTTTTCACAGTGAGATCTATGCGATATGGCCGAGAAATGTAATTTTGATGTTAACTCCCAAACCGCTGCGCAGAAGTCAACCAAACTTCACCCATTAGTGTATTGTATCACAATCTAGTAGTTACATGTGAAAATTTGGTTCTAGGACATTTGATTTGAGCGCAATCCTCAAACTTAGGTCAAAAAAGCCATTTAAGCCTTTTCACAGTGAGATCTATGCGATATGGCCGAGAAATGTAATTTTGATGTTAACTCCCAAACCGCTGCGCAGAAGTCAACCAAACTTCACCCAATAGTGTATTGTATCACATTCTAGTAGTTACATTTGAAAATTTCGTTCTAGGACATTTGGTTTGAGCGCAATCCTCAAACTTAGGTCAAAAAAGCCATTTAAGCCTTTTCACAGTGAGATCTATGCGATATGGCCGAGAAATGTAATTTTGATGTTAACTCCCAAACCGCTGCGCAGAAGTCAACCAAACTTCACCCAATAGTGTATTGTATCACAATCTAATAGTTACATTTGAAAATTTTGTTCTAGGAAATTTTGTTTGAGCGCAATCATCAAACTTAATTAAAAAAGTCATTTAAGCCTTTTCACAGTGAGATCTATGCGATATGGCCGAGAAATGTAATTTTGATGTTAACTCCCAAACCTCTGCGCAGAAGTCAACCAAACTTCACCCATTAGTGTATTGTATCACAATCTAGTAGTTACATGTGGAAATTTGGTTCTAGGACATTTGATTTGAGCGCAATCCTCAAACTTAGGTCAAAAAAGCCATTTAAGCCTTTTCACAGTGAGATCTATGCGATATGGCCGAGAAATGTAATTTTGATGTTAACTCCCAAACCGCTGCGCAGAAGTCAACCAAACTTCACCCAATAGTGTATTGTATCACATTCTAGTAGTTACATTTGAAAATTTCGTTCTAGGACATTTGGTTTGAGCGCAATCATTAAACTTAGGTCAAAAAAGCCATTTAAGCCTTTTCACAGTGAGATCTATGCGATATGGCCGAGAAATGTAATTTTGATGTTAACTCCCAAACCGCTGCGCAGAAGTCAACCAAACTTCACCCAATAGTGTATTGTATCACAATCTAGTAGTTACATTTGAATATTTTGTTCTAGGACATTTTGTTTGAACGCAATCATCAAACTTAATTAAAAAAGTCATTTAAGCCTTTTCACAGTGAGATCTATGCGATATGGCCGAGAAATGTAATTTTGATGTTAACTCCCAAACCGCTGCGCAGAAGTCAACCAAACTTCACCCAATAGTGTATTGTATCACAATCTAGTAGTTACATTTGAAAATTTTGTTCTAGGACATTTTGTTTGAACGCAATCATCAAACTTAATTAAAAAAGTCATTTAAGCCTTTTCACAGTGAGATCTATGCGATATGGCCGAGAAATGTAATTTTGATGTTAACTCCCAAACCTCTGCGCAGAAGTCAACCAAACTTCACCCATTAGTGTATTGTATCACAATCTAGTAGTTACATGTGGAAATTTGGTTCTAGGACATTTGATTTGAGCGCAATCCTCAAACTTAGGTCAAAAAAGCCATTTAAGCCTTTTCACAGTGAGATCTATGCGATATGGCCGAGAAATGTAATTTTGATGTTAACTCCCAAACCGCTGCGCAGAAGTCAACCAAACTTCACCCATTAGTGTATTGTATCACAATCTAGTAATTACATGTGGAAATTTGGTTCTAGGACATTTGATTTGAGCGCAATCCTCAAACTTAGGTCAAAAAAGCCATTTAAGCCTTTTCACAGTGAGATCTATGCGATATGGCCGAGAAATGTAATTTTGATGTTAACTCCCAAACCGCTGCGCAGAAGTCAACCAAACTTCACCCAATAGTGTATTGTATCACAATCTAGTAGTTACATTTGAAAATTTTGTTCTATGACATTTTGTTTGAACGCAATCATCAAACTTAATTAAAAAAGTCATTTAAGCCTTTTCACAGTGAGATCTATGCGATATGGCCGAGAAATGTAATTTTGATGTTAACTCCCAAACCGCCTCGCAGAAGTCAACCAAACTTCACCCATTAGTGTATTGTATCACAATCTAGTAGTTACATGTGGAAATTTGGTTATTGGACATTTGGTTTGAGCGCAATCATTAAACTTAGGTCAAAAAAGTCATTTAAGCCTTTTCACAGTGAGATCAATGCGATATGGCCGAGAAATGTAATTTTGATGTTAACTCCCAAACCGCTGCGCAGAAGTCAACCAAACTTCACCCAATAGTGTATTGTATCACATTCTAGTAGTTACATTTGAAAATTTCGTTCTAGGACATTTGGTTTGAGCGCAATCATTAAATTTAGGTCAAAAAAGCCATTTAAGCCTTTTCACAGTGAGATCTATGCGATATGGCCGAGAAATGTAATTTTGATGTTAACTCCCAAACCGCTGCGCAGAAGTCAACTAAACTTCACCCAATAGTGTATTGTATCACATTCTAGTAGTTACATTTGAAAATTTCGTTCTAGGACATTTGGTTTGAGCGCAATCATTAAACTTAATTAAAAAAGTCATTTAAGCCTTTTCACAGTGAGATCTATGCGATATGGCCGAGAAATGTAATTTTGATGTTAACTCCCAAACCGCTGCGCAGAAGTCAACCAAACTTCACCCATTAGTGTATTGTATCACAATCTAGTAGTTACATGTGGAAATTTGGTTCTAGGACATTTGATTTGAGCGCAATCCTCAAACTTAGGTCAAAAAAGCCATTTAAGCCTTTTCACAGTGAGATCTATGCGATATGGCCGAGAAATGTAATTTTGATGTTAACTCCCAAACCGCTACGCAGAAGTCAACCAAACTTCACCCAATAGTGTATTGTATCACAATCTAGTAGTTACATTTGAAAATTTTGTTCTAGGACATTTTGTTTGAACGCAATCATCAAACTTAATTAAAAAAGTCATTTAAGCCTTTTCACAGTGAGATCTATGCGATATGGCCGAGAAATGTAATTTTGATGTTAACTCCCAAACCGCTGCGCAGAAGTCAACCAAACTTCACCCAATAGTGTATTGTATCACATTCTAGTAGTTACATTTGAAAATTTCGTTCTAGGACATTTGGTTTGAGCGCAATCATTAAACTTAGGTCAAAAAAGCCATTTAAGCCTTTTCACAGTGAGATCTATGCGATATGGCCGAGAAATGTAATTTTGATGTTAACTCCCAAACCGCTGCGCAGAAGTCAACCAAACTTCACCCAATAGTGTATTGTATCACAATCTAGTAGTTACATTTGAAAATTTTGTTCTAGGAAATTTTGTTTGAGCGCAATCATCAAACTTAATTAAAAAAGTCATTTAAGCCTTTTCACAGTGAGATCTATGCGATATGGCCGAGAAATGTAATTTTGATGTTAACTCCCAAACCGCTGCGCAGAAGTCAACCAAACTTCACCCATTAGTGTATTGTATCACAATCTAGTAGTTACATGTGAAAATTTGGTTCTAGGACATTTGATTTGAGCGCAATCCTCAAACTTAGGTCAAAAAAGCCATTTAAGCCTTTTCACAGTGAGATCTATGCGATATGGCCGAGAAATGTAATTTTGATGTTAACTCCCAAACCGCTGCGCAGAAGTCAACCAAACTTCACCCAATAGTGTATTGTATCACATTCTAGTAGTTACATTTGAAAATTTCGTTCTAGGACATTTGGTTTGAGCGCAATCCTCAAACTTAGGTCAAAAAAGCCATTTAAGCCTTTTCACAGTGAGATCTATGCGATATGGCCGAGAAATGTAATTTTGATGTTAACTCCCAAACCGCTGCGCAGAAGTCAACCAAACTTCACCCAATAGTGTATTGTATCACAATCTAATAGTTACATTTGAAAATTTTGTTCTAGGAAATTTTGTTTGAGCGCAATCATCAAACTTAATTAAAAAAGTCATTTAAGCCTTTTCACAGTGAGATCTATGCGATATGGCCGAGAAATGTAATTTTGATGTTAACTCCCAAACCTCTGCGCAGAAGTCAACCAAACTTCACCCATTAGTGTATTGTATCACAATCTAGTAGTTACATGTGGAAATTTGGTTCTAGGACATTTGATTTGAGCGCAATCCTCAAACTTAGGTCAAAAAAGCCATTTAAGCCTTTTCACAGTGAGATCTATGCGATATGGCCGAGAAATGTAATTTTGATGTTAACTCCCAAACCGCTGCGCAGAAGTCAACCAAACTTCACCCAATAGTGTATTGTATCACATTCTAGTAGTTACATTTGAAAATTTCGTTCTAGGACATTTGGTTTGAGCGCAATCATTAAACTTAGGTCAAAAAAGCCATTTAAGCCTTTTCACAGTGAGATCTATGCGATATGGCCGAGAAATGTAATTTTGATGTTAACTCCCAAACCGCTGCGCAGAAGTCAACCAAACTTCACCCAATAGTGTATTGTATCACAATCTAGTAGTTACATTTGAATATTTTGTTCTAGGACATTTTGTTTGAACGCAATCATCAAACTTAATTAAAAAAGTCATTTAAGCCTTTTCACAGTGAGATCTATGCGATATGGCCGAGAAATGTAATTTTGATGTTAACTCCCAAACCGCTGCGCAGAAGTCAACCAAACTTCACCCAATAGTGTATTGTATCACAATCTAGTAGTTACATTTGAAAATTTTGTTCTAGGACATTTTGTTTGAACGCAATCATCAAACTTAATTAAAAAAGTCATTTAAGCCTTTTCACAGTGAGATCTATGCGATATGGCCGAGAAATGTAATTTTGATGTTAACTCCCAAACCTCTGCGCAGAAGTCAACCAAACTTCACCCATTAGTGTATTGTATCACAATCTAGTAGTTACATGTGGAAATTTGGTTCTAGGACATTTGATTTGAGCGCAATCCTCAAACTTAGGTCAAAAAAGCCATTTAAGCCTTTTCACAGTGAGATCTATGCGATATGGCCGAGAAATGTAATTTTGATGTTAACTCCCAAACCGCTGCGCAGAAGTCAACCAAACTTCACCCAATAGTGTATTGTATCACATTCTAGTAGTTACATTTGAAAATTTCGTTCTAGGACATTTGGTTTGAGCGCAATCTTTAAACTTAGGTCAAAAAAGCCATTTAAGCCTTTTCACAGTGAGATCTATGCGATATGGCCGAGAAATGTAATTTTGATGTTAACTCCCAAACCGCTGCGCAGAAGTCAACCAAACTTCACCCAATAGTGTATTGTATCACAATCTAGTAGTTACATTTGAAAATTTTGTTCTAGGACATTTTGTTTGAACGCAATCATCAAACTTAATTAAAAAAGTCATTTAAGCCTTTTCACAGTGAGATCTATGCGATATGGCCGAGAAATGTAATTTTGATGTTAACTCCCAAACCGCTGCGCAGAAGTCAACCAAACTTCACCCAATAGTGTATTGTATCACAATCTAGTAGTTACATTTGAAAATTTTGTTCTAGGACATTTTGTTTGAACGCAATCATCAAACTTAATTAAAAAAGTCATTTAAGCCTTTTCACGGTGAGATCTATGCGATATGGCCGAGAAATGTAATTTTGATGTTAACTCCCAAACCGCTGCGCAGAAGTCAACCAAACTTCACCCAATAGTGTATTGTATCACATTCTAGTAGTTACATTTAAAAATTTCGTTCTAGGACATTTGGTTTGAGCGCAATCATTAAACTTAGGTCAAAAAAGCCATTTAAGCCTTTTCACAGTGAGATCTATGCGATATGGCCGAGAAATGTAATTTTGATGTTAACTCCCAAACCGCTGCGCAGAAGTCAACCAAACTTCACCCAATAGTGTATTGTATCACAATCTAGTAGTTACATTTGAAAATTTTGTTCTAGGAAATTTTGTTTGAGCGCAATCATCAAACTTAATTAAAAAAGTCATTTAAGCCTTTTCACAGTGAGATCTATACGATATGGCCGAGAAATGTAATTTTGATGTTAACTCCCAAACCTCTGCGCAGAAGTCAACCAAACTTCACCCATTAGTGTATTGTATCACAATCTAGTAGTTACATGTGGAAATTTGGTTATTGGACATTTGGTTTGAGCGCAATCATTAAACTTAGGTCAAAAAAGTCATTTAAGCCTTTTCACAGTGAGATCTATGCGATATGGCCGAGAAATGTAATTTTGATGTTAACTCCCAAACCGCTGCGCAGAAGTCAACCAAACTTCACCCAATAGTGTATTGTATCACATTCTAGTAGTTACATTTGAAAATTTCGTTCTAGGACATTTGGTTTGAGCGCAATCATTAAATTTAGGTCAAAAAAGCCATTTAAGCCTTTTCACAGTGAGATCTATGCGATATGGCCGAGAAATGTAATTTTGATGTTAACTCCCAAACCGCTGCGCAGAAGTCAACTAAACTTCACCCAATAGTGTATTGTATCACATTCTAGTAGTTACATTTGAAAATTTCGTTCTAGGACATTTGGTTTGAGCGCAATCATTAAACTTAATTAAAAAAGTCATTTAAGCCTTTTCACAGTGAGATCTATGCGATATGGCCAAGAAATGTAATTTTGATGTTAACTCCCAAACCGCTGCGCAGAAGTCAACCAAACTTCACCCATTAGTGTATTGTATCACAATCTAGTAATTACATGTGGAAATTTGGTTCTAGGACATTTGATTTGAGCGCAATCCTCAAACTTAGGTCAAAAAAGCCATTTAAGCCTTTTCACAGTGAGATCTATGCGATATGGCCGAGAAATGTAATTTTGATGTTAACTCCCAAACCGCTGCGCAGAGGTCAACCAAACTTCACCCAATAGTGTATTGTATCACAATCTAGTAGTTACATTTGAAAATTTTGTTCTATGACATTTTGTTTGAACGCAATCATCAAACTTAATTAAAAAAGTCATTTAAGCCTTTTCACAGTGAGATCTATGCGATATGGCCAAGAAATGTAATTTTGATGTTAACTCACAAACCGCCTCGCAGAAGTCAACCAAACTTCACCCATTAGTGTATTGTATCGCAATCTAGTAGTTACATGTGGAAATTTGGTTATTGGACATTTGGTTTGAGCGCAATCATTAAACTTAGGTCAAAAAAGCCATTTAAGCCTTTTCACAGTGAGATCTATGCGATATGGCCGAGAAATGTAATTTTGATGTTAACTCCAAAACCGCTGCGCAGAAGTCAACCAAACTTCACCCAATAGTGTATTGTATCACAATCTAGTAGTTACATTTGAAAATTTTGTTCTAGGAAATTTTGTTTGAGCGCAATCATCAAACTTAATTAAAAAAGTCATTTGAGCCTTTTCACAGTGAGATCTATGCGATATGGCCGAGAAATGTAATTTTGATGTTAACTCCCAAACCTCTGCGCAGAAGTCAACCAAACTTCACCCATTAGTGTATTGTATCACAATCTAGTAGTTACATGTGGAAATTTGGTTCTAGGACATTTGATTTGAGCGCAATCCTCAAACTTAGGTCAAAAAAGCCATTTAAGCCTTTTCACAGTGAGATCTATGCGATATGGCCGAGAAATGTAATTTTGATGTTAACTCCCAAACCGCTGCGCAGAAGTCAACCAAACTTCACCCAATAGTGTATTGTATCACATTCTAGTAGTTACATTTGAAAATTTCGTTCTAGGACATTTGGTTTGAGCGCAATCTTTAAACTTAGGTCAAAAAAGCCATTTAAGCCTTTTCACAGTGAGATCTATGCGATATGGCCGAGAAATGTAATTTTGATGTTAACTCCCAAACCGCTGCGCAGAAGTCAACCAAACTTCACCCAATAGTGTATTGTATCACAATCTAGTAGTTACATTTGAAAATTTTGTTCTAGGACATTTTGTTTGAACGCAATCATCAAACTTAATTAAAAAAGTCATTTAAGCCTTTTCACAGTGAGATCTATGCGATATGGCCGAGAAATGTAATTTTGATGTTAACTCCCAAACCGCTGCGCAGAAGTCAACCAAACTTCACCCAATAGTGTATTGTATCACAATCTAGTAGTTACATTTTAAAATTTTGTTCTAGGACATTTTGTTTGAACGCAATCATCAAACTTAATTAAAAAAGTCATTTAAGCCTTTTCACGGTGAGATCTATGCGATATGGCCGAGAAATGTAATTTTGATGTTAACTCCCAAACCGCTGCGCAGAAGTCAACCAAACTTCACCCAATAGTGTATTGTATCACATTCTAGTAGTTACATTTGAAAATTTCGTTCTAGGACATTTGGTTTGAGCGCAATCTTTAAACTTAGGTCAAAAAAGCCATTTAAGCCTTTTCACAGTGAGATCTATGCGATATGGCCGAGAAATGTAATTTTGATGTTAACTCCCAAACCGCTGCGCAGAAGTCAACCAAACTTCACCCAATAGTGTATTGTATCACAATCTAGTAGTTACATTTGAAAATTTTGTTCTAGGACATTTTGTTTGAACGCAATCATCAAACTTAATTAAAAAAGTCATTTAAGCCTTTTCACAGTGAGATCTATGCGATATGGCCGAGAAATGTAATTTTGATGTTAACTCCCAAACCGCTGCGCAGAAGTCAACCAAACTTCACCCAATAGTGTATTGTATCACAATCTAGTAGTTACATTTGAAAATTTTGTTCTAGGACATTTTGTTTGAACGCAATCATCAAACTTAATTAAAAAAGTCATTTAAGCCTTTTCACAGTGAGATCTATGCGATATGGCCGAGAAATGTAATTTTGATGTTAACTCCCAAACCGCTGCGCAGAAGTCAACCAAACTTCACCCAATAGTGTATTGTATCACATTCTAGTAGTTACATTTGAAAATTTCGTTCTAGGACATTTGGTTTGAGCGCAATCTTTAAACTTATGTCAAAAAAGCCATTTAAGCCTTTTCACAGTGAGATCTATGCGATATGGCCGAGAAATGTAATTTTGATGTTAACTCCCAAACCGCTGCGCAGAAGTCAACCAAACTTCACCCAATAGTGTATTGTATCACAATCTAGTAGTTACATTTGAAAATTTTGTTCTAGGACATTTTGTTTGAACGCAATCATCAAACTTAATTAAAAAAGTCATTTAAGCCTTTTCACAGTGAGATCTATGCGATATGGCCGAGAAATGTAATTTTGATGTTAACTCCCAAACCGCTGCGCAGAAGTCAACCAAACTTCACCCATTAGTGTATTGTATCACAATCTAGTAGTTACATTTGAAAATTTTGTTCTAGGACATTTTGTTTGAACGCAATCATCAAACTTAATTAAAAAAGTCATTTAAGCCTTTTCACGGTGAGATCTATGCGATATGGCCGAGAAATGTAATTTTGATGTTAACTCCCAAACCGCTGCGCAGAAGTCAACCAAACTTCACCCAATAGTGTATTGTATCACATTCTAGTAGTTACATTTAAAAATTTCGTTCTAGGACATTTGGTTTGAGCGCAATCATTAAACTTAGGTCAAAAAAGCCATTTAAGCCTTTTCACAGTGAGATCTATGCGATATGGCCGAGAAATGTAATTTTGATGTTAACTCCCAAACCGCTGCGCAGAAGTCAACCAAACTTCACCCAATAGTGTATTGTATCACAATCTAGTAGTTACATTTGAAAATTTTGTTCTAGGAAATTTTGTTTGAGCGCAATCATCAAACTTAATTAAAAAAGTCATTTAAGCCTTTTCACAGTGAGATCTATACGATATGGCCGAGAAATGTAATTTTGATGTTAACTCCCAAACCTCTGCGCAGAAGTCAACCAAACTTCACCCATTAGTGTATTGTATCACAATCTAGTAGTTACATGTGGAAATTTGGTTCTAGGACATTTGATTTGAGCGCAATCCTCAAACTTAGGTCAAAAAAGCCATTTAAGCCTTTTCACAGTGAGATCTATGCGATATGGCCGAGAAATGTAATTTTGATGTTAACTCCCAAACCGCTGCGCAGAAGTCAACCAAACTTCACCCAATAGTGTATTGTATCACAATCTAGTAGTTACATTTGAAAATTTTGTTCTAGGAAATTTTGTTTGAGCGCAATCATCAAACTTAATTAAAAAAGTCATTTAAGCCTTTTCACAGTGAGATCTATGCGATATGGCCGAGAAATGTAATTTTGATGTTAACTCCCAAACCTCTGCGCAGAAGTCAACCAAACTTCACCCAATAGTGTATTGTATCACAATCTAGTAGTTACATGTGGAAATTTGGTTCTAGGACATTTGATTTGAGAGCAATCTTTAAACTTAGGTCAAAAAAGCCATTTAAGCCTTTTCACAGTGAGATCTATGCGATATGGCCGAGAAATGTAATTTTGATGTTAACTCCCAAACCGCTGCGCAGAAGTCAACCAAACTTCACCCAATAGTGTATTGTATCACAATCTAGTAGTTACATTTGAAAGTTTTGTTCTAGGACATTTTGTTTGAACGCAATCATCAAACTTAATTAAAAAAGTCATTTAAGCCTTTTCACAGTGAGATCTATGCGATATGGCCGAGAAATGTAATTTTGATGTTAACTCCCAAACCGCTGCGCAGAAGTCAACCAAACTTCACCCAATAGTGTATTGTATCACAATCTAGTAGTTACATTTGGAAATTTTGTTCTTGGACATTTGATTTGAGTGCAATCCTCAAACTTAGGTCAAAAAAGCCATTTAAGCCTTTTCACAGTGAGATCTATGCGATATGGCCGAGAAATGTAATTTTGATGTTAACTCCCAAACCGCTGCGCAGAAGTCAACCAAACTTCACCCAATAGTGTATTGTATCACAATCTAGTAGTTACATTTGAAAATTTTGTTCTAGGACATTTTGTTTGAACGCAATCATCAAACTTAATTAAAAAAGTCATTTAAGCCTTTTCACAGTGAGATCTATGCGATATGGCCGAGAAATGTAATTTTGATGTTAACTCCCAAACCGCTGCGCAGAAGTCAACCAAACTTCACCCAATAGTGTATTGTATCACATTCTAGTAGTTACATTTGAAAATTTCGTTCTAGGACATTTGGTTTGAGCGCAATCATTAAACTTAGGTCAAAAAAGCCATTTAAGCCTTTTCACAGTGAGATCTATGCGATATGGCCGAGAAATGTAATTTTGATGTTAACTCCCAAACCGCTGCGCAGAAGTCAACTAAACTTCACCCAATAGTGTATTGTATCACATTCTAGTAGTTACATTTGAAAATTTCGTTCTAGGACATTTGGTTTGAGCGCAATCATTAAACTTAATAAAAAAAGTCATTTAAGCCTTTTCACAGTGAGATCTATGCGATATGGCCGAGAAATGTAATTTTGATGTTAACTCCCAAACCGCTGCGCAGAAGTCAACCAAACTTCACCCATTAGTGTATTGTATCACAATCTAGTAATTACATGTGGAAATTTGGTTCTAGGACATTTGATTTGAGCGCAATCCTCAAACTTAGGTCAAAAAAGCCATTTAAGCCTTTTCACAGTGAGATCTATGCGATATGGCCGAGAAATGTAATTTTGATGTTAACTCCCAAACCGCTGCGCAGAAGTCAACCAAACTTCACCCAATAGTGTATTGTATCACAATCTAGTAGTTACATTTGAAAATTTTGTTCTATTACATTTTGTTTGAACGCAATCATCAAACTTAATTAAAAAAGTCATTTAAGCCTTTTCACAGTGAGATCTATGCGATATGGCCGAGAAATGTAATTTTGATGTTAACTCCCAAACCGCCTCGCAGAAGTCAACCAAACTTCACCCATTAGTGTATTGTATCACAATCTAGTAGTTACATGTGGAAATTTGGTTATTGGACATTTGGTTTGAGCGCAATCATTAAACTTAGGTCAAAAAAGTCATTTAAGCCTTTTCACAGTGAGATCTATGCGATATGGCCGAGAAATGTAATTTTGATGTTAACTCCCAAACCGCTGCGCAGAAGTCAACCAAACTTCACCCAATAGTGTATTGTATCACATTCTAGTAGTTACATTTGAAAATTTCGTTCTAGGACATTTGGTTTGAGCGCAATCATTAAATTTAGGTCAAAAAAGCCATTTAAGCCTTTTCACAGTGAGATCTATGCGATATGGCCGAGAAATGTAATTTTGATGTTAACTCCCAAACCGCTGCGCAGAAGTCAACTAAACTTCACCCAATAGTGTATTGTATCACATTCTAGTAGTTACATTTGAAAATTTCGTTCTAGGACATTTGGTTTGAGCGCAATCATTAAACTTAATTAAAAAAGTCATTTAAGCCTTTTCACAGTGAGATCTATGCGATATGGCCGAGAAATGTAATTTTGATGTTAACTCCCAAACCGCTGCGCAGAAGTCAACCAAACTTCACCCATTAGTGTATTGTATCACAATCTAGTAATTACATGTGGAAATTTGGTTCTAGGACATTTGATTTGAGCGCAATCCTCAAACTTAGGTCAAAAAAGCCATTTAAGCCTTTTCACAGTGAGATCTATGCGATATGGCCGAGAAATGTAATTTTGATGTTAACTCCCAAACCGCTGCGCAGAAGTCAACCAAACTTCACCCAATAGTGTATTGTATCACAATCTAGTAGTTACATTTGAAAATTTTGTTCTATGACATTTTGTTTGAACGCAATCATCAAACTTAATTAAAAAAGTCATTTAAGCCTTTTCACAGTGAGATCTATGCGATATGGCCAAGAAATGTAATTTTGATGTTAACTCCCAAACCGCCTCGCAGAAGTCAACCAAACTTCACCCATTAGTGTATTGTATCACAATATAGTAGTTACATGTGGAAATTTGGTTATTGGACATTTGGTTTGAGCGCAATCATTAAACTTAGGTCAAAAAAGCCATTTAAGCCTTTTCACAGTGAGATCTATGCGATATGGCCGAGAAATGTAATTTTGATGTTAACTCCAAAACCGCTGCGCAGAAGTCAACCAAACTTCACCCAATAGTGTATTGTATCACAATCTAGTAGTTACATTTGAAAATTTTGTTCTAGGAAATTTTGTTTGAGCGCAATCATCAAACTTAATTAAAAAAGTCATTTAAGCCTTTTCACAGTGAGATCTATGCGATATGGCCGAGAAATGTAATTTTGATGTTAACTCCCAAACCTCTGCGCAGAAGTCAACCAAACTTCACCCATTAGTGTATTGTATCACAATCTAGTAGTTACATGTGGAAATTTGGTTCTAGGACATTTGATTTGAGCGCAATCCTCAAACTTAGGTCAAAAAAGCCATTTAAGCCTTTTCACAGTGAGATCTATGCGATATGGCCGAGAAATGTAATTTTGATGTTAACTCCCAAACCGCTGCGCAGAAGTCAACCAAACTTCACCCAATAGTGTATTGTATCACATTCTAGTAGTTACATTTGAAAATTTCGTTCTAGGACATTTGGTTTGAGCGCAATCTTTAAACTTAGGTCAAAAAAGCCATTTAAGCCTTTTCACAGTGAGATCTATGCGATATGGCCGAGAAATGTAATTTTGATGTTAACTCCCAAACCGCTGCGCAGAAGTCAACCAAATTTCACCCAATAGTGTATTGTATCACAATCTAGTAGTTACATTTGAAAATTTTGTTCTAGGACATTTTGTTTGAACGCAATCATCAAACTTAATTAAAAAAGTCATTTAAGCCTTTTCACGGTGAGATCTATGCGATATGGCCGAGAAATGTAATTTTAATGTTAACTCCCAAACCGCTCCGCAGAAGTCAACCAAACTTCACCCAATAGTGTATTGTATCACATTCTAGTAGTTACATTTGAAAATTTCGTTCTAGGACATTTGGTTTGAGCGCAATCATTAAACTTAGGTCAAAAAAGCCATTTAAGCCTTTTCACAGTGAGATCTATGCGATATGGCCGAGAAATGTAATTTTGATGTTAACTCCCAAACCGCTGCGCAGAAGTCAACCAAACTTCACCCAATAGTGTATTGTATCACAATCTAGTAGTTACATTTGAAAATTTTGTTCTATGACATTTTGTTTGAACGCAATCATCAAACTTAATTAAAAAAGTCATTTAAGCCTTTTCACAGTGAGATCTATGCGATATGGCCGAGAAATGTAATTTTGATGTTAACTCCCAAACCGCTGCGCAGAAGTCAACCAAACTTCACCCATTAGTGTATTGTATCACAATCTAGTAGTTACATGTGGAAATTTGGTTATTGGACATTTGGTTTGAGCGCAATCATTAAACTTAGGTCAAAAAAGCCATTTAAGCCTTTTCACAGTGAGATCTATGCGATATGGCCGAGAAATGTAATTTTGATGTTAACTCCCAAACCGCTGCGCAGAAGTCAACCAAACTTCACCCAATAGTGTATTGTATCACAATCTAGTAGTTACATTTGAAAATTTTGTTCTAGGAAATTTTGTTTGAGCGCAATCATCAAACTTAATTAAAAAAGTCATTTAAGCCTTTTCACAGTGAGATCTATACGATATGGCCGAGAAATGTAATTTTGATGTTAACTCCCAAACCTCTGCGCAGAAGTCAACCAAACTTCACCCATTAGTGTATTGTATCACAATCTAGTAGTTACATGTAGAAATTTGGTTCTAGGACATTTGATTTGAGCGCAATCCTCAAACTTAGGTCAAAAAAGCCATTTAAGCCTTTTCACAGTGAGATCTATGCGATATGGCCGAAAATGTAATTTTGATGTTAACTCCCAAACCGCTGCGCAGAAGTCAACCAAACTTCACCCAATAGTGTATTGTATCACATTCTAGTAGTTACATTTGAAAATTTCGTTCTAGGACATTTGGTTTGAGCGCAATCTTTAAACTTAGGTCAAAAAAGCCATTTAAGCCTTTTCACAGTGAGATCTATGCGATATGGCCGAGAAATGTAATTTTGATGTTAACTCCCAAACCGCTGCGCAGAAGTCAACCAAACTTCACCCAATAGTGTATTGTATCACAATCTAGTAGTTACATTTGAAAATTTTGTTCTAGGAAATTTTGTTTGAGCGCAATCATCAAACTTAATTAAAAAAGTCATTTAAGCCTTTTCACAGTGAGATCTATGCGATATGGCCGAGAAATGTAATTTTGATGTTAACTCCCAAACCTCTGCGCAGAAGTCAACCAAACTTCACCCAATAGTGTATTGTATCACAATCTAGTAGTTACATGTGGAAATTTGGTTCTAGGACATTTGATTTGAGAGCAATCTTTAAACTTAGGTCAAAAAAGCCATTTAAGCCTTTTCACAGTGAGATCTATGCGATATGGCCGAGAAATGTAATTTTGATGTTAACTCCCAAACCGCTGCGCAGAAGTCAACCAAACTTCACCCAATAGTGTATTGTATCACAATCTAGTAGTTACATTTGAAAGTTTTGTTCTAGGACATTTTGTTTGAACGCAATCATCAAACTTAATTAAAAAAGTCATTTAAGCCTTTTCACAGTGAGATCTATGCGATATGGCCGAGAAATGTAATTTTGATGTTAACTCCCAAACCGCTGCGCAGAAGTCAACCAAACTTCACCCAATAGTGTATTGTATCACAATCTAGTAGTTACATTTGAAAATTTCGTTCTAGGACATTTGGTTTGAGCGCAATCTTTAAACTTAGGTCAAAAAAGCCATTTAAGCCTTTTCACAGTGAGATCTATGCGATATGGCCGAGAAATGTAATTTTGATGTTAACTCCCAAACCGCTGCGCAGAAGTCAACCAAACTTCACCCAATAGTGTATTGTATCACAATCTAGTAGTTACATTTGAAAATTTTGTTCTAGGAAATTTTGTTTGAGCGCAATCATCAAACTTAATTAAAAAAGTCATTTAAGCCTTTTCACAGTGAGATCTATGCGATATGGCCGAGAAATGTAATTTTGATGTTAACTCCCAAACCTCTGCGCAGAAGTCAACCAAACTTCACCCAATAGTGTATTGTATCACAATCTAGTAGTTACATGTGGAAATTTGGTTCTAGGACATTTGATTTGAGAGCAATCTTTAAACTTAGGTCAAAAAAGCCATTTAAGCCTTTTCACAGTGAGATCTATGCGATATGGCCGAGAAATGTAATTTTGATGTTAACTCCCAAACCGCTGCGCAGAAGTCAACCAAACTTCACCCAATAGTGTATTGTATCACAATCTAGTACTTACATTTGAAAGTTTTGTTCTAGGACATTTTGTTTGAACGCAATCATCAAACTTAATTAAAAAAGTCATTTAAGCCTTTTCACAGTGAGATCTATGCGATATGGCCGAGAAATGTAATTTTGATGTTAACTCCCAAACCGCCTCGCAGAAGTCAACCAAACTTCACCCATTAGTGTATTGTATCACAATCTAGTAGTTACATGTGGAAATTTGGTTATTGGACATTTGGTTTGAGCGCAATCATTAAACTTAGGTCAAAAAAGTCATTTAAGCCTTTTCACAGTGAGATCTATGCGATATGGCCGAGAAATGTAATTTTGATGTTAACTCCCAAACCGCTGCGCAGAAGTCAACCAAACTTCACCCAATAGTGTATTGTATCACATTCTAGTAGTTACATTTGAAAATTTCGTTCTAGGACATTTGGTTTGAGCGCAATCATTAAATTTAGGTCAAAAAAGCCATTTAAGCCTTTTCACAGTGAGATCTATGCGATATGGCCGAGAAATGTAATTTTGATGTTAACTCCCAAACCGCTGCGCAGAAGTCAACTAAACTTCACCCAATAGTGTATTGTATCACATTCTAGTAGTTACATTTGAAAATTTCGTTCTAGGACATTTGGTTTGAGCGCAATCATTAAACTTAATTAAAAAAGTCATTTAAGCCTTTTCACAGTGAGATCTATGCGATATGGCCGAGAAATGTAATTTTGATGTTAACTCCCAAACCGCTGCGCAGAAGTCAACCAAACTTCACCCATTAGTGTATTGTATCACAATCTAGTAATTACATGTGGAAATTTGGTTCTAGGACATTTGATTTGAGCGCAATCCTCAAACTTAGGTCAAAAAAGCCATTTAAGCCTTTTCACAGTGAGATCTATGCGATATGGCCGAGAAATGTAATTTTGATGTTAACTCCCAAACCGCTGCGCAGAAGTCAACCAAACTTCACCCAATAGTGTATTGTATCACAATCTAGTAGTTACATTTGAAAATTTTGTTCTATGACATTTTGTTTGAACGCAATCATCAAACTTAATTAAAAAAGTCATTTAAGCCTTTTCACAGTGAGATCTATGCGATATGGCCAAGAAATGTAATTTTGATGTTAACTCCCAAACCGCCTCGCAGAAGTCAACCAAACTTCACCCATTAGTGTATTGTATCACAATCTAGTAGTTACATGTGGAAATTTGGTTATTGGACATTTGGTTTGAGCGCAATCATTAAACTTAGGTCAAAAAAGCCATTTAAGCCTTTTCACAGTGAGATCTATGCGATATGGCCGAGAAATGTAATTTTGATGTTAACTCCAAAACCGCTGCGCAGAAGTCAACCAAACTTCACCCAATAGTGTATTGTATCACAATCTAGTAGTTACATTTGAAAATTTTGTTCTAGGACATTTTGTTTGAACGCAATCATCAAACTTAATTAAAAAAGTCATTTAAGCCTTTTCACAGTGAGATCTATGCGATATGGCCGAGAAATGTAATTTTGATGTTAACTCCCAAACCGCTGCGCAGAAGTCAACCAAACTTCACCCAATAGTGTATTGTATCACAATCTAGTAGTTACATTTGAAAATTTTGTTCTATGACATTTTGTTTGAACGCAATCATCAAACTTAATTAAAAAAGTCATTTAAGCCTTTTCACAGTGAGATCTATGCGATATGGCCGAGAAATGTAATTTTGATGTTAACTCCCAAACCGCTGCGCAGAAGTCAACCAAACTTCACCCATTAGTGTATTGTATCACAATCTAGTAGTTACATGTGGAAATTTGGTTATTGGACATTTGGTTTGAGCGCAATCATCAAACTTAGGTCAAAAAAGCCATTTAAGCCTTTTCACAGTGAGATCTATGCGATATGGCCGAGAAATGTAATTTTGATGTTAACTCCCAAACCGCTGCGCAGAAGTCAACCAAACTTCACCCAATAGTGTATTGTATCACAATCTAGTAGTTACATTTGAAAATTTTGTTCTAGGAAATTTTGTTTGAGCGCAATCATCAAACTTAATTAAAAAAGTCATTTAAGCCTTTTCACAGTGAGATCTATGCGATATGGCCGAGAAATGTAATTTTGATGTTAACTCCCAAACCTCTGCGCAGAAGTCAACCAAACTTCACCCAATAGTGTATTGTATCACAATCTAGTAGTTACATGTGGAAATTTGGTTCTAGGACATTTGATTTGAGAGCAATCTTTAAACTTAGGTCAAAAAAGCCATTTAAGCCTTTTCACAGTGAGATCTATGCGATATGGCCGAGAAATGTAATTTTGATGTTAACTCCCAAACCGCTGCGCAGAAGTCAACCAAACTTCACCCAATAGTGTATTGTATCACAATCTAGTAGTTACATTTGAAAATTTTGTTCTAGGACATTTTGTTTGAACGCAATCATCAAACTTAATTAAAAAAGTCATTTAAGCCTTTTCACAGTGAGATCTATGCGATATGGCCGAGAAATGTAATTTTGATGTTAACTCCCAAACCGCTGCGCAGAAGTCAACCAAACTTCACCCAATAGTGTATTGTATCACAATCTAGTAGTTACATTTGGAAATTTTGTTCTTGGACATTTGATTTGAGTGCAATCCTCAAACTTAGGTCAAAAAAGCCATTTAAGCCTTTTCACAGTGAGATCTATGCGATATGGCCGAGAAATGTAATTTTGATGTTAACTCCCAAACCGCTGCGCAGAAGTCAACCAAACTTCACCCAATAGTGTATTGTATCACAATCTAGTAGTTACATTTGAAAATTTTGTTCTAGGACATTTTGTTTGAACGCAATCATCAAACTTAATTAAAAAAGTCATTTAAGCCTTTTCACAGTGAGATCTATGCGATATGGCCGAGAAATGTAATTTTGATGTTAACTCCCAAACCGCTGCGCAGAAGTCAACCAAACTTCACCCAATAGTGTATTGTATCACATTCTAGTAGTTACATTTGAAAATTTCGTTCTAGGACATTTGGTTTGAGCGCAATCATTAAACTTAGGTCAAAAAAGCCATTTAAGCCTTTTCACAGTGAGATCTATGCGATATGGCCGAGAAATGTAATTTTGATGTTAACTCCCAAACCGCTGCGCAGAAGTCAACTAAACTTCACCCAATAGTGTATTGTATCACATTCTAGTAGTTACATTTGAAAATTTCGTTCTAGGACATTTGGTTTGAGCGCAATCATTAAACTTAATTAAAAAAGTCATTTAAGCCTTTTCACAGTGAGATCTATGCGATATGGCCGAGAAATGTAATTTTGATGTTAACTCCCAAACCGCTGCGCAGAAGTCAACCAAACTTCACCCATTAGTGTATTGTATCACAATCTAGTAATTACATGTGGAAATTTGGTTCTAGGACATTTGATTTGAGCGCAATCCTCAAACTTAGGTCAAAAAAGCCATTTAAGCCTTTTCACAGTGAGATCTATGCGATATGGCCGAGAAATGTAATTTTGATGTTAACTCCCAAACCGCTGCGCAGAAGTCAACCAAACTTCACCCAATAGTGTATTGTATCACAATCTAGTAGTTACATTTGAAAATTTTGTTCTATGACATTTTGTTTGAACGCAATCATCAAACTTAATTAAAAAAGTCATTTAAGCCTTTTCACAGTGAGATCTATGCGATATGGCCGAGAAATGTAATTTTGATGTTAACTCCCAAACCGCTGCGCAGAAGTCAACCAAACTTCACCCAATAGTGTATTGTATCACAATCTAGTAGTTACATTTGAAAATTTTGTTCTAGGAAATTTTGTTTGAGCGCAATCATCAAACTTAATTAAAAAAGTCATTTAAGCCTTTTCACAGTGAGATCTATGCGATATGGCCGAGAAATGTAATTTTGATGTTAACTCCCAAACCTCTGCGCAGAAGTCAACCAAACTTCACCCAATAGTGTATTGTATCACAATCTAGTAGTTACATGTGGAAATTTGGTTCTAGGACATTTGATTTGAGAGCAATCTTTAAACTTAGGTCAAAAAAGCCATTTAAGCCTTTTCACAGTGAGATCTATGCGATATGGCCGAGAAATGTAATTTTGATGTTAACTCCCAAACCGCTGCGCAGAAGTCAACCAAACTTCACCCAATAGTGTATTGTATCACAATCTAGTAGTTACATTTGAAAGTTTTGTTCTAGGACATTTTGTTTGAACGCAATCATCAAACTTAATTAAAAAAGTCATTTAAGCCTTTTCACAGTGAGATCTATGCGATATGGCCGAGAAATGTAATTTTGATGTTAACTCCCAAACCGCCTCGCAGAAGTCAACCAAACTTCACCCATTAGTGTATTGTATCACAATCTAGTAGTTACATGTGGAAATTTGGTTATTGGACATTTGGTTTGAGCGCAATCATTAAACTTAGGTCAAAAAAGTCATTTAAGCCTTTTCACAGTGAGATCTATGCGATATGGCCGCGAAATGTAATTTTGATGTTAACTCCCAAACCGCTGCGCAGAAGTCAACCAAACTTCACCCAATAGTGTATTGTATCACATTCTAGTAGTTACATTTGAAAATTTCGTTCTAGGACATTTGGTTTGAGCGCAATCATTAAATTTAGGTCAAAAAAGCCATTTAAGCCTTTTCACAGTGAGATCTATGCGATATGGCCGAGAAATGTAATTTTGATGTTAACTCCCAAACCGCTGCGCAGAAGTCAACTAAACTTCACCCAATAGTGTATTGTATCACATTCTAGTAGTTACATTTGAAAATTTCGTTCTAGGACATTTGGTTTGAGCGCAATCATTAAACTTAATTAAAAAAGTCATTTAAGCCTTTTCACAGTGAGATCTATGCGATATGGCCAAGAAATGTAATTTTGATGTTAACTCCCAAACCGCCTCGCAGAAGTCAACCAAACTTCACCCATTAGTGTATTGTATCACAATCTAGTAGTTACATGTGGAAATTTGGTTATTGGACATTTGGTTTGAGCGCAATCATTAAACTTAGGTCAAAAAAGCCATTTAAGCCTTTTCACAGTGAGATCTATGCGATATGGCCGAGAAATGTAATTTTGATGTTAACTCCAAAACCGCTGCGCAGAAGTCAACCAAACTTCACCCAATAGTGTATTGTATCACAATCTAGTAGTTACATTTGAAAATTTTGTTCTAGGACATTTTGTTTGAACGCAATCATCAAACTTAATTAAAAAAGTCATTTAAGCCTTTTCACAGTGAGATCTATGCGATATGGCCGAGAAATGTAATTTTGATGTTAACTCCCAAACCGCTGCGCAGAAGTCAACCAAACTTCACCCAATAGTGTATTGTATCACAATCTAGTAGTTACATTTGAAAATTTTGTTCTATGACATTTTGTTTGAACGCAATCATCAAACTTAATTAAAAAAGTCATTTAAGCCTTTTCACAGTGAGATCTATGCGATATGGCCGAGAAATGTAATTTTGATGTTAACTCCCAAACCGCTGCGCAGAAGTCAACCAAACTTCACCCATTAGTGTATTGTATCACAATCTAGTAGTTACATGTGGAAATTTGGTTATTGGACATTTGGTTTGAGCGCAATCATCAAACTTAGGTCAAAAAAGCCATTTAAGCCTTTTCACAGTGAGATCTATGCGATATGGCCGAGAAATGTAATTTTGATGTTAACTCCCAAACCGCTGCGCAGAAGTCAACCAAACTTCACCCAATAGTGTATTGTATCACAATCTAGTAGTTACATTTGAAAATTTTGTTCTAGGAAATTTTGTTTGAGCGCAATCATCAAACTTAATTAAAAAAGTCATTTAAGCCTTTTCACAGTGAGATCTATGCGATATGGCCGAGAAATGTAATTTTGATGTTAACTCCCAAACCTCTGCGCAGAAGTCAACCAAACTTCACCCAATAGTGTATTGTATCACAATCTAGTAGTTACATGTGGAAATTTGGTTCTAGGACATTTGATTTGAGAGCAATCTTTAAACTTAGGTCAAAAAAGCCATTTAAGCCTTTTCACAGTGAGATCTATGCGATATGGCCGAGAAATGTAATTTTGATGTTAACTCCCAAACCGCTGCGCAGAAGTCAACCAAACTTCACCCAATAGTGTATTGTATCACAATCTAGTAGTTACATTTGAAAATTTTGTTCTAGGACATTTTGTTTGAACGCAATCATCAAACTTAATTAAAAAAGTCATTTAAGCCTTTTCACAGTGAGATCAATGCGATATGGCCGAGAAATGTAATTTTGATGTTAACTCCCAAACCGCTGCGCAGAAGTCAACCAAACTTCACCCAATAGTGTATTGTATCACAATCTAGTAGTTACATTTGGAAATTTTGTTCTTGGACATTTGATTTGAGTGCAATCCTCAAACTTAGGTCAAAAAAGCCATTTAAGCCTTTTCACAGTGAGATCTATGCGATATGGCCGAGAAATGTAATTTTGATGTTAACTCCCAAACCGCTGCGCAGAAGTCAACCAAACTTCACCCAATAGTGTATTGTATCACAATCTAGTAGTTACATTTGAAAATTTTGTTCTAGGACATTTTGTTTGAACGCAATCATCAAACTTAATTAAAAAAGTCATTTAAGCCTTTTCACAGTGAGATCTATGCGATATGGCCGAGAAATGTAATTTTGATGTTAACTCCCAAACCGCTGCGCAGAAGTCAACCAAACTTCACCCAATAGTGTATTGTATCACATTCTAGTAGTTACATTTGAAAATTTCGTTCTAGGACATTTGGTTTGAGCGCAATCATTAAACTTAGGTCAAAAAAGCCATTTAAGCCTTTTCACAGTGAGATCTATGCGATATGGCCGAGAAATGTAATTTTGATGTTAACTCCCAAACCGCTGCGCAGAAGTCAACTAAACTTCACCCAATAGTGTATTGTATCACATTCTAGTAGTTACATTTGAAAATTTCGTTCTAGGACATTTGGTTTGAGCGCAATCATTAAACTTAATTAAAAAAGTCATTTAAGCCTTTTCACAGTGAGATCTATGCGATATGGCCGAGAAATGTAATTTTGATGTTAACTCCCAAACCGCTGCGCAGAAGTCAACCAAACTTCACCCATTAGTGTATTGTATCACAATCTAGTAATTACATGTGGAAATTTGGTTCTAGGACATTTGATTTGAGCGCAATCCTCAAACTTAGGTCAAAAAAGCCATTTAAGCCTTTTCACAGTGAGATCTATGCGATATGGCCGAGAAATGTAATTTTGATTGTTAACTCCCAAACCGCTGCGCAGAAGTCAACCAAACTTCACCCAATAGTGTATTGTATCACAATCTAGTAGTTACATTTGAAAATTTTGTTCTATGACATTTTGTTTGAACGCAATCATCAAACTTAATTAAAAAAGTCATTTAAGCCTTTTCACAGTGAGATCTATGCGATATGGCCGAGAAATGTAATTTTGATGTTAACTCCCAAACCGCCTCGCAGAAGTCAACCAAACTTCACCCATTAGTGTATTGTATCACAATCTAGTAGTTACATGTGGAAATTTGGTTATTGGACATTTGGTTTGAGCGCAATCATTAAACTTAGGTCAAAAAAGTCATTTAAGCCTTTTCACAGTGAGATCAATGCGATATGGCCGAGAAATGTAATTTTGATGTTAACTCCCAAACCGCTGCGCAGAAGTCAACCAAACTTCACCCAATAGTGTATTGTATCACATTCTAGTAGTTACATTTGAAAATTTCGTTCTAGGACATTTGGTTTGAGCGCAATCATTAAATTTAGGTCAAAAAAGCCATTTAAGCCTTTTCACAGTGAGATCTATGCGATATGGCCGAGAAATGTAATTTTGATGTTAACTCCCAAACCGCTGCGCAGAAGTCAACTAAACTTCACCCAATAGTGTATTGTATCACATTCTAGTAGTTACATTTGAAAATTTCGTTCTAGGACATTTGGTTTGAGCGCAATCATTAAACTTAATTAAAAAAGTCATTTAAGCCTTTTCACAGTGAGATCTATGCGATATGGCCGAGAAATGTAATTTTGATGTTAACTCCCAAACCGCTGCGCAGAAGTCAACCAAACTTCACCCATTAGTGTATTGTATCACAATCTAGTAGTTACATGTGGAAATTTGGTTATTGGACATTTGGTTTGAGCGCAATCATCAAACTTAGGTCAAAAAAGCCATTTAAGCCTTTTCACAGTGAGATCTATGCGATATGGCCGAGAAATGTAATTTTGATGTTAACTCCCAAACCGCTGCGCAGAAGTCAACCAAACTTCACCCAATAGTGTATTGTATCACAATCTAGTAGTTACATTTGAAAATTTTGTTCTAGGAAATTTTGTTTGAGCGCAATCATCAAACTTAATTAAAAAAGTCATTTAAGCCTTTTCACAGTGAGATCTATGCGATATGGCCGAGAAATGTAATTTTGATGTTAACTCCCAAACCGCTGCGCAGAAGTCAACCAAACTTCACCCAATAGTGTATTGTATCACAATCTAGTAGTTACATTTGGAAATTTTGTTCTTGGACATTTGATTTGAGTGCAATCCTCAAACTTAGGTCAAAAAAGCCATTTAAGCCTTTTCACAGTGAGATCTATGCGATATGGCCGAGAAATGTAATTTTGATGTTAACTCCCAAACCGCTGCGCAGAAGTCAACCAAACTTCACCCAATAGTGTATTGTATCACAATCTAGTAGTTACATTTGAAAATTTTGTTCTAGGACATTTTGTTTGAACGCAATCATCAAACTTAATTAAAAAAGTCATTTAAGCCTTTTCACAGTGAGATCTATGCGATATGGCCGAGAAATGTAATTTTGATGTTAACTCCCAAACCGCTGCGCAGAAGTCAACCAAACTTCACCCAATAGTGTATTGTATCACATTCTAGTAGTTACATTTGAAAATTTCGTTCTAGGACATTTGGTTTGAGCGCAATCATTAAACTTAGGTCAAAAAAGCCATTTAAGCCTTTTCACAGTGAGATCTATGCGATATGGCCGAGAAATGTAATTTTGATGTTAACTCCCAAACCGCTGCGCAGAAGTCAACTAAACTTCACCCAATAGTGTATTGTATCACATTCTAGTAGTTACATTTGAAAATTTCGTTCTAGGACATTTGGTTTGAGCGCAATCATTAAACTTAATTAAAAAAGTCATTTAAGCCTTTTCACAGTGAGATCTATGCGATATGGCCGAGAAATGTAATTTTGATGTTAACTCCCAAACCGCTGCGCAGAAGTCAACCAAACTTCACCCATTAGTGTATTGTATCACAATCTAGTAATTACATGTGGAAATTTGGTTCTAGGACATTTGATTTGAGCGCAATCCTCAAACTTAGGTCAAAAAAGCCATTTAAGCCTTTTCACAGTGAGATCTATGCGATATGGCCGAGAAATGTAATTTTGATGTTAACTCCCAAACCGCTGCGCAGAAGTCAACCAAACTTCACCCAATAGTGTATTGTATCACAATCTAGTAGTTACATTTGAAAATTTTGTTCTATGACATTTTGTTTGAACGCAATCATCAAACTTAATTAAAAAAGTCATTTAAGCCTTTTCACAGTGAGATCTATGCGATATGGCCGAGAAATGTAATTTTGATGTTAACTCCCAAACCGCTGCGCAGAAGTCAACCAAACTTCACCCAATAGTGTATTGTATCACAATCTAGTAGTTACATTTGAAAATTTTGTTCTAGGAAATTTTGTTTGAGCGCAATCATCAAACTTAATTAAAAAAGTCATTTAAGCCTTTTCACAGTGAGATCTATGCGATATGGCCGAGAAATGTAATTTTGATGTTAACTCCCAAACCTCTGCGCAGAAGTCAACCAAACTTCACCCAATAGTGTATTGTATCACAATCTAGTAGTTACATGTGGAAATTTGGTTCTAGGACATTTGATTTGAGAGCAATCTTTAAACTTAGGTCAAAAAAGCCATTTAAGCCTTTTCACAGTGAGATCTATGCGATATGGCCGAGAAATGTAATTTTGATGTTAACTCCCAAACCGCTGCGCAGAAGTCAACCAAACTTCACCCAATAGTGTATTGTATCACAATCTAGTAGTTACATTTGAAAGTTTTGTTCTAGGACATTTTGTTTGAACGCAATCATCAAACTTAATTAAAAAAGTCATTTAAGCCTTTTCACAGTGAGATCTATGCGATATGGCCGAGAAATGTAATTTTGATGTTAACTCCCAAACCGCCTCGCAGAAGTCAACCAAACTTCACCCATTAGTGTATTGTATCACAATCTAGTAGTTACATGTGGAAATTTGGTTATTGGACATTTGGTTTGAGCGCAATCATTAAACTTAGGTCAAAAAAGTCATTTAAGCCTTTTCACAGTGAGATCTATGCGATATGGCCGCGAAATGTAATTTTGATGTTAACTCCCAAACCGCTGCGCAGAAGTCAACCAAACTTCACCCAATAGTGTATTGTATCACATTCTAGTAGTTACATTTGAAAATTTCGTTCTAGGACATTTGGTTTGAGCGCAATCATTAAATTTAGGTCAAAAAAGCCATTTAAGCCTTTTCACAGTGAGATCTATGCGATATGGCCGAGAAATGTAATTTTGATGTTAACTCCCAAACCGCTGCGCAGAAGTCAACTAAACTTCACCCAATAGTGTATTGTATCACATTCTAGTAGTTACATTTGAAAATTTCGTTCTAGGACATTTGGTTTGAGCGCAATCATTAAACTTAATTAAAAAAGTCATTTAAGCCTTTTCACAGTGAGATCTATGCGATATGGCCAAGAAATGTAATTTTGATGTTAACTCCCAAACCGCCTCGCAGAAGTCAACCAAACTTCACCCATTAGTGTATTGTATCACAATCTAGTAGTTACATGTGGAAATTTGGTTATTGGACATTTGGTTTGAGCGCAATCATTAAACTTAGGTCAAAAAAGCCATTTAAGCCTTTTCACAGTGAGATCTATGCGATATGGCCGAGAAATGTAATTTTGATGTTAACTCCAAAACCGCTGCGCAGAAGTCAACCAAACTTCACCCAATAGTGTATTGTATCACAATCTAGTAGTTACATTTGAAAATTTTGTTCTAGGACATTTTGTTTGAACGCAATCATCAAACTTAATTAAAAAAGTCATTTAAGCCTTTTCACAGTGAGATCTATGCGATATGGCCGAGAAATGTAATTTTGATGTTAACTCCCAAACCGCTGCGCAGAAGTCAACCAAACTTCACCCAATAGTGTATTGTATCACAATCTAGTAGTTACATTTGAAAATTTTGTTCTATGACATTTTGTTTGAACGCAATCATCAAACTTAATTAAAAAAGTCATTTAAGCCTTTTCACAGTGAGATCTATGCGATATGGCCGAGAAATGTAATTTTGATGTTAACTCCCAAACCGCTGCGCAGAAGTCAACCAAACTTCACCCATTAGTGTATTGTATCACAATCTAGTAGTTACATGTGGAAATTTGGTTATTGGACATTTGGTTTGAGCGCAATCATCAAACTTAGGTCAAAAAAGCCATTTAAGCCTTTTCACAGTGAGATCTATGCGATATGGCCGAGAAATGTAATTTTGATGTTAACTCCCAAACCGCTGCGCAGAAGTCAACCAAACTTCACCCAATAGTGTATTGTATCACAATCTAGTAGTTACATTTGAAAATTTTGTTCTAGGAAATTTTGTTTGAGCGCAATCATCAAACTTAATTAAAAAAGTCATTTAAGCCTTTTCACAGTGAGATCTATGCGATATGGCCGAGAAATGTAATTTTGATGTTAACTCCCAAACCTCTGCGCAGAAGTCAACCAAACTTCACCCAATAGTGTATTGTATCACAATCTAGTAGTTACATGTGGAAATTTGGTTCTAGGACATTTGATTTGAGAGCAATCTTTAAACTTAGGTCAAAAAAGCCATTTAAGCCTTTTCACAGTGAGATCTATGCGATATGGCCGAGAAATGTAATTTTGATGTTAACTCCCAAACCGCTGCGCAGAAGTCAACCAAACTTCACCCAATAGTGTATTGTATCACAATCTAGTAGTTACATTTGAAAATTTTGTTCTAGGACATTTTGTTTGAACGCAATCATCAAACTTAATTAAAAAAGTCATTTAAGCCTTTTCACAGTGAGATCTATGCGATATGGCCGAGAAATGTAATTTTGATGTTAACTCCCAAACCGCTGCGCAGAAGTCAACCAAACTTCACCCAATAGTGTATTGTATCACAATCTAGTAGTTACATTTGGAAATTTTGTTCTTGGACATTTGATTTGAGTGCAATCCTCAAACTTAGGTCAAAAAAGCCATTTAAGCCTTTTCACAGTGAGATCTATGCGATATGGCCGAGAAATGTAATTTTGATGTTAACTCCCAAACCGCTGCGCAGAAGTCAACCAAACTTCACCCAATAGTGTATTGTATCACAATCTAGTAGTTACATTTGAAAATTTTGTTCTAGGACATTTTGTTTGAACGCAATCATCAAACTTAATTAAAAAAGTCATTTAAGCCTTTTCACAGTGAGATCTATGCGATATGGCCGAGAAATGTAATTTTGATGATAACTCCCAAACCGCTGCGCAGAAGTCAACCAAACTTCACCCAATAGTGTATTGTATCACATTCTAGTAGTTACATTTGAAAATTTCGTTCTAGGACATTTGGTTTGAGCGCAATCATTAAACTTAGGTCAAAAAAGCCATTTAAGCCTTTTCACAGTGAGATCTATGCGATATGGCCGAGAAATGTAATTTTGATGTTAACTCCCAAACCGCTGCGCAGAAGTCAACTAAACTTCACCCAATAGTGTATTGTATCACATTCTAGTAGTTACATTTGAAAATTTCGTTCTAGGACATTTGGTTTGAGCGCAATCATTAAACTTAATTAAAAAAGTCATTTAAGCCTTTTCACAGTGAGATCTATGCGATATGGCCGAGAAATGTAATTTTGATGTTAACTCCCAAACCGCTGCGCAGAAGTCAACCAAACTTCACCCATTAGTGTATTGTATCACAATCTAGTAATTACATGTGGAAATTTGGTTCTAGGACATTTGATTTGAGCGCAATCCTCAAACTTAGGTCAAAAAAGCCATTTAAGCCTTTTCACAGTGAGATCTATGCGATATGGCCGAGAAATGTAATTTTGATGTTAACTCCCAAACCGCTGCGCAGAAGTCAACCAAACTTCACCCAATAGTGTATTGTATCACAATCTAGTAGTTACATTTGAAAATTTTGTTCTATGACATTTTGTTTGAACGCAATCATCAAACTTAATTAAAAAAGTCATTTAAGCCTTTTCACAGTGAGATCTATGCGATATGGCCGAGAAATGTAATTTTGATGTTAACTCCCAAACCGCCTCGCAGAAGTCAACCAAACTTCACCCATTAGTGTATTGTATCACAATCTAGTAGTTACATGTGGAAATTTGGTTATTGGACATTTGGTTTGAGCGCAATCATTAAACTTAGGTCAAAAAAGTCATTTAAGCCTTTTCACAGTGAGATCAATGCGATATGGCCGAGAAATGTAATTTTGATGTTAACTCCCAAACCGCTGCGCAGAAGTCAACCAAACTTCACCCAATAGTGTATTGTATCACATTCTAGTAGTTACATTTGAAAATTTCGTTCTAGGACATTTGGTTTGAGCGCAATCATTAAATTTAGGTCAAAAAAGCCATTTAAGCCTTTTCACAGTGAGATCTATGCGATATGGCCGAGAAATGTAATTTTGATGTTAACTCCCAAACCGCTGCGCAGAAGTCAACTAAACTTCACCCAATAGTGTATTGTATCACATTCTAGTAGTTACATTTGAAAATTTCGTTCTAGGACATTTGGTTTGAGCGCAATCATTAAACTTAATTAAAAAAGTCATTTAAGCCTTTTCACAGTGAGATCTATGCGATATGGCCGAGAAATGTAATTTTGATGTTAACTCCCAAACCGCTGCGCAGAAGTCAACCAAACTTCACCCATTAGTGTATTGTATCACAATCTAGTAATTACATGTGGAAATTTGGTTCTAGGACATTTGATTTGAGCGCAATCCTCAAACTTAGGTCAAAAAAGCCATTTAAGCCTTTTCACAGTGAGATCTATGCGATATGGCCGAGAAATGTAATTTTGATGTTAACTCCCAAACCGCTGCGCAGAAGTCAACCAAACTTCACCCAATAGTGTATTGTATCACAATCTAGTAGTTACATTTGAAAATTTTGTTCTATGACATTTTGTTTGAACGCAATCATCAAACTTAATTAAAAAAGTCATTTAAGCCTTTTCACAGTGAGATCTATGCGATATGGCCGAGAAATGTAATTTTGATGTTAACTCCCAAACCGCTGCGCAGAAGTCAACCAAACTTCACCCATTAGTGTATTGTATCACAATCTAGTAGTTACATGTGGAAATTTGGTTATTGGACATTTGGTTTGAGCGCAATCATCAAACTTAGGTCAAAAAAGCCATTTAAGCCTTTTCACAGTGAGATCTATGCGATATGGCCGAGAAATGTAATTTTGATGTTAACTCCCAAACCGCTGCGCAGAAGTCAACCAAACTTCACCCATTAGTGTATTGTATCACAATCTAGTAATTACATGTGGAAATTTGGTTCTAGGACATTTGATTTGAGCGCAATCCTCAAACTTAGGTCAAAAAAGCCATTTAAGCCTTTTCACAGTGAGATCTATGCGATATGGCCGAGAAATGTAATTTTGATGTTAACTCCCAAACCGCTGCGCAGAAGTCAACCAAACTTCACCCAATAGTGTATTGTATCACAATCTAGTAGTTACATTTGAAAATTTTGTTCTATGACATTTTGTTTGAACGCAATCATCAAACTTAATTAAAAAAGTCATTTAAGCCTTTTCACAGTGAGATCTATGCGATATGGCCGAGAAATGTAATTTTGATGTTAACTCCCAAACCGCTGCGCAGAAGTCAACCAAACTTCACCCATTAGTGTATTGTATCACAATCTAGTAGTTACATGTGGAAATTTGGTTATTGGACATTTGGTTTGAGCGCAATCATCAAACTTAGGTCAAAAAAGCCATTTAAGCCTTTTCACAGTGAGATCTATGCGATATGGCCGAGAAATGTAATTTTGATGTTAACTCCCAAACCGCTGCGCAGAAGTCAACTAAACTTCACCCAATAGTGTATTGTATCACAATCTAGTAGTTACATTTGAAAATTTTGTTCTAGGAAATTTTGTTTGAGCGCAATCATCAAACTTAATTAAAAAAGTCATTTAAGCCTTTTCACAGTGAGATCTATGCGATATGGCCGAGAAATGTAATTTTGATGTTAACTCCCAAACCTCTGCGCAGAAGTCAACCAAACTTCACCCAATAGTGTATTGTATCACAATCTAGTAGTTACATGTGGAAATTTGGTTCTAGGACATTTGATTTGAGAGCAATCTTTAAACTTAGGTCAAAAAAGCCATTTAAGCCTTTTCACAGTGAGATCTATGCGATATGGCCGAGAAATGTAATTTTGATGTTAACTCCCAAACCGCTGCGCAGAAGTCAACCAAACTTCACCCAATAGTGTATTGTATCACAATCTAGTAGTTACATTTGAAAATTTTGTTCTAGGACATTTTGTTTGAACGCAATCATCAAACTTAATTAAAAAAGTCATTTAAGCCTTTTCACAGTGAGATCTATGCGATATGGCCGAGAAATGTAATTTTGATGTTAACTCCCAAACCGCTGCGCAGAAGTCAACCAAACTTCACCCAATAGTGTATTGTATCACATTCTAGTAGTTACATTTGAAAATTTCGTTCTAGGACATTTGGTTTGAGCGCAATCATTAAACTTAGGTCAAAAAAGCCATTTAAGCCTTTTCACAGTGAGATCTATGCGATATGGCCGAGAAATGTAATTTTGATGTTAACTCCCAAACCGCTGCGCAGAAGTCAACTAAACTTCACCCAATAGTGTATTGTATCACATTCTAGTAGTTACATTTGAAAATTTCGTTCTAGGACATTTGGTTTGAGCGCAATCATTAAACTTAATTAAAAAAGTCATTTAAGCCTTTTCACAGTGAGATCTATGCGATATGGCCGAAAAATGTAATTTTGATGTTAACTCCCAAACCGCTGCGCAGAAGTCAACCAAACTTCACCCATTAGTGTATTGTATCACAATCTAGTAATTACATGTGGAAATTTGGTTCTAGGACATTTGATTTGAGCGCAATCCTCAAACTTAGGTCAAAAAAGCCATTTAAGCCTTTTCACAGTGAGATCTATGCGATATGGCCGAGAAATGTAATTTTGATGTTAACTCCCAAACCGCTGCGCAGAAGTCAACCAAACTTCACCCAATAGTGTATTGTATCACAATCTAGTAGTTACATTTGAAAATTTTGTTCTATGACATTTTGTTTGAACGCAATCATCAAACTTAATTAAAAAAGTCATTTAAGCCTTTTCACAGTGAGATCTATGCGATATGGCCGAGAAATGTAATTTTGATGTTAACTCCCAAACCGCCTCGCAGAAGTCAACCAAACTTCACCCATTAGTGTATTGTATCACAATCTAGTAGTTACATGTGGAAATTTGGTTATTGGACATTTGGTTTGAGCGCAATCATTAAACTTAGGTCAAAAAAGTCATTTAAGCCTTTTCACAGTGAGATCAATGCGATATGGCCGAGAAATGTAATTTTGATGTTAACTCCCAAACCGCTGCGCAGAAGTCAACCAAACTTCACCCAATAGTGTATTGTATCACATTCTAGTAGTTACATTTGAAAATTTCGTTCTAGGACATTTGGTTTGAGCGCAATCATTAAATTTAGGTCAAAAAAGCCATTTAAGCCTTTTCACAGTGAGATCTATGCGATATGGCCGAGAAATGTAATTTTGATGTTAACTCCCAAACCGCTGCGCAGAAGTCAACTAAACTTCACCCAATAGTGTATTGTATCACATTCTAGTAGTTACATTTGAAAATTTCGTTCTAGGACATTTGGTTTGAGCGCAATCATTAAACTTAATTAAAAAAGTCATTTAAGCCTTTTCACAGTGAGATCTATGCGATATGGCCGAGAAATGTAATTTTGATGTTAACTCCCAAACCGCTGCGCAGAAGTCAACCAAACTTCACCCATTAGTGTATTGTATCACAATCTAGTAATTACATGTGGAAATTTGGTTCTAGGACATTTGATTTGAGCGCAATCCTCAAACTTAGGTCAAAAAAGCCATTTAAGCCTTTTCACAGTGAGATCTATGCGATATGGCCGAGAAATGTAATTTTGATGTTAACTCCCAAACCGCTGCGCAGAAGTCAACCAAACTTCACCCAATAGTGTATTGTATCACAATCTAGTAGTTACATTTGAAAATTTTGTTCTATGACATTTTGTTTGAACGCAATCATCAAACTTAATTAAAAAAGTCATTTAAGCCTTTTCACAGTGAGATCTATGCGATATGGCCAAGAAATGTAATTTTGATGTTAACTCCCAAACCGCCTCGCAGAAGTCAACCAAACTTCACCCAATAGTGTATTGTATCACAATCTAGTAGTTACATTTGAAAATTTTGTTCTATGACATTTTGTTTGAACGCAATCATCAAACTTAATTAAAAAAGTCATTTAAGCCTTTTCACAGTGAGATCTATGCGATATGGCCAAGAAATGTAATTTTGATGTTAACTCCCAAACCGCCTCGCAGAAGTCAACCAAACTTCACCCATTAGTGTATTGTATCGCAATCTAGTAGTTACATGTGGAAATTTGGTTATTGGACATTTGGTTTGAGCGCAATCATTAAACTTAGGTCAAAAAAGCCATTTAAGCCTTTTCACAGTGAGATCTATGCGATATGGCCGAGAAATGTAATTTTGATGTTAACTCCAAAACCGCTGCGCAGAAGTCAACCAAACTTCACCCAATAGTGTATTGTATCACAATCTAGTAGTTACATTTGAAAATTTTGTTCTAGGAAATTTTGTTTGAGCGCAATCATCAAACTTAATTAAAAAAGTCATTTGAGCCTTTTCACAGTGAGATCTATGCGATATGGCCGAGAAATGTAATTTTGATGTTAACTCCCAAACCTCTGCGCAGAAGTCAACCAAACTTCACCCATTAGTGTATTGTATCACAATCTAGTAGTTACATGTGGAAATTTGGTTCTAGGACATTTGATTTGAGCGCAATCCTCAAACTTAGGTCAAAAAAGCCATTTAAGCCTTTTCACAGTGAGATCTATGCGATATGGCCGAGAAATGTAATTTTGATGTTAACTCCCAAACCGCTGCGCAGAAGTCAACCAAACTTCACCCAATAGTGTATTGTATCACAATCTAGTAGTTACATTTGAAAATTTTGTTCTATGACATTTTGTTTGAACGCAATCATCAAACTTAATTAAAAAAGTCATTTAAGCCTTTTCACAGTGAGATCTATGCGATATGGCCGAGAAATGTAATTTTGATGTTAACTCCCAAACCGCTGCGCAGAAGTCAACCAAACTTCACCCAATAGTGTATTGTATCACAATCTAGTAGTTACATTTGGAAATTTGGTTCTTGGACATTTGATTTGAGCGCAATCCTCAAACTTAGGTCAAAAAAGCCATTTAAGCCTTTTCACAGTGAGATCTATGCGATATGGCCGAGAAATGTAATTTTGATGTTAACTCCCAAACCGCTGCGCAGAAGTCAACCAAACTTCACCCAATAGTGTATTGTATCACATTCTAGTAGTTACATTTGAAAATTTCGTTCTAGGACATTTGGTTTGAGCGCAATCCTCAAACTTAGGTCAAAAAAGCCATTTAAGCCTTTTCACAGTGAGATCTATGCGATATGGCCGAGAAATGTAATTTTGATGTTAACTCCCAAACCGCTGCGCAGAAGTCAACCAAACTTCACCCAATAGTGTATTGTATCACAATCTAGTAGTTACATTTGAAAATTTTGTTCTATGACATTTTGTTTGAACGCAATCATCAAACTTAATTAAAAAAGTCATTTAAGCCTTTTCACAGTGAGATCTATGCGATATGGCCGAGAAATGTAATTTTGATGTTAACTCCCAAACCGCTGCGCAGAAGTCAACCAAACTTCACCCATTAGTGTATTGTATCACAATCTAGTAGTTACATGTGAAAATTTGGTTCTAGGACATTTGATTTGAGCGCAATCCTCAAACTTAGGTCAAAAAAGCCATTTAAGCCTTTTCACAGTGAGATCTATGCGATATGGCCGAGAAATGTAATTTTGATGTTAACTCCCAAACCGCTGCGCAGAAGTCAACCAAACTTCACCCAATAGTGTATTGTATCACATTCTAGTAGTTACATTTGAAAATTTCGTTCTAGGACATTTGGTTTGAGCGCAATCCTCAAACTTAGGTCAAAAAAGCCATTTAAGCCTTTTCACAGTGAGATCTATGCGATATGGCCGAGAAATGTAATTTTGATGTTAACTCCCAAACCGCTGCGCAGAAGTCAACCAAACTTCACCCATTAGTGTATTGTATCACAATCTAGTAGTTACATGTGGAAATTTGGTTTTTGGACATTTGGTTTGAGCGCAATCATTAAACTTAGGTCAAAAAAGCCATTTAAGCCTTTTCACAGTGAGATCTATGCGATATGGCCGAGAAATGTAATTTTGATGTTAACTCCCAAACCGCTGCGCAGAAGTCAACTAAACTTCACCCAATAGTGTATTGTATCACATTCTAGTAGTTACATTTGAAAATTTCGTTCTAGGACATTTGGTTTGAGCGCAATCATTAAACTTAATTAAAAAAGTCATTTAAGCCTTTTCACAGTGAGATCTATGCGATATGGCCGAAAAATGTAATTTTGATGTTAACTCCCAAACCGCTGCGCAGAAGTCAACCAAACTTCACCCATTAGTGTATTGTATCACAATCTAGTAATTACATGTGGAAATTTGGTTCTAGGACATTTGATTTGAGCGCAATCCTCAAACTTAGGTCAAAAAAGCCATTTAAGCCTTTTCACAGTGAGATCTATGCGATATGGCCGAGAAATGTAATTTTGATGTTAACTCCCAAACCGCTGCGCAGAAGTCAACCAAACTTCACCCAATAGTGTATTGTATCACAATCTAGTAGTTACATTTGAAAATTTTGTTCTATGACATTTTGTTTGAACGCAATCATCAAACTTAATTAAAAAAGTCATTTAAGCCTTTTCACAGTGAGATCTATGCGATATGGCCGAGAAATGTAATTTTGATGTTAACTCCCAAACCGCCTCGCAGAAGTCAACCAAACTTCACCCATTAGTGTATTGTATCACAATCTAGTAGTTACATGTGGAAATTTGGTTATTGGACATTTGGTTTGAGCGCAATCATTAAACTTAGGTCAAAAAAGTCATTTAAGCCTTTTCACAGTGAGATCAATGCGATATGGCCGAGAAATGTAATTTTGATGTTAACTCCCAAACCGCTGCGCAGAAGTCAACCAAACTTCACCCAATAGTGTATTGTATCACATTCTAGTAGTTACATTTGAAAATTTCGTTCTAGGACATTTGGTTTGAGCGCAATCATTAAATTTAGGTCAAAAAAGCCATTTAAGCCTTTTCACAGTGAGATCTATGCGATATGGCCGAGAAATGTAATTTTGATGTTAACTCCCAAACCGCTGCGCAGAAGTCAACTAAACTTCACCCAATAGTGTATTGTATCACATTCTAGTAGTTACATTTGAAAATTTCGTTCTAGGACATTTGGTTTGAGCGCAATCATTAAACTTAATTAAAAAAGTCATTTAAGCCTTTTCACAGTGAGATCTATGCGATATGGCCGAGAAATGTAATTTTGATGTTAACTCCCAAACCGCTGCGCAGAAGTCAACCAAACTTCACCCATTAGTGTATTGTATCACAATCTAGTAATTACATGTGGAAATTTGGTTCTAGGACATTTGATTTGAGCGCAATCCTCAAACTTAGGTCAAAAAAGCCATTTAAGCCTTTTCACAGTGAGATCTATGCGATATGGCCGAGAAATGTAATTTTGATGTTAACTCCCAAACCGCTGCGCAGAAGTCAACCAAACTTCACCCAATAGTGTATTGTATCACAATCTAGTAGTTACATTTGAAAATTTTGTTCTATGACATTTTGTTTGAACGCAATCATCAAACTTAATTAAAAAAGTCATTTAAGCCTTTTCACAGTGAGATCTATGCGATATGGCCAAGAAATGTAATTTTGATGTTAACTCCCAAACCGCCTCGCAGAAGTCAACCAAACTTCACCCATTAGTGTATTGTATCGCAATCTAGTAGTTACATGTGGAAATTTGGTTATTGGACATTTGGTTTGAGCGCAATCATTAAACTTAGGTCAAAAAAGCCATTTAAGCCTTTTCACAGTGAGATCTATGCGATATGGCCGAGAAATGTAATTTTGATGTTAACTCCAAAACCGCTGCGCAGAAGTCAACCAAACTTCACCCAATAGTGTATTGTATCACAATCTAGTAGTTACATTTGAAAATTTTGTTCTAGGAAATTTTGTTTGAGCGCAATCATCAAACTTAATTAAAAAAGTCATTTGAGCCTTTTCACAGTGAGATCTATGCGATATGGCCGAGAAATGTAATTTTGATGTTAACTCCCAAACCTCTGCGCAGAAGTCAACCAAACTTCACCCATTAGTGTATTGTATCACAATCTAGTAGTTACATGTGGAAATTTGGTTCTAGGACATTTGATTTGAGCGCAATCCTCAAACTTAGGTCAAAAAAGCCATTTAAGCCTTTTCACAGTGAGATCTATGCGATATGGCCGAGAAATGTAATTTTGATGTTAACTCCCAAACCGCTGCGCAGAAGTCAACCAAACTTCACCCAATAGTGTATTGTATCACAATCTAGTAGTTACATTTGAAAATTTTGTTCTATGACATTTTGTTTGAACGCAATCATCAAACTTAATTAAAAAAGTCATTTAAGCCTTTTCACAGTGAGATCTATGCGATATGGCCGAGAAATGTAATTTTGATGTTAACTCCCAAACCGCTGCGCAGAAGTCAACCAAACTTCACCCAATAGTGTATTGTATCACAATCTAGTAGTTACATTTGAAAATTTTGTTCTATGACATTTTGTTTGAACGCAATCATCAAACTTAATTAAAAAAGTCATTTAAGCCTTTTCACAGTGAGATCTATGCGATATGGCCAAGAAATGTAATTTTGATGTTAACTCCCAAACCGCCTCGCAGAAGTCAACCAAACTTCACCCATTAGTGTATTGTATCGCAATCTAGTAGTTACATGTGGAAATTTGGTTATTGGACATTTGGTTTGAGCGCAATCATTAAACTTAGGTCAAAAAAGCCATTTAAGCCTTTTCACAGTGAGATCTATGCGATATGGCCGAGAAATGTAATTTTGATGTTAACTCCAAAACCGCTGCGCAGAAGTCAACCAAACTTCACCCAATAGTGTATTGTATCACAATCTAGTAGTTACATTTGAAAATTTTGTTCTAGGAAATTTTGTTTGAGCGCAATCATCAAACTTAATTAAAAAAGTCATTTGAGCCTTTTCACAGTGAGATCTATGCGATATGGCCGAGAAATGTAATTTTGATGTTAACTCCCAAACCTCTGCGCAGAAGTCAACCAAACTTCACCCATTAGTGTATTGTATCACAATCTAGTAGTTACATGTGGAAATTTGGTTCTAGGACATTTGATTTGAGCGCAATCCTCAAACTTAGGTCAAAAAAGCCATTTAAGCCTTTTCACAGTGAGATCTATGCGATATGGCCGAGAAATGTAATTTTGATGTTAACTCCCAAACCGCTGCGCAGAAGTCAACCAAACTTCACCCAATAGTGTATTGTATCACAATCTAGTAGTTACATTTGAAAATTTTGTTCTATGACATTTTGTTTGAACGCAATCATCAAACTTAATTAAAAAAGTCATTTAAGCCTTTTCACAGTGAGATCTATGCGATATGGCCGAGAAATGTAATTTTGATGTTAACTCCCAAACCGCTGCGCAGAAGTCAACCAAACTTCACCCAATAGTGTATTGTATCACAATCTAGTAGTTACATTTGGAAATTTGGTTCTTGGACATTTGATTTGAGCGCAATCCTCAAACTTAGGTCAAAAAAGCCATTTAAGCCTTTTCACAGTGAGATCTATGCGATATGGCCGAGAAATGTAATTTTGATGTTAACTCCCAAACCGCTGCGCAGAAGTCAACCAAACTTCACCCAATAGTGTATTGTATCACATTCTAGTAGTTACATTTGAAAATTTCGTTCTAGGACATTTGGTTTGAGCGCAATCCTCAAACTTAGGTCAAAAAAGCCATTTAAGCCTTTTCACAGTGAGATCTATGCGATATGGCCGAGAAATGTAATTTTGATGTTAACTCCCAAACCGCTGCGCAGAAGTCAACCAAACTTCACCCAATAGTGTATTGTATCACAATCTAGTAGTTACATTTGAAAATTTTGTTCTATGACATTTTGTTTGAACGCAATCATCAAACTTAATTAAAAAAGTCATTTAAGCCTTTTCACAGTGAGATCTATGCGATATGGCCGAGAAATGTAATTTTGATGTTAACTCCCAAACCGCTGCGCAGAAGTCAACCAAACTTCACCCAATAGTGTATTGTATCACAATCTAGTAGTTACATTTGAAAATTTTGTTCTAGGACATTTTGTTTGAACGCAATCATCAAACAATTAAAAAAGTCATTTAAGCCTTTTCACAGTGAGATCTATGCGATATGGCCGAGAAATGTAATTTTGATGTTAACTCCCAAACCGCTGCGCAGAAGTCAACCAAACTTCACCCAATAGTGTATTGTATCACATTCTAGTAGTTACATTTGAAAATTTCGTTCTAGGACATTTGGTTTGAGCGCAATCATTAAACTTAGGTCAAAAAAGCCATTTAAGCCTTTTCACAGTGAGATATATGCGATATGGCCGAGAAATGTAATTTTGATGTTAACTCCCAAACCGCTGCGCAGAAGTCAACCAAACTTCACCCAATAGTGTATTGTATCACAATCTAGTAGTTACATTTGAAAATTTTGTTCTAGGAAATTTTGTTTGAGCGCAATCATCAAACTTAATTAAAAAAGTCATTTAAGCCTTTTCACAGTGAGATCTATGCGATATGGCCGAGAAATGTAATTTTGATGTTAACTCCCAAACCGCTGCGCAGAAGTCAACCAAACTTCACCCATTAGTGTATTGTATCACAATCTAGTAGTTACATGTGAAAATTTGGTTCTAGGACATTTGATTTGAGCGCAATCCTCAAACTTAGGTCAAAAAAGCCATTTAAGCCTTTTCACAGTGAGATCTATGCGATATGGCCGAGAAATGTAATTTTGATGTTAACTCCCAAACCGCTGCGCAGAAGTCAACCAAACTTCACCCAATAGTGTATTGTATCACATTCTAGTAGTTACATTTGAAAATTTCGTTCTAGGACATTTGGTTTGAGCGCAATCCTCAAACTTAGGTCAAAAAAGCCATTTAAGCCTTTTCACAGTGAGATCTATGCGATATGGCCGAGAAATGTAATTTTGATGTTAACTCCCAAACCGCTGCGCAGAAGTCAACCAAACTTCACCCATTAGTGTATTGTATCACAATCTAGTAGTTACATGTGGAAATTTGGTTTTTGGACATTTGGTTTGAGCGCAATCATTAAACTTAGGTCAAAAAAGCCATTTAAGCCTTTTCACAGTGAGATCTATGCGATATGGCCGAGAAATGTAATTTTGATGTTAACTCCCAAACCGCTGCGCAGAAGTCAACCAAACTTCACCCAATAGTGTATTGTATCACATTCTAGTAGTTACATTTGAAAATTTCGTTCTAGGACATTTGGTTTGAGCGCAATCCTCAAACTTAGGTCAAAAAAGCCATTTAAGCCTTTTCACAGTGAGATCTATGCGATATGGCCGAGAAATGTAATTTTGATGTTAACTCCCAAACCGCTGCGCAGAAGTCAACCAAACTTCACCCATTAGTGTATTGTATCACAATCTAGTAGTTACATGTGGAAATTTGGTTTTTGGACATTTGGTTTGAGCGCAATCATTAAACTTAGGTCAAAAAAGCCATTTAAGCCTTTTCACAGTGAGATCTATGCGATATGGCCGAGAAATGTAATTTTGATGTTAACTCCCAAACCGCTGCGCAGAAGTCAACCAAACTTCACCCAATAGTGTATTGTATCACATTCTAGTAGTTACATTTGAAAATTTCGTTCTAGGACATTTGGTTTGAGCGCAATCATTAAACTTAGGTCAAAAAAGCCATTTAAGCCTTTTCACAGTGAGATCTATGCGATATGGCCGAGAAATGTAATTTTGATGTTAACTCCCAAACCGCTGCGCAGAAGTCAACCAAACTTCACCCAATAGTGTATTGTATCACAATCTAGTAGTTACATTTGAAAATTTTGTTCTAGGAAATTTTGTTTGAGCGCAATCATCAAACTTAATTAAAAAAGTCATTTAAGCCTTTTCACAGTGAGATCTATGCGATATGGCCGAGAAATGTAATTTTGATGTTAACTCCCAAACCGCTGCGCAGAAGTCAACCAAACTTCACCCATTAGTGTATTGTATAACAATCTAGTAGTTACATGTGAAAATTTGGTTCTAGGACATTTGATTTGAGCGCAATCCTCAAACTTAGGTCAAAAAAGCCATTTAAGCCTTTTCACAGTGAGATCTATGCGATATGGCCGAGAAATGTAATTTTGATGTTAACTCCCAAACCGCTGCGCAGAAGTCAAACAAACTTCACCCAATAGTGTATTGTATCACATTCTAGTAGTTACATTTGAAAATTTCGTTCTAGGACATTTGGTTTGAGCGCAATCCTCAAACTTAGGTCAAAAAAGCCATTTAAGCCTTTTCACAGTGAGATCTATGCGATATGGCCGAGAAATGTAATTTTGATGTTAACTCCCAAACCGCTGCGCAGAAGTCAACCAAACTTCACCCATTAGTGTATTGTATCACAATCTAGTAGTTACATGTGGAAATTTGGTTTTTGGACATTTGGTTTGAGCGCAATCATTAAACTTAGGTCAAAAAAGCCATTTAAGCCTTTTCACAGTGAGATCTATGCGATATGGCCGAGAAATGTAATTTTGATGTTAACTCCCAAACCGCTGCGCAGAAGTCAACCAAACTTCACCCAATAGTGTATTGTATCACATTCTAGTAGTTACATTTGAAAATTTCGTTCTAGGACATTTGGTTTGAGCGCAATCATTAAACTTAGGTCAAAAAAGCCATTTAAGCCTTTTCACAGTGAGATCTATGCGATATGGCCGAGAAATGTAATTTTGATGTTAACTCCCAAACCGCTGCGCAGAAGTCAACCAAACTTCACCCAATAGTGTATTGTATCACAATCTAGTAGTTACATTTGAAAATTTTGTTCTAGGACATTTTGTTTGAACGCAATCATCAAACTTAATTAAAAAAGTCATTTAAGCCTTTTCACAGTGAGATCTATGCGATATGGCCGAGAAATGTAATTTTGATGTTAACTCCCAAACCGCTGCGCAGAAGTCAACCAAACTTCACCCAATAGTGTATTGTATCACAATCTAGTAGTTACATTTGAAAATTTTGTTCTAGGACATTTTGTTTGAACGCAATCATCAAACTTAATTAAAAAAGTCATTTAAGCCTTTTCACAGTGAGATCTATGCGATATGGCCGAGAAATGTAATTTTGATGTTAACTCCCAAACCGCTGCGCAGAAGTCAACCAAACTTCACCCAATAGTGTATTGTATCACATTCTAGTAGTTACATTTGAAAATTTCGTTCTAGGACATTTGGTTTGAGCGCAATCCTCAAACTTAGGTCAAAAAAGCCATTTAAGCCTTTTCACAGTGAGATCTATGCGATATGGCCGAGAAATGTAATTTTGATGTTAACTCCCAAACCGCTGCGCAGAAGTCAACCAAACTTCACCCAATAGTGTATTGTATCACAATCTAGTAGTTACATTTGAAAATTTTGTTCTATGACATTTTGTTTGAACGCAATCATCAAACTTAATTAAAAAAGTCATTTAAGCCTTTTCACAGTGAGATCTATGCGATATGGCCGAGAAATGTAATTTTGATGTTAACTCCCAAACCGCTGCGCAGAAGTCAACCAAACTTCACCCAATAGTGTATTGTATCACAATCTAGTAGTTACATTTGAAAATTTTGTTCTAGGACATTTTGTTTGAACGCAATCATCAAACAATTAAAAAAGTCATTTAAGCCTTTTCACAGTGAGATCTATGCGATATGGCCGAGAAATGTAATTTTGATGTTAACTCCCAAACCGCTGCGCAGAAGTCAACCAAACTTCACCCAATAGTGTATTGTATCACATTCTAGTAGTTACATTTGAAAATTTCGTTCTAGGACATTTGGTTTGAGCGCAATCATTAAACTTAGGTCAAAAAAGCCATTTAAGCCTTTTCACAGTGAGATATATGCGATATGGCCGAGAAATGTAATTTTGATGTTAACTCCCAAACCGCTGCGCAGAAGTCAACCAAACTTCACCCAATAGTGTATTGTATCACAATCTAGTAGTTACATTTGAAAATTTTGTTCTAGGAAATTTTGTTTGAGCGCAATCATCAAACTTAATTAAAAAAGTCATTTAAGCCTTTTCACAGTGAGATCTATGCGATATGGCCGAGAAATGTAATTTTGATGTTAACTCCCAAACCGCTGCGCAGAAGTCAACCAAACTTCACCCATTAGTGTATTGTATCACAATCTAGTAGTTACATGTGAAAATTTGGTTCTAGGACATTTGATTTGAGCGCAATCCTCAAACTTAGGTCAAAAAAGCCATTTAAGCCTTTTCACAGTGAGATCTATGCGATATGGCCGAGAAATGTAATTTTGATGTTAACTCCCAAACCGCTGCGCAGAAGTCAACCAAACTTCACCCAATAGTGTATTGTATCACATTCTAGTAGTTACATTTGAAAATTTCGTTCTAGGACATTTGGTTTGAGCGCAATCCTCAAACTTAGGTCAAAAAAGCCATTTAAGCCTTTTCACAGTGAGATCTATGCGATATGGCCGAGAAATGTAATTTTGATGTTAACTCCCAAACCGCTGCGCAGAAGTCAACCAAACTTCACCCATTAGTGTATTGTATCACAATCTAGTAGTTACATGTGGAAATTTGGTTTTTGGACATTTGGTTTGAGCGCAATCATTAAACTTAGGTCAAAAAAGCCATTTAAGCCTTTTCACAGTGAGATCTATGCGATATGGCCGAGAAATGTAATTTTGATGTTAACTCCCAAACCGCTGCGCAGAAGTCAACCAAACTTCACCCAATAGTGTATTGTATCACATTCTAGTAGTTACATTTGAAAATTTCGTTCTAGGACATTTGGTTTGAGCGCAATCCTCAAACTTAGGTCAAAAAAGCCATTTAAGCCTTTTCACAGTGAGATCTATGCGATATGGCCGAGAAATGTAATTTTGATGTTAACTCCCAAACCGCTGCGCAGAAGTCAACCAAACTTCACCCATTAGTGTATTGTATCACAATCTAGTAGTTACATGTGGAAATTTGGTTTTTGGACATTTGGTTTGAGCGCAATCATTAAACTTAGGTCAAAAAAGCCATTTAAGCCTTTTCACAGTGAGATCTATGCGATATGGCCGAGAAATGTAATTTTGATGTTAACTCCCAAACCGCTGCGCAGAAGTCAACCAAACTTCACCCAATAGTGTATTGTATCACATTCTAGTAGTTACATTTGAAAATTTCGTTCTAGGACATTTGGTTTGAGCGCAATCTTTAAACTTAGGTCAAAAAAGCCATTTAAGCCTTTTCACAGTGAGATCTATGCGATATGGCCGAGAAATGTAATTTTGATGTTAACTCCCAAACCGCTGCGCAGAAGTCAACCAAACTTCACCCAATAGTGTATTGTATCACATTCTAGTAGTTACATTTGAAAATTTCGTTCTAGGACATTTGGTTTGAGCGCAATCCTCAAACTTAGGTCAAAAAAGCCATTTAAGCCTTTTCACAGTGAGATCTATGCGATATGGCCGAGAAATGTAATTTTGATGTTAACTCCCAAACCGCTGCGCAGAAGTCAACCAAACTTCACCCATTAGTGTATTGTATCACAATCTAGTAGTTACATGTGGAAATTTGGTTTTTGGACATTTGGTTTGAGCGCAATCATTAAACTTAGGTCAAAAAAGCCATTTAAGCCTTTTCACAGTGAGATCTATGCGATATGGCCGAGAAATGTAATTTTGATGTTAACTCCCAAACCGCTGCGCAGAAGTCAACCAAACTTCACCCAATAGTGTATTGTATCACATTCTAGTAGTTACATTTGAAAATTTCGTTCTAGGACATTTGGTTTGAGCGCAATCATTAAACTTAGGTCAAAAAAGCCATTTAAGCCTTTTCACAGTGAGATCTATGCGATATGGCCGAGAAATGTAATTTTGATGTTAACTCCCAAACCGCTGCGCAGAAGTCAACCAAACTTCACCCAATAGTGTATTGTATCACAATCTAGTAGTTACATTTGAAAATTTTGTTCTAGGACATTTTGTTTGAACGCAATCATCAAACTTAATTAAAAAAGTCATTTAAGCCTTTTCACAGTGAGATCTATGCGATATGGCCGAGAAATGTAATTTTGATGTTAACTCCCAAACCGCTGCGCAGAAGTCAACCAAACTTCACCCAATAGTGTATTGTATCACAATCTAGTAGTTACATTTGAAAATTTTGTTCTAGGACATTTTGTTTGAACGCAATCATCAAACTTAATTAAAAAAGTCATTTAAGCCTTTTCACAGTGAGATCTATGCGATATGGCCGAGAAATGTAATTTTGATGTTAACTCCCAAACCGCTGCGCAGAAGTCAACTAAACTTCACCCAATAGTGTATTGTATCACATTCTAGTAGTTACATTTGAAAATTTCGTTCTAGGACATTTGGTTTGAGCGCAATCATTAAACTTAATTAAAAAAGTCATTTAAGCCTTTTCACAGTGAGATCTATGCGATATGGCCGAGAAATGTAATTTTGATGTTAACTCCCAAACCGCTGCGCAGAAGTCAACCAAACTTCACCCATTAGTGTATTGTATCACAATCTAGTAATTACATGTGGAAATTTGGTTCTAGGACATTTGATTTGAGCGCAATCCTCAAACTTAGGTCAAAAAAGTCATTTAAGCCTTTTCACAGTGAGATCTATGCGATATGGCCGAGAAATGTAATTTTGATGTTAACTCCCAAACCGCTGCGCAGAAGTCAACCAAACTTCACCCAATAGTGTATTGTATCACATTCTAGTAGTTACATTTGAAAATTTCGTTCTAGGACATTTGGTTTGAGCGCAATCATTAAACTTAGGTCAAAAAAGCCATTTAAGCCTTTTCACAGTGAGATCTATGCGATATGGCCGAGAAATGTAATTTTGATGTTAACTCCCAAACCGCTGCGCAGAAGTCAACCAAACTTCACCCAATAGTGTATTGTATCACAATCTAGTAGTTACATTTGAAAATTTTGTTCTAGGAAATTTTGTTTGAGCGCAATCATCAAACTTAATTAAAAAAGTCATTTAAGCCTTTTCACAGTGAGATCTATGCGATATGGCCGAGAAATGTAATTTTGATGTTAACTCCCAAACCGCTGCGCAGAAGTCAACCAAACTTCACCCATTAGTGTATTGTATAACAATCTAGTAGTTACATGTGAAAATTTGGTTCTAGGACATTTGATTTGAGCGCAATCCTCAAACTTAGGTCAAAAAAGCCATTTAAGCCTTTTCACAGTGAGATCTATGCGATATGGCCGAGAAATGTAATTTTGATGTTAACTCCCAAACCGCTGCGCAGAAGTCAACCAAACTTCACCCAATAGTGTATTGTATCACAATCTAGTAGTTACATTTGAAAATTTCGTTCTAGGACATTTGGTTTGAGCGCAATCTTTAAACTTAGGTCAAAAAAGCCATTTAAGCCTTTTCACAGTGAGATCTATGCGATATGGCCGAGAAATGTAATTTTGATGTTAACTCCCAAACCGCTGCGCAGAAGTCAACCAAACTTCACCCAATAGTGTATTGTATCACAATCTAGTAGTTACATTTGAAAATTTTGTTCTAGGACATTTTGTTTGAACGCAATCATCAAACTTAATTAAAAAAGTCATTTAAGCCTTTTCACAGTGAGATCTATGCGATATGGCCGAGAAATGTAATTTTGATGTTAACTCCCAAACCGCTGCGCAGAAGTCAACCAAACTTCACCCAATAGTGTATTGTATCACAATCTAGTAGTTACATTTTAAAATTTTGTTCTAGGACATTTTGTTTGAACGCAATCATCAAACTTAATTAAAAAAGTCATTTAAGCCTTTTCACGGTGAGATCTATGCGATATGGCCGAGAAATGTAATTTTGATGTTAACTCCCAAACCGCTGCGCAGAAGTCAACCAAACTTCACCCAATAGTGTATTGTATCACATTCTAGTAGTTACATTTGAAAATTTCGTTCTAGGACATTTGGTTTGAGCGCAATCATTAAACTTAGGTCAAAAAAGCCATTTAAGCCTTTTCACAGTGAGATCTATGCGATATGGCCGAGAAATGTAATTTTGATGTTAACTCCCAAACCGCTGCGCAGAAGTCAACTAAACTTCACCCAATAGTGTATTGTATCACATTCTAGTAGTTACATTTGAAAATTTCGTTCTAGGACATTTGGTTTGAGCGCAATCATTAAACTTAATTAAAAAAGTCATTTAAGCCTTTTCACAGTGAGATCTATGCGATATGGCCGAGAAATGTAATTTTGATGTTAACTCCCAAACCGCTGCGCAGAAGTCAACCAAACTTCACCCATTAGTGTATTGTATCACAATCTAGTAATTACATGTGGAAATTTGGTTCTAGGACATTTGATTTGAGCGCAATCCTCAAACTTAGGTCAAAAAAGCCATTTAAGCCTTTTCACAGTGAGATCTATGCGATATGGCCGAGAAATGTAATTTTGATGTTAACTCCCAAACCGCTGCGCAGAAGTCAACCAAACTTCACCCAATAGTGTATTGTATCACAATCTAGTAGTTACATTTGAAAATTTTGTTCTAGGACATTTTGTTTGAACGCAATCATCAAACTTAATTAAAAAAGTCATTTAAGCCTTTTCACAGTGAGATCTATGCGATATGGCCGAGAAATGTAATTTTGATGTTAACTCCCAAACCGCTGCGCAGAAGTCAACCAAACTTCACCCAATAGTGTATTGTATCACAATCTAGTAGTTACATTTGGAAATTTGGTTCTTGGACATTTGATTTGAGCGCAATCCTCAAACCTAGGTCAAAAAAGCCATTTAAGCCTTTTCACAGTGAGATCTATGCGATATGGCCGAGAAATGTAATTTTGATGTTAACTCCCAAACCGCTGCGCAGAAGTCAACCAAACTTCACCCAATAGTGTATTGTATCACAATCTAGTAGTTACATTTGAAAATTTTGTTCTAGGACATTTTGTTTGAACGCAATCATCAAACTTAATTAAAAAAGTCATTTAAGCCTTTTCACAGTGAGATCTATGCGATATGGCCGAGAAATGTAATTTTGATGTTAACTCCCAAACCGCTGCGCAGAAGTCAACCAAACTTCACCCAATAGTGTATTGTATCACATTCTAGTAGTTACATTTGAAAATTTCGTTCTAGGACATTTGGTTTGAGCGCAATCATTAAACTTAGGTCAAAAAAGCCATTTAAGCCTTTTCACAGTGAGATCTATGCGATATGGCCGAGAAATGTAATTTTGATGTTAACTCCCAAACCGCTGCGCAGAAGTCAACCAAACTTCACCCAATAGTGTATTGTATCACAATCTAGTAGTTACATTTGAAAATTTTGTTCTAGGAAATTTTGTTTGAGCGCAATCATCAAACTTAATTAAAAAAGTCATTTAAGCCTTTTCACAGTGAGATCTATGCGATATGGCCGAGAAATGTAATTTTGATGTTAACTCCCAAACCGCTGCGCAGAAGTCAACCAAACTTCACCCATTAGTGTATTGTATAACAATCTAGTAGTTACATGTGAAAATTTGGTTCTAGGACATTTGATTTGAGCGCAATCCTCAAACTTAGGTCAAAAAAGCCATTTAAGCCTTTTCACAGTGAGATCTATGCGATATGGCCGAGAAATGTAATTTTGATGTTAACTCCCAAACCGCTGCGCAGAAGTCAACCAAACTTCACCCAATAGTGTATTGTATCACATTCTAGTAGTTACATTTGAAAATTTCGTTCTAGGACATTTGGTTTGAGCGCAATCCTCAAACTTAGGTCAAAAAAGCCATTTAAGCCTTTTCACAGTGAGATCTATGCGATATGGCCGAGAAATGTAATTTTGATGTTAACTCCCAAACCGCTGCGCAGAAGTCAACCAAACTTCACCCATTAGTGTATTGTATCACAATCTAGTAGTTACATGTGGAAATTTGGTTTTTGGACATTTGGTTTGAGCGCAATCATTAAACTTAGGTCAAAAAAGCCATTTAAGCCTTTTCACAGTGAGATCTATGCGATATGGCCGAGAAATGTAATTTTGATGTTAACTCCCAAACCGCTGCGCAGAAGTCAACCAAACTTCACCCAATAGTGTATTGTATCACATTCTAGTAGTTACATTTGAAAATTTCGTTCTAGGACATTTGGTTTGAGCGCAATCATTAAACTTAGGTCAAAAAAGCCATTTAAGCCTTTTCACAGTGAGATCTATGCGATATGGCCGAGAAATGTAATTTTGATGTTAACTCCCAAACCGCTGCGCAGAAGTCAACCAAACTTCACCCAATAGTGTATTGTATCACAATCTAGTAGTTACATTTGAAAATTTTGTTCTAGGACATTTTGTTTGAACGCAATCATCAAACTTAATTAAAAAAGTCATTTAAGCCTTTTTACAGTGAGATCTATGCGATATGGCCGAGAAATGTAATTTTGATGTTAACTCCCAAACCGCTGCGCAGAAGTCAACCAAACTTCACCCAATAGTGTATTGTATCACAATCTAGTAGTTACATTTGAAAATTTTGTTCTAGGACATTTTGTTTGAACGCAATCATCAAACTTAATTAAAAAAGTCATTTAAGCCTTTTCACAGTGAGATCTATGCGATATGGCCGAGAAATGTAATTTTGATGTTAACTCCCAAACCGCTGCGCAGAAGTCAACTAAACTTCACCCAATAGTGTATTGTATCACATTCTAGTAGTTACATTTGAAAATTTCGTTCTAGGACATTTGGTTTGAGCGCAATCATTAAACTTAATTAAAAAAGTCATTTAAGCCTTTTCACAGTGAGATCTATGCGATATGGCCGAGAAATGTAATTTTGATGTTAACTCCCAAACCGCTGCGCAGAAGTCAACCAAACTTCACCCATTAGTGTATTGTATCACAATCTAGTAATTACATGTGGAAATTTGGTTCTAGGACATTTGATTTGAGCGCAATCCTCAAACTTAGGTCAAAAAAGTCATTTAAGCCTTTTCACAGTGAGATCTATGCGATATGGCCGAGAAATGTAATTTTGATGTTAACTCCCAAACCGCTGCGCAGAAGTCAACCAAACTTCACCCAATAGTGTATTGTATCACATTCTAGTAGTTACATTTGAAAATTTCGTTCTAGGACATTTGGTTTGAGCGCAATCATTAAACTTAGGTCAAAAAAGCCATTTAAGCCTTTTCACAGTGAGATCTATGCGATATGGCCGAGAAATGTAATTTTGATGTTAACTCCCAAACCGCTGCGCAGAAGTCAACCAAACTTCACCCAATAGTGTATTGTATCACAATCTAGTAGTTACATTTGAAAATTTTGTTCTAGGAAATTTTGTTTGAGCGCAATCATCAAACTTAATTAAAAAAGTCATTTAAGCCTTTTCACAGTGAGATCTATGCGATATGGCCGAGAAATGTAATTTTGATGTTAACTCCCAAACCGCTGCGCAGAAGTCAACCAAACTTCACCCATTAGTGTATTGTATAACAATCTAGTAGTTACATGTGAAAATTTGGTTCTAGGACATTTGATTTGAGCGCAATCCTCAAACTTAGGTCAAAAAAGCCATTTAAGCCTTTTCACAGTGAGATCTATGCGATATGGCCGAGAAATGTAATTTTGATGTTAACTCCCAAACCGCTGCGCAGAAGTCAACCAAACTTCACCCAATAGTGTATTGTATCACAATCTAGTAGTTACATTTGAAAATTTTGTTCTAGGACATTTTGTTTGAACGCAATCATCAAACTTAATTAAAAAAGTCATTTAAGCCTTTTCACAGTGAGATCTATGCGATATGGCCGAGAAATGTAATTTTGATGTTAACTCCCAAACCGCTGCGCAGAAGTCAACCAAACTTCACCCAATAGTGTATTGTATCACAATCTAGTAGTTACATTTGGAAATTTGGTTCTTGGACATTTGATTTGAGCGCAATCCTCAAACCTAGGTCAAAAAAGCCATTTAAGCCTTTTCACAGTGAGATCTATGCGATATGGCCGAGAAATGTAATTTTGATGTTAACTCCCAAACCGCTGCGCAGAAGTCAACCAAACTTCACCCAATAGTGTATTGTATCACAATCTAGTAGTTACATTTGAAAATTTTGTTCTAGGACATTTTGTTTGAACGCAATCATCAAACTTAATTAAAAAAGTCATTTAAGCCTTTTCACAGTGAGATCTATGCGATATGGCCGAGAAATGTAATTTTGATGTTAACTCCCAAACCGCTGCGCAGAAGTCAACCAAACTTCACCCAATAGTGTATTGTATCACATTCTAGTAGTTACATTTGAAAATTTCGTTCTAGGACATTTGGTTTGAGCGCAATCATTAAACTTAGGTCAAAAAAGCCATTTAAGCCTTTTCACAGTGAGATCTATGCGATATGGCCGAGAAATGTAATTTTGATGTTAACTCCCAAACCGCTGCGCAGAAGTCAACCAAACTTCACCCAATAGTGTATTGTATCACAATCTAGTAGTTACATTTGAAAATTTTGTTCTAGGAAATTTTGTTTGAGCGCAATCATCAAACTTAATTAAAAAAGTCATTTAAGCCTTTTCACAGTGAGATCTATGCGATATGGCCGAGAAATGTAATTTTGATGTTAACTCCCAAACCGCTGCGCAGAAGTCAACCAAACTTCACCCATTAGTGTATTGTATAACAATCTAGTAGTTACATGTGAAAATTTGGTTCTAGGACATTTGATTTGAGCGCAATCCTCAAACTTAGGTCAAAAAAGCCATTTAAGCCTTTTCACAGTGAGATCTATGCGATATGGCCGAGAAATGTAATTTTGATGTTAACTCCCAAACCGCTGCGCAGAAGTCAACCAAACTTCACCCAATAGTGTATTGTATCACATTCTAGTAGTTACATTTGAAAATTTCGTTCTAGGACATTTGGTTTGAGCGCAATCCTCAAACTTAGGTCAAAAAAGCCATTTAAGCCTTTTCACAGTGAGATCTATGCGATATGGCCGAGAAATGTAATTTTGATGTTAACTCCCAAACCGCTGCGCAGAAGTCAACCAAACTTCACCCATTAGTGTATTGTATCACAATCTAGTAGTTACATGTGGAAATTTGGTTTTTGGACATTTGGTTTGAGCGCAATCATTAAACTTAGGTCAAAAAAGCCATTTAAGCCTTTTCACAGTGAGATCTATGCGATATGGCCGAGAAATGTAATTTTGATGTTAACTCCCAAACCGCTGCGCAGAAGTCAACCAAACTTCACCCAATAGTGTATTGTATCACATTCTAGTAGTTACATTTGAAAATTTCGTTCTAGGACATTTGGTTTGAGCGCAATCATTAAACTTAGGTCAAAAAAGCCATTTAAGCCTTTTCACAGTGAGATCTATGCGATATGGCCGAGAAATGTAATTTTGATGTTAACTCCCAAACCGCTGCGCAGAAGTCAACCAAACTTCACCCAATAGTGTATTGTATCACAATCTAGTAGTTACATTTGAAAATTTTGTTCTAGGACATTTTGTTTGAACGCAATCATCAAACTTAATTAAAAAAGTCATTTAAGCCTTTTTACAGTGAGATCTATGCGATATGGCCGAGAAATGTAATTTTGATGTTAACTCCCAAACCGCTGCGCAGAAGTCAACCAAACTTCACCCAATAGTGTATTGTATCACAATCTAGTAGTTACATTTGAAAATTTTGTTCTAGGACATTTTGTTTGAACGCAATCATCAAACTTAATTAAAAAAGTCATTTAAGCCTTTTCACAGTGAGATCTATGCGATATGGCCGAGAAATGTAATTTTGATGTTAACTCCCAAACCGCTGCGCAGAAGTCAACTAAACTTCACCCAATAGTGTATTGTATCACATTCTAGTAGTTACATTTGAAAATTTCGTTCTAGGACATTTGGTTTGAGCGCAATCATTAAACTTAATTAAAAAAGTCATTTAAGCCTTTTCACAGTGAGATCTATGCGATATGGCCGAGAAATGTAATTTTGATGTTAACTCCCAAACCGCTGCGCAGAAGTCAACCAAACTTCACCCATTAGTGTATTGTATCACAATCTAGTAATTACATGTGGAAATTTGGTTCTAGGACATTTGATTTGAGCGCAATCCTCAAACTTAGGTCAAAAAAGTCATTTAAGCCTTTTCACAGTGAGATCTATGCGATATGGCCGAGAAATGTAATTTTGATGTTAACTCCCAAACCGCTGCGCAGAAGTCAACCAAACTTCACCCAATAGTGTATTGTATCACATTCTAGTAGTTACATTTGAAAATTTCGTTCTAGGACATTTGGTTTGAGCGCAATCATTAAACTTAGGTCAAAAAAGCCATTTAAGCCTTTTCACAGTGAGATCTATGCGATATGGCCGAGAAATGTAATTTTGATGTTAACTCCCAAACCGCTGCGCAGAAGTCAACCAAACTTCACCCAATAGTGTATTGTATCACAATCTAGTAGTTACATTTGAAAATTTTGTTCTAGGAAATTTTGTTTGAGCGCAATCATCAAACTTAATTAAAAAAGTCATTTAAGCCTTTTCACAGTGAGATCTATGCGATATGGCCGAGAAATGTAATTTTGATGTTAACTCCCAAACCGCTGCGCAGAAGTCAACCAAACTTCACCCATTAGTGTATTGTATAACAATCTAGTAGTTACATGTGAAAATTTGGTTCTAGGACATTTGATTTGAGCGCAATCCTCAAACTTAGGTCAAAAAAGCCATTTAAGCCTTTTCACAGTGAGATCTATGCGATATGGCCGAGAAATGTAATTTTGATGTTAACTCCCAAACCGCTGCGCAGAAGTCAACCAAACTTCACCCAATAGTGTATTGTATCACATTCTAGTAGTTACATTTGAAAATTTCGTTCTAGGACATTTGGTTTGAGCGCAATCCTCAAACTTAGGTCAAAAAAGCCATTTAAGCCTTTTCACAGTGAGATCTATGCGATATGGCCGAGAAATGTAATTTTGATGTTAACTCCCAAACCGCTGCGCAGAAGTCAACCAAACTTCACCCATTAGTGTATTGTATCACAATCTAGTAGTTACATGTGGAAATTTGGTTTTTGGACATTTGGTTTGAGCGCAATCATTAAACTTAGGTCAAAAAAGCCATTTAAGCCTTTTCACAGTGAGATCTATGCGATATGGCCGAGAAATGTAATTTTGATGTTAACTCCCAAACCGCTGCGCAGAAGTCAACCAAACTTCACCCAATAGTGTATTGTATCACATTCTAGTAGTTACATTTGAAAATTTCGTTCTAGGACATTTGGTTTGAGCGCAATCATTAAACTTAGGTCAAAAAAGCCATTTAAGCCTTTTCACAGTGAGATCTATGCGATATGGCCGAGAAATGTAATTTTGATGTTAACTCCCAAACCGCTGCGCAGAAGTCAACCAAACTTCACCCAATAGTGTATTGTATCACAATCTAGTAGTTACATTTGAAAATTTTGTTCTAGGACATTTTGTTTGAACGCAATCATCAAACTTAATTAAAAAAGTCATTTAAGCCTTTTCACAGTGAGATCTATGCGATATGGCCGAGAAATGTAATTTTGATGTTAACTCCCAAACCGCTGCGCAGAAGTCAACCAAACTTCACCCAATAGTGTATTGTATCACAATCTAGTAGTTACATTTGAAAATTTTGTTCTAGGACATTTTGTTTGAACGCAATCATCAAACTTAATTAAAAAAGTCATTTAAGCCTTTTCACAGTGAGATCTATGCGATATGGCCGAGAAATGTAATTTTGATGTTAACTCCCAAACCGCTGCGCAGAAGTCAACTAAACTTCACCCAATAGTGTATTGTATCACATTCTAGTAGTTACATTTGAAAATTTCGTTCTAGGACATTTGGTTTGAGCGCAATCATTAAACTTAATTAAAAAAGTCATTTAAGCCTTTTCACAGTGAGATCTATGCGATATGGCCGAGAAATGTAATTTTGATGTTAACTCCCAAACCGCTGCGCAGAAGTCAACCAAACTTCACCCATTAGTGTATTGTATCACAATCTAGTAATTACATGTGGAAATTTGGTTCTAGGACATTTGATTTGAGCGCAATCCTCAAACTTAGGTCAAAAAAGTCATTTAAGCCTTTTCACAGTGAGATCTATGCGATATGGCCGAGAAATGTAATTTTGATGTTAACTCCCAAACCGCTGCGCAGAAGTCAACCAAACTTCACCCAATAGTGTATTGTATCACATTCTAGTAGTTACATTTGAAAATTTCGTTCTAGGACATTTGGTTTGAGCGCAATCATTAAACTTAGGTCAAAAAAGCCATTTAAGCCTTTTCACAGTGAGATCTATGCGATATGGCCGAGAAATGTAATTTTGATGTTAACTCCCAAACCGCTGCGCAGAAGTCAACCAAACTTCACCCAATAGTGTATTGTATCACAATCTAGTAGTTACATTTGAAAATTTTGTTCTAGGAAATTTTGTTTGAGCGCAATCATCAAACTTAATTAAAAAAGTCATTTAAGCCTTTTCACAGTGAGATCTATGCGATATGGCCGAGAAATGTAATTTTGATGTTAACTCCCAAACCGCTGCGCAGAAGTCAACCAAACTTCACCCATTAGTGTATTGTATAACAATCTAGTAGTTACATGTGAAAATTTGGTTCTAGGACATTTGATTTGAGCGCAATCCTCAAACTTAGGTCAAAAAAGCCATTTAAGCCTTTTCACAGTGAGATCTATGCGATATGGCCGAGAAATGTAATTTTGATGTTAACTCCCAAACCGCTGCGCAGAAGTCAACCAAACTTCACCCAATAGTGTATTGTATCACATTCTAGTAGTTACATTTGAAAATTTCGTTCTAGGACATTTGGTTTGAGCGCAATCCTCAAACTTAGGTCAAAAAAGCCATTTAAGCCTTTTCACAGTGAGATCTATGCGATATGGCCGAGAAATGTAATTTTGATGTTAACTCCCAAACCGCTGCGCAGAAGTCAACCAAACTTCACCCATTAGTGTATTGTATCACAATCTAGTAGTTACATGTGGAAATTTGGTTTTTGGACATTTGGTTTGAGCGCAATCATTAAACTTAGGTCAAAAAAGCCATTTAAGCCTTTTCACAGTGAGATCTATGCGATATGGCCGAGAAATGTAATTTTGATGTTAACTCCCAAACCGCTGCGCAGAAGTCAACCAAACTTCACCCAATAGTGTATTGTATCACATTCTAGTAGTTACATTTGAAAATTTCGTTCTAGGACATTTGGTTTGAGCGCAATCATTAAACTTAGGTCAAAAAAGCCATTTAAGCCTTTTCACAGTGAGATCTATGCGATATGGCCGAGAAATGTAATTTTGATGTTAACTCCCAAACCGCTGCGCAGAAGTCAACCAAACTTCACCCAATAGTGTATTGTATCACAATCTAGTAGTTACATTTGAAAATTTTGTTCTAGGACATTTTGTTTGAACGCAATCATCAAACTTAATTAAAAAAGTCATTTAAGCCTTTTCACAGTGAGATCTATGCGATATGGCCGAGAAATGTAATTTTGATGTTAACTCCCAAACCGCTGCGCAGAAGTCAACCAAACTTCACCCAATAGTGTATTGTATCACAATCTAGTAGTTACATTTGAAAATTTTGTTCTAGGACATTTTGTTTGAACGCAATCATCAAACTTAATTAAAAAAGTCATTTAAGCCTTTTCACAGTGAGATCTATGCGATATGGCCGAGAAATGTAATTTTGATGTTAACTCCCAAACCGCTGCGCAGAAGTCAACTAAACTTCACCCAATAGTGTATTGTATCACATTCTAGTAGTTACATTTGAAAATTTCGTTCTAGGACATTTGGTTTGAGCGCAATCATTAAACTTAATTAAAAAAGTCATTTAAGCCTTTTCACAGTGAGATCTATGCGATATGGCCGAGAAATGTAATTTTGATGTTAACTCCCAAACCGCTGCGCAGAAGTCAACCAAACTTCACCCATTAGTGTATTGTATCACAATCTAGTAATTACATGTGGAAATTTGGTTCTAGGACATTTGATTTGAGCGCAATCCTCAAACTTAGGTCAAAAAAGTCATTTAAGCCTTTTCACAGTGAGATCTATGCGATATGGCCGAGAAATGTAATTTTGATGTTAACTCCCAAACCGCTGCGCAGAAGTCAACCAAACTTCACCCAATAGTGTATTGTATCACATTCTAGTAGTTACATTTGAAAATTTCGTTCTAGGACATTTGGTTTGAGCGCAATCATTAAACTTAGGTCAAAAAAGCCATTTAAGCCTTTTCACAGTGAGATCTATGCGATATGGCCGAGAAATGTAATTTTGATGTTAACTCCCAAACCGCTGCGCAGAAGTCAACCAAACTTCACCCAATAGTGTATTGTATCACAATCTAGTAGTTACATTTGAAAATTTTGTTCTAGGAAATTTTGTTTGAGCGCAATCATCAAACTTAGGTCAAAAAAGTCATTTAAGCCTTTTCACAGTGAGATCAATGCGATATGGCCGAGAAATGTAATTTTGATGTTAACTCCCAAACCGCTGCGCAGAAGTCAACCAAACTTCACCCAATAGTGTATTGTATCACATTCTAGTAGTTACATTTGAAAATTTCGTTCTAGGACATTTGGTTTGAGCGCAATCATTAAATTTAGGTCAAAAAAGCCATTTAAGCCTTTTCACAGTGAGATCTATGCGATATGGCCGAGAAATGTAATTTTGATGTTAACTCCCAAACCGCTGCGCAGAAGTCAACTAAACTTCACCCAATAGTGTATTGTATCACATTCTAGTAGTTACATTTGAAAATTTCGTTCTAGGACATTTGGTTTGAGCGCAATCATTAAACTTAATTAAAAAAGTCATTTAAGCCTTTTCACAGTGAGATCTATGCGATATGGCCGAGAAATGTAATTTTGATGTTAACTCCCAAACCGCTGCGCAGAAGTCAACCAAACTTCACCCATTAGTGTATTGTATCACAATCTAGTAATTACATGTGGAAATTTGGTTCTAGGACATTTGATTTGAGCGCAATCCTCAAACTTAGGTCAAAAAAGCCATTTAAGCCTTTTCACAGTGAGATCTATGCGATATGGCCGAGAAATGTAATTTTGATGTTAACTCCCAAACCGCTGCGCAGAAGTCAACCAAACTTCACCCAATAGTGTATTGTATCACAATCTAGTAGTTACATTTGAAAATTTTGTTCTATGACATTTTGTTTGAACGCAATCATCAAACTTAGGTCAAAAAAGTCATTTAAGCCTTTTCACAGTGAGATCTATGCGATATGGCCGAGAAATGTAATTTTGATGTTAACTCCCAAACCGCTGCGCAGAAGTCAACCAAACTTCACCCAATAGTGTATTGTATCACATTCTAGTAGTTACATTTGAAAATTTCGTTCTAGGACATTTGGTTTGAGCGCAATCATTAAACTTAGGTCAAAAAAGCCATTTAAGCCTTTTCACAGTGAGATCTATGCGATATGGCCGAGAAATGTAATTTTGATGTTAACTCCCAAACCGCTGCGCAGAAGTCAACCAAACTTCACCCAATAGTGTATTGTATCACAATCTAGTAGTTACATTTGAAAATTTTGTTCTAGGAAATTTTGTTTGAGCGCAATCATCAAACTTAGGTCAAAAAAGTCATTTAAGCCTTTTCACAGTGAGATCAATGCGATATGGCCGAGAAATGTAATTTTGATGTTAACTCCCAAACCGCTGCGCAGAAGTCAACCAAACTTCACCCAATAGTGTATTGTATCACATTCTAGTAGTTACATTTGAAAATTTCGTTCTAGGACATTTGGTTTGAGCGCAATCATTAAATTTAGGTCAAAAAAGCCATTTAAGCCTTTTCACAGTGAGATCTATGCGATATGGCCGAGAAATGTAATTTTGATGTTAACTCCCAAACCGCTGCGCAGAAGTCAACTAAACTTCACCCAATAGTGTATTGTATCACATTCTAGTAGTTACATTTGAAAATTTCGTTCTAGGACATTTGGTTTGAGCGCAATCATTAAACTTAATTAAAAAAGTCATTTAAGCCTTTTCACAGTGAGATCTATGCGATATGGCCGAGAAATGTAATTTTGATGTTAACTCCCAAACCGCTGCGCAGAAGTCAACCAAACTTCACCCATTAGTGTATTGTATCACAATCTAGTAATTACATGTGGAAATTTGGTTCTAGGACATTTGATTTGAGCGCAATCCTCAAACTTAGGTCAAAAAAGCCATTTAAGCCTTTTCACAGTGAGATCTATGCGATATGGCCGAGAAATGTAATTTTGATGTTAACTCCCAAACCGCTGCGCAGAAGTCAACCAAACTTCACCCAATAGTGTATTGTATCACAATCTAGTAGTTACATTTGAAAATTTTGTTCTATGACATTTTGTTTGAACGCAATCATCAAACTTAATTAAAAAAGTCATTTAAGCCTTTTCACAGTGAGATCTATGCGATATGGCCGAGAAATGTAATTTTGATGTTAACTCCCAAACCGCTGCGCAGAAGTCAACCAAACTTCACCCATTAGTGTATTGTATCACAATCTAGTAGTTACATGTGGAAATTTGGTTATTGGACATTTGGTTTGAGCGCAATCATCAAACTTAGGTCAAAAAAGCCATTTAAGCCTTTTCACAGTGAGATCTATGCGATATGGCCGAGAAATGTAATTTTGATGTTAACTCCCAAACCGCTGCGCAGAAGTCAACCAAACTTCACCCAATAGTGTATTGTATCACAATCTAGTAGTTACATTTGAAAATTTTGTTCTAGGAAATTTTGTTTGAGCGCAATCATCAAACTTAATTAAAAAAGTCATTTAAGCCTTTTCACAGTGAGATCTATGCGATATGGCCGAGAAATGTAATTTTGATGTTAACTCCCAAACCTCTGCGCAGAAGTCAACCAAACTTCACCCAATAGTGTATTGTATCACAATCTAGTAGTTACATGTGGAAATTTGGTTCTAGGACATTTGATTTGAGAGCAATCTTTAAACTTAGGTCAAAAAAGCCATTTAAGCCTTTTCACAGTGAGATCTATGCGATATGGCCGAGAAATGTAATTTTGATGTTAACTCCCAAACCGCTGCGCAGAAGTCAACCAAACTTCACCCAATAGTGTATTGTATCACAATCTAGTAGTTACATTTGAAAATTTTGTTCTAGGACATTTTGTTTGAACGCAATCATCAAACTTAATTAAAAAAGTCATTTAAGCCTTTTCACAGTGAGATCTATGCGATATGGCCGAGAAATGTAATTTTGATGTTAACTCCCAAACCGCTGCGCAGAAGTCAACCAAACTTCACCCAATAGTGTATTGTATCACAATCTAGTAGTTACATTTGGAAATTTTGTTCTTGGACATTTGATTTGAGTGCAATCCTCAAACTTAGGTCAAAAAAGCCATTTAAGCCTTTTCACAGTGAGATCTATGCGATATGGCCGAGAAATGTAATTTTGATGTTAACTCCCAAACCGCTGCGCAGAAGTCAACCAAACTTCACCCAATAGTGTATTGTATCACAATCTAGTAGTTACATTTGAAAATTTTGTTCTAGGACATTTTGTTTGAACGCAATCATCAAACTTAATTAAAAAAGTCATTTAAGCCTTTTCACAGTGAGATCTATGCGATATGGCCGAGAAATGTAATTTTGATGTTAACTCCCAAACCGCTGCGCAGAAGTCAACCAAACTTCACCCAATAGTGTATTGTATCACATTCTAGTAGTTACATTTGAAAATTTCGTTCTAGGACATTTGGTTTGAGCGCAATCATTAAACTTAGGTCAAAAAAGCCATTTAAGCCTTTTCACAGTGAGATCTATGCGATATGGCCGAGAAATGTAATTTTGATGTTAACTCCCAAACCGCTGCGCAGAAGTCAACTAAACTTCACCCAATAGTGTATTGTATCACATTCTAGTAGTTACATTTGAAAATTTCGTTCTAGGACATTTGGTTTGAGCGCAATCATTAAACTTAATTAAAAAAGTCATTTAAGCCTTTTCACAGTGAGATCTATGCGATATGGCCGAGAAATGTAATTTTGATGTTAACTCCCAAACCGCTGCGCAGAAGTCAACCAAACTTCACCCATTAGTGTATTGTATCACAATCTAGTAATTACATGTGGAAATTTGGTTCTAGGACATTTGATTTGAGCGCAATCCTCAAACTTAGGTCAAAAAAGCCATTTAAGCCTTTTCACAGTGAGATCTATGCGATATGGCCGAGAAATGTAATTTTGATGTTAACTCCCAAACCGCTGCGCAGAAGTCAACCAAACTTCACCCAATAGTGTATTGTATCACAATCTAGTAGTTACATTTGAAAATTTTGTTCTATGACATTTTGTTTGAACGCAATCATCAAACTTAATTAAAAAAGTCATTTAAGCCTTTTCACAGTGAGATCTATGCGATATGGCCGAGAAATGTAATTTTGATGTTAACTCCCAAACCGCCTCGCAGAAGTCAACCAAACTTCACCCATTAGTGTATTGTATCACAATCTAGTAGTTACATGTGGAAATTTGGTTATTGGACATTTGGTTTGAGCGCAATCATTAAACTTAGGTCAAAAAAGTCATTTAAGCCTTTTCACAGTGAGATCAATGCGATATGGCCGAGAAATGTAATTTTGATGTTAACTCCCAAACCGCTGCGCAGAAGTCAACCAAACTTCACCCAATAGTGTATTGTATCACATTCTAGTAGTTACATTTGAAAATTTCGTTCTAGGACATTTGGTTTGAGTGCAATCATTAAATTTAGGTCAAAAAAGCCATTTAAGCCTTTTCACAGTGAGATCTATGCGATATGGCCGAGAAATGTAATTTTGATGTTAACTCCCAAACCGCTGCGCAGAAGTCAACTAAACTTCACCCAATAGTGTATTGTATCACATTCTAGTAGTTACATTTGAAAATTTCGTTCTAGGACATTTGGTTTGAGCGCAATCATTAAACTTAATTAAAAAAGTCATTTAAGCCTTTTCACAGTGAGATCTATGCGATATGGCCGAGAAATGTAATTTTGATGTTAACTCCCAAACCGCTGCGCAGAAGTAAACCAAACTTCACCCATTAGTGTATTGTATCACAATCTAGTAATTACATGTGGAAATTTGGTTCTAGGACATTTGATTTGAGCGCAATCCTCAAACTTAGGTCAAAAAAGCCATTTAAGCCTTTTCACAGTGAGATCTATGCGATATGGCCGAGAAATGTAATTTTGATGTTAACTCCCAAACCGCTGCGCAGAAGTCAACCAAACTTCACCCAATAGTGTATTGTATCACAATCTAGTAGTTACATTTGAAAATTTTGTTCTATGACATTTTGTTTGAACGCAATCATCAAACTTAATTAAAAAAGTCATTTAAGCCTTTTCACAGTGAGATCTATGCGATATGGCCAAGAAATGTAATTTTGATGTTAACTCCCAAACCGCCTCGCAGAAGTCAACCAAACTTCACCCATTAGTGTATTGTATCGCAATCTAGTAGTTACATGTGGAAATTTGGTTATTGGACATTTGGTTTGAGCGCAATCATTAAACTTAGGTCAAAAAAGCCATTTAAGCCTTTTCACAGTGAGATCTATGCGATATGGCCGAGAAATGTAATTTTGATGTTAACTCCCAAACCTCTGCGCAGAAGTCAACCAAACTTCACCCATTAGTGTATTGTATCACAATCTAGTAGTTACATGTGGAAATTTGGTTCTAGGACATTTGATTTGAGCGCAATCCTCAAACTTAGGTCAAAAAAGCCATTTAAGCCTTTTCACAGTGAGATCTATGCGATATGGCCGAGAAATGTAATTTTGATGTTAACTCCCAAACCGCTGCGCAGAAGTCAACCAAACTTCACCCAATAGTGTATTGTATCACAATCTAGTAGTTACATTTGAAAATTTTGTTCTATGACATTTTGTTTGAACGCAATCATCAAACTTAATTAAAAAAGTCATTTAAGCCTTTTCACAGTGAGATCTATGCGATATGGCCGAGAAATGTAATTTTGATGTTAACTCCCAAACCGCTGCGCAGAAGTCAACCAAACTTCACCCAATAGTGTATTGTATCACAATCTAGTAGTTACATTTGGAAATTTGGTTCTTGGACATTTGATTTGAGCGCAATCCTCAAACTTAGGTCAAAAAAGCCATTTAAGCCTTTTCACAGTGAGATCTATGCGATATGGCCGAGAAATGTAATTTTGATGTTAACTCCCAAACCGCTGCGCAGAAGTCAACCAAACTTCACCCAATAGTGTATTGTATCACATTCTAGTAGTTACATTTGAAAATTTCGTTCTAGGACATTTGGTTTGAGCGCAATCCTCAAACTTAGGTCAAAAAAGCCATTTAAGCCTTTTCACAGTGAGATCTATGCGATATGGCCGAGAAATGTAATTTTGATGTTAACTCCCAAACCGCTGCGCAGAAGTCAACCAAACTTCACCCAATAGTGTATTGTATCACAATCTAGTAGTTACATTTGAAAATTTTGTTCTATGACATTTTGTTTGAACGCAATCATCAAACTTAATTAAAAAAGTCATTTAAGCCTTTTCACAGTGAGATCTATGCGATATGGCCGAGAAATGTAATTTTGATGTTAACTCCCAAACCGCTGCGCAGAAGTCAACCAAACTTCACCCAATAGTGTATTGTATCACAATCTAGTAGTTACATTTGAAAATTTTGTTCTAGGACATTTTGTTTGAACGCAATCATCAAACTTAATTAAAAAAGTCATTTAAGCCTTTTCACAGTGAGATCTATGCGATATGGCCGAGAAATGTAATTTTGATGTTAACTCCCAAACCGCTGCGCAGAAGTCAACCAAACTTCACCCAATAGTGTATTGTATCACATTCTAGTAGTTACATTTGAAAATTTCGTTCTAGGACATTTGGTTTGAGCGCAATCATTAAACTTAGGTCAAAAAAGCCATTTAAGCCTTTTCACAGTGAGATATATGCGATATGGCCGAGAAATGTAATTTTGATGTTAACTCCCAAACCTCTGCGCAGAAGTCAACCAAACTTCACCCAATAGTGTATTGTATCACAATCTAGTAGTTACATGTGGAAATTTCGTTCTAGGACATTTGGTTTGAGCGCAATCCTCAAACTTAGGTCAAAAAAGCCATTTAAGCCTTTTCACAGTGAGATCTATGCGATATGGCCGAGAAATGTAATTTTGATGTTAACTCCCAAACCGCTGCGCAGAAGTCAACCAAACTTCACCCAATAGTGTATTGTATCACATTCTAGTAGTTACATTTGAAAATTTCGTTCTAGGACATTTGGTTTGAGCGCAATCTTTAAACTTATGTCAAAAAAGCCATTTAAGCCTTTTCACAGTGAGATCTATGCGATATGGCCGAGAAATGTAATTTTGATGTTAACTCCCAAACCGCTGCGCAGAAGTCAACCAAACTTCACCCAATAGTGTATTGTATCACAATCTAGTAGTTACATTTGAAAATTTTGTTCTAGGACATTTTGTTTGAACGCAATCATCAAACTTAATTAAAAAAGTCATTTAAGCCTTTTCACAGTGAGATCTATGCGATATGGCCGAGAAATGTAATTTTGATGTTAACTCCCAAACCGCTGCGCAGAAGTCAACCAAACTTCACCCAATAGTGTATTGTATCACAATCTAGTAGTTACATTTGAAAATTTTGTTCTAGGACATTTTGTTTGAACGCAATCATCAAACTTAATTAAAAAAGTCATTTAAGCCTTTTCACGGTGAGATCTATGCGATATGGCCGAGAAATGTAATTTTGATGTTAACTCCCAAACCGCTGCGCAGAAGTCAACCAAACTTCACCCAATAGTGTATTGTATCACATTCTAGTAGTTACATTTAAAAATTTCGTTCTAGGACATTTGGTTTGAGCGCAATCATTAAACTTAGGTCAAAAAAGCCATTTAAGCCTTTTCACAGTGAGATCTATGCGATATGGCCGAGAAATGTAATTTTGATGTTAACTCCCAAACCGCTGCGCAGAAGTCAACCAAACTTCACCCAATAGTGTATTGTATCACAATCTAGTAGTTACATTTGAAAATTTTGTTCTAGGAAATTTTGTTTGAGCGCAATCATCAAACTTAATTAAAAAAGTCATTTAAGCCTTTTCACAGTGAGATCTATACGATATGGCCGAGAAATGTAATTTTGATGTTAACTCCCAAACCTCTGCGCAGAAGTCAACCAAACTTCACCCATTAGTGTATTGTATCACAATCTAGTAGTTACATGTGGAAATTTGGTTATTGGACATTTGGTTTGAGCGCAATCATTAAACTTAGGTAAAAAAAGTCATTTAAGCCTTTTCACAGTGAGATCTATGCGATATGGCCGAGAAATGTAATTTTGATGTTAACTCCCAAACCGCTGCGCAGAAGTCAACCAAACTTCACCCAATAGTGTATTGTATCACATTCTAGTAGTTACATTTGAAAATTTCGTTCTAGGACATTTGGTTTGAGCGCAATCATTAAATTTAGGTCAAAAAAGCCATTTAAGCCTTTTCACAGTGAGATCTATGCGATATGGCCGAGAAATGTAATTTTGATGTTAACTCCCAAACCGCTGCGCAGAAGTCAACTAAACTTCACCCAATAGTGTATTGTATCACATTCTAGTAGTTACATTTGAAAATTTCGTTCTAGGACATTTGGTTTGAGCGCAATCATTAAACTTAATTAAAAAAGTCATTTAAGCCTTTTCACAGTGAGATCTATGCGATATGGCCGAGAAATGTAATTTTGATGTTAACTCCCAAACCGCTGCGCAGAAGTCAACCAAACTTCACCCATTAGTGTATTGTATCACAATCTAGTAATTACATGTGGAAATTTGGTTCTAGGACATTTGATTTGAGCGCAATCCTCAAACTTAGGTCAAAAAAGCCATTTAAGCCTTTTCACAGTGAGATCTATGCGATATGGCCGAGAAATGTAATTTTGATGTTAACTCCCAAACCGCTGCGCAGAGGTCAACCAAACTTCACCCAATAGTGTATTGTATCACAATCTAGTAGTTACATTTGAAAATTTTGTTCTATGACATTTTGTTTGAACGCAATCATCAAACTTAATTAAAAAAGTCATTTAAGCCTTTTCACAGTGAGATCTATGCGATATGGCCAAGAAATGTAATTTTGATGTTAACTCCCAAACCGCCTCGCAGAAGTCAACCAAACTTCACCCATTAGTGTATTGTATCGCAATCTAGTAGTTACATGTGGAAATTTGGTTATTGGACATTTGGTTTGAGCGCAATCATTAAACTTAGGTCAAAAAAGCCATTTAAGCCTTTTCACAGTGAGATCTATGCGATATGGCCGAGAAATGTAATTTTGATGTTAACTCCAAAACCGCTGCGCAGAAGTCAACCAAACTTCACCCAATAGTGTATTGTATCACAATCTAGTAGTTACATTTGAAAATTTTGTTCTAGGAAATTTTGTTTGAGCGCAATCATCAAACTTAATTAAAAAAGTCATTTGAGCCTTTTCACAGTGAGATCTATGCGATATGGCCGAGAAATGTAATTTTGATGTTAACTCCCAAACCTCTGCGCAGAAGTCAACCAAACTTCACCCATTAGTGTATTGTATCACAATCTAGTAGTTACATGTGGAAATTTGGTTCTAGGACATTTGATTTGAGCGCAATCCTCAAACTTAGGTCAAAAAAGCCATTTAAGCCTTTTCACAGTGAGATCTATGCGATATGGCCGAGAAATGTAATTTTGATGTTAACTCCCAAACCGCTGCGCAGAAGTCAACCAAACTTCACCCAATAGTGTATTGTATCACATTCTAGTAGTTACATTTGAAAATTTCGTTCTAGGACATTTGGTTTGAGCGCAATCTTTAAACTTAGGTCAAAAAAGCCATTTAAGCCTTTTCACAGTGAGATCTATGCGATATGGCCGAGAAATGTAATTTTGATGTTAACTCCCAAACCGCTGCGCAGAAGTCAACCAAACTTCACCCAATAGTGTATTGTATCACAATCTAGTAGTTACATTTGAAAATTTTGTTCTAGGACATTTTGTTTGAACGCAATCATCAAACTTAATTAAAAAAGTCATTTAAGCCTTTTCACAGTGAGATCTATGCGATATGGCCGAGAAATGTAATTTTGATGTTAACTCCCAAACCGCTGCGCAGAAGTCAACCAAACTTCACCCAATAGTGTATTGTATCACAATCTAGTAGTTACATTTTAAAATTTTGTTCTAGGACATTTTTTTTGAACGCAATCATCAAACTTAATTAAAAAAGTCATTTAAGCCTTTTCACGGTGAGATCTATGCGATATGGCCGAGAAATGTAATTTTGATGTTAACTCCCAAACCGCTGCGCAGAAGTCAACCAAACTTCACCCAATAGTGTATTGTATCACATTCTAGTAGTTACATTTGAAAATTTCGTTCTAGGACATTTGGTTTGAGCGCAATCATTAAACTTAGGTCAAAAAAGCCATTTAAGCCTTTTCACAGTGAGATCTATGCGATATGGCCGAGAAATGTAATTTTGATGTTAACTCCCAAACCGCTGCGCAGAAGTCAACTAAACTTCACCCAATAGTGTATTGTATCACATTCTAGTAGTTACATTTGAAAATTTCGTTCTAGGACATTTGGTTTGAGCGCAATCATTAAACTTAATTAAAAAAGTCATTTAAGCCTTTTCACAGTGAGATCTATGCGATATGGCCGAGAAATGTAATTTTGATGTTAACTCCCAAACCGCTGCGCAGAAGTCAACCAAACTTCACCCATTAGTGTATTGTATCACAATCTAGTAATTACATGTGGAAATTTGGTTCTAGGACATTTGATTTGAGCGCAATCCTCAAACTTAGGTCAAAAAAGCCATTTAAGCCTTTTCACAGTGAGATCTATGCGATATGGCCGAGAAATGTAATTTTGATGTTAACTCCCAAACCGCTGCGCAGAAGTCAACCAAACTTCACCCAATAGTGTATTGTATCACAATCTAGTAGTTACATTTGAAAATTTTGTTCTAGGACATTTTGTTTGAACGCAATCATCAAACTTAATTAAAAAAGTCATTTAAGCCTTTTCACAGTGAGATCTATGCGATATGGCCGAGAAATGTAATTTTGATGTTAACTCCCAAACCGCTGCGCAGAAGTCAACCAAACTTCACCCAATAGTGTATTGTATCACAATCTAGTAGTTACATTTGGAAATTTGGTTCTTGGACATTTGATTTGAGCGCAATCCTCAAACTTAGGTCAAAAAAGCCATTTAAGCCTTTTCACAGTGAGATCTATGCGATATGGCCGAGAAATGTAATTTTGATGTTAACTCCCAAACCGCTGCGCAGAAGTCAACCAAACTTCACCCAATAGTGTATTGTATCACAATCTAGTAGTTACATTTGAAAATTTTGTTCTAGGACATTTTGTTTGAACGCAATCATCAAACTTAATTAAAAAAGTCATTTAAGCCTTTTCACAGTGAGATCTATGCGATATGGCCGAGAAATGTAATTTTGATGTTAACTCCCAAACCGCTGCGCAGAAGTCAACCAAACTTCACCCAATAGTGTATTGTATCACATTCTAGTAGTTACATTTGAAAATTTCGTTCTAGGACATTTGGTTTGAGCGCAATCATTAAACTTAGGTCAAAAAAGCCATTTAAGCCTTTTCACAGTGAGATCTATGCGATATGGCCGAGAAATGTAATTTTGATGTTAACTCCCAAACCGCTGCGCAGAAGTCAACCAAACTTCACCCAATAGTGTATTGTATCACAATCTAGTAGTTACATTTGAAAATTTTGTTCTAGGACATTTTGTTTGAACGCAATCATCAAACTTAATTAAAAAAGTCATTTAAGCCTTTTCACAGTGAGATCTATGCGATATGGCCGAGAAATGTAATTTTGATGTTAACTCCCAAACCTCTGCGCAGAAGTCAACCAAACTTCACCCATTAGTGTATTGTATCACAATCTAGTAGTTACATGTGGAAATTTGGTTCTAGGACATTTGATTTGAGCGCAATCCTCAAACTTAGGTCAAAAAAGCCATTTAAGCCTTTTCACAGTGAGATCTATGCGATATGGCCGAGAAATGTAATTTTGATGTTAACTCCCAAACCGCTGCGCAGAAGTCAACCAAACTTCACCCAATAGTGTATTGTATCACATTCTAGAAGTTACATTTGAAAATTTCGTTCTAGGACATTTGGTTTGAGCGCAATCTTTAAACTTAGGTCAAAAAAGCCATTTAAGCCTTTTCACAGTGAGATCTATGCGATATGGCCGAGAAATGTAATTTTGATGTTAACTCCCAAACCGCTGCGCAGAAGTCAACCAAACTTCACCCAATAGTGTATTGTATCACAATCTAGTAGTTACATTTGAAAATTTTGTTCTAGGACATTTTGTTTGAACGCAATCATCAAACTTAATTAAAAAAGTCATTTAAGCCTTTTCACAGTGAGATCTATGCGATATGGCCGAGAAATGTAATTTTGATGTTAACTCCCAAACCGCTGCGCAGAAGTCAACCAAACTTCACCCAATAGTGTATTGTATCACAATCTAGTAGTTACATTTGAAAATTTTGTTCTAGGACATTTTGTTTGAACGCAATCATCAAACTTAATTAAAAAAGTCATTTAAGCCTTTTCACAGTGAGATCTATGCGATATGGCCGAGAAATGTAATTTTGATGTTAACTCCCAAACCGCTGCGCAGAAGTCAACCAAACTTCACCCAATAGTGTATTGTATCACATTCTAGTAGTTACATTTGAAAATTTCGTTCTAGGACATTTGGTTTGAGCGCAATCTTTAAACTTATGTCAAAAAAGCCATTTAAGCCTTTTCACAGTGAGATCTATGCGATATGGCCGAGAAATGTAATTTTGATGTTAACTCCCAAACCGCTGCGCAGAAGTCAACCAAACTTCACCCAATAGTGTATTGTATCACAATCTAGTAGTTACATTTGAAAATTTTGTTCTAGGACATTTTGTTTGAACGCAATCATCAAACTTAATTAAAAAAGTCATTTAAGCCTTTTCACAGTGAGATCTATGCGATATGGCCGAGAAATGTAATTTTGATGTTAACTCCCAAACCGCTGCGCAGAAGTCAACCAAACTTCACCCATTAGTGTATTGTATCACAATCTAGTAGTTACATTTGAAAATTTTGTTCTAGGACATTTTGTTTGAACGCAATCATCAAACTTAATTAAAAAAGTCATTTAAGCCTTTTCACGGTGAGATCTATGCGATATGGCCGAGAAATGTAATTTTGATGTTAACTCCCAAACCGCTGCGCAGAAGTCAACCAAACTTCACCCAATAGTGTATTGTATCACATTCTAGTAGTTACATTTAAAAATTTCGTTCTAGGACATTTGGTTTGAGCGCAATCATTAAACTTAGGTCAAAAAAGCCATTTAAGCCTTTTCACAGTGAGATCTATGCGATATGGCCGAGAAATGTAATTTTGATGTTAACTCCCAAACCGCTGCGCAGAAGTCAACCAAACTTCACCCAATAGTGTATTGTATCACAATCTAGTAGTTACATTTGAAAATTTTGTTCTAGGAAATTTTGTTTGAGCGCAATCATCAAACTTAATTAAAAAAGTCATTTAAGCCTTTTCACAGTGAGATCTATGCGATATGGCCGAGAAATGTAATTTTGATGTTAACTCCCAAACCGCTGCGCAGAAGTCAACCAAACTTCACCCAATAGTGTATTGTATCACATTCTAGTAGTTACATTTGAAAATTTCGTTCTAGGACATTTGGTTTGAGCGCAATCTTTAAACTTATGTCAAAAAAGCCATTTAAGCCTTTTCACAGTGAGATCTATGCGATATGGCCGAGAAATGTAATTTTGATGTTAACTCCCAAACCGCTGCGCAGAAGTCAACCAAACTTCACCCAATAGTGTATTGTATCACAATCTAGTAGTTACATTTGAAAATTTTGTTCTAGGACATTTTGTTTGAACGCAATCATCAAACTTAATTAAAAAAGTCATTTAAGCCTTTTCACAGTGAGATCTATGCGATATGGCCGAGAAATGTAATTTTGATGTTAACTCCCAAACCGCTGCGCAGAAGTCAACCAAACTTCACCCATTAGTGTATTGTATCACAATCTAGTAGTTACATTTGAAAATTTTGTTCTAGGACATTTTGTTTGAACGCAATCATCAAACTTAATTAAAAAAGTCATTTAAGCCTTTTCACGGTGAGATCTATGCGATATGGCCGAGAAATGTAATTTTGATGTTAACTCCCAAACCGCTGCGCAGAAGTCAACCAAACTTCACCCAATAGTGTATTGTATCACATTCTAGTAGTTACATTTAAAAATTTCGTTCTAGGACATTTGGTTTGAGCGCAATCATTAAACTTAGGTCAAAAAAGCCATTTAAGCCTTTTCACAGTGAGATCTATGCGATATGGCCGAGAAATGTAATTTTGATGTTAACTCCCAAACCGCTGCGCAGAAGTCAACCAAACTTCACCCAATAGTGTATTGTATCACAATCTAGTAGTTACATTTGAAAATTTTGTTCTAGGAAATTTTGTTTGAGCGCAATCATCAAACTTAATTAAAAAAGTCATTTAAGCCTTTTCACAGTGAGATCTATACGATATGGCCGAGAAATGTAATTTTGATGTTAACTCCCAAACCTCTGCGCAGAAGTCAACCAAACTTCACCCATTAGTGTATTGTATCACAATCTAGTAGTTACATGTGGAAATTTGGTTCTAGGACATTTGATTTGAGCGCAATCCTCAAACTTAGGTCAAAAAAGCCATTTAAGCCTTTTCACAGTGAGATCTATGCGATATGGCCGAGAAATGTAATTTTGATGTTAACTCCCAAACCGCTGCGCAGAAGTCAACCAAACTTCACCCAATAGTGTATTGTATCACAATCTAGTAGTTACATTTGAAAATTTTGTTCTAGGACATTTTGTTTGAACGCAATCATCAAACTTAATTAAAAAAGTCATTTAAGCCTTTTCACAGTGAGATCTATGCGATATGGCCGAGAAATGTAATTTTGATGTTAACTCCCAAACCGCTGCGCAGAAGTCAACCAAACTTCACCCAATAGTGTATTGTATCACATTCTAGTAGTTACATTTGAAAATTTCGTTCTAGGACATTTGGTTTGAGCGCAATCTTTAAACTTATGTCAAAAAAGCCATTTAAGCCTTTTCACAGTGAGATCTATGCGATATGGCCGAGAAATGTAATTTTGATGTTAACTCCCAAACCGCTGCGCAGAAGTCAACCAAACTTCACCCAATAGTGTATTGTATCACAATCTAGTAGTTACATTTGAAAATTTTGTTCTAGGACATTTTGTTTGAACGCAATCATCAAACTTAATTAAAAAAGTCATTTAAGCCTTTTCACAGTGAGATCTATGCGATATGGCCGAGAAATGTAATTTTGATGTTAACTCCCAAACCGCTGCGCAGAAGTCAACCAAACTTCACCCATTAGTGTATTGTATCACAATCTAGTAGTTACATTTGAAAATTTTGTTCTAGGACATTTTGTTTGAACGCAATCATCAAACTTAATTAAAAAAGTCATTTAAGCCTTTTCACGGTGAGATCTATGCGATATGGCCGAGAAATGTAATTTTGATGTTAACTCCCAAACCGCTGCGCAGAAGTCAACCAAACTTCACCCAATAGTGTATTGTATCACATTCTAGTAGTTACATTTAAAAATTTCGTTCTAGGACATTTGGTTTGAGCGCAATCATTAAACTTAGGTCAAAAAAGCCATTTAAGCCTTTTCACAGTGAGATCTATGCGATATGGCCGAGAAATGTAATTTTGATGTTAACTCCCAAACCGCTGCGCAGAAGTCAACCAAACTTCACCCAATAGTGTATTGTATCACAATCTAGTAGTTACATTTGAAAATTTTGTTCTAGGAAATTTTGTTTGAGCGCAATCATCAAACTTAATTAAAAAAGTCATTTAAGCCTTTTCACAGTGAGATCTATACGATATGGCCGAGAAATGTAATTTTGATGTTAACTCCCAAACCTCTGCGCAGAAGTCAACCAAACTTCACCCATTAGTGTATTGTATCACAATCTAGTAGTTACATGTGGAAATTTGGTTCTAGGACATTTGATTTGAGCGCAATCCTCAAACTTAGGTCAAAAAAGCCATTTAAGCCTTTTCACAGTGAGATCTATGCGATATGGCCGAGAAATGTAATTTTGATGTTAACTCCCAAACCGCTGCGCAGAAGTCAACCAAACTTCACCCAATAGTGTATTGTATCACAATCTAGTAGTTACATTTGAAAATTTTGTTCTAGGAAATTTTGTTTGAGCGCAATCATCAAACTTAATTAAAAAAGTCATTTAAGCCTTTTCACAGTGAGATCTATGCGATATGGCCGAGAAATGTAATTTTGATGTTAACTCCCAAACCTCTGCGCAGAAGTCAACCAAACTTCACCCAATAGTGTATTGTATCACAATCTAGTAGTTACATGTGGAAATTTGGTTCTAGGACATTTGATTTGAGAGCAATCTTTAAACTTAGGTCAAAAAAGCCATTTAAATCTTTTCACAGTGAGATCTATGCGATATGGCCGAGAAATGTAATTTTGATGTTAACTCCCAAACCGCTGCGCAGAAGTCAACCAAACTTCACCCAATAGTGTATTGTATCACAATCTAGTAGTTACATTTGAAAGTTTTGTTCTAGGACATTTTGTTTGAACGCAATCATCAAACTTAATTAAAAAAGTCATTTAAGCCTTTTCACAGTGAGATCTATGCGATATGGCCGAGAAATGTAATTTTGATGTTAACTCCCAAACCGCTGCGCAGAAGTCAACCAAACTTCACCCAATAGTGTATTGTATCACAATCTAGTAGTTACATTTGGAAATTTTGTTCTTGGACATTTGATTTGAGTGCAATCCTCAAACTTAGGTCAAAAAAGCCATTTAAGCCTTTTCACAGTGAGATCTATGCGATATGGCCGAGAAATGTAATTTTGATGTTAACTCCCAAACCGCTGCGCAGAAGTCAACCAAACTTCACCCAATAGTGTATTGTATCACAATCTAGTAGTTACATTTGAAAATTTTGTTCTAGGACATTTTGTTTGAACGCAATCATCAAACTTAATTAAAAAAGTCATTTAAGCCTTTTCACAGTGAGATCTATGCGATATGGCCGAGAAATGTAATTTTGATGTTAACTCCCAAACCGCTGCGCAGAAGTCAACCAAACTTCACCCAATAGTGTATTGTATCACATTCTAGTAGTTACATTTGAAAATTTCGTTCTAGGACATTTGGTTTGAGCGCAATGATTAAACTTAGGTCAAAAAAGCCATTTAAGCCTTTTCACAGTGAGATCTATGCGATATGGCCGAGAAATGTAATTTTGATGTTAACTCCCAAACCGCTGCGCAGAAGTCAACTAAACTTCACCCAATAGTGTATTGTATCACATTCTAGTAGTTACATTTGAAAATTTCGTTCTAGGACATTTGGTTTGAGCGCAATCATTAAACTTAATAAAAAAAAGTCATTTAAGCCTTTTCACAGTGAGATCTATGCGATATGGCCGAGAAATGTAATTTTGATGTGAACTCCCAAACCGCTGCGCAGAAGTCAACCAAACTTCACCCATTAGTGTATTGTATCACAATCTAGTAATTACATGTGGAAATTTGGTTCTAGGACATTTGATTTGAGCGCAATCCTCAAACTTAGGTCAAAAAAGCCATTTAAGCCTTTTCACAGTGAGATCTATGCGATATGGCCGAGAAATGTAATTTTGATGTTAACTCCCAAACCGCCTCGCAGAAGTCAACCAAACTTCACCCATTAGTGTATTGTATCACAATCTAGTAGTTACATGTGGAAATTTGGTTATTGGACATTTGGTTTGAGCGCAATCATTAAACTTAGGTCAAAAAAGTCATTTAAGCCTTTTCACAGTGAGATCTATGCGATATGGCCGAGAAATGTAATTTTGATGTTAACTCCCAAACCGCTGCGCAGAAGTCAACCAAACTTCACCCAATAGTGTATTGTATCACATTCTAGTAGTTACATTTGAAAATTTCGTTCTAGGACATTTGGTTTGAGCGCAATCATTAAATTTAGGTCAAAAAAGCCATTTAAGCCTTTTCACAGTGAGATCTATGCGATATGGCCGAGAAATGTAATTTTGATGTTAACTCCCAAACCGCTGCGCAGAAGTCAACTAAACTTCACCCAATAGTGTATTGTATCACATTCTAGTAGTTACATTTGAAAATTTCGTTCTAGGACATTTGGTTTGAGCGCAATCATTAAACTTAATTAAAAAAGTCATTTAAGCCTTTTCACAGTGAGATCTATGCGATATGGCCGAGAAATGTAATTTTGATGTTAACTCCCAAACCGCTGCGCAGAAGTCAACCAAACTTCACCCATTAGTGTATTGTATCACAATCTAGTAATTACATGTGGAAATTTGGTTCTAGGACATTTGATTTGAGCGCAATCCTCAAACTTAGGTCAAAAAAGCCATTTAAGCCTTTTCACAGTGAGATCTATGCGATATGGCCGAGAAATGTAATTTTGATGTTAACTCCCAAACCGCTGCGCAGAAGTCAACCAAACTTCACCCAATAGTGTATTGTATCACAATCTAGTAGTTACATTTGAAAATTTTGTTCTATGACATTTTGTTTGAACGCAATCATCAAACTTAATTAAAAAAGTCATTTAAGCCTTTTCACAGTGAGATCTATGCGATATGGCCAAGAAATGTAATTTTGATGTTAACTCCCAAACCGCCTCGCAGAAGTCAACCAAACTTCACCCATTAGTGTATTGTATCACAATATAGTAGTTACATGTGGAAATTTGGTTATTGGACATTTGGTTTGAGCGCAATCATTAAACTTAGGTCAAAAAAGCCATTTAAGCCTTTTCACAGTGAGATCTATGCGATATGGCCGAGAAATGTAATTTTGATGTTAACTCCAAAACCGCTGCGCAGAAGTCAACCAAACTTCACCCAATAGTGTATTGTATCACAATCTAGTAGTTACATTTGAAAATTTTGTTCTAGGAAATTTTGTTTGAGCGCAATCATCAAACTTAATTAAAAAAGTCATTTAAGCCTTTTCACAGTGAGATCTATGCGATATGGCCGAGAAATGTAATTTTGATGTTAACTCCCAAACCTCTGCGCAGAAGTCAACCAAACTTCACCCATTAGTGTATTGTATCACAATCTAGTAGTTACATGTGGAAATTTGGTTCTAGGACATTTGATTTGAGCGCAATCCTCAAACTTAGGTCAAAAAAGCCATTTAAGCCTTTTCACAGTGAAATCTATGCGATATGGCCGAGAAATGTAATTTTGATGTTAACTCCCAAACCGCTGCGCAGAAGTCAACCAAACTTCACCCAATAGTGTATTGTATCACATTCTAGTAGTTACATTTGAAAATTTCGTTCTAGGACATTTGGTTTGAGCGCAATCTTTAAACTTAGGTCAAAAAAGCCATTTAAGCCTTTTCACAGTGAGATCTATGCGATATGGCCGAGAAATGTAATTTTGATGTTAACTCCCAAACCGCTGCGCAGAAGTCAACCAAATTTCACCCAATAGTGTATTGTATCACAATCTAGTAGTTACATTTGAAAATTTTGTTCTAGGACATTTTGTTTGAACGCAATCATCAAACTTAATTAAAAAAGTCATTTAAGCCTTTTCACAGTGAGATCTATGCGATATGGCCGAGAAATGTAATTTTGATGTTAACTCCCAAACCGCTGCGCAGAAGTCAACCAAACTTCACCCAATAGTGTATTGTATCACAATCTAGTAGTTACATTTGAAAATTTTGTTCTAGGACATTTTGTTTGAACGCAATCATCAAACTTAATTAAAAAAGTCATTTAAGCCTTTTCACGGTGAGATCTATGCGATATGGCCGAGAAATGTAATTTTAATGTTAACTCCCAAACCGCTCCGCAGAAGTCAACCAAACTTCACCCAATAGTGTATTGTATCACATTCTAGTAGTTACATTTGAAAATTTCGTTCTAGGACATTTGGTTTGAGCGCAATCATTAAACTTAGGTCAAAAAAGCCATTTAAGCCTTTTCACAGTGAGATCTATGCGATATGGCCGAGAAATGTAATTTTGATGTTAACTCCCAAACCGCTGCGCAGAAGTCAACCAAACTTCACCCAATAGTGTATTGTATCACAATCTAGTAGTTACATTTGAAAATTTTGTTCTATGACATTTTGTTTGAACGCAATCATCAAACTTAATTAAAAAAGTCATTTAAGCCTTTTCACAGTGAGATCTATGCGATATGGCCGAGAAATGTAATTTTGATGTTAACTCCCAAACCGCTGCGCAGAAGTCAACCAAACTTCACCCATTAGTGTATTGTATCACAATCTAGTAGTTACATGTGGAAATTTGGTTATTGGACATTTGGTTTGAGCGCAATCATTAAACTTAGGTCAAAAAAGCCATTTAAGCCTTTTCACAGTGAGATCTATGCGATATGGCCGAGAAATGTAATTTTGATGTTAACTCCCAAACCGCTGCGCAGAAGTCAACCAAACTTCACCCAATAGTGTATTGTATCACAATCTAGTAGTTACATTTGAAAATTTTGTTCTAGGAAATTTTGTTTGAGCGCAATCATCAAACTTAATTAAAAAAGTCATTTAAGCCTTTTCACAGTGAGATCTATACGATATGGCCGAATAATGTAATTTTGATGTTAACTCCCAAACCTCTGCGCAGAAGTCAACCAAACTTCACCCATTAGTGTATTGTATCACAATCTAGTAGTTACATGTAGAAATTTGGTTCTAGGACATTTGATTTGAGCGCAATCCTCAAACTTAGGTCAAAAAAGCCATTTAAGCCTTTTCACAGTGAGATCTATGCGATATGGCCGAGAAATGTAATTTTGATGTTAACTCCCAAACCGCTGCGCAGAAGTCAACCAAACTTCACCCAATAGTGTATTGTATCACATTCTAGTAGTTACATTTGAAAATTTCGTTCTAGGACATTTGGTTTGAGCGCAATCTTTAAACTTAGGTCAAAAAAGCCATTTAAGCCTTTTCACAGTGAGATCTATGCGATATGGCCGAGAAATGTAATTTTGATGTTAACTCCCAAACCGCTGCGCAGAAGTCAACCAAACTTCACCCAATAGTGTATTGTATCACAATCTAGTAGTTACATTTGAAAATTTTGTTCTAGGAAATTTTGTTTGAGCGCAATCATCAAACTTAATTAAAAAAGTCATTTAAGCCTTTTCACAGTGAGATCTATGCGATATGGCCGAGAAATGTAATTTTGATGTTAACTCCCAAACCTCTGCGCAGAAGTCAACCAAACTTCACCCAATAGTGTATTGTATCACAATCTAGTAGTTACATGTGGAAATTTGGTTCTAGGACATTTGATTTGAGAGCAATCTTTAAACTTAGGTCAAAAAAGCCATTTAAGCCTTTTCACAGTGAGATCTATGCGATATGGCCGAGAAATGTAATTTTGATGTTAACTCCCAAACCGCTGCGCAGAAGTCAACCAAACTTCACCCAATAGTGTATTGTATCACAATCTAGTAGTTACATTTGAAAGTTTTGTTCTAGGACATTTTGTTTGAACGCAATCATCAAACTTAATTAAAAAAGTCATTTAAGCCTTTTCACAGTGAGATCTATGCGATATGGCCGAGAAATGTAATTTTGATGTTAACTCCCAAACCGCTGCGCAGAAGTCAACCAAACTTCACCCAATAGTGTATTGTATCACAATCTAGTAGTTACATTTGAAAATTTCGTTCTAGGACATTTGGTTTGAGCGCAATCTTTAAACTTAGGTCAAAAAAGCCATTTAAGCCTTTTCACAGTGAGATCTATGCGATATGGCCGAGAAATGTAATTTTGATGTTAACTCCCAAACCGCTGCGCAGAAGTCAACCAAACTTCACCCAATAGTGTATTGTATCACAATCTAGTAGTTACATTTGAAAATTTTGTTCTAGGAAATTTTGTTTGAGCGCAATCATCAAACTTAATTAAAAAAGTCATTTAAGCCTTTTCACAGTGAGATCTTTGCGATATGGCCGAGAAATGTAATTTTGATGTTAACTCCCAAACCTCTGCGCAGAAGTCAACCAAACTTCACCCAATAGTGTATTGTATCACAATCTAGTAGTTACATGTGGAAATTTGGTTCTAGGACATTTGATTTGAGAGCAATCTTTAAACTTAGGTCAAAAAAGCCATTTAAGCCTTTTCACAGTGAGATCTATGCGATATGGCCGAGAAATGTAATTTTGATGTTAACTCCCAAACCGCTGCGCAGAAGTCAACCAAACTTCACCCAATAGTGTATTGTATCACAATCTAGTAGTTACATTTGAAAGTTTTGTTCTAGGACATTTTGTTTGAACGCAATCATCAAACTTAATTAAAAAAGTCATTTAAGCCTTTTCACAGTGAGATCTATGCGATATGGCCGAGAAATGTAATTTTGATGTTAACTCCCAAACCGCTGCGCAGAAGTCAACCAAACTTCACCCATTAGTGTATTGTATCACAATCTAGTAATTACATGTGGAAATTTGGTTCTAGGACATTTGATTTGAGCGCAATCCTCAAACTTAGGTCAAAAAAGCCATTTAAGCCTTTTCACAGTGAGATCTATGCGATATGGCCGAGAAATGTAATTTTGATGTTAACTCCCAAACCGCTGCGCAGAAGTCAACCAAACTTCACCCAATAGTGTATTGTATCACAATCTAGTAGTTACATTTGAAAATTTTGTTCTATGACATTTTGTTTGAACGCAATCATCAAACTTAATTAAAAAAGTCATTTAAGCCTTTTCACAGTGAGATCTATGCGATATGGCCGAGAAATGTAATTTTGATGTTAACTCCCAAACCGCCTCGCAGAAGTCAACCAAACTTCACCCATTAGTGTATTGTATCACAATCTAGTAGTTACATGTGGAAATTTGGTTATTGGACATTTGGTTTGAGCGCAATCATTAAACTTAGGTCAAAAAAGTCATTTAAGCCTTTTCACAGTGAGATCTATGCGATATGGCCGAGAAATGTAATTTTGATGTTAACTCCCAAACCGCTGCGCAGAAGTCAACCAAACTTCACCCAATAGTGTATTGTATCACATTCTAGTAGTTACATTTGAAAATTTCGTTCTAGGACATTTGGTTTGAGCGCAATCATTAAATTTAGGTCAAAAAAGCCATTTAAGCCTTTTCACAGTGAGATCTATGCGATATGGCCGAGAAATGTAATTTTGATGTTAACTCCCAAACCGCTGCGCAGAAGTCAACTAAACTTCACCCAATAGTGTATTGTATCACATTCTAGTAGTTACATTTGAAAATTTCGTTCTAGGACATTTTGTTTGAACGCAATCATCAAACTTAATTAAAAAAGTCATTTAAGCCTTTTCACAGTGAGATCTATGCGATATGGCCAAGAAATGTAATTTTGATGTTAACTCCCAAACCGCCTCGCAGAAGTCAACCAAACTTCACCCATTAGTGTATTGTATCACAATATAGTAGTTACATGTGGAAATTTGGTTATTGGACATTTGGTTTGAGCGCAATCATTAAACTTAGGTCAAAAAAGCCATTTAAGCCTTTTCACAGTGAGATCTATGCGATATGGCCGAGAAATGTAATTTTGATGTTAACTCCAAAACCGCTGCGCAGAAGTCAACCAAACTTCACCCAATAGTGTATTGTATCACAATCTAGTAGTTACATTTGAAAATTTTGTTCTAGGAAATTTTGTTTGAGCGCAATCATCAAACTTAATTAAAAAAGTCATTTAAGCCTTTTCACAGTGAGATCTATGCGATATGGCCGAGAAATGTAATTTTGATGTTAACTCCCAAACCTCTGCGCAGAAGTCAACCAAACTTCACCCATTAGTGTATTGTATCACAATCTAGTAGTTACATGTGGAAATTTGGTTCTAGGACATTTGATTTGAGCGCAATCCTCAAACTTAGGTCAAAAAAGCCATTTAAGCCTTTTCACAGTGAGATCTATGCGATATGGCCGAGAAATGTAATTTTGATGTTAACTCCCAAACCGCTGCGCAGAAGTCAACCAAACTTCACCCAATAGTGTATTGTATCACATTCTAGTAGTTACATTTGAAAATTTCGTTCTAGGACATTTGGTTTGAGCGCAATCTTTAAACTTAGGTCAAAAAAGCCATTTAAGCCTTTTCACAGTGAGATCTATGCGATATGGCCGAGAAATGTAATTTTGATGTTAACTCCCAAACCGCTGCGCAGAAGTCAACTAAACTTCACCCAATAGTGTATTGTATCACATTCTAGTAGTTACATTTGAAAATTTCGTTCTAGGACATTTGGTTTGAGCGCAATCATTAAACTTAATAAAAAAAAGTCATTTAAGCCTTTTCACAGTGAGATCTATGCGATATGGCCGAGAAATGTAATTTTGATGTGAACTCCCAAACCGCTGCGCAGAAGTCAACCAAACTTCACCCATTAGTGTATTGTATCACAATCTAGTAATTACATGTGGAAATTTGGTTCTAGGACATTTGATTTGAGCGCAATCCTCAAACTTAGGTCAAAAAAGCCATTTAAGCCTTTTCACAGTGAGATCTATGCGATATGGCCGAGAAATGTAATTTTGATGTTAACTCCCAAACCGCCTCGCAGAAGTCAACCAAACTTCACCCATTAGTGTATTGTATCACAATCTAGTAGTTACATGTGGAAATTTGGTTATTGGACATTTGGTTTGAGCGCAATCATTAAACTTAGGTCAAAAAAGTCATTTAAGCCTTTTCACAGTGAGATCTATGCGATATGGCCGAGAAATGTAATTTTGATGTTAACTCCCAAACCGCTGCGCAGAAGTCAACCAAACTTCACCCAATAGTGTATTGTATCACATTCTAGTAGTTACATTTGAAAATTTCGTTCTAGGACATTTGGTTTGAGCGCAATCATTAAATTTAGGTCAAAAAAGCCATTTAAGCCTTTTCACAGTGAGATCTATGCGATATGGCCGAGAAATGTAATTTTGATGTTAACTCCCAAACCGCTGCGCAGAAGTCAACTAAACTTCACCCAATAGTGTATTGTATCACATTCTAGTAGTTACATTTGAAAATTTCGTTCTAGGACATTTGGTTTGAGCGCAATCATTAAACTTAATTAAAAAAGTCATTTAAGCCTTTTCACAGTGAGATCTATGCGATATGGCCGAGAAATGTAATTTTGATGTTAACTCCCAAACCGCTGCGCAGAAGTCAACCAAACTTCACCCATTAGTGTATTGTATCACAATCTAGTAATTACATGTGGAAATTTGGTTCTAGGACATTTGATTTGAGCGCAATCCTCAAACTTAGGTCAAAAAAGCCATTTAAGCCTTTTCACAGTGAGATCTATGCGATATGGCCGAGAAATGTAATTTTGATGTTAACTCCCAAACCGCTGCGCAGAAGTCAACCAAACTTCACCCAATAGTGTATTGTATCACAATCTAGTAGTTACATTTGAAAATTTTGTTCTATGACATTTTGTTTGAACGCAATCATCAAACTTAATTAAAAAAGTCATTTAAGCCTTTTCACAGTGAGATCTATGCGATATGGCCAAGAAATGTAATTTTGATGTTAACTCCCAAACCGCCTCGCAGAAGTCAACCAAACTTCACCCATTAGTGTATTGTATCACAATATAGTAGTTACATGTGGAAATTTGGTTATTGGACATTTGGTTTGAGCGCAATCATTAAACTTAGGTCAAAAAAGCCATTTAAGCCTTTTCACAGTGAGATCTATGCGATATGGCCGAGAAATGTAATTTTGATGTTAACTCCAAAACCGCTGCGCAGAAGTCAACCAAACTTCACCCAATAGTGTATTGTATCACAATCTAGTAGTTACATTTGAAAATTTTGTTCTAGGAAATTTTGTTTGAGCGCAATCATCAAACTTAATTAAAAAAGTCATTTAAGCCTTTTCACAGTGAGATCTATGCGATATGGCCGAGAAATGTAATTTTGATGTTAACTCCCAAACCTCTGCGCAGAAGTCAACCAAACTTCACCCATTAGTGTATTGTATCACAATCTAGTAGTTACATGTGGAAATTTGGTTCTAGGACATTTGATTTGAGCGCAATCCTCAAACTTAGGTCAAAAAAGCCATTTAAGCCTTTTCACAGTGAGATCTATGCGATATGGCCGAGAAATGTAATTTTGATGTTAACTCCCAAACCGCTGCGCAGAAGTCAACCAAACTTCACCCAATAGTGTATTGTATCACATTCTAGTAGTTACATTTGAAAATTTCGTTCTAGGACATTTGGTTTGAGCGCAATCTTTAAACTTAGGTCAAAAAAGCCATTTAAGCCTTTTCACAGTGAGATCTATGCGATATGGCCGAGAAATGTAATTTTGATGTTAACTCCCAAACCGCTGCGCAGAAGTCAACCAAATTTCACCCAATAGTGTATTGTATCACAATCTAGTAGTTACATTTGAAAATTTTGTTCTAGGACATTTTGTTTGAACGCAATCATCAAACTTAATTAAAAAAGTCATTTAAGCCTTTTCACAGTGAGATCTATGCGATATGGCCGAGAAATGTAATTTTGATGTTAACTCCCAAACCGCTGCGCAGAAGTCAACCAAACTTCACCCAATAGTGTATTGTATCACAATCTAGTAGTTACATTTGAAAATTTTGTTCTAGGACATTTTGTTTGAACGCAATCATCAAACTTAATTAAAAAAGTCATTTAAGCCTTTTCACGGTGAGATCTATGCGATATGGCCGAGAAATGTAATTTTAATGTTAACTCCCAAACCGCTCCGCAGAAGTCAACCAAACTTCACCCAATAGTGTATTGTATCACATTCTAGTAGTTACATTTGAAAATTTCGTTCTAGGACATTTGGTTTGAGCGCAATCATTAAACTTAGGTCAAAAAAGCCATTTAAGCCTTTTCACAGTGAGATCTATGCGATATGGCCGAGAAATGTAATTTTGATGTTAACTCCCAAACCACTGCGCAGAAGTCAACCAAACTTCACCCAATAGTGTATTGTATCACAATCTAGTAGTTACATTTGAAAATTTTGTTCTATGACATTTTGTTTGAACGCAATCATCAAACTTAATTAAAAAAGTCATTTAAGCCTTTTCACAGTGAGATCTATGCGATATGGCCGAGAAATGTAATTTTGATGTTAACTCCCAAACCGCTGCGCAGAAGTCAACCAAACTTCACCCATTAGTGTATTGTATCACAATCTAGTAGTTACATGTGGAAATTTGGTTATTGGACATTTGGTTTGAGCGCAATCATTAAACTTAGGTCAAAAAAGCCATTTAAGCCTTTTCACAGTGAGATCTATGCGATATGGCCGAGAAATGTAATTTTGATGTTAACTCCCAAACCGCTGCGCAGAAGTCAACCAAACTTCACCCAATAGTGTATTGTATCACAATCTAGTAGTTACATTTGAAAATTTTGTTCTAGGAAATTTTGTTTGAGCGCAATCATCAAACTTAATTAAAAAAGTCATTTAAGCCTTTTCACAGTGAGATCTATACGATATGGCCGAGAAATGTAATTTTGATGTTAACTCCCAAACCTCTGCGCAGAAGTCAACCAAACTTCACCCATTAGTGTATTGTATCACAATCTAGTAGTTACATGTAGAAATTTGGTTCTAGGACATTTGATTTGAGCGCAATCCTCAAACTTAGGTCAAAAAAGCCATTTAAGCCTTTTCACAGTGAGATCTATGCGATATGGCCGAGAAATGTAATTTTGATGTTAACTCCCAAACCGCTGCGCAGAAGTCAACCAAACTTCACCCAATAGTGTATTGTATCACATTCTAGTAGTTACATTTGAAAATTTCGTTCTAGGACATTTGGTTTGAGCGCAATCTTTAAACTTAGGTCAAAAAAGCCATTTAAGCCTTTTCACAGTGAGATCTATGCGATATGGCCGAGAAATGTAATTTTGATGTTAACTCCCAAACCGCTGCGCAGAAGTCAACCAAACTTCACCCAATAGTGTATTGTATCACAATCTAGTAGTTACATTTGAAAATTTTGTTCTAGGAAATTTTGTTTGAGCGCAATCATCAAACTTAATTAAAAAAGTCATTTAAGCCTTTTCACAGTGAGATCTATGCGATATGGCCGAGAAATGTAATTTTGATGTTAACTCCCAAACCTCTGCGCAGAAGTCAACCAAACTTCACCCAATAGTGTATTGTATCACAATCTAGTAGTTACATGTGGAAATTTGGTTCTAGGACATTTGATTTGAGAGCAATCTTTAAACTTAGGTCAAAAAAGCCATTTAAGCCTTTTCACAGTGAGATCTATGCGATATGGCCGAGAAATGTAATTTTGATGTTAACTCCCAAACCGCTGCGCAGAAGTCAACCAAACTTCACCCAATAGTGTATTGTATCACAATCTAGTAGTTACATTTGAAAGTTTTGTTCTAGGACATTTTGTTTGAACGCAATCATCAAACTTAATTAAAAAAGTCATTTAAGCCTTTTCACAGTGAGATCTATGCGATATGGCCGAGAAATGTAATTTTGATGTTAACTCCCAAACCGCTGCGCAGAAGTCAACCAAACTTCACCCAATAGTGTATTGTATCACAATCTAGTAGTTACATTTGAAAATTTCGTTCTAGGACATTTGGTTTGAGCGCAATCTTTAAACTTAGGTCAAAAAAGCCATTTAAGCCTTTTCACAGTGAGATCTATGCGATATGGCCGAGAAATGTAATTTTGATGTTAACTCCCAAACCGCTGCGCAGAAGTCAACCAAACTTCACCCAATAGTGTATTGTATCACAATCTAGTAGTTACATTTGAAAATTTTGTTCTAGGAAATTTTGTTTGAGCGCAATCATCAAACTTAATTAAAAAAGTCATTTAAGCCTTTTCACAGTGAGATCTTTGCGATATGGCCGAGAAATGTAATTTTGATGTTAACTCCCAAACCTCTGCGCAGAAGTCAACCAAACTTCACCCAATAGTGTATTGTATCACAATCTAGTAGTTACATGTGGAAATTTGGTTCTAGGACATTTGATTTGAGAGCAATCTTTAAACTTAGGTCAAAAAAGCCATTTAAGCCTTTTCACAGTGAGATCTATGCGATATGGCCGAGAAATGTAATTTTGATGTTAACTCCCAAACCGCTGCGCAGAAGTCAACCAAACTTCACCCAATAGTGTATTGTATCACAATCTAGTAGTTACATTTGAAAGTTTTGTTCTAGGACATTTTGTTTGAACGCAATCATCAAACTTAATTAAAAAAGTCATTTAAGCCTTTTCACAGTGAGATCTATGCGATATGGCCGAGAAATGTAATTTTGATGTTAACTCCCAAACCGCTGCGCAGAAGTCAACCAAACTTCACCCATTAGTGTATTGTATCACAATCTAGTAATTACATGTGGAAATTTGGTTCTAGGACATTTGATTTGAGCGCAATCCTCAAACTTAGGTCAAAAAAGCCATTTAAGCCTTTTCACAGTGAGATCTATGCGATATGGCCGAGAAATGTAATTTTGATGTTAACTCCCAAACCGCTGCGCAGAAGTCAACCAAACTTCACCCAATAGTGTATTGTATCACAATCTAGTAGTTACATTTGAAAATTTTGTTCTATGACATTTTGTTTGAACGCAATCATCAAACTTAATTAAAAAAGTCATTTAAGCCTTTTCACAGTGAGATCTATGCGATATGGCCGAGAAATGTAATTTTGATGTTAACTCCCAAACCGCCTCGCAGAAGTCAACCAAACTTCACCCATTAGTGTATTGTATCACAATCTAGTAGTTACATGTGGAAATTTGGTTATTGGACATTTGGTTTGAGCGCAATCATTAAACTTAGGTCAAAAAAGTCATTTAAGCCTTTTCACAGTGAGATCTATGCGATATGGCCGAGAAATGTAATTTTGATGTTAACTCCCAAACCGCTGCGCAGAAGTCAACCAAACTTCACCCAATAGTGTATTGTATCACATTCTAGTAGTTACATTTGAAAATTTCGTTCTAGGACATTTGGTTTGAGCGCAATCATTAAATTTAGGTCAAAAAAGCCATTTAAGCCTTTTCACAGTGAGATCTATGCGATATGGCCGAGAAATGTAATTTTGATGTTAACTCCCAAACCGCTGCGCAGAAGTCAACTAAACTTCACCCAATAGTGTATTGTATCACATTCTAGTAGTTACATTTGAAAATTTCGTTCTAGGACATTTTGTTTGAACGCAATCATCAAACTTAATTAAAAAAGTCATTTAAGCCTTTTCACAGTGAGATCTATGCGATATGGCCAAGAAATGTAATTTTGATGTTAACTCCCAAACCGCCTCGCAGAAGTCAACCAAACTTCACCCATTAGTGTATTGTATCACAATATAGTAGTTACATGTGGAAATTTGGTTATTGGACATTTGGTTTGAGCGCAATCATTAAACTTAGGTCAAAAAAGCCATTTAAGCCTTTTCACAGTGAGATCTATGCGATATGGCCGAGAAATGTAATTTTGATGTTAACTCCAAAACCGCTGCGCAGAAGTCAACCAAACTTCACCCAATAGTGTATTGTATCACAATCTAGTAGTTACATTTGAAAATTTTGTTCTAGGAAATTTTGTTTGAGCGCAATCATCAAACTTAATTAAAAAAGTCATTTAAGCCTTTTCACAGTGAGATCTATGCGATATGGCCGAGAAATGTAATTTTGATGTTAACTCCCAAACCTCTGCGCAGAAGTCAACCAAACTTCACCCATTAGTGTATTGTATCACAATCTAGTAGTTACATGTGGAAATTTGGTTCTAGGACATTTGATTTGAGCGCAATCCTCAAACTTAGGTCAAAAAAGCCATTTAAGCCTTTTCACAGTGAGATCTATGCGATATGGCCGAGAAATGTAATTTTGATGTTAACTCCCAAACCGCTGCGCAGAAGTCAACCAAACTTCACCCAATAGTGTATTGTATCACATTCTAGTAGTTACATTTGAAAATTTCGTTCTAGGACATTTGGTTTGAGCGCAATCTTTAAACTTAGGTCAAAAAAGCCATTTAAGCCTTTTCACAGTGAGATCTATGCGATATGGCCGAGAAATGTAATTTTGATGTTAACTCCCAAACCGCTGCGCAGAAGTCAACCAAACTTCACCCAATAGTGTATTGTATCACAATCTAGTAGTTACATTTGAAAATTTTGTTCTAGGACATTTTGTTTGAACGCAATCATCAAACTTAATTAAAAAAGTCATTTAAGCCTTTTCACAGTGAGATCTATGCGATATGGCCGAGAAATGTAATTTTGATGTTAACTCCCAAACCGCTGCGCAGAAGTCAACCAAACTTCACCCAATAGTGTATTGTATCACAATCTAGTAGTTACATTTGAAAATTTTGTTCTAGGACATTTTGTTTGAACGCAATCATCAAACTTAATTAAAAAAGTCATTTAAGCCTTTTCACGGTGAGATCTATGCGATATGGCCGAGAAATGTAATTTTAATGTTAACTCCCAAACCGCTGCGCAGAAGTCAACCAAACTTCACCCAATAGTGTATTGTATCACATTCTAGTAGTTACATTTGAAAATTTCGTTCTAGGACATTTGGTTTGAGCGCAATCATTAAACTTAGGTCAAAAAAGCCATTTAAGCCTTTTCACAGTGAGATCTATGCGATATGGCCGAGAAATGTAATTTTGATGTTAACTCCCAAACCGCTGCGCAGAAGTCAACCAAACTTCACCCAATAGTGTATTGTATCACAATCTAGTAGTTACATTTGAAAATTTTGTTCTATGACATTTTGTTTGAACGCAATCATCAAACTTAATTAAAAAAGTCATTTAAGCCTTTTCACAGTGAGATCTATGCGATATGGCCGAGAAATGTAATTTTGATGTTAACTCCCAAACCGCTGCGCAGAAGTCAACCAAACTTCACCCATTAGTGTATTGTATCACAATCTAGTAGTTACATGTGGAAATTTGGTTATTGGACATTTGGTTTGAGCGCAATCATTAAACTTAGGTCAAAAAAGCCATTTAAGCCTTTTCACAGTGAGATCTATGCGATATGGCCGAGAAATGTAATTTTGATGTTAACTCCCAAACCGCTGCGCAGAAGTCAACCAAACTTCACCCAATAGTGTATTGTATCACAATCTAGTAGTTACATTTGAAAATTTTGTTCTAGGAAATTTTGTTTGAGCGCAATCATCAAACTTAATTAAAAAAGTCATTTAAGCCTTTTCACAGTGAGATCTATACGATATGGCCGAGAAATGTAATTTTGATGTTAACTCCCAAACCGCTGCGCAGAAGTCAACCAAACTTCACCCATTAGTGTATTGTATCACAATATAGTAGTTACATGTGGAAATTTGGTTATTGGACATTTGGTTTGAGCGCAATCATTAAACTTAGGTCAAAAAAGCCATTTAAGCCTTTTCACAGTGAGATCTATGCGATATGGCCGAGAAATGTAATTTTGATGTTAACTCCAAAACCGCTGCGCAGAAGTCAACCAAACTTCACCCAATAGTGTATTGTATCACAATCTAGTAGTTACATGTGGAAATTTGGTTATTGGACATTTGGTTTGAGCGCAATCATTAAACTTAGGTCAAAAAAGTCATTTAAGCCTTTTCACAGTGAGATCTATGCGATATGGCCGAGAAATGTAATTTTGATGTTAACTCCCAAACCGCTGCGCAGAAGTCAACCAAACTTCACCCAATAGTGTATTGTATCACATTCTAGTAGTTACATTTGAAAATTTCGTTCTAGGACATTTGGTTTGAGCGCAATCATTAAATTTAGGTCAAAAAAGCCATTTAAGCCTTTTCACAGTGAGATCTATGCGATATGGCCGAGAAATGTAATTTTGATGTTAACTCCCAAACCGCTGCGCAGAAGTCAACTAAACTTCACCCAATAGTGTATTGTATCACATTCTAGTAGTTACATTTGAAAATTTCGTTCTAGGACATTTTGTTTGAACGCAATCATCAAACTTAATTAAAAAAGTCATTTAAGCCTTTTCACAGTGAGATCTATGCGATATGGCCAAGAAATGTAATTTTGATGTTAACTCCCAAACCGCCTCGCAGAAGTCAACCAAACTTCACCCATTAGTGTATTGTATCACAATATAGTAGTTACATGTGGAAATTTGGTTATTGGACATTTGGTTTGAGCGCAATCATTAAACTTAGGTCAAAAAAGCCATTTAAGCCTTTTCACAGTGAGATCTATGCGATATGGCCGAGAAATGTAATTTTGATGTTAACTCCAAAACCGCTGCGCAGAAGTCAACCAAACTTCACCCAATAGTGTATTGTATCACAATCTAGTAGTTACATTTGAAAATTTTGTTCTAGGAAATTTTGTTTGAGCGCAATCATCAAACTTAATTAAAAAAGTCATTTAAGCCTTTTCACAGTGAGATCTATGCGATATGGCCGAGAAATGTAATTTTGATGTTAACTCCCAAACCTCTGCGCAGAAGTCAACCAAACTTCACCCATTAGTGTATTGTATCACAATCTAGTAGTTACATGTGGAAATTTGGTTCTAGGACATTTGATTTGAGCGCAATCCTCAAACTTAGGTCAAAAAAGCCATTTAAGCCTTTTCACAGTGAGATCTATGCGATATGGCCGAGAAATGTAATTTTGATGTTAACTCCCAAACCGCTGCGCAGAAGTCAACCAAACTTCACCCAATAGTGTATTGTATCACATTCTAGTAGTTACATTTGAAAATTTCGTTCTAGGACATTTGGTTTGAGCGCAATCTTTAAACTTAGGTCAAAAAAGCCATTTAAGCCTTTTCACAGTGAGATCTATGCGATATGGCCGAGAAATGTAATTTTGATGTTAACTCCCAAACCGCTGCGCAGAAGTCAACCAAACTTCACCCAATAGTGTATTGTATCACAATCTAGTAGTTACATTTGAAAATTTTGTTCTAGGACATTTTGTTTGAACGCAATCATCAAACTTAATTAAAAAAGTCATTTAAGCCTTTTCACAGTGAGATCTATGCGATATGGCCGAGAAATGTAATTTTGATGTTAACTCCCAAACCGCTGCGCAGAAGTCAACCAAACTTCACCCAATAGTGTATTGTATCACAATCTAGTAGTTACATTTGAAAATTTTGTTCTAGGACATTTTGTTTGAACGCAATCATCAAACTTAATTAAAAAAGTCATTTAAGCCTTTTCACGGTGAGATCTATGCGATATGGCCGAGAAATGTAATTTTAATGTTAACTCCCAAACCGCTGCGCAGAAGTCAACCAAACTTCACCCAATAGTGTATTGTATCACATTCTAGTAGTTACATTTGAAAATTTCGTTCTAGGACATTTGGTTTGAGCGCAATCATTAAACTTAGGTCAAAAAAGCCATTTAAGCCTTTTCACAGTGAGATCTATGCGATATGGCCGAGAAATGTAATTTTGATGTTAACTCCCAAACCGCTGCGCAGAAGTCAACCAAACTTCACCCAATAGTGTATTGTATCACAATCTAGTAGTTACATTTGAAAATTTTGTTCTATGACATTTTGTTTGAACGCAATCATCAAACTTAATTAAAAAAGTCATTTAAGCCTTTTCACAGTGAGATCTATGCGATATGGCCGAGAAATGTAATTTTGATGTTAACTCCCAAACCGCTGCGCAGAAGTCAACCAAACTTCACCCATTAGTGTATTGTATCACAATCTAGTAGTTACATGTGGAAATTTGGTTATTGGACATTTGGTTTGAGCGCAATCATTAAACTTAGGTCAAAAAAGCCATTTAAGCCTTTTCACAGTGAGATCTATGCGATATGGCCGAGAAATGTAATTTTGATGTTAACTCCCAAACCGCTGCGCAGAAGTCAACCAAACTTCACCCAATAGTGTATTGTATCACAATCTAGTAGTTACATTTGAAAATTTTGTTCTAGGAAATTTTGTTTGAGCGCAATCATCAAACTTAATTAAAAAAGTCATTTAAGCCTTTTCACAGTGAGATCTATACGATATGGCCGAGAAATGTAATTTTGATGTTAACTCCCAAACCGCTGCGCAGAAGTCAACCAAACTTCACCCATTAGTGTATTGTATCACAATGTAGTAGTTACATGTGGAAATTTGGTTATTGGACATTTGGTTTGAGCGCAATCATTAAACTTAGGTCAAAAAAGCCATTTAAGCCTTTTCACAGTGAGATCTATGCGATATGGCCGAGAAATGTAATTTTGATGTTAACTCCCAAACCGCTGCGCAGAAGTCAACCAAACTTCACCCAATAGTGTATTGTATCACAATCTAGTAGTTACATTTGAAAATTTTGTTCTAGGAAATTTTGTTTGAGCGCAATCATCAAACTTAATTAAAAAAGTCATTTAAGCCTTTTCACAGTGAGATCTATACGATATGGCCGAGAAATGTAATTTTGATGTTAACTCCCAAACCTCTGCGCAGAAGTCAACCAAACTTCACCCATTAGTGTATTGTATCACAATCTAGTAGTTACATGTAGAAATTTGGTTCTAGGACATTTGATTTGAGCGCAATCCTCAAACTTAGGTCAAAAAAGCCATTTAAGCCTTTTCACAGTGAGATCTATGCGATATGGCCGAGAAATGTAATTTTGATGTTAACTCCCAAACCGCTGCGCAGAAGTCAACCAAACTTCACCCAATAGTGTATTGTATCACATTCTAGTAGTTACATTTGAAAATTTCGTTCTAGGACATTTGGTTTGAGCGCAATCTTTAAACTTAGGTCAAAAAAGCCATTTAAGCCTTTTCACAGTGAGATCTATGCGATATGGCCGAGAAATGTAATTTTGATGTTAACTCCCAAACCGCTGCGCAGAAGTCAACCAAACTTCACCCAATAGTGTATTGTATCACAATCTAGTAGTTACATTTGAAAATTTTGTTCTAGGAAATTTTGTTTGAGCGCAATCATCAAACTTAATTAAAAAAGTCATTTAAGCCTTTTCACAGTGAGATCTATGCGATATGGCCGAGAAATGTAATTTTGATGTTAACTCCCAAACCTCTGCGCAGAAGTCAACCAAACTTCACCCAATAGTGTATTGTATCACAATCTAGTAGTTACATGTGGAAATTTGGTTCTAGGACATTTGATTTGAGAGCAATCTTTAAACTTAGGTCAAAAAAGCCATTTAAGCCTTTTCACAGTGAGATCTATGCGATATGGCCGAGAAATGTAATTTTGATGTTAACTCCCAAACCGCTGCGCAGAAGTCAACCAAACTTCACCCAATAGTGTATTGTATCACAATCTAGTAGTTACATTTGAAAGTTTTGTTCTAGGACATTTTGTTTGAACGCAATCATCAAACTTAATTAAAAAAGTCATTTAAGCCTTTTCACAGTGAGATCTATGCGATATGGCCGAGAAATGTAATTTTGATGTTAACTCCCAAACCGCTGCGCAGAAGTCAACCAAACTTCACCCAATAGTGTATTGTATCACAATCTAGTAGTTACATTTGGAAATTTTGTTCTTGGACATTTGATTTGAGTGCAATCCTCAAACTTAGGTCAAAAAAGCCATTTAAGCCTTTTCACAGTGAGATCTATGCGATATGGCCGAGAAATGTAATTTTGATGTTAACTCCCAAACCGCTGCGCAGAAGTCAACCAAACTTCACCCAATAGTGTATTGTATCACAATCTAGTAGTTACATTTGAAAATTTTGTTCTAGGACATTTTGTTTGAACGCAATCATCAAACTTAATTAAAAAAGTCATTTAAGCCTTTTCACAGTGAGATCTATGCGATATGGCCGAGAAATGTAATTTTGATGTTAACTCCCAAACCGCTGCGCAGAAGTCAACCAAACTTCACCCAATAGTGTATTGTATCACATTCTAGTAGTTACATTTGAAAATTTCGTTCTAGGACATTTGGTTTGAGCGCAATCATTAAACTTAGGTCAAAAAAGCCATTTAAGCCTTTTCACAGTGAGATCTATGCGATATGGCCGAGAAATGTAATTTTGATGTTAACTCCCAAACCGCTGCGCAGAAGTCAACTAAACTTCACCCAATAGTGTATTGTATCACATTCTAGTAGTTACATTTGAAAATTTCGTTCTAGGACATTTGGTTTGAGCGCAATCATTAAACTTAATAAAAAAAGTCATTTAAGCCTTTTCACAGTGAGATCTATGCGATATGGCCGAGAAATGTAATTTTGATGTTAACTCCCAAACCGCTGCGCAGAAGTCAACCAAACTTCACCCATTAGTGTATTGTATCACAATCTAGTAATTACATGTGGAAATTTGGTTCTAGGACATTTGATTTGAGCGCAATCCTCAAACTTAGGTCAAAAAAGCCATTTAAGCCTTTTCACAGTGAGATCTATGCGATATGGCCGAGAAATGTAATTTTGATGTTAACTCCCAAACCGCTGCGCAGAAGTCAACCAAACTTCACCCAATAGTGTATTGTATCACAATCTAGTAGTTACATTTGAAAATTTTGTTCTATGACATTTTGTTTGAACGCAATCATCAAACTTAATTAAAAAAGTCATTTAAGCCTTTTCACAGTGAGATCTATGCGATATGGCCGAGAAATGTAATTTTGATGTTAACTCCCAAACCGCCTCGCAGAAGTCAACCAAACTTCACCCATTAGTGTATTGTATCACAATCTAGTAGTTACATGTGGAAATTTGGTTATTGGACATTTGGTTTGAGCGCAATCATTAAACTTAGGTCAAAAAAGTCATTTAAGCCTTTTCACAGTGAGATCTATGCGATATGGCCGAGAAATGTAATTTTGATGTTAACTCCCAAACCGCTGTGCAGAAGTCAACCAAACTTCACCCAATACTGTATTGTATCACATTCTAGTAGTTACATTTGAAAATTTCGTTCTAGGACATTTGGTTTGAGCGCAATCATTAAATTTAGGTCAAAAAAGCCATTTAAGCCTTTTCACAGTGAGATCTATGCGATATGGCCGAGAAATGTAATTTTGATGTTAACTCCCAAACCGCTGCGCAGAAGTCAACTAAACTTCACCCAATAGTGTATTGTATCACATTCTAGTAGTTACATTTGAAAATTTCGTTCTAGGACATTTGGTTTGAGCGCAATCATTAAACTTAATTAAAAAAGTCATTTAAGCCTTTTCACAGTGAGATCTATGCGATATGGCCGAGAAATGTAATTTTGATGTTAACTCCCAAACCGCTGCGCAGAAGTCAACCAAACTTCACCCATTAGTGTATTGTATCACAATCTAGTAATTACATGTGGAAATTTGGTTCTAGGACATTTGATTTGAGCGCAATCCTCAAACTTAGGTCAAAAAAGCCATTTAAGCCTTTTCACAGTGAGATCTATGCGATATGGCCGAGAAATGTAATTTTGATGTTAACTCCCAAACCGCTGCGCAGAAGTCAACCAAACTTCACCCAATAGTGTATTGTATCACAATCTAGTAGTTACATTTGAAAATTTTGTTCTATGACATTTTGTTTGAACGCAATCATCAAACTTAATTAAAAAAGTCATTTAAGCCTTTTCACAGTGAGATCTATGCGATATGGCCGAGAAATGTAATTTTGATGTTAACTCCCAAACCGCCTCGCAGAAGTCAACCAAACTTCACCCATTAGTGTATTGTATCACAATCTAGTAGTTACATGTGGAAATTTGGTTATTGGACATTTGGTTTGAGCGCAATCATTAAACTTAGGTCAAAAAAGTCATTTAAGCCTTTTCACAGTGAGATCTATGCGATATGGCCGAGAAATGTAATTTTGATGTTAACTCCCAAACCGCTGTGCAGAAGTCAACCAAACTTCACCCAATACTGTATTGTATCACATTCTAGTAGTTACATTTGAAAATTTCGTTCTAGGACATTTGGTTTGAGCGCAATCATTAAATTTAGGTCAAAAAAGCCATTTAAGCCTTTTCACAGTGAGATCTATGCGATATGGCCGAGAAATGTAATTTTGATGTTAACTCCCAAACCGCTGCGCAGAAGTCAACTAAACTTCACCCAATAGTGTATTGTATCACATTCTAGTAGTTACATTTGAAAATTTCGTTCTAGGACATTTGGTTTGAGCGCAATCATTAAACTTAATTAAAAAAGTCATTTAAGCCTTTTCACAGTGAGATCTATGCGATATGGCCGAGAAATGTAATTTTGATGTTAACTCCCAAACCGCTGCGCAGAAGTCAACCAAACTTCACCCATTAGTGTATTGTATCACAATCTAGTAATTACATGTGGAAATTTGGTTCTAGGACATTTGATTTGAGCGCAATCCTCAAACTTAGGTCAAAAAAGCCATTTAAGCCTTTTCACAGTGAGATCTATGCGATATGGCCGAGAAATGTAATTTTGATGTTAACTCCCAAACCGCTGCGCAGAAGTCAACCAAACTTCACCCAGTAGTGTATTGTATCACAATCTAGTAGTTACATTTGAAAATTTTGTTCTATGACATTTTGTTTGAACGCAATCATCAAACTTAATTAAAAAAGTCATTTAAGCCTTTTCACAGTGAGATCTATGCGATATGGCCAAGAAATGTAATTTTGATGTTAACTCCCAAACCGCCTCGCAGAAGTCAACCAAACTTCACCCATTAGTGTATTGTATCACAATCTAGTAGTTACATGTGGAAATTTGGTTATTGGACATTTGGTTTGAGCGCAATCATTAAACTTAGGTCAAAAAAGCCATTTAAGCCTTTTCACAGTGAGATCTATGCGATATGGCCGAGAAATGTAATTTTGATGTTAACTCCAAAACCGCTGCGCAGAAGTCAACCAAACTTCACCCAATAGTGTATTGTATCACAATCTAGTAGTTACATTTGAAAATTTTGTTCTAGGAAATTTTGTTTGAGCGCAATCATCAAACTTAATTAAAAAAGTCATTTAAGCCTTTTCACAGTGAGATCTATGCGATATGGCCGAGAAATGTAATTTTGATGTTAACTCCCAAACCTCTGCGCAGAAGTCAACCAAACTTCACACATTAGTGTATTGTATCACAATCTAGTAGTTACATGTGGAAATTTGGTTCTAGGACATTTGATTTGAGCGCAATCCTCAAACTTAGGTCAAAAAAGCCATTTAAGCCTTTTCACAGTGAGATCTATGCGATATGGCCGAGAAATGTAATTTTGATGTTAACTCCCAAACCGCTGCGCAGAAGTCAACCAAACTTCACCCAATAGTGTATTGTATCACAATCTAGTAGTTACATTTGAAAATTTTGTTCTAGGACATTTTGTTTGAACGCAATCATCAAACTTAATTAAAAAAGTCATTTAAGCCTTTTCACAGTGAGATCTATGCGATATGGCCGAGAAATGTAATTTTGATGTTAACTCCCAAACCGCTGCGCAGAAGTCAACCAAACTTCACCCAATAGTGTATTGTATCACAATCTAGTAGTTACATTTGAAAATTTTGTTCTAGGACATTTTGTTTGAACGCAATCATCAAACTTAATTAAAAAAGTCATTTAAGCCTTTTCACGGTGAGATCTATGCGATATGGCCGAGAAATGTAATTTTAATGTTAACTCCCAAACCGCTGCGCAGAAGTCAACCAAACTTCACCCAATAGTGTATTGTATCACATTCTAGTAGTTACATTTGAAAATTTCGTTCTAGGACATTTGGTTTGAGCGCAATCATTAAACTTAGGTCAAAAAAGCCATTTAAGCCTTTTCACAGTGAGATCTATGCGATATGGCCGAGAAATGTAATTTTGATGTTAACTCCCAAACCGCTGCGCAGAAGTCAACCAAACTTCACCCAATAGTGTATTGTATCACAATCTAGTAGTTACATTTGAAAATTTTGTTCTATGACATTTTGTTTGAACGCAATCATCAAACTTAATTAAAAAAGTCATTTAAGCCTTTTCACAGTGAGATCTATGCGATATGGCCGAGAAATGTAATTTTGATGTTAACTCCCAAACCGCTGCGCCGAAGTCAACCAAACTTCACCCATTAGTGTATTGTATCACAATCTAGTAGTTACATGTGGAAATTTGGTTATTGGACATTTGGTTTGAGCGCAATCATTAAACTTAGGTCAAAAAAGCCATTTAAGCCTTTTCACAGTGAGATCTATGCGATATGGCCGAGAAATGTAATTTTGATGTTAACTCCCAAACCGCTGCGCAGAAGTCAACCAAACTTCACCCAATAGTGTATTGTATCACAATCTAGTAGTTACATTTGAAAATTTTGTTCTAGGAAATTTTGTTTGAGCGCAATCATCAAACTTAATTAAAAAAGTCATTTAAGCCTTTTCACAGTGAGATCTATACGATATGGCCGAGAAATGTAATTTTGATGTTAACTCCCAAACCGCTGCGCAGAAGTCAACCAAACTTCACCCAATAGTGTATTGTATCACATTCTAGTAGTTACATTTGAAAATTTCGTTCTAGGACATTTGGTTTGAGCGCAATCTTTAAACTTAGGTCAAAAAAGCCATTCAAGCCTTTTCACAGTGAGATCTATGCGATATGGCCGAGAAATGTAATTTTGATGTTAACTCCCAAACCGCTGCGCAGAAGTCAACCAAACTTCACCCAATAGTGTATTGTATCACAATCTAGTAGTTACATTTGAAAAATTTGTTCTAGGACATTTTGTTTGAACGCAATCATCAAACTTAATTAAAAAAGTCATTTAAGCCTTTTCACAGTGAGATCTATGCGATATGGCCGAGAAATGTAATTTTGATGTTAACTCCCAAACCGCTGCGCAGAAGTCAACCAAACTTCACCCAATAGTGTATTGTATCACAATCTAGTAGTTACATTTGGAAATTTGGTTCTTGGATATTTGATTTGAGCGCAATCCTCAAACTTAGGTCAAAAAAGCCATTTAAGCCTTTTCACAGTGAGATCTATGCGATATGGCCGAGAAATGTAATTTTGATGTTAACTCCCAAACCGCTGCGCAGAAGTCAACCAAACTTCACCCAATAGTGTATTGTATCACAATCTAGTAGTTACATTTGAAAATTTTGTTCTAGGACATTTTGTTTGAACGCAATCATCAAACTTAATTAAAAAAGTCATTTAAGCCTTTTCACAGTGAGATCTATGCGATATGGCCGAGAAATGTAATTTTGATGTTAACTCCCAAACCGCTGCGCAGAAGTCAACCAAACTTCACCCAATAGTGTATTGTATCACATTCTAGTAGTTACATTTGAAAATTTCGTTCTAGGACATTTGGTTTGAGCGCAATCATTAAACTTAGGTCAAAAAAGCCATTTAAGCCTTTTCACAGTGAGATCTATGCGATATGGCCGAGAAATGTAATTTTGATGTTAACTCCCAAACCGCTGCGCAGAAGTCAACCAAACTTCACCCAATAGTGTATTGTATCACAATCTAGTAGTTACATTTGAAAATTTTGTTCTAGGAAATTTTGTTTGAGCGCAATCATCAAACTTAATTAAAAAAGTCATTTAAGCCTTTTCACAGTGAGATCTATGCGATATGGCCGAGAAATGTAATTTTGATGTTAACTCCCAAACCGCTGCGCAGAAGTCAACCAAACTTCACCCATTAGTGTATTGTATCACAATCTAGTAGTTACATGTGAAAATTTGGTTCTAGGACATTTGATTTGAGCGCAATCCTCAAACTTAGGTCAAAAAAGCCATTTAAGCCTTTTCACAGTGAGATCTATGCGATATGGCCGAGAAATGTAATTTTGATGTTAACTCCCAAACCGCTGCGCAGAAGTCAACCAAACTTCACCCAATAGTGTATTGTATCACATTCTAGTAGTTACATTTGAAAATTTCGTTCTAGGACATTTGGTTTGAGCGCAATCATTAAACTTAGGTCAAAAAAGCCATTTAAGCCTTTTCACAGTGAGATCTATGCGATATGGCCGAGAAATGTAATTTTGATGTTAACTCCCAAACCGCTGCGCAGAAGTCAACTAAACTTCACCCAATAGTGTATTGTATCACATTCTAGTAGTTACATTTGAAAATTTCGTTCTAGGACATTTGGTTTGAGCGCAATCATTAAACTTAATTAAAAAAGTCATTTAAGCCTTTTCACAGTGAGATCTATGCGATATGGCCGAGAAATGTAATTTTGATGTTAACTCCCAAACCGCTGCGCAGAAGTCAACCAAACTTCACCCATTAGTGTATTGTATCACAATCTAGTAATTACATGTGGAAATTTGGTTCTAGGACATTTGATTTGAGCGCAATCCTCAAACTTAGGTCAAAAAAGCCATTTAAGCCTTTTCACAGTGAGATCTATGCGATATGGCCGAGAAATGTAATTTTGATGTTAACTCCCAAACCGCTGCGCAGAAGTCAACCAAACTTCACCCAATAGTGTATTGTATCACAATCTAGTAGTTACATTTGAAAATTTTGTTCTATGACATTTTGTTTGAACGCAATCATCAAACTTAATTAAAAAAGTCATTTAAGCCTTTTCACGGTGAGATCTATGCGATATGGCCGAGAAATGTAATTTTGATGTTAACTCCCAAACCGCTGCGCAGAAGTCAACCAAACTTCACCCAATAGTGTATTGTATCACATTCTAGTAGTTACATTTGAAAATTTCGTTCTAGGACATTTGGTTTGAGCGCAATCATTAAACTTAGGTCAAAAAAGCCATTTAAGCCTTTTCACAGTGAGATCTATGCGATATGGCCGAGAAATGTAATTTTGATGTTAACTCCCAAACCGCTGCGCAGAAGTCAACCAAACTTCACCCAATAGTGTATTGTATCACAATCTAGTAGTTACATTTGAAAATTTTGTTCTAGGAAATTTTGTTTGAGCGCAATCATCAAACTTAATTAAAAAAGTCATTTAAGCCTTTTCACAGTGAGATCTATGCGATATGGCCGAGAAATGTAATTTTGATGTTAACTCCCAAACCGCTGCGCAGAAGTCAACCAAACTTCACCCATTAGTGTATTGTATCACAATCTAGTAGTTACATGTGAAAATTTGGTTCTAGGACATTTGATTTGAGCGCAATCCTCAAACTTAGGTCAAAAAAGCCATTTAAGCCTTTTCACAGTGAGATCTATGCGATATGGCCGAGAAATGTAATTTTGATGTTAACTCCCAAACCGCTGCGCAGAAGTCAACCAAACTTCACCCAGTAGTGTATTGTATCACATTCTAGTAGTTACATTTGAAAATTTCGTTCTAGGACATTTGGTTTGAGCGCAATCATTAAACTTAGGTCAAAAAAGCCATTTAAGCCTTTTCACAGTGAGATCTATGCGATATGGCCGAGAAATGTAATTTTGATGTTAACTCCCAAACCGCTGCGCAGAAGTCAACTAAACTTCACCCAATAGTGTATTGTATCACATTCTAGTAGTTACATTTGAAAATTTCGTTCTAGGACATTTGGTTTGAGCGCAATCATTAAACTTAATTAAAAAAGTCATTTAAGCCTTTTCACAGTGAGATCTATGCGATATGGCCGAGAAATGTAATTTTGATGTTAACTCCCAAACCGCTGCGCAGAAGTCAACCAAACTTCACCCATTAGTGTATTGTATCACAATCTAGTAATTACATGTGGAAATTTGGTTCTAGGACATTTGATTTGAGCGCAATCCTCAAACTTAGGTCAAAAAAGCCATTTAAGCCTTTTCACAGTGAGATCTATGCGATATGGCCGAGAAATGTAATTTTGATGTTAACTCCCAAACCGCTGCGCAGAAGTCAACCAAATTTCACCCAATAGTGTATTGTATCACAATCTAGTAGTTACATTTGAAAATTTTGTTCTATGACATTTTGTTTGAACGCAATCATCAAACTTAATTAAAAAAGTCATTTAAGCCTTTTCACAGTGAGATCTATGCGATATGGCCGAGAAATGTAATTTTGATGTTAACTCCCAAACCGCTGCGCAGAAGTCAACCAAACTTCACCCATTAGTGTATTGTATCACAATCTAGTAGTTACATGTGGAAATTTGGTTATTGGACATTTGGTTTGAGCGCAATCATTAAACTTAGGTCAAAAAAGCCATTTAAGCCTTTTCACAGTGAGATCTATGCGATATGGCCGAGAAATGTAATTTTGATGTTAACTCCCAAACCGCTGCGCAGAAGTCAACTAAACTTCACCCAATAGTGTATTGTATCACAATCTAGTAGTTACATTTGAAAATTTTGTTCTAGGAAATTTTGTTTGAGCGCAATCATCAAACTTAATTAAAAAAGTCATTTAAGCCTTTTCACAGTGAGATCTATGCGATATGGCCGAGAAATGTAATTTTGATGTTAACTCCCAAACCTCTGCGCAGAAGTCAACCAAACTTCACCCATTAGTGTATTGTATCACAATCTAGTAGTTACATGTGGAAATTTGGTTCTAGGACATTTGATTTGAGCGCAATCCTCAAACTTAGGTCAAAAAAGCCATTTAAGCCTTTTCACAGTGAGATCTATGCGATATGGCCGAGAAATGTAATTTTGATGTTAACTCCCAAACCGCTGCGCAGAAGTCAACCAAACTTCACCCAATAGTGTATTGTATCACAATCTAGTAGTTACATTTGGAAATTTGGTTCCTGGACATTTGATTTGAGCGCAATCCTCAAACTTAGGTCAAAAAAGCCATTTAAGCCTTTTCACAGTGAGATCTATGCGATATGGCCGAGAAATGTAATTTTGATGTTAACTCCCAAACCGCTGCGCAGAAGTCAACCAAACTTCACCCAATAGTGTATTGTATCACAATCTAGTAGTTACATTTGAAAATTTTGTTCTAGGACATTTTGTTTGAACGCAATCATCAAACTTAATTAAAAAAGTCATTTAAGCCTTTTCACAGTGAGATCTATGCGATATGGCCGAGAAATGTAATTTTGATGTTAACTCCCAAACCGCTGCGCAGAAGTCAACCAAACTTCACCCAATAGTGTATTGTATCACATTCTAGTAGTTACATTTGAAAAATTTGTTCTAGGACATTTTGTTTGAACGCAATCATCAAACTTAAATAAAAAAGTCATTTAAGCCTTTTCACAGTGAGATCTATGCGATATGGCCGAGAAATGTAATTTTGATGTTAACTCCCAAACCGCTGCGCAGAAGTCAACCAAACTTCACCCAATAGTGTATTGTATCACAATCTAGTAGTTACATTTGAAAATTTTGTTCTAGGACATTTTGTTTGAACGCAATCATCAAACTTAATTAAAAAAGCCATTTAAGCCTTTTCACAGTGAGATCTATGCGATATGGCCGAGAAATGTAATTTTGATGTTAACTCCCAAACCGCTGCGCAGAAGTCAACCAAACTTCACCCAATAGTGTATTGTATCACAATCTAGTAGTTACATTTGGAAATTTGGTTCTTGGACATTTGATTTGAGCGCAATCCTCAAACTTAGGTCAAAAAAGCCATTTAAGCCTTTTCACAGTGAGATCTATGCGATATGGCCGAGAAATGTAATTTTGATGTTAACTCCCAAACCGCTGCGCAGAAGTCAACCAAACTTCACCCAATAGTGTATTGTATCACAATCTAGTAGTTACATTTGAAAATTTTGTTCTAGGACATTTTGTTTGAACGCAATCATCAAACTTAATTAAAAAAGTCATTTAAGCCTTTTCACAGTGAGATCTATGCGATATGGCCGAGAAATGTAATTTTGATGTTAACTCCCAAACCGCTGCGCAGAAGTCAACCAAACTTCACCCAATAGTGTATTGTATCACATTCTAGTAGTTACATTTGAAAATTTCGTTCTAGGACATTTGGTTTGAGCGCAATCATTAAACTTAGGTCAAAAAAGCCATTTAAGCCTTTTCACAGTGAGATCTATGCGATATGGCCGAGAAATGTAATTTTGATGTTAACTCCCAAACCGCTGCGCAGAAGTCAACCAAACTTCACCCAATAGTGTATTGTATCACAATCTAGTAGTTACATTTGAAAATTTTGTTCTAGGAAATTTTGTTTGAGCGCAATCATCAAACTTAATTAAAAAAGTCATTTAAGCCTTTTCACAGTGAGATCTATGCGATATGGCCGAGAAATGTAATTTTGATGTTAACTCCCAAACCGCTGCGCAGAAGTCAACCAAACTTCACCCATTAGTGTATTGTATCACAATCTAGTAGTTACATGTGAAAATTTGGTTCTAGGACATTTGATTTGAGCGCAATCCTCAAACTTAGGTCAAAAAAGCCATTTAAGCCTTTTCACAGTGAGATCTATGCGATATGGCCGAGAAATGTAATTTTGATGTTAACTCCCAAACCGCTGCGCAGAAGTCAACCAAACTTCACCCAATAGTGTATTGTATCACATTCTAGTAGTTACATTTTAAAATTTCGTTCTAGGACATTTGGTTTGAGCGCAATCATTAAACTTAGGTCAAAAAAGCCATTTAAGCCTTTTCACAGTGAGATCTATGCGATATGGCCGAGAAATGTAATTTTGATGTTAACTCCCAAACCGCTGCGCAGAAGTCAACTAAACTTCACCCAATAGTGTATTGTATCACATTCTAGTAGTTACATTTGAAAATTTCGTTCTAGGACATTTGGTTTGAGCGCAATCATTAAACTTAATTAAAAAAGTCATTTAAGCCTTTTCACAGTGAGATCTATGCGATATGGCCGAGAAATGTAATTTTGATGTTAACTCCCAAACCGCTGCGCAGAAGTCAACCAAACTTCACCCAATAGTGTATTGTATCACAATCTAGTAGTTACATTTGGAAATTTGGTTCTTGGACATTTGATTTGAGCGCAATCCTCAAACTTAGGTCAAAAAAGCCATTTAAGCCTTTTCACAGTGAGATCTATGCGATATGGCCGAGAAATGTAATTTTGATGTTAACTCCCAAACCGCTGCGCAGAAGTCAACCAAACTTCACCCAATAGTGTATTGTATCACAATCTAGTAGTTACATTTGAAAATTTTGTTCTAGGACATTTTGTTTGAACGCAATCATCAAACTTAATTAAAAAAGTCATTTAAGCCTTTTCACAGTGAGATCTATGCGATATGGCCGAGAAATGTAATTTTGATGTTAACTCCCAAACCGCTGCGCAGAAGTCAACCAAACTTCACCCAATAGTGTATTGTATCACATTCTAGTAGTTACATTTGAAAATTTCGTTCTAGGACATTTGGTTTGAGCGCAATCATTAAACTTAGGTCAAAAAAGCCATTTAAGCCTTTTCACAGTGAGATCTATGCGATATGGCCGAGAAATGTAATTTTGATGTTAACTCCCAAACCGCTGCGCAGAAGTCAACCAAACTTCACCCAATAGTGTATTGTATCACAATCTAGTAGTTACATTTGAAAATTTTGTTCTAGGACATTTTGTTTGAACGCAATCATCAAACTTAATTAAAAAAGTCATTTAAGCCTTTTCACAGTGAGATCTATGCGATATGGCCGAGAAATGTAATTTTGATGTTAACTCCCAAACCGCTGCGCAGAAGTCAACCAAACTTCACCCAATAGTGTATTGTATCACATTCTAGTAGTTACATTTGAAAATTTCGTTCTAGGACATTTGGTTTGAGCGCAATCATTAAACTTAGGTCAAAAAAGCCATTTAAGCCTTTTCACAGTGAGATCTATGCGATATGGCCGAGAAATGTAATTTTGATGTTAACTCCCAAACCGCTGCGCAGAAGTCAACCAAACTTCACCCAATAGTGTATTGTATCACAATCTAGTAGTTACATTTGAAAATTTTGTTCTAGGAAATTTTGTTTGAGCGCAATCATCAAACTTAATTAAAAAAGTCATTTAAGCCTTTTCACAGTGAGATCTATGCGATATGGCCGAGAAATGTAATTTTGATGTTAACTCCCAAACCGCTGCGCAGAAGTCAACCAAACTTCACCCATTAGTGTATTGTATCACAATCTAGTAGTTACATGTTAAAATTTGGTTCTAGGACATTTGATTTGAGCGCAATCCTCAAACTTAGGTCAAAAAAGCCATTTAAGCCTTTTCACAGTGAGATCTATGCGATATGGCCGAGAAATGTAATTTTGATGTTAACTCCAAAACCGCTGCGCAGAAGTCAACCAAACTTCACCCAATAGTGTATTGTATCACAATCTAGTAGTTACATTTGAAAATTTTGTTCTATGACATTTTGTTTGAACGCAATCATCAAACTTAATTAAAAAAGTCATTTAAGCCTTTTCACAGTGAGATCTATGCGATATGGCCGAGAAATGTAATTTTGATGTTAACTCCCAAACCGCTGCGCAGAAGTCAACCAAACTTCACCCAATAGTGTATTGTATCACAATCTAGTAGTTACATTTGGAAATTTGGTTCTTGGACATTTGATTTGAGCGCAATCCTCAAACTTAGGTCAAAAAAGCCATTTAAGCCTTTTCACAGTGAGATCTATGCGATATGGCCGAGAAATGTAATTTTGATGTTAACTCCCAAACCGCTGCGCAGAAGTCAACCAAACTTCACCCAATAGTGTATTGTATCACAATCTAGTAGTTACATTTGAAAATTTTGTTCTAGGACATTTTGTTTGAACGCAATCATCAAACTTAGGTCAAAAAAGCCATTTAAGCCTTTTCACAGTGAGATCTATGCGATATGGCCGAGAAATGTAATTTTGATGTTAACTCCCAAACCGCTGCGCAGAAGTCAACCAAACTTCACCCAATAGTGTATTGTATCACAATCTAGTAGTTACATTTGAAAATTTTGTTCTAGGAAATTTTGTTTGAGCGCAATCATCAAACTTAATTAAAAAAGTCATTTAAGCCTTTTCACAGTGAGATCTATGCGATATGGCCGAGAAATGTAATTTTGATGTTAACTCCCAAACCGCTGCGCAGAAGTCAACCAAACTTCACCCATTAGTGTATTGTATCACAATCTAGTAGTTACATGTGAAAATTTAGTTCTAGGACATTTGATTTGAGCGCAATCCTCAAACTTAGGTCAAAAAAGCCATTTAAGCCTTTTCACAGTGAGATCTATGCGATATGGCCGAGAAATGTAATTTTGATGTTAACTCCCAAACCGCTGCGCAGAAGTCAACCAAACTTCACCCAATAGTGTATTGTATCACATTCTAGTAGTTACATTTGAAAATTTCGTTCTAGGACATTTGGTTTGAGCGCAATCATTAAACTTAGGTCAAAAAAGCCATTTAAGCCTTTTCACAGTGAGATCTATGCGATATGGCTGAGAAATGTAATTTTGATGTTAACTCCCAAACCGCTGCGCAGAAGTCAACTAAACTTCACCCAATAGTGTATTGTATCACATTCTAGTAGTTACATTTGAAAATTTCGTTCTAGGACATTTGGTTTGAGCGCAATCATTAAACTTAATTAAAAAAGTCATTTAAGCCTTTTCACAGTGAGATCTATGCGATATGGCCGAGAAACGTAATTTTGATGTTAACTCCCAAACCGCTGCGCAGAAGTCAACCAAACTTCACCCATTAGTGTATTGTATCACAATCTAGTAATTACATGTGGAAATTTGGTTCTAGGACATTTGATTTGAGCGCAATCCTCAAACTTAGGTCAAAAAAGCCATTTAAGCCTTTTCACAGTGAGATCTATGCGATATGGCCGAGAAATGTAATTTTGATGTTAACTCCCAAACCGCTGCGCAGAAGTCAACCAAATTTCACCCAATAGTGTATTGTATCACATTCTAGTAGTTACATTTGAAAATTTTGTTCTATGACATTTTGTTTGAACGCAATCTTCAAACTTAATTTAAAAAAGTCATTTAAGCCTTTTCACAGTGAGATCTATGCGATATGGCCGAGAAATGTAATTTTGATGTTCACTCCCAAACCGCTGCGCAGAAGTCAACCAAACTTCACCCATTAGTGTATTGTATCACAATCTAGTAGTTACATGTGGAAATTTGGTTATTGGACATTTGGTTTGAGCGCAATCATTAAACTTAGGTCAAAAAAGCCATTTAAGCCTTTTCACAGTGAGATCTATGCGATATGGCCGAGAAATGTAATTTTGATGTTAACTCCCAAACCGCTGCGCAGAAGTCAACTAAACTTCACCCAATAGTGTATTGTATCACAATCTAGTAGTTACATTTGAAAATTTTGTTCTAGGAAATTTTGTTTGAGCGCAATCATCAAACTTAATTAAAAAAGTCATTTAAGCCTTTTCACAGTGAGATCTATGCGATATGGCCGAGAAATGTAATTTTGATGTTAACTCCCAAACCTCTGCGCAGAAGTCAACCAAACTTCACCCATTAGTGTATTGTATCACAATCTAGTAGTTACATGTGGAAATTTGGTTCTAGGACATTTGATTTGAGCGCAATCCTCAAACTTAGGTCAAAAAAGCCATTTAAGCCTTTTCACAGTGAGATCTATGCGATATGGCCGAGAAATGTAATTTTGATGTTAACTCCCAAACCGCTGCGCAGAAGTCAACCAAATTTCACCCAATAGTGTATTGTATCACATTCTAGTAGTTACATTTGAAAATTTTGTTCTATGACATTTTGTTTGAACGCAATCTTCAAACTTAATTTAAAAAAGTCATTTAAGCCTTTTCACAGTGAGATCTATGCGATATGGCCGAGAAATGTAATTTTGATGTTCACTCCCAAACCGCTGCGCAGAAGTCAACCAAACTTCACCCATTAGTGTATTGTATCACAATCTAGTAGTTACATGTGGAAATTTGGTTATTGGACATTTGGTTTGAGCGCAATCATTAAACTTAGGTCAAAAAAGCCATTTAAGCCTTTTCACAGTGAGATCTATGCGATATGGCCGAGAAATGTAATTTTGATGTTAACTCCCAAACCGCTGCGCAGAAGTCAACTAAACTTCACCCAATAGTGTATTGTATCACAATCTAGTAGTTACATTTGAAAATTTTGTTCTAGGAAATTTTGTTTGAGCGCAATCATCAAACTTAATTAAAAAAGTCATTTAAGCCTTTTCACAGTGAGATCTATGCGATATGGCCGAGAAATGTAATTTTGATGTTAACTCCCAAACCTCTGCGCAGAAGTCAACCAAACTTCACCCATTAGTGTATTGTATCACAATCTAGTAGTTACATGTGGAAATTTGGTTCTAGGACATTTGATTTGAGCGCAATCCTCAAACTTAGGTCAAAAAAGCCATTTAAGCCTTTTCACAGTGAGATCTATGCGATATGGCCGAGAAATGTAATTTTGATGTTAACTCCCAAACCGCTGCGCAGAAGTCAACTAAACTTCACCCAATAGTGTATTGTATCACAATCTAGTAGTTACATTTGGAAATTTGGTTCTTGGACATTTGATTTGAGCGCAATCCTCAAACTTAGGTCAAAAAAGCCATTTAAGCCTTTTCACAGTGAGATCTATGCGATATGGCCGAGAAATGTAATTTTGATGTTAACTCCCAAACCGCTGCGCAGAAGTCAACCAAACTTCACCCAATAGTGTATTGTATCACAATCTAGTAGTTACATTTGAAAATTTTGTTCTAGGACATTTTGTTTGAACGCAATCATCAAACTTAATTAAAAAAGTCATTTAAGCCTTTTCACAGTGAGATCTATGCGATATGGCCGAGAAATGTAATTTTGATGTTAACTCCCAAACCGCTGCGCAGAAGTCAACCAAACTTCACCCAATAGTGTATTGTATCACATTCTAGTAGTTACATTTGAAAATTTCGTTCTAGGACATTTGGTTTGAGCGCAATCATTAAACTTAGGTCAAAAAAGCCATTTAAGCCTTTTCACAGTGAGATCTATGCGATATGGCCGAGAAATGTAATTTTGATGTTAACTCCCAAACCGCTGCGCAGAAGTCAACCAAACTTCACCCAATAGTGTATTGTATCACAATCTAGTAGTTACATTTGAAAATTTTGTTCTAGGACATTTTGTTTGAGCGCAATCATCAAACTTAATTAAAAAAGTCATTTAAGCCTTTTCACAGTGAGATCTATGCGATATGGCCGAGAAATGTAATTTTGATGTTAACTCCCAAACCGCTGCGCAGAAGTCAACCAAACTTCACCCAATAGTGTATTGTATCACATTCTAGTAGTTACATTTGAAAATTTCGTTCTAGGACATTTGGTTTGAGCGCAATCATTAAACTTAGGTCAAAAAAGCCATTTAAGCCTTTTCACAGTGAGATCTATGCGATATGGCCGAGAAATGTAATTTTGATGTTAACTCCCAAACCGCTGCGCAGAAGTCAACCAAACTTCACCCAATAGTGTATTGTATCACAATCTAGTAGTTACATTTGAAAATTTTGTTCTAGGACATTTTGTTTGAGCGCAATCATCAAACTTAATTAAAAATGTCATTTAAGCCTTTTCACAGTGAGATCTATGCGATATGGCCGAGAAATGTAATTTTGATGTTAACTCCCAAACCGCTGCGCAGAAGTCAACCAAACTTCACCCATTAGTGTATTGTATCACAATCTAGTAGTTACATGTGAAAATTTGGTTCTAGGACATTTGATTTGAGCGCAATCCTCAAACTTAGGTCAAAAAAGCCATTTAAGCCTTTTCACAGTGAGATCTATGCGATATGGCCGAGAAATGTAATTTTGATGTTAACTCCCAAACCGCTGCGCAGAAGTCAACCAAACTTCACCCAATAGTGTATTGTATCACATTCTAGTAGTTACATTTGAAAATTTCGTTCTAGGACATTTGGTTTGAGCGCAATCATTAAACTTAGGTCAAAAAAGCCATTTAAGCCTTTTCACAGTGAGATCTATGCGATATGGCCGAGAAATGTAATTTTGATGTTAACTCCCAAACCGCTGCGCAGAAGTCAACTAAACTTCACCCAATAGTGTATTGTATCACATTCTAGTAGTTACATTTGAAAATTTCGTTCTAGGACATTTGGTTTGAGCGCAATCATTAAACTTAATTAAAAAAGTCATTTAAGCCTTTTCACAGTGAGATCTATGCGATATGGCCGAGAAATGTAATTTTGATGTTAACTCCCAAACCGCTGCGCAGAAGTCAACCAAACTTCACCCATTAGTGTATTGTATCACAATCTAGTAATTACATGTGGAAATTTGGTTCTAGGACATTTGATTTGAGCGCAATCCTCAAACTTAGGTCAAAAAAGCCATTTAAGCCTTTTCACAGTGAGATCTATGCGATATGGCCGAGAAATGTAATTTTGATGTTAACTCCCAAACCGCTGCGCAGAAGTCAACCAAACTTCACCCAATAGTGTATTGTATCACAATCTAGTAGTTACATTTGAAAATTTTGTTCTATGACATTTTGTTTGAACGCAATCATCAAACTTAATTAAAAAAGTCATTTAAGCCTTTTCACAGTGAGATCTATGCGATATGGCCGAGAAATGTAATTTTGATGTTAACTCCCAAACCGCTGCGCAGAAGTCAACCAAACTTCACCCATTAGTGTATTGTATCACAATCTAGTAGTTACATGTAGAAATTTGGTTATTGGACATTTGATTTGAGCGCAATCCTCAAACTTAGGTCAAAAAAGCCATTTAAGCCTTTTCACAGTGAGATCTATGCGATATGGCCGAGAAATGTAATTTTGATGTTAACTCCCAAACCGCTGCGCAGAAGTCAACCAAACTTCACCCATTAGTGTATTGTATCACAATCTAGTAGTTACATGTGGAAATTTGGTTCTAGGACATTTGATTTGAGCGCAATCCTCAAACTTAGGTCAAAAAAGCCATCAAGCCTTTTCACAGTGAGATCTATGCGATATGGCCGAGAAATGTAATTTTGATGTTAACTCCCAAACCGCTGCGCAGAAGTCAACCAAACTTCACCCAATAGTGTATTGTATCACAATCTAGTAGTTACATTTGAAAATTTTGTTCTATGACATTTTGTTTGAGCGCAATCATCAAACTTAATTAAAAAAGTCATTTAAGCCTTTTCACAGTGAGATCTATGCGATATGGCCGAGAAATGTAATTTTGATGTTAACTCCCAAACCGCTGCGCAGAAGTCAACCAAACTTCACCCAATAGTGTATTGTATCACATTCTAGTAGTTACATTTGAAAATTTCGTTCTAGGACATTTGGTTTGAGCGCAATCATTAAACTTAGGTCAAAAAAGCCATTTAAGCCTTTTCACAGTGAGATCTATGCGATATGGCCGAGAAATGTAATTTTGATGTTAACTCCCAAACCGCTGCGCAGAAGTCAACTAAACTTCACCCAACAGTGTATTGTATCACATTCTAGTAGTTACATTTAAAAATTTCGTTCTAGGACATTTGGTTTGAGCGCAATCATTAAACTTAATAAAAAAAGTCATTTAAGCCTTTTCACAGTGAGATCTATGCGATATAGCCGAGAAATGTAATTTTGATGTTAACTCCCAAACCGCTGCGCAGAAGTCAACCAAACTTCACCCATTAGTGTATTGTATCACAATCTAGTAGTTACATGTGGAAATTTGGTTATTGGACATTTGGTTTGAGCGCAATCATTAAACTTAGGTCAAAAAAGCCATTTAAGCCTTTTCACAGTGAGATCTATGCGATATGGCCGAGAAATGTAATTTTGATGTTAACTCCCAAACCGCTGCGCAGAAGTCAACTAAACTTCACCCAATAGTGTATTGTATCACAATCTAGTAGTTACATTTGAAAATTTTGTTCTAGGAAATTTTGTTTGAGCGCAATCATCAAACTTCATTAAAAAAGTCATTTAAGCCTTTTCACAGTGAGATCTATGCGATATGGCCGAGAAATGTAATTTTGATGTTAACTCCCAAACCTCTGCGCAGAAGTCAACCAAACTTCACCCATTAGTGTATTGTATCACAATCTAGTAGTTACATGTGGAAATTTGGTTCTAGGACATTTGATTTGAGCGCAATCCTCAAACTTAGGTCAAAAAAGCCGTTTAAGCCTTTTCACAGTGAGATCTATGCGATATGGCCGAGAAATGTAAAATGATGTTAACTCCCAAACCGCTGCGCAGAAGTCAACCAAACTTCACCCAATAGTGTATTGTATCACAATCTAGTAGTTACATTTGGAAATTTGGTTCCTGGACATTTGATTTGAGCGCAATCCTCAAACTTAGGTCAAAAAAGCCATTTAAGCCTTTTCACAGTGAGATCTATGCGATATGGCCGAGAAATGTAATTTTGATGTTAACTCCCAAACCGCTGCGCAGAAGTCAACCAAACTTCACCCAATAGTGTATTGTATCACAATCTAGTAGTTACATTTGAAAATTTTGTTCTAGGACATTTTGTTTGAACGCAATCATCAAACTTAATTAAAAAAGTCATTTAAGCCTTTTCACAGTGAGATCTATGCGATATGGCCGAGAAATGTAATTTTGATGTTAACTCCCAAACCGCTGCGCAGAAGTCAACCAAACTTCACCCAATAGTGTATTGTATCACATTCTAGTAGTTACATTTGAAAAATTTGTTCTAGGACATTTTGTTTGAACGCAATCATCAAACTTAAATAAAAAAGTCATTTAAGCCTTTTCACAGTGAGATCTATGCGATATGGCCGAGAAATGTAATTTTGATGTTAACTCCCAAACCGCTGCGCAGAAGTCAACCAAACTTCACCCAATAGTGTATTGTATCACAATCTAGTAGTTACATTTGGAAATTTGGTTCTTGGACATTTGATTTGAGCGCAATCCTCAAACTTAGGTCAAAAAAGCCATTTAAGCCTTTTCACAGTGAGATCTATGCGATATGGCCGAGAAATGTAATTTTGATGTTAACTCCCAAACCGCTGCGCAGAAGTCAACCAAACTTCACCCAATAGTGTATTGTATCACAATCTAGTAGTTACATTTGAAAATTTTGTTCTAGGACATTTTGTTTGAACGCAATCATCAAACTTAATTAAAAAAGTCATTTAAGCCTTTTCACAGTGAGATCTATGCGATATGGCCGAGAAATGTAATTTTGATGTTAACTCCCAAACCGCTGCGCAGAAGTCAACCAAACTTCACCCAATAGTGTATTGTATCACAATCTAGTAGTTACATTTGAAAATTTTGTTCTAGGACATTTTGTTTGAGCGCAATCATCAAACTTAATTAAAAATGTCATTTAAGCCTTTTCACAGTGAGATCTATGCGATATGGCCGAGAAATGTAATTTTGATGTTAACTCCCAAACCGCTGCGCAGAAGTCAACCAAACTTCACCCATTAGTGTATTGTATCACAATCTAGTAGTTACATGTGAAAATTTGGTTCTAGGACATTTGATTTGAGCGCAATCCTCAAACTTAGGTCAAAAAAGCCATTTAAGCCTTTTCACAGTGAGATCTATGCGATATGGCCGAGAAATGTAATTTTGATGTTAACTCCCAAACCGCTGCGCAGAAGTCAACCAAACTTCACCCAATAGTGTATTGTATCACATTCTAGTAGTTACATTTGAAAATTTCGTTCTAGGACATTTGGTTTGAGCGCAATCATTAAACTTAATTAAAAAAGTCATTTAAGCCTTTTCACAGTGAGATCTATGCGATATGGCCGAGAAATGTAATTTTGATGTTAACTCCCAAACCGCTGCGCAGAAGTCAACCAAACTTCACCCATTAGTGTATTGTATCACAATCTAGTAATTACATGTGGAAATTTGGTTCTAGGACATTTGATTTGAGCGCAATCCTCAAACTTAGGTCAAAAAAGCCATTTAAGCCTTTTCACAGTGAGATCTATGCGATATGGCCGAGAAATGTAATTTTGATGTTAACTCCCAAACCGCTGCGCAGAAGTCAACCAAACTTCACCCAATAGTGTATTGTATCACAATCTAGTAGTTACATTTGAAAATTTTGTTCTATGACATTTTGTTTGAACGCAATCATCAAACTTAATTAAAAAAGTCATTTAAGCCTTTTCACAGTGAGATCTATGCGATATGGCCGAGAAATGTAATTTTGATGTTAACTCCCAAACCGCTGCGCAGAAGTCAACCAAACTTCACCCATTAGTGTATTGTATCACAATCTAGTAGTTACATGTAGAAATTTGGTTATTGGACATTTGATTTGAGCGCAATCCTCAAACTTAGGTCAAAAAAGCCATTTAAGCCTTTTCACAGTGAGATCTATGCGATATGGCCGAGAAATGTAATTTTGATGTTAACTCCCAAACCGCTGCGCAGAAGTCAACCAAACTTCACCCATTAGTGTATTGTATCACAATCTAGTAGTTACATGTGGAAATTTGGTTCTAGGACATTTGATTTGAGCGCAATCCTCAAACTTAGGTCAAAAAAGCCATCAAGCCTTTTCACAGTGAGATCTATGCGATATGGCCGAGAAATGTAATTTTGATGTTAACTCCCAAACCGCTGCGCAGAAGTCAACCAAACTTCACCCAATAGTGTATTGTATCACAATCTAGTAGTTACATTTGAAAATTTTGTTCTATGACATTTTGTTTGAGCGCAATCATCAAACTTAATTAAAAAAGTCATTTAAGCCTTTTCACAGTGAGATCTATGCGATATGGCCGAGAAATGTAATTTTGATGTTAACTCCCAAACCGCTGCGCAGAAGTCAACCAAACTTCACCCAATAGTGTATTGTATCACATTCTAGTAGTTACATTTGAAAATTTCGTTCTAGGACATTTGGTTTGAGCGCAATCATTAAACTTAGGTCAAAAAAGCCATTTAAGCCTTTTCACAGTGAGATCTATGCGATATGGCCGAGAAATGTAATTTTGATGTTAACTCCCAAACCGCTGCGCAGAAGTCAACTAAACTTCACCCAACAGTGTATTGTATCACATTCTAGTAGTTACATTTAAAAATTTCGTTCTAGGACATTTGGTTTGAGCGCAATCATTAAACTTAATAAAAAAAGTCATTTAAGCCTTTTCACAGTGAGATCTATGCGATATAGCCGAGAAATGTAATTTTGATGTTAACTCCCAAACCGCTGCGCAGAAGTCAACCAAACTTCACCCATTAGTGTATTGTATCACAATCTAGTAGTTACATGTGGAAATTTGGTTATTGGACATTTGGTTTGAGCGCAATCATTAAACTTAGGTCAAAAAAGCCATTTAAGCCTTTTCACAGTGAGATCTATGCGATATGGCCGAGAAATGTAATTTTGATGTTAACTCCCAAACCGCTGCGCAGAAGTCAACTAAACTTCACCCAATAGTGTATTGTATCACAATCTAGTAGTTACATTTGAAAATTTTGTTCTAGGAAATTTTGTTTGAGCGCAATCATCAAACTTCATTAAAAAAGTCATTTAAGCCTTTTCACAGTGAGATCTATGCGATATGGCCGAGAAATGTAATTTTGATGTTAACTCCCAAACCTCTGCGCAGAAGTCAACCAAACTTCACCCATTAGTGTATTGTATCACAATCTAGTAGTTACATGTGGAAATTTGGTTCTAGGACATTTGATTTGAGCGCAATCCTCAAACTTAGGTCAAAAAAGCCGTTTAAGCCTTTTCACAGTGAGATCTATGCGATATGGCCGAGAAATGTAAAATGATGTTAACTCCCAAACCGCTGCGCAGAAGTCAACCAAACTTCACCCAATAGTGTATTGTATCACAATCTAGTAGTTACATTTGGAAATTTGGTTCCTGGACATTTGATTTGAGCGCAATCCTCAAACTTAGGTCAAAAAAGCCATTTAAGCCTTTTCACAGTGAGATCTATGCGATATGGCCGAGAAATGTAATTTTGATGTTAACTCCCAAACCGCTGCGCAGAAGTCAACCAAACTTCACCCAATAGTGTATTGTATCACAATCTAGTAGTTACATTTGAAAATTTTGTTCTAGGACATTTTGTTTGAACGCAATCATCAAACTTAATTAAAAAAGTCATTTAAGCCTTTTCACAGTGAGATCTATGCGATATGGCCGAGAAATGTAATTTTGATGTTAACTCCCAAACCGCTGCGCAGAAGTCAACCAAACTTCACCCAATAGTGTATTGTATCACATTCTAGTAGTTACATTTGAAAAATTTGTTCTAGGACATTTTGTTTGAACGCAATCATCAAACTTAAATAAAAAAGTCATTTAAGCCTTTTCACAGTGAGATCTATGCGATATGGCCGAGAAATGTAATTTTGATGTTAACTCCCAAACCGCTGCGCAGAAGTCAACCAAACTTCACCCAATAGTGTATTGTATCACAATCTAGTAGTTACATGTGGAAATTTGGTTCTTGGACATTTGATTTGAGCGCAATCCTCAAACTTAGGTCAAAAAAGCCATTTAAGCCTTTTCACAGTGAGATCTATGCGATATGGCCGAGAAATGTAATTTTGATGTTAACTCCCAAACCGCTGCGCAGAAGTCAACCAAACTTCACCCAATAGTGTATTGTATCACAATCTAGTAGTTACATTTGAAAATTTTGTTCTAGGACATTTTGTTTGAACGCAATCATCAAACTTAATTAAAAAAGTCATTTAAGCCTTTTCACAGTGAGATCTATGCGATATGGCCGAGAAATGTAATTTTGATGTTAACTCCCAAACCGCTGCGCAGAAGTCAACCAAACTTCACCCAATAGTGTATTGTATCACAATCTAGTAGTTACATTTGAAAATTTTGTTCTAGGACATTTTGTTTGAGCGCAATCATCAAACTTAATTAAAAATGTCATTTAAGCCTTTTCACAGTGAGATCTATGCGATATGGCCGAGAAATGTAATTTTGATGTTAACTCCCAAACCGCTGCGCAGAAGTCAACCAAACTTCACCCATTAGTGTATTGTATCACAATCTAGTAGTTACATGTGAAAATTTGGTTCTAGGACATTTGATTTGAGCGCAATCCTCAAACTTAGGTCAAAAAAGCCATTTAAGCCTTTTCACAGTGAGATCTATGCGATATGGCCGAGAAATGTAATTTTGATGTTAACTCCCAAACCGCTGCGCAGAAGTCAACCAAACTTCACCCAATAGTGTATTGTATCACATTCTAGTAGTTACATTTGAAAATTTCGTTCTAGGACATTTGGTTTGAGCGCAATCATTAAACTTAATTAAAAAAGTCATTTAAGCCTTTTCACAGTGAGATCTATGCGATATGGCCGAGAAATGTAATTTTGATGTTAACTCCCAAACCGCTGCGCAGAAGTCAACCAAACTTCACCCATTAGTGTATTGTATCACAATCTAGTAATTACATGTGGAAATTTGGTTCTAGGACATTTGATTTGAGCGCAATCCTCAAACTTAGGTCAAAAAAGCCATTTAAGCCTTTTCACAGTGAGATCTATGCGATATGGCCGAGAAATGTAATTTTGATGTTAACTCCCAAACCGCTGCGCAGAAGTCAACCAAACTTCACCCAATAGTGTATTGTATCACAATCTAGTAGTTACATTTGAAAATTTTGTTCTATGACATTTTGTTTGAACGCAATCATCAAACTTAATTAAAAAAGTCATTTAAGCCTTTTCACAGTGAGATCTATGCGATATGGCCGAGAAATGTAATTTTGATGTTAACTCCCAAACCGCTGCGCAGAAGTCAACCAAACTTCACCCATTAGTGTATTGTATCACAATCTAGTAGTTACATGTAGAAATTTGGTTATTGGACATTTGATTTGAGCGCAATCCTCAAACTTAGGTCAAAAAAGCCATTTAAGCCTTTTCACAGTGAGATCTATGCGATATGGCCGAGAAATGTAATTTTGATGTTAACTCCCAAACCGCTGCGCAGAAGTCAACCAAACTTCACCCATTAGTGTATTGTATCACAATCTAGTAGTTACATGTGGAAATTTGGTTCTAGGACATTTGATTTGAGCGCAATCCTCAAACTTAGGTCAAAAAAGCCATCAAGCCTTTTCACAGTGAGATCTATGCGATATGGCCGAGAAATGTAATTTTGATGTTAACTCCCAAACCGCTGCGCAGAAGTCAACCAAACTTCACCCAATAGTGTATTGTATCACAATCTAGTAGTTACATTTGAAAATTTTGTTCTATGACATTTTGTTTGAGCGCAATCATCAAACTTAATTAAAAAAGTCATTTAAGCCTTTTCACAGTGAGATCTATGCGATATGGCCGAGAAATGTAATTTTGATGTTAACTCCCAAACCGCTGCGCAGAAGTCAACCAAACTTCACCCAATAGTGTATTGTATCACATTCTAGTAGTTACATTTGAAAATTTCGTTCTAGGACATTTGGTTTGAGCGCAATCATTAAACTTAGGTCAAAAAAGCCATTTAAGCCTTTTCACAGTGAGATCTATGCGATATGGCCGAGAAATGTAATTTTGATGTTAACTCCCAAACCGCTGCGCAGAAGTCAACTAAACTTCACCCAACAGTGTATTGTATCACATTCTAGTAGTTACATTTAAAAATTTCGTTCTAGGACATTTGGTTTGAGCGCAATCATTAAACTTAATAAAAAAAGTCATTTAAGCCTTTTCACAGTGAGATCTATGCGATATAGCCGAGAAATGTAATTTTGATGTTAACTCCCAAACCGCTGCGCAGAAGTCAACCAAACTTCACCCATTAGTGTATTGTATCACAATCTAGTAGTTACATGTGGAAATTTGGTTATTGGACATTTGGTTTGAGCGCAATCATTAAACTTAGGTCAAAAAAGCCATTTAAGCCTTTTCACAGTGAGATCTATGCGATATGGCCGAGAAATGTAATTTTGATGTTAACTCCCAAACCGCTGCGCAGAAGTCAACTAAACTTCACCCAATAGTGTATTGTATCACAATCTAGTAGTTACATTTGAAAATTTTGTTCTAGGAAATTTTGTTTGAGCGCAATCATCAAACTTCATTAAAAAAGTCATTTAAGCCTTTTCACAGTGAGATCTATGCGATATGGCCGAGAAATGTAATTTTGATGTTAACTCCCAAACCTCTGCGCAGAAGTCAACCAAATTTCACCCATTAGTGTATTGTATCACAATCTAGTAGTTACATGTGGAAATTTGGTTCTAGGACATTTGATTTGAGCGCAATCCTCAAACTTAGGTCAAAAAAGCCGTTTAAGCCTTTTCACAGTGAGATCTATGCGATATGGCCGAGAAATGTAAAATGATGTTAACTCCCAAACCGCTGCGCAGAAGTCAACCAAACTTCACCCAATAGTGTATTGTATCACAATCTAGTAGTTACATTTGGAAATTTGGTTCCTGGACATTTGATTTGAGCGCAATCCTCAAACTTAGGTCAAAAAAGCCATTTAAGCCTTTTCACAGTGAGATCTATGCGATATGGCCGAGAAATGTAATTTTGATGTTAACTCCCAAACCGCTGCGCAGAAGTCAACCAAACTTCACCCAATAGTGTATTGTATCACAATCTAGTAGTTACATTTGAAAATTTTGTTCTAGGACATTTTGTTTGAACGCAATCATCAAACTTAATTAAAAAAGTCATTTAAGCCTTTTCACAGTGAGATCTATGCGATATGGCCGAGAAATGTAATTTTGATGTTAACTCCCAAACCGCTGCGCAGAAGTCAACCAAACTTCACCCAATAGTGTATTGTATCACATTCTAGTAGTTACATTTGAAAAATTTGTTCTAGGACATTTTGTTTGAACGCAATCATCAAACTTAAATAAAAAAGTCATTTAAGCCTTTTCACAGTGAGATCTATGCGATATGGCCGAGAAATGTAATTTTGATGTTAACTCCCAAACCGCTGCGCAGAAGTCAACCAAACTTCACCCAATAGTGTATTGTATCACAATCTAGTAGTTACATTTGGAAATTTGGTTCTTGGACATTTGATTTGAGCGCAATCCTCAAACTTAGGTCAAAAAAGCCATTTAAGCCTTTTCACAGTGAGATCTATGCGATATGGCCGAGAAATGTAATTTTGATGTTAACTCCCAAACCGCTGCGCAGAAGTCAACCAAACTTCACCCAATAGTGTATTGTATCACAATCTAGTAGTTACATTTGAAAATTTTGTTCTAGGACATTTTGTTTGAACGCAATCATCAAACTTAATTAAAAAAGTCATTTAAGCCTTTTCACAGTGAGATCTATGCGATATGGCCGAGAAATGTAATTTTGATGTTAACTCCCAAACCGCTGCGCAGAAGTCAACCAAACTTCACCCAATAGTGTATTGTATCACATTCTAGTAGTTACATTTGAAAATTTCGTTCTAGGACATTTGGTTTGAGCGCAATCATTAAACTTAGGTCAAAAAAGCCATTTAAGCCTTTTCACAGTGAGATCTATGCGATATGGCCGAGAAATGTAATTTTGATGTTAACTCCCAAACCGCTGCGCAGAAGTCAACCAAACTTCACCCAATAGTGTATTGTATCACAATCTAGTAGTTACATTTGAAAATTTTGTTCTAGGAAATTTTGTTTGAGCGCAATCATCAAACTTAATTAAAAAAGTCATTTAAGCCTTTTCACAGTGAGATCTATGCGATATGGCCGAGAAATGTAATTTTGATGTTAACTCCCAAACCGCTGCGCAGAAGTCAACCAAACTTCACCAATTAGTGTATTGTATCACAATCTAGTAGTTACATGTGAAAATTTGGTTCTAGGACATTTGATTTGAGCGCAATCCTCAAACTTAGGTCAAAAAAGCCATTTAAGCCTTTTCACAGTGAGATCTATGCGATATGGCCGAGAAATGTAATTTTGATGTTAACTCCCAAACCGCTGCGCAGAAGTCAACCAAACTTCACCCAATAGTGTATTGTATCACATTCTAGTAGTTACATTTGAAAATTTCGTTCTAGGACATTTGGTTTGAGCGCAATCATTAAACTTAGGTCAAAAAAGCCATTTAAGCCTTTTCACAGTGAGATCTATGCGATATGGCCGAGAAATGTAATTTTGATGTTAACTCCCAAACCGCTGCGCAGAAGTCAACTAAACTTCACCCAATAGTGTATTGTATCACATTCTAGTAGTTACATTTGAAAATTTCGTTCTAGGACATTTGGTTTGAGCGCAATCATTAAACTTAATTAAAAAAGTCATTTAAGCCTTTTCACAGTGAGATCTATGCGATATGGCCGAGAAATGTAATTTTGATGTTAACTCCCAAACCGCTGCGCAGAAGTCAACCAAACTTCACCCAATAGTGTATTGTATCACAATCTAGTAGTTACATTTGGAAATTTGGTTCTTGGACATTTGATTTGAGCGCAATCCTCAAACTTAGGTCAAAAAAGCCATTTAAGCCTTTTCACAGTGAGATCTATGCGATATGGCCGAGAAATGTAATTTTGATGTTAACTCCCAAACCGCTGCGCAGAAGTCAACCAAACTTCACCCAATAGTGTATTGTATCACAATCTAGTAGTTACATTTGAAAATTTTGTTCTAGGACATTTTGTTTGAACGCAATCATCAAACTTAATTAAAAAAGTCATTTAAGCCTTTTCACAGTGAGATCTATGCGATATGGCCGAGAAATGTAATTTTGATGTTAACTCCCAAACCGCTGCGCAGAAGTCAACCAAACTTCACCCAATAGTGTATTGTATCACATTCTAGTAGTTACATTTGAAAATTTCGTTCTAGGACATTTGGTTTGAGCGCAATCATTAAACTTAGGTCAAAAAAGCCATTTAAGCCTTTTCACAGTGAGATCTATGCGATATGGCCGAGAAATGTAATTTTGATGTTAACTCCCAAACCGCTGCGCAGAAGTCAACCAAACTTCACCCAATAGTGTATTGTATCACAATCTAGTAGTTACATTTGAAAATTTTGTTCTAGGAAATTTTGTTTGAGCGCAATCATCAAACTTAATTAAAAAAGTCATTTAAGCCTTTTCACAGTGAGATCTATGCGATATGGCCGAGAAATGTAATTTTGATGTTAACTCCCAAACCGCTGCGCAGAAGTCAACCAAACTTCACCCATTAGTGTATTGTATCACAATCTAGTAGTTACATGTGAAAATTTGGTTCTAGGACATTTGATTTGAGCGCAATCCTCAAACTTAGGTCAAAAAAGCCATTTAAGCCTTTTCACAGTGAGATCTATGCGATATGGCCGAGAAATGTAATTTTGATGTTAACTCCCAAACCGCTGCGCAGAAGTCAACCAAACTTCACCCAATAGTGTATTGTATCACATTCTAGTAGTTACATTTGAAAATTTCGTTCTAGGACATTTGGTTTGAGCGCAATCATTAAACTTAGGTCAAAAAAGCCATTTAAGCCTTTTCACAGTGAGATCTATGCGATATGGCCGAGAAATGTAATTTTGATGTTAACTCCCAAACCGCTGCGCAGAAGTCAACTAAACTTCACCCAATAGTGTATTGTATCACATTCTAGTAGTTACATTTGAAAATTTCGTTCTAGGACATTTGGTTTGAGCGCAATCATTAAACTTAATTAAAAAAGTCATTTAAACCTTTTCACAGTGAGATCTATGCGATATGGCCGAGAAATGTAATTTTGATGTTAACTCCCAAACCGCTGCGCAGAAGTCAACCAAACTTCACCCATTAGTGTATTGTATCACAATCTAGTAGTTACATGTGGAAATTTGGTTCTAGGACATTTGATTTGAGCGCAATCCTCAAACTTAGGTCAAAAAAGCCGTTTAAGCCTTTTCACAGTGAGATCTATGCGATATGGCCGAGAAATGTAATTTTGATGTTAACTCCCAAACCGCTGCGCAGAAGTCAACCAAACTTCACCCAATAGTGTATTGTATCACAATCTAGTAGTTATATTTGAAAATTTTGTTCTAGGACATTTTGTTTGAACGCAATCATCAAACTTAATTAAAAAAGTCATTTAAGCCTTTTCACAGTGAGATCTATGCGATATGGCCGAGAAATGTAATTTTGATGTTAACTCCCAAACCGCTGCGCAGAAGTCAACCAAACTTCACCCAATAGTGTATTGTATCACATTCTAGTAGTTACATTTGAAAATTTCGTTCTAGGACATTTGGTTTGAGCGCAATCATTAAACTTAGGTCAAAAAAGCCATTTAAGCCTTTTCACAGTGAGATCTATGCGATATGGCCGAGAAATGTAATTTTGATGTTAACTCCCAAACCGCTGCGCAGAAGTCAACCAAACTTCACCCAATAGTGTATTGTATCACAATCTAGTAGTTACATTTGAAAATTTTGTTCTAGGAAATTTTGTTTGAGCGCAATCATCAAACTTAATTAAAAAAGTCATTTAAGCCTTTTCACAGTGAGATCTATGCGATATGGCCGAGAAATGTAATTTTGATGTTAACTCCCAAACCGCTGCGCAGAAGTCAACCAAACTTCACCCATTAGTGTATTGTATCACAATCTAGTAGTTACATGTGAAAATTTGGTTCTAGGACATTTGATTTGAGCGCAATCCTCAAACTTAGGTCAAAAAAGCCATTTAAGCCTTTTCACAGTGAGATCTATGCGATATGGCCGAGAAATGTAATTTTGATGTTAACTCCCAAACCGCTGCGCAGAAGTCAACCAAACTTCACCCAATAGTGTATTGTATCACATTCTAGTAGTTACATTTGAAAATTTCGTTCTAGGACATTTGGTTTGAGCGCAATCATTAAACTTAGGTCAAAAAAGCCATTTAAGCCTTTTCACAGTGAGATCTATGCGATATGGCCGAGAAATGTAATTTTGATGTTAACTCCCAAACCGCTGCGCAGAAGTCAACTAAACTTCACCCAATAGTGTATTGTATCACATTCTAGTAGTTACATTTGAAAATTTCGTTCTAGGACATTTGGTTTGAGCGCAATCATTAAACTTAATTAAAAAAGTCATTTAAGCCTTTTCACAGTGAGATCTATGCGATATGGCCGAGAAATGTAATTTTGATGTTAACTCCCAAACCGCTGCGCAGAAGTCAACCAAACTTCACCCAATAGTGTATTGTATCACAATCTAGTAGTTACATTTGGAAATTTGGTTCTTGGACATTTGATTTGAGCGCAATCCTCAAACTTAGGTCAAAAAAGCCATTTAAGCCTTTTCACAGTGAGATCTATGCGATATGGCCGAGAAATGTAATTTTGATGTTAACTCCCAAACCGCTGCGCAGAAGTCAACCAAACTTCACCCAATAGTGTATTGTATCACAATCTAGTAGTTACATTTGAAAATTTTGTTCTAGGACATTTTGTTTGAACGCAATCATCAAACTTAATTAAAAAAGTCATTTAAGCCTTTTCACAGTGAGATCTATGCGATATGGCCGAGAAATGTAATTTTGATGTTAACTCCCAAACCGCTGCGCAGAAGTCAACCAAACTTCACCCAATAGTGTATTGTATCACATTCTAGTAGTTACATTTGAAAATTTCGTTCTAGGACATTTGGTTTGAGCGCAATCATTAAACTTAGGTCAAAAAAGCCATTTAAGCCTTTTCACAGTGAGATCTATGCGATATGGCCGAGAAATGTAATTTTGATGTTAACTCCCAAACCGCTGCGCAGAAGTCAACCAAACTTCACCCAATAGTGTATTGTATCACAATCTAGTAGTTACATTTGAAAATTTTGTTCTAGGAAATTTTGTTTGAGCGCAATCATCAAACTTAATTAAAAAAGTCATTTAAGCCTTTTCACAGTGAGATCTATGCGATATGGCCGAGAAATGTAATTTTGATGTTAACTCCCAAACCGCTGCGCAGAAGTCAACCAAACTTCACCCATTAGTGTATTGTATCACAATCTAGTAGTTACATGTGAAAATTTGGTTCTAGGACATTTGATTTGAGCGCAATCCTCAAACTTAGGTCAAAAAAGCCATTTAAGCCTTTTCACAGTGAGATCTATGCGATATGGCCGAGAAATGTAATTTTGATGTTAACTCCCAAACCGCTGCGCAGAAGTCAACCAAACTTCACCCAATAGTGTATTGTATCACATTCTAGTAGTTACATTTGAAAATTTCGTTCTAGGACATTTGGTTTGAGCGCAATCATTAAACTTAGGTCAAAAAAGCCATTTAAGCCTTTTCACAGTGAGATCTATGCGATATGGCCGAGAAATGTAATTTTGATGTTAACTCCCAAACCGCTGCGCAGAAGTCAACTAAACTTCACCCAATAGTGTATTGTATCACATTCTAGTAGTTACATTTGAAAATTTCGTTCTAGGACATTTGGTTTGAGCGAAATCATTAAACTTAATTAAAAAAGTCATTTAAGCCTTTTCACAGTGAGATCTATGCGATATGGCCGAGAAATGTAATTTTGATGTTAACTCCCAAACCGCTGCGCAGAAGTCAACCAAACTTCACCCATTAGTGTATTGTATCACAATCTAGTAATTACATGTGGAAATTTGGTTCTAGGACATTTGATTTGAGCGCAATCCTCAAACTTAGGTCAAAAAAGCCATTTAAGCCTTTTCACAGTGAGATCTATGCGATATGGCCGAGAAATGTAATTTTGATGTTAACTCCAAAACCGCTGCGCAGAAGTCAACCAAACTTCACCCAATAGTGTATTGTATCACAATCTAGTAGTTACATTTGAAAATTTTGTTCTATGACATTTTGTTTGAACGCAATCATCAAACTTAATTAAAAAAGTCATTTAAGCCTTTTCACAGTGAGATCTATGCGATATGGCCGAGAAATGTAATTTTGATGTTAACTCCCAAACCGCTGCGCAGAAGTCAACCAAACTTCACCCAATAGTGTATTGTATCACAATCTAGTAGTTACATTTGGAAATTTGGTTCTTGGACATTTGATTTGAGCGCAATCCTCAAACTTAGGTCAAAAAAGCCATTTAAGCCTTTTCACAGTGAGATCTATGCGATATGGCCGAGAAATGTAATTTTGATGTTAACTCCCAAACCGCTGCGCAGAAGTCAACCAAACTTCACCCAATAGTGTATTGTATCACAATCTAGTAGTTACATTTGAAAATTTTGTTCTAGGACATTTTGTTTGAACGCAATCATCAAACTTAATTAAAAAAGTCATTTAAGCCTTTTCACAGTGAGATCTATGCGATATGGCCGAGAAATGTAATTTTGATGTTAACTCCCAAACCGCTGCGCAGAAGTCAACCAAACTTCACCCAATAGTGTATTGTATCACATTCTAGTAGTTACATTTGAAAATTTCGTTCTAGGACATTTGGTTTGAGCGCAATCATTAAACTTAGGTCAAAAAAGCCATTTAAGCCTTTTCACAGTGAGATCTATGCGATATGGCCGAGAAATGTAATTTTGATGTTAACTCCCAAACCGCTGCGCAGAAGTCAACCAAACTTCACCCAATAGTGTATTGTATCACAATCTAGTAGTTACATTTGAAAATTTTGTTCTAGGAAATTTTGTTTGAGCGCAATCATCAAACTTAATTAAAAAAGTCATTTAAGCCTTTTCACAGTGAGATCTATGCGATATGGCCGAGAAATGTAATTTTGATGTTAACTCCCAAACCGCTGCGCAGAAGTCAACCAAACTTCACCCATTAGTGTATTGTATCACAATCTAGTAGTTACATGTGAAAATTTAGTTCTAGGACATTTGATTTGAGCGCAATCCTCAAACTTAGGTCAAAAAAGCCATTTAAGCCTTTTCACAGTGAGATCTATGCGATATGGCCGAGAAATGTAATTTTGATGTTAACTCCCAAACCGCTGCGCAGAAGTCAACCAAACTTCACCCAATAGTGTATTGTATCACATTCTAGTAGTTACATTTGAAAATTTCGTTCTAGGACATTTGGTTTGAGCGCAATCATTAAACTTAGGTCAAAAAAGCCATTTAAGCCTTTTCACAGTGAGATCTATGCGATATGGCTGAGAAATGTAATTTTGATGTTAACTCCCAAACCGCTGCGCAGAAGTCAACTAAACTTCACCCAATAGTGTATTGTATCACATTCTAGTAGTTACATTTGAAAATTTCGTTCTAGGACATTTGGTTTGAGCGCAATCATTAAACTTAATTAAAAAAGTCATTTAAGCCTTTTCACAGTGAGATCTATGCGATATGGCCGAGAAATGTAATTTTGATGTTAACTCCCAAACCGCTGCGCAGAAGTCAACCAAACTTCACCCATTAGTGTATTGTATCACAATCTAGTAATTACATGTGGAAATTTGGTTCTAGGACATTTGATTTGAGCGCAATCCTCAAACTTAGGTCAAAAAAGCCATTTAAGCCTTTTCACAGTGAGATCTATGCGATATGGCCGAGAAATGTAATTTTGATGTTAACTCCCAAACCGCTGCGCAGAAGTCAACCAAATTTCACCCAATAGTGTATTGTATCACAATCTAGTAGTTACATTTGAAAATTTTGTTCTATGACATTTTGTTTGAACGCAATCATCAAACTTAATTAAAAAAGTCATTTAAGCCTTTTCACAGTGAGATCTATGCGATATGGCCGAGAAATGTAATTTTGATGTTAACTCCCAAACCGCTGCGCAGAAGTCAACCAAACTTCACCCATTAGTGTATTGTATCACAATCTAGTAGTTACATGTGGAAATTTGGTTATTGGACATTTGGTTTGAGCGCAATCATTAAACTTAGGTCAAAAAAGCCATTTAAGCCTTTTCACAGTGAGATCTATGCGATATGGCCGAGAAATGTAATTTTGATGTTAACTCCCAAACCGCTGCGCAGAAGTCAACTAAACTTCACCCAATAGTGTATTGTATCACAATCTAGTAGTTACATTTGAAAATTTTGTTCTAGGAAATTTTGTTTGAGCGCAATCATCAAACTTAATTAAAAAAGTCATTTAAGCCTTTTCACAGTGAGATCTATGCGATATGGCCGAGAAATGTAATTTTGATGTTAACTCCCAAACCGCTGCGCAGAAGTCAACCAAACTTCACCCAATAGTGTATTGTATCACATTCTAGTAGTTACATTTGAAAATTTCGTTCTAGGACATTTGGTTTGAGCGCAATCATTAAACTTAGGTCAAAAAAGCCATTTAAGCCTTTTCACAGTGAGATCTATGCGATATGGCCGAGAAATGTAATTTTGATGTTAACTCCCAAACCGCTGCGCAGAAGTCAACCAAACTTCACCCAATAGTGTATTGTATCACAATCTAGTAGTTACATTTGAAAATTTTGTTCTAGGACATTTTGTTTGAGCGCAATCATCAAACTTAATTAAAAATGTCATTTAAGCCTTTTCACAGTGAGATCTATGCGATATGGCCGAGAAATGTAATTTTGATGTTAACTCCCAAACCGCTGCGCAGAAGTCAACCAAACTTCACCCATTAGTGTATTGTATCACATTCTAGTAGTTACATTTGAAAATTTCGTTCTAGGACATTTGGTTTGAGCGCAATCAAACTTAATTAAAAAAGTCATTTAAGCCTTTTCACAGTGAGATCTATAGTAGTTACATTTGAAAATTTCGTTCTAGGACATTTGGTTTGAGCGCAATCATTAAACTTAGGTCAAAAAAGCCATTTAAGCCTTTTCACAGTGAGATCTATGCGATATGGCCGAGAAATGTAATTTTGATGTTAACTCCCAAACCGCTGCGCAGAAGTCAACTAAACTTCACCCAATAGTGTATTGTATCACATTCTAGTAGTTACATTTGAAAATTTCGTTCTAGGACATTTGGTTTGAGCGCAATCATTAAACTTAATTAAAAAAGTCATTTAAGCCTTTTCACAGTGAGATCTATGCGATATGGCCGAGAAATGTAATTTTGATGTTAACTCCCAAACCGCTGCGCAGAAGTCAACCAAACTTCACCCATTAGTGTATTGTATCACAATCTAGTAATTACATGTGGAAATTTGGTTCTAGGACATTTGATTTGAGCGCAATCCTCAAACTTAGGTCAAAAAAGCCATTTAAGCCTTTTCACAGTGAGATCTATGCGATATGGCCGAGAAATGTAATTTTGATGTTAACTCCCAAACCGCTGCGCAGAAGTCAACCAAACTTCACCCAATAGTGTGTTGTATCACAATCTAGTAGTTACATTTGAAAATTTTGTTCTATGACATTTTGTTTGAACGCAATCATCAAACTTAATTAAAAAAGTCATTTAAGCCTTTTCACAGTGAGATCTATGCGATATGGCCGAGAAATGTAATTTTGATGTTAACTCCCAAACCGCTGCGCAGAAGTCAACCAAACTTCACCCATTAGTGTATTGTATCACAATCTAGTAGTTACATGTAGAAATTTGGTTATTGGACATTTGATTTGAGCGCAATCCTCAAACTTAGGTCAAAAAAGCCATTTAAGCCTTTTCACAGTGAGATCTATGCGATATGGCCGAGAAATGTAATTTTGATGTTAACTCCCAAACCGCTGCGCAGAAGTCAACCAAACTTCACCCATTAGTGTATTGTATCACAATCTAGTAGTTACATGTGGAAATTTGGTTCTAGGACATTTGATTTGAGCGCAATCCTCAAACTTGGGTCAAAAAAAGCCATCAAGCCTTTTCACAGTGAGATCTATGCGATATGGCCGAGAAATGTAATTTTGATGTTAACTCCCAAACCGCTGCGCAGAAGTCAACCAAACTTCACCCAATAGTGTATTGTATCACAATCTAGTAGTTACATTTGAAAATTTTGTTCTATGACATTTTGTTTGAGCGCAATCATCAAACTTAATTAAAAAAGTCATTTAAGCCTTTTCACAGTGAGATCTATGCGATATGGCCGAGAAATGTAATTTTGATGTTAACTCCCAAACCGCTGCGCAGAAGTCAACCAAACTTCACCCAATAGTGTATTGTATCACATTCTAGTAGTTACATTTGAAAATTTCGTTCTAGGACATTTGGTTTGAGCGCAATCATTAAACTTAGGTCAAAAAAGCCATTTAAGCCTTTTCACAGTGAGATCTATGCGATATGGCCGAGAAATGTAATTTTGATGTTAACTCCCAAACCGCTGCGCAGAAGTCAACTAAACTTCACCCAACAGTGTATTGTATCACATTCTAGTAGTTACATTTAAAAATTTCGTTCTAGGACATTTGGTTTGAGCGCAATCATTAAACTTAATTAAAAAAGTCATTTAAGCCTTTTCACAGTGAGATCTATGCGATATAGCCGAGAAATGTAATTTTGATGTTAACTCCCAAACCGCTGCGCAGAAGTCAACCAAACTTCACCCATTAGTGTATTGTATCACAATCTAGTAGTTACATTTGAAAATTTCGTTCTAGGACATTTGGTTTGAGCGCAATCATTAAACTTAGGTCAAAAAACCCATTTAAGCCTTTTCACAGTGAGATCTATGCGATATGGCCGAGAAATGTAATTTTGATGTTAACTCCCAAACCGCTGCGCAGAAGTAAACCAAACTTCACCCATTAGTGTATTGTATCACAATCTAGTAGTTACATTTGAAAATTTTGTTCTAGGAAATTTTGTTTGAGCGCAATCATCAAACTTAATTAAAAAAGTCATTTAAGCCTTTTCACAGTGAGATCTATGCGATATGGCCGAGAAATGTAATTTTGATGTTAACTCCCAAACCGCTGCGCAGAAGTCAACCAAACTTCACCCATTAGTGTATTGTATCACAATCTAGTAGTTACATGTGAAAATTTGGTTCTAGGACATTTGATTTGAGCGCAATCCTCAAACTTAGGTCAAAAAAGCCATTTAAGCCTTTTCACAGTGAGATCTATGCGATATGGCCGAGAAATGTAATTTTGATGTTAACTCCCAAACCGCTGCGCAGAAGTCAACCAAACTTCACCCAATAGTGTATTGTATCACATTCTAGTAGTTACATTTGAAAATTTCGTTCTAGGACATTTGGTTTGAGCGCAATCATTAAACTTAGGTCAAAAAAGCCATTTAAGCCTTTTCACAGTGAGATCTATGCGATATGGCCGAGAAATGTAATTTTGATGTTAACTCCCAAACCGCTGCGCAGAAGTCAACTAAACCACCCAATAGTGTATTGTATCACATTCTAGTAGTTACATTTGAAAATTTCGTTCTAGGACATTTGGTTTGAGCGCAATCATTAAACTTAATTAAAAAAGTCATTTAAGCCTTTTCACAGTGAGATCTATGCGATATGGCCGAGAAATGTAATTTTGATGTTAACTCCCAAACCGCTGCGCAGAAGTCAACCAAACTTCACCCATTAGTGTATTGTATCACAATCTAGTAATTACATGTGGAAATTTGGTTCTAGGACATTTGATTTGAGCGCAATCCTCAAACTTAGGTCAAAAAAGCCATTTAAGCCTTTTCACAGTGAGATCTATGCGATATGGCCGAGAAATGTAATTTTGATGTTAACTCCAAAACCGCTGCGCAGAAGTCAACCAAACTTCACCCAATAGTGTATTGTATCACAATCTAGTAGTTACATTTGAAAATTTTGTTCTATGACATTTTGTTTGAACGCAATCATCAAACTTAATTAAAAAAGTCATTTAAGCCTTTTCACAGTGAGATCTATGCGATATGGCCGAGAAATGTAATTTTGATGTTAACTCCCAAACCGCTGCGCAGAAGTCAACCAAACTTCACCCAATAGTGTATTGTATCACAATCTAGTAGTTACATTTGGAAATTTGGTTCTTGGACATTTGATTTGAGCGCAATCCTCAAACTTAGGTCAAAAAAGCCATTTAAGCCTTTTCACAGTGAGATCTATGCGATATGGCCGAGAAATGTAATTTTGATGTTAACTCCCAAACCGCTGCGCAGAAGTCAACCAAACTTCACCCAATAGTGTATTGTATCACAATCTAGTAGTTACATTTGAAAATTTTGTTCTAGGACATTTTGTTTGAACGCAATCATCAAACTTAATTAAAAAAGTCATTTAAGCCTTTTCACAGTGAGATCTATGCGATATGGCCGAGAAATGTAATTTTGATGTTAACTCCCAAACCGCTGCGCAGAAGTCAACCAAACTTCACCCAATAGTGTATTGTATCACATTCTAGTAGTTACATTTGAAAATTTCGTTCTAGGACATTTGGTTTGAGCGCAATCATTAAACTTAGGTCAAAAAAGCCATTTAAGCCTTTTCACAGTGAGATCTATGCGATATGGCCGAGAAATGTAATTTTGATGTTAACTCCCAAACCGCTGCGCAGAAGTCAACCAAACTTCACCCAATAGTGTATTGTATCACAATCTAGTAGTTACATTTGAAAATTTTGTTCTAGGAAATTTTGTTTGAGCGCAATCATCAAACTTAATTAAAAAAGTCATTTAAGCCTTTTCACAGTGAGATCTATGCGATATGGCCGAGAAATGTAATTTTGATGTTAACTCCCAAACCTCTGCGCAGAAGTCAACCAAACTTCACCCATTAGTGTATTGTATCACAATCTAGTAGTTACATGTGGAAATTTGGTTCTAGGACATTTGATTTGAGCGCAATCCTCAAACTTAGGTCAAAAAAGCCATTTAAGCCTTTTCACAGTGAGATCTATGCGATATGGCCGAGAAATGTAATTTTGATGTTAACTCCCAAACCGCTGCGCAGAAGTCAACCAAACTTCACCCAATAGTGTATTGTATCACAATCTAGTAGTTACATTTGGAAATTTGGTTCTTGGACATTTGATTTGAGCGCAATCCTCAAACTTAGGTCAAAAAAGCCATTTAAGCCTTTTCACAGTGAGATCTATGCGATATGGCCGAGAAATGTAATTTTGATGTTAACTCCCAAACCGCTGCGCAGAAGTCAACCAAACTTCACCCAATAGTGTATTGTATCACAATCTAGTAGTTACATTTGAAAATTTTGTTCTAGGACATTTTGTTTGAACGCAATCATCAAACTTAATTAAAAAAGTCATTTAAGCCTTTTCACAGTGAGATCTATGCGATATGGCCGAGAAATGTAATTTTGATGTTAACTCCCAAACCGCTGCGCAGAAGTCAACCAAACTTCACCCAATAGTGTATTGTATCACATTCTAGTAGTTACATTTGAAAATTTCGTTCTAGGACATTTGGTTTGAGCGCAATCATTAAACTTAGGTCAAAAAAGCCATTTAAGCCTTTTCACAGTGAGATCTATGCGATATGGCCGAGAAATGTAATTTTGATGTTAACTCCCAAACCGCTGCGCAGAAGTCAACCAAACTTCACCCAATAGTGTATTGTATCACAATCTAGTAGTTACATTTGAAAATTTTCTTCTAGGAAATTTTGTTTGAGCGCAATCATCAAACTTAATTAAAAATGTCATTTAAGCCTTTTCACAGTGAGATCTATGCGATATGGCCGAGAAATGTAATTTTGATGTTAACTCCCAAACCGCTGCGCAGAAGTCAACCAAACTTCACCCATTAGTGTATTGTATCACAATCTAGTAGTTACATGTGAAAATTTGGTTCTAGGACATTTGATTTGAGCGCAATCCTCAAACTTAGGTCAAAAAAGCCATTTAAGCCTTTTCACAGTGAGATCTATGCGATATGGCCGAGAAATGTAATTTTGATGTTAACTCCCAAACCGCTGCGCAGAAGTCAACCAAACTTCACCCAATAGTGTATTGTATCACATTCTAGTAGTTACATTTGAAAATTTCGTTCTAGGACATTTGGTTTGAGCGCAATCATTAAACTTAGGTCAAAAAAGCCATTTAAGCCTTTTCACAGTGAGATCTATGCGATATGGCCGAGAAATGTAATTTTGATGTTAACTCCCAAACCGCTGCGCAGAGGTCAACTAAACTTCACCCAATAGTGTATTGTATCACATTCTAGTAGTTACATTTGAAAATTTCGTTCTAGGACATTTGGTTTGAGCGCAATCAAACTTAATTAAAAAAGTCATTTAAGCCTTTTCACAGTGAGATCTATGCGATATGGCCGAGAAATGTAATTTTGATGTTAACTCCCAAACCGCTGCGCAGAAGTCAACCAAACTTCACCCATTAGTGTATTGTATCACAATCTAGTAATTACATGTGGAAATTTGGTTCTAGGACATTTGATTTGAGCGCAATCCTCAAACTTAGGTCAAAAAAGCCATTTAAGCCTTTTCACAGTGAGATCTATGCGATATGGCCGAGAAATGTAATTTTGATGTTAACTCCCAAACCGCTGCGCAGAAGTCAACCAAACTTCACCCAATAGTGTATTGTATCACAATCTAGTAGTTACATTTGAAAATTTTGTTCTATGACATTTTGTTTGAACGCAATCATCAAACTTAATTAAAAAAGTCATTTAAGCCTTTTCACAGTGAGATCTATGCGATATGGCCGAGAAATGTAATTTTGATAACTCCCAAACCGCTGCGCAGAAGTCAACCAAACTTCACCCATTAGTGTATTGTATCACAATCTAGTAGTTACATGTAGAAATTTGGTTATTGGACATTTGATTTGAGCGCAATCCTCAAACTTAGGTCAAAAAAGCCATTTAAGCCTTTTCACAGTGAGATCTATGCGATATGGCCGAGAAATATAATTTTGATGTTAACTCCCAAACCGCTGCGCAGAAGTCAACCAAACTTCACCCATTAGTGTATTGTATCACAATCTAGTAGTTACATGTGGAAATTTGGTTCTAGGACATTTGATTTGAGCGCAATCCTCAAACTTAGGTCAAAAAAGCCATCAAGCCTTTTCACAGTGAGATCTATGCGATATGGCCGAGAAATGTAATTTTGATGTTAACTCCCAAACCGCTGCGCAGAAGTCAACCAAACTTCACCCAATAGTGTATTGTATCACATTCTAGTAGTTACATTTGAAAATTTCGTTCTAGGACATTTGGTTTGAGCGCAATCATTAAACTTAGGTCAAAAAAGCCATTTAAGCCTTTTCACAGTGAGATCTATGCGATATGGCCGAGAAATGTAATTTTGATGTTAACTCCCAAACCGCTGCGCAGAAGTCAACCAAACTTCACCCAATAGTGTATTGTATCACAATCTAGTAGTTACATTTGAAAATTTTGTTCTATGACATTTTGTTTGAGCGCAATCATCAAACTTAATTAAAAAAGTCATATAAGCCTTTTCACAGTGAGATCTATGCGATATGGCCGAGAAATGTAATTTTGATGTTAACTCCCAAACCTCTGCGCAGAAGTCAACCAAACTTCACCCATTAGTGTATTGTATCACAATCTAGTAGTTACATGTGGAAATTTGGTTCTAGGACATTTGATTTGAGCGCAATCCTCAAACTTAGGTCAAAAAAGCCATTTAAGCCTTTTCACAGTGAGATCTATGCGATATGGCCGAGAAATGTAATTTTGATGTTAACTCCCAAACCGCTGCGCAGAAGTCAACCAAACTTCACCCAATAGTGTATTGTATCACATTCTAGTAGTTACATTTGAAAATTTCGTTCTAGGACATTTGGTTTGAGCGCAATCTTTAAACTTAGGTCAAAAAAGCCATTTAAGCCTTTTCACAGTGAGATCTATGCGATATGGCCGAGAAATGTAATTTTGATGTTAACTCCCAAACCGCTGCGCAGAAGTCAACCAAACTTCACCCAATAGTGTATTGTATCACAATCTAGTAGTTACATTTGAAAATTTTGTTCTAGGACATTTTGTTTGAACGCAATCATCAAACTTAATTAAAAAAGTCATTTAAGCCTTTTCACGGTGAGATCTATGCGATATGGCCGAGAAATGTAATTTTGATGTTAACTCCCAAACCTCTGCGCAGAAGTCAACCAAACTTCACCCATTAGTGTATTGTATCACAATCTAGTAGTTACATGTGGAAATTTGGTTCTAGGACATTTGATTTGAGCGCAATCCTCAAACTTAGGTCAAAAAAGCCATTTAAGCCTTTTCACAGTGAGATCTATGCGATATGGCCGAGAAATGTAATTTTGATGTTAACTCCCAAACCGCTGCGCAGAAGTCAACCAAACTTCACCCAATAGTGTATTGTATCACATTCTAGTAGTTACATTTGAAAATTTCGTTCTAGGACATTTGGTTTGAGCGCAATCTTTAAACTTAGGTCAAAAAAGCCATTTAAGCCTTTTCACAGTGAGATCTATGCGATATGGCCGAGAAATGTAATTTTGATGTTAACTCCCAAACCGCTGCGCAGAAGTCAACCAAACTTCACCCAATAGTGTATTGTATCACAATCTAGTAGTTACATTTGAAAATTTTGTTCTAGGACATTTTGTTTGAACGCAATCATCAAACTTAATTAAAAAAGTCATTTAAGCCTTTTCACAGTGAGATCTATGCGATATGGCCGAGAAATGTAATTTTGATGTTAACTCCCAAACCGCTGCGCAGAAGTCAACCAAACTTCACCCAATAGTGTATTGTATCACAATCTAGTAGTTACATTTGGAAATTTGGTTCTTGGACATTTGATTTGAGCGCAATCCTCAAACTTAGGTCAAAAAAGCCATTTAAGCCTTTTCACAGTGAGATCTATGCGATAGGCCGAGAAATGTAATTTTGATGTTAACTCCCAAACCGCTGCGCAGAAGTCAACCAAACTTCACCCAATAGTGTATTGTATCACATTCTAGTAGTTACATTTGAAAATTTCGTTCTAGGACATTTGGTTTGAGCGCAATCTTTAAACTTAGGTCAAAAAAGCCATTTAAGCCTTTTCACAGTGAGATCTATGCGATATGGCCGAGAAATGTAATTTTGATGTTAACTCCCAAACCTCTGCGCAGAAGTCAACCAAACTTCACCCAATAGTGTATTGTATCACAATCTAGTAGTTACATTTGGAAATTTGGTTCTAGGACATTTTGTTTGAACGCAATCATCAAACTTAATTAAAAAAGTCATTTAAGCCTTTTCACGGTGAGATCTATGCGATATGGCCGAGAAATGTAATTTTGATGTTAACTCCCAAACCTCTGCGCAGAAGTCAACCAAACTTCACCCATTAGTGTATTGTATCACAATCTAGTAGTTACATGTGGAAATTTGGTTCTAGGACATTTGATTTGAGCGCAATCCTCAAACTTAGGTCAAAAAAGCCATTTAAGCCTTTTCACAGTGAGATCTATGCGATATGGCCGAGAAATGTAATTTTGATGTTAACTCCCAAACCGCTGCGCAGAAGTCAACCAAACTTCACCCAATAGTGTATTGTATCACATTCTAGTAGTTACATTTGAAAATTTCGTTCTAGGACATTTGGTTTGAGCGCAATCTTTAAACTTAGGTCAAAAAAGCCATTTAAGCCTTTTCACAGTGAGATCTATGCGATATGGCCGAGAAATGTAATTTTGATGTTAACTCCCAAACCGCTGCGCAGAAGTCAACCAAACTTCACCCAATAGTGTATTGTATCACAATCTAGTAGTTACATTTGAAAATTTTGTTCTAGGACATTTTGTTTGAACGCAATCATCAAACTTAATTAAAAAAGTCATTTAAGCCTTTTCACAGTGAGATCTATGCGATATGGCCGAGAAATGTAATTTTGATGTTAACTCCCAAACCGCTGCGCAGAAGTCAACCAAACTTCACCCAATAGTGTATTGTATCACAATCTAGTAGTTACATTTGGAAATTTGGTTCTTGGACATTTGATTTGAGCGCAATCCTCAAACTTAGGTCAAAAAAGCCATTTAAGCCTTTTCACAGTGAGATCTATGCGATATGGCCGAGAAATGTAATTTTGATGTTAACTCCCAAACCGCTGCGCAGAAGTCAACCAAACTTCACCCAATAGTGTATTGTATCACAATCTAGTAGTTACATTTGAAAATTTTGTTCTAGGACATTTTGTTTGAACGCAATCATCAAACTTAATTAAAAAAGTCATTTAAGCCTTTTCACAGTGAGATCTATGCGATATGGCCGAGAAATGTAATTTTGATGTTAACTCCCAAACCGCTGCGCAGAAGTCAACCAAACTTCACCCAATAGTGTATTTTATCACAATCTAGTAGTTACATTTGGAAATTTAGTTCTTGGACATTTGATTTGAGCGCAATCATTAAACTTAATTAAAAAAGTCATTTAAGCCTTTTCACAGTGAGATCTATGCGATATGGCCGAGAAATGTAATTTTGATGTTAACTCCCAAACCGCTGCGCAGAAGTCAACCAAACTTCACCCATTAGTGTATTGTATCACAATCTAGTAATTACATGTGGAAATTTGGTTCTAGGACATTTGATTTGAGCGCAATCCTCAAACTTAGGTCAAAAAAGCCATTTAAGCCTTTTCACAGTGAGATCTATGCGATATGGCCGAGAAATGTAATTTTGATGTTAACTCCCAAACCGCTGCGCAGAAGTCAACCAAACTTCACCCAATAGTGTATTGTATCACAATCTAGTAGTTACATTTGAAAATTTTGTTCTAGGAAATTTTGTTTGAGCGCAATCATCAAACTTAATTAAAAAAGTCATTTAAGCCTTTTCACAGTGAGATCTATGCGATATGGCCGAGAAATGTAATTTTGATGTTAACTCCCAAACCTCTGCGCAGAAGTCAACCAAACTTCACCCATTAGTGTATTGTATCACAATCTAGTAGTTACATGTGGAAATTTGGTTCTAGGACATTTGATTTGAGCGCAATCCTCAAACTTAGGTCAAAAAAGCCATTTAAGCCTTTTCACAGTGAGATCTATGCGATATGGCCGAGAAATGTAATTTTGATAACTCCCAAACCGCTGCGCAGAAGTCAACCAAACATCACCCAATAGTGTATTGTATCACATTCTAGTAGTTACATTTGAAAATTTCGTTCTAGGACATTTGGTTTGAGCGCAATCTTTAAACTTAGGTCAAAAAAGCCATTTAAGCCTTTTCACAGTGAGATCTATGCGATATGGCCGAGGAATGTAATTTTGATGTTAACTCCCAAACCGCTGCGCAGAGGTCAACTAAACTTCACCCAATAGTGTATTGTATCACATTCTAGTAGTTACATTTGAAAATTTCGTTCTAGGACATTTGGTTTGAGCGCAATCAAACTTAATTAAAAAAGTCATTTAAGCCTTTTCACAGTGAGATCTATGCGATATGGCCGAGAAATGTAATTTTGATGTTAACTCCCAAACCGCTGCGCAGAAGTCAACCAAACTTCACCCATTAGTGTATTGTATCACAATCTAGTAATTACATGTGGAAATTTGGTTCTAGGACATTTGATTTGAGCGCAATCCTCAAACTTAGGTCAAAAAAGCCATTTAAGCCTTTTCACAGTGAGATCTATGCGATATGGCCGAGAAATGTAATTTTGATGTTAACTCCCAAACCGCTGCGCAGAAGTCAACCAAACTTCACCCAATAGTGTATTGTATCACAATCTAGTAGTTACATTTGAAAATTTTGTTCTATGACATTTTGTTTGAACGCAATCATCAAACTTAATTAAAAAAGTCATTTAAGCCTTTTCACAGTGAGATCTATGCGATATGGCCGAGAAATGTAATTTTGATAACTCCCAAACCGCTGCGCAGAAGTCAACCAAACTTCACCCATTAGTGTATTGTATCACAATCTAGTAGTTACATGTAGAAATTTGGTTATTGGACATTTGATTTGAGCGCAATCCTCAAACTTAGGTCAAAAAAGCCATTTAAGCCTTTTCACAGTGAGATCTATGCGATATGGCCGAGAAATATAATTTTGATGTTAACTCCCAAACCGCTGCGCAGAAGTCAACCAAACTTCACCCATTAGTGTATTGTATCACAATCTAGTAGTTACATGTGGAAATTTGGTTCTAGGACATTTGATTTGAGCGCAATCCTCAAACTTAGGTCAAAAAAGCCATCAAGCCTTTTCACAGTGAGATCTATGCGATATGGCCGAGAAATGTAATTTTGATGTTAACTCCCAAACCGCTGCGCAGAAGTCAACCAAACTTCACCCAATAGTGTATTGTATCACATTCTAGTAGTTACATTTGAAAATTTCGTTCTAGGACATTTGGTTTGAGCGCAATCATTAAACTTAGGTCAAAAAAGCCATTTAAGCCTTTTCACAGTGAGATCTATGCGATATGGCCGAGAAATGTAATTTTGATGTTAACTCCCAAACCGCTGCGCAGAAGTCAACCAAACTTCACCCAATAGTGTATTGTATCACAATCTAGTAGTTACATTTGAAAATTTTGTTCTATGACATTTTGTTTGAGCGCAATCATCAAACTTAATTAAAAAAGTCATATAAGCCTTTTCACAGTGAGATCTATGCGATATGGCCGAGAAATGTAATTTTGATGTTAACTCCCAAACCTCTGCGCAGAAGTCAACCAAACTTCACCCATTAGTGTATTGTATCACAATCTAGTAGTTACATGTGGAAATTTGGTTCTAGGACATTTGATTTGAGCGCAATCCTCAAACTTAGGTCAAAAAAGCCATTTAAGCCTTTTCACAGTGAGATCTATGCGATATGGCCGAGAAATGTAATTTTGATGTTAACTCCCAAACCGCTGCGCAGAAGTCAACCAAACTTCACCCAATAGTGTATTGTATCACATTCTAGTAGTTACATTTGAAAATTTCGTTCTAGGACATTTGGTTTGAGCGCAATCTTTAAACTTAGGTCAAAAAAGCCATTTAAGCCTTTTCACAGTGAGATCTATGCGATATGGCCGAGAAATGTAATTTTGATGTTAACTCCCAAACCGCTGCGCAGAAGTCAACCAAACTTCACCCAATAGTGTATTGTATCACAATCTAGTAGTTACATTTGAAAATTTTGTTCTAGGACATTTTGTTTGAACGCAATCATCAAACTTAATTAAAAAAGTCATTTAAGCCTTTTCACGGTGAGATCTATGCGATATGGCCGAGAAATGTAATTTTGATGTTAACTCCCAAACCTCTGCGCAGAAGTCAACCAAACTTCACCCATTAGTGTATTGTATCACAATCTAGTAGTTACATGTGGAAATTTGGTTCTAGGACATTTGATTTGAGCGCAATCCTCAAACTTAGGTCAAAAAAGCCATTTAAGCCTTTTCACAGTGAGATCTATGCGATATGGCCGAGAAATGTAATTTTGATGTTAACTCCCAAACCGCTGCGCAGAAGTCAACCAAACTTCACCCAATAGTGTATTGTATCACATTCTAGTAGTTACATTTGAAAATTTCGTTCTAGGACATTTGGTTTGAGCGCAATCTTTAAACTTAGGTCAAAAAAGCCATTTAAGCCTTTTCACAGTGAGATCTATGCGATATGGCCGAGAAATGTAATTTTGATGTTAACTCCCAAACCGCTGCGCAGAAGTCAACCAAACTTCACCCAATAGTGTATTGTATCACAATCTAGTAGTTACATTTGAAAATTTTGTTCTAGGACATTTTGTTTGAACGCAATCATCAAACTTAATTAAAAAAGTCATTTAAGCCTTTTCACAGTGAGATCTATGCGATATGGCCGAGAAATGTAATTTTGATGTTAACTCCCAAACCGCTGCGCAGAAGTCAACCAAACTTCACCCAATAGTGTATTGTATCACAATCTAGTAGTTACATTTGGAAATTTGGTTCTTGGACATTTGATTTGAGCGCAATCCTCAAACTTAGGTCAAAAAAGCCATTTAAGCCTTTTCACAGTGAGATCTATGCGATAGGCCGAGAAATGTAATTTTGATGTTAACTCCCAAACCGCTGCGCAGAAGTCAACCAAACTTCACCCAATAGTGTATTGTATCACATTCTAGTAGTTACATTTGAAAATTTCGTTCTAGGACATTTGGTTTGAGCGCAATCTTTAAACTTAGGTCAAAAAAGCCATTTAAGCCTTTTCACAGTGAGATCTATGCGATATGGCCGAGAAATGTAATTTTGATGTTAACTCCCAAACCTCTGCGCAGAAGTCAACCAAACTTCACCCAATAGTGTATTGTATCACAATCTAGTAGTTACATTTGGAAATTTGGTTCTAGGACATTTTGTTTGAACGCAATCATCAAACTTAATTAAAAAAGTCATTTAAGCCTTTTCACGGTGAGATCTATGCGATATGGCCGAGAAATGTAATTTTGATGTTAACTCCCAAACCTCTGCGCAGAAGTCAACCAAACTTCACCCATTAGTGTATTGTATCACAATCTAGTAGTTACATGTGGAAATTTGGTTCTAGGACATTTGATTTGAGCGCAATCCTCAAACTTAGGTCAAAAAAGCCATTTAAGCCTTTTCACAGTGAGATCTATGCGATATGGCCGAGAAATGTAATTTTGATGTTAACTCCCAAACCGCTGCGCAGAAGTCAACCAAACTTCACCCAATAGTGTATTGTATCACATTCTAGTAGTTACATTTGAAAATTTCGTTCTAGGACATTTGGTTTGAGCGCAATCTTTAAACTTAGGTCAAAAAAGCCATTTAAGCCTTTTCACAGTGAGATCTATGCGATATGGCCGAGAAATGTAATTTTGATGTTAACTCCCAAACCGCTGCGCAGAAGTCAACCAAACTTCACCCAATAGTGTATTGTATCACAATCTAGTAGTTACATTTGAAAATTTTGTTCTAGGACATTTTGTTTGAACGCAATCATCAAACTTAATTAAAAAAGTCATTTAAGCCTTTTCACAGTGAGATCTATGCGATATGGCCGAGAAATGTAATTTTGATGTTAACTCCCAAACCGCTGCGCAGAAGTCAACCAAACTTCACCCAATAGTGTATTGTATCACAATCTAGTAGTTACATTTGGAAATTTGGTTCTTGGACATTTGATTTGAGCGCAATCCTCAAACTTAGGTCAAAAAAGCCATTTAAGCCTTTTCACAGTGAGATCTATGCGATATGCCCGAGAAATGTAATTTTGATGTTAACTCCCAAACCGCTGCGCAGAAGTCAACCAAACTTCACCCAATAGTGTATTGTATCACAATCTAGTAGTTACATTTGAAAATTTTGTTCTAGGACATTTTGTTTGAACGCAATCATCAAACTTAATTAAAAAAGTCATTTAAGCCTTTTCACAGTGAGATCTATGCGATATGGCCGAGAAATGTAATTTTGATGTTAACTCCCAAACCGCTGCGCAGAAGTCAACCAAACTTCACCCAATAGTGTATTTTATCACAATCTAGTAGTTACATTTGGAAATTTAGTTCTTGGACATTTGATTTGAGCGCAATCATTAAACTTAATTAAAAAAGTCATTTAAGCCTTTTCACAGTGAGATCTATGCGATATGGCCGAGAAATGTAATTTTGATGTTAACTCCCAAACCGCTGCGCAGAAGTCAACCAAACTTCACCCATTAGTGTATTGTATCACAATCTAGTAATTACATGTGGAAATTTGGTTCTAGGACATTTGATTTGAGCGCAATCCTCAAACTTAGGTCAAAAAAGCCATTTAAGCCTTTTCACAGTGAGATCTATGCGATATGGCCGAGAAATGTAATTTTGATGTTAACTCCCAAACCGCTGCGCAGAAGTCAACCAAACTTCACCCAATAGTGTATTGTATCACAATCTAGTAGTTACATTTGAAAATTTTGTTCTAGGAAATTTTGTTTGAGCGCAATCATCAAACTTAATTAAAAAAGTCATTTAAGCCTTTTCACAGTGAGATCTATGCGATATGGCCGAGAAATGTAATTTTGATGTTAACTCCCAAACCTCTGCGCAGAAGTCAACCAAACTTCACCCATTAGTGTATTGTATCACAATCTAGTAGTTACATGTGGAAATTTGGTTCTAGGACATTTGATTTGAGCGCAATCCTCAAACTTAGGTCAAAAAAGCCATTTAAGCCTTTTCACAGTGAGATCTATGCGATATGGCCGAGAAATGTAATTTTGATAACTCCCAAACCGCTGCGCAGAAGTCAACCAAACATCACCCAATAGTGTATTGTATCACATTCTAGTAGTTACATTTGAAAATTTCGTTCTAGGACATTTGGTTTGAGCGCAATCTTTAAACTTAGGTCAAAAAAGCCATTTAAGCCTTTTCACAGTGAGATCTATGCGATATGGCCGAGGAATGTAATTTTGATGTTAACTCCCAAACCGCTGCGCAGAAGTCAACCAAACTTCACCCAATAGTGTATTGTATCACAATCTAGTAGTTACATTTGAAAATTTTGTTCTAGGACATTTTGTTTGAACGCAATCATCAAACTTAATTAAAAAAGTCATTTAAGCCTTTTCACAGTGAGATCTATGCGATATGGCCGAGAAATGTAATTTTGATGTTAACTCCCAAACCGCTGCGCAGAAGTCAACCAAACTTCACCCAATAGTGTATTGTATCACAATCTATTAGTTACATTTGGAAATTTGGTTCTTGGACATTTGATTTGAGCGCAATCCTCAAACTTAGGTCAAAAAAGCCATTTAAGCCTTTTCACAGTGAGATCTATGCGATATGGCCGAGAAATGTAATTTTGATGTTAACTCCCAAACCGCTGCGCAGAAGTCAACCAAACTTCACCCAATAGTGTATTGTATCACAATCTAGTAGTTACATTTGAAAATTTTGTTCTAGGACATTTTGTTTGAACGCAATCATCAAACTTAATTAAAAAAGTCATTTAAGCCTTTTCACAGTGAGATCTATGCGATATGGCCGAGAAATGTAATTTTGATGTTAACTCCCAAACCGCTGCGCAGAAGTCAACCAAACTTCACCCAATAGTGTATTTTATCACAATCTAGTAGTTACATTTGAAAATTTTGTTCTAGGACATTTTGTTTGAGCGCAATCATCAAACTTAATTAAAAAAGTCATTTAAGCCTTTTCACAGTGAGATCTATGCGATATGGCCGAGAAATGTAATTTTGATGTTAACTCCCAAACCGCTGCGCAGAAGTCAACCAAACTTCACCCAATAGTGTATTGTATCACAATCTAGTAGTTACATTTGAAAATTTTGTTCTAGGACATTTTGTTTGAACGCAATCATCAAATTTAATTAAAAAAGTCATTTAAGCCTTTTCACAGTGAGATCTATGCGATATGGCCGAGAAATGTAATTTTGATGTTAACTCCCAAACCGCTGCGCAGAAGTCAACCAAACTTCACCCAATAGTGTATTGTATCACATTCTAGTAGTTACATTTGAAAATTTCGTTCTAGGACATTTGGTTTGAGCGCAATCATTAAACTTAGGTCAAAAAAGCCATTTAAGCCTTTTCACAGTGAGATCTATGCGATATGGCCGAGAAATGTAATTTTGATGTTAACTCCCAAACCGCTGCGCAGAAGTCAACTAAACTTCACCCAATAGTGTATTGTATCACATTCTAGTAGTTACATTTGAAAATTTCGTTCTAGGACATTTGGTTTGAGCGCAATCATTAAACTTAATTAAAAAAGTCATTTAAGCCTTTTCACAGTGAGATCTATGCGATATGGCCGAGAAATGTAATTTTGATGTTAACTCCCAAACCGCTGCGCAGAAGTCAACCAAACTTCACCCATTAGTGTATTGTATCACAATCTAGTAGTTACATGTGGAAATTTGGTTATTGGACATTTGGTTTGAGCGCAATCATTAAACTTAGGTCAAAAAAGCCATTTAAGCCTTTTCACAGTGAGATCTATGCGATATGGCCGAGAAATGTAATTTTGATGTTAACTCCCAAACCGCTGTGCAGAAGTCAACCAAACTTCACCCAATAGTGTATTGTATCACAATTTAGTAGTTACATTTGAAAATTTTGTTCTAGGAAATTTTGTTTGAGCGCAATCATCAAACTTAATTAAAAAAGTCATTTAAGCCTTTTCACAGTGAGATCTATGCGATATGGCCGAGAAATGTAATTTTGATGTTAACTCCCAAACCTCTGCGCAGAAGTCAACCAAACTTCACCCATTAGTGTATTGTATCACAATCTAGTAGTTACATGTGGAAATTTGGTTCTAGGACATTTGATTTGAGCGCAATCCTCAAACTTAGGTCAAAAAAGCCATTTAAGCCTTTTCACAGTGAGATCTATGCGATATGGCCGAGAAATGTAATTTTGATGTTAACTCCCAAACCGCTGCGCAGAAGTCAACCAAACTTCACCCAATAGTGTATTGTAATCACATTCTAGTAGTTACATTTGAAAATTTCGTTCTAGGACATTTGGTTTGAGCGCAATCTTTAAACTTAGGTCAAAAAAGCCATTTAAGCCTTTTCACAGTGAGATCTATGCGATATGGCCGAGAAATGTAATTTTGATGTTAACTCCCAAACCGCTGCGCAGAAGTCAACCAAACTTCACCCAATAGTGTATTGTATCACAATCTAGTAGTTACATTTGAAAATTTTGTTCTAGGACATTTTGTTTGAACGCAATCATCAAACTTAATTAAAAAAGTCATTTAAGCCTTTTCACAGTGAGATCTATGCGATATGGCCGAGAAATGTAATTTTGATGTTAACTCCCAAACCGCTGCGCAGAAGTCAACCAAACTTCACCCAATAGTGTATTGTATCACAATCTAGTAGTTACATTTGGAAATTTGGTTCTTGGACATTTGATTTGAGCGCAATCCTCAAACTTAGGTCAAAAAAGCCATTTAAGCCTTTTCACAGTGAGATCTATGCGATATGGCCGAGAAATGTAATTTTGATGTTAACTCCCAAACCGCTGCGCAGAAGTCAACCAAACTTCACCCAATAGTGTATTGTATCACAATCTAGTAGTTACATTTGAAAATTTTGTTCTAGGACATTTTGTTTGAACGCAATCATCAAACTTAATTAAAAAAGTCATTTAAGCCTTTTCACAGTGAGATCTATGCGATATGGCCGAGAAATGTAATTTTGATGTTAACTCCCAAACCGCTGCGCAGAAGTCAACCAAACTTCACCCAATAGTGTATTTTATCACAATCTAGTAGTTACATTTGGAAATTTAGTTCTTGGACATTTGATTTGAGCGCAATCATTAAACTTAATTAAAAAAGTCATTTAAGCCTTTTCACAGTGAGATCTATGCGATATGGCCGAGAAATGTAATTTTGATGTTAACTCCCAAACCGCTGCGCAGAAGTCAACCAAACTTCACCCAATAGTGTATTGTATCACAGTCTAGTAATTACATGTGGAAATTTGGTTCTAGGACATTTGATTTGAGCGCAATCCTCAAACTTAGGTCAAAAAAGCCATTTAAGCCTTTTCACAGTGAGATCTATGCGATATGGCCGAGAAATGTAATTTTGATGTTAACTCCCAAACCGCTGCGCAGAAGTCAACCAAACTTCACCCAATAGTGTATTGTATCACAATCTAGTAGTTACATTTGAAAATTTTGTTCTATGACATTTTGTTTGAACGCAATCATCAAACTTAATTAAAAAAGTCATTTAAGCCTTTTCACAGTGAGATCTATGCGATATGGCCGAGAAATGTAATTTTGATGTTAACTCCCAAACCGCTGCGCAGAAGTCAACCAAACTTCACCCATTAGTGTATTGTATCACAATCTAGTAGTTATATGTGGAAATTTGGTTATTGGAAATTTGGTTTGAGCGCAATCATTAAACTTAGGTCAAAAAAGCCATTTAAGCCTTTTCACAGTGAGATCTATGCGATATGGCCGAGAAATGTAATTTTGATGTTAACTCCCAAACCGCTGCGCAGAAGTCAACCAAACTTCACCCAATAGTGTATTGTATCACAATCTAGTAGTTACATTTGAAAATTTTGTTCTAGGAAATTTTGTTTGAGCGCAATCATCAAACTTAATTAAAAAAGTCATTTAAGCCTTTTCACAGTGAGATCTATGCGATATGGCCGAGAAATGTAATTTTGATGTTAACTCCCAAACCTCTGCGCAGAAGTCAACCAAACTTCACCAATTAGTGTATTGTATCACAATCTAGTAGTTACATGTAGAAATTTGGTTCTAGGACATTTGATTTGAGCGCAATCCTCAAACTTAGGTCAAAAAAGCCATTTAAGCCTTTTCACAGTGAGATCTATGCGATATGGCCGAGAAATGTAATTTTGATGTTAACTCCCAAATCGCTGCGCAGAAGTCAACCAAACTTCACCCAATAGTGTATTGTATCACATTCTAGTAGTTACATTTGAAAATTTCGTTCTAGGACATTTGGTTTGAGCGCAATCTTTAAACTTAGGTCAAAAAAGCCATTTAAGCCTTTTCACAGTGAGATCTATGCGATATGGCCGAGAAATGTAATTTTGATGTTAACTCCCAAACCGCTGCGCAGAAGTCAACCAAACTTCACCCAATAGTGTATTGTATCACAATCTAGTAGTTACATTTGAAAATTTTGTTCTAGGACATTTTGTTTGAACGCAATCATCAAACTTAATTAAAAAAGTCATTTAAGCCTTTTCACGGTGAGATCTATGCGATATGGCCGAGAAATGTAATTTTGATGTTAACTCCCAAACCTCTGCGCAGAAGTCAACCAAACTTCACCCATTAGTGTATTGTATCACAATCTAGTAGTTACATGTGGAAATTTGGTTCTAGGACATTTGATTTGAGCGCAATCCTCAAACTTAGGTCAAAAAAGCCATTTAAGCCTTTTCACAGTGAGATCTATGCGATATGGCCGAGAAATGTAATTTTGATGTTAACTCCCAAACCGCTGCGCAGAAGTCAACCAAACTTCACCCAATAGTGTATTGTATCACATTCTAGTAGTTACATTTGAAAATTTCGTTCTAGGACATTTGGTTTGAGCGCAATCTTTAAACTTAGGTCAAAAAAGCCATTTAAGCCTTTTCACAGTGAGATCTATGCGATATGGCCGAGAAATGTAATTTTGATGTTAACTCCCAAACCGCTGCGCAGAAGTCAACCAAACTTCACCCAATAGTGTATTGTATCACAATCTAGTAGTTACATTTGAAAATTTTGTTCTAGGACATTTTGTTTGAACGCAATCATCAAACTTAATTAAAAAAGTCATTTAAGCCTTTTCACAGTGAGATCTATGCGATATGGCCGAGAAATGTAATTTTGATGTTAACTCCCAAACCGCTGCGCAGAAGTCAACCAAACTTCACCCAATAGTGTATTGTATCACAATCTAGTAGTTACATTTGGAAATTTGGTTCTTGGACATTTGATTTGAGCGCAATCCTCAAACTTAGGTCAAAAAAGCCATTTAAGCCTTTTCACAGTGAGATCTATGCGATATGCCCGAGAAATGTAATTTTGATGTTAACTCCCAAACCGCTGCGCAGAAGTCAACCAAACTTCACCCAATAGTGTATTGTATCACAATCTAGTAGTTACATTTGAAAATTTTGTTCTAGGACATTTTGTTTGAACGCAATCATCAAACTTAATTAAAAAAGTCATTTAAGCCTTTTCACAGTGAGATCTATGCGATATGGCCGAGAAATGTAATTTTGATGTTAACTCCCAAACCGCTGCGCAGAAGTCAACCAAACTTCACCCAATAGTGTATTTTATCACAATCTAGTAGTTACATTTGGAAATTTAGTTCTTGGACATTTGATTTGAGCGCAATCATTAAACTTAATTAAAAAAGTCATTTAAGCCTTTTCACAGTGAGATCTATGCGATATGGCCGAGAAATGTAATTTTGATGTTAACTCCCAAACCGCTGCGCAGAAGTCAACCAAACTTCACCCATTAGTGTATTGTATCACAATCTAGTAATTACATGTGGAAATTTGGTTCTAGGACATTTGATTTGAGCGCAATCCTCAAACTTAGGTCAAAAAAGCCATTTAAGCCTTTTCACAGTGAGATCTATGCGATATGGCCGAGAAATGTAATTTTGATGTTAACTCCCAAACCGCTGCGCAGAAGTCAACCAAACTTCACCCAATAGTGTATTGTATCACAATCTAGTAGTTACATTTGAAAATTTTGTTCTAGGAAATTTTGTTTGAGCGCAATCATCAAACTTAATTAAAAAAGTCATTTAAGCCTTTTCACAGTGAGATCTATGCGATATGGCCGAGAAATGTAATTTTGATGTTAACTCCCAAACCTCTGCGCAGAAGTCAACCAAACTTCACCCATTAGTGTATTGTATCACAATCTAGTAGTTACATGTGGAAATTTGGTTCTAGGACATTTGATTTGAGCGCAATCCTCAAACTTAGGTCAAAAAAGCCATTTAAGCCTTTTCACAGTGAGATCTATGCGATATGGCCGAGAAATGTAATTTTGATAACTCCCAAACCGCTGCGCAGAAGTCAACCAAACATCACCCAATAGTGTATTGTATCACATTCTAGTAGTTACATTTGAAAATTTCGTTCTAGGACATTTGGTTTGAGCGCAATCTTTAAACTTAGGTCAAAAAAGCCATTTAAGCCTTTTCACAGTGAGATCTATGCGATATGGCCGAGGAATGTAATTTTGATGTTAACTCCCAAACCGCTGCGCAGAAGTCAACCAAACTTCACCCAATAGTGTATTGTATCACAATCTAGTAGTTACATTTGAAAATTTTGTTCTAGGACATTTTGTTTGAACGCAATCATCAAACTTAATTAAAAAAGTCATTTAAGCCTTTTCACAGTGAGATCTATGCGATATGGCCGAGAAATGTAATTTTGATGTTAACTCCCAAACCGCTGCGCAGAAGTCAACCAAACTTCACCCAATAGTGTATTGTATCACAATCTATTAGTTACATTTGGAAATTTGGTTCTTGGACATTTGATTTGAGCGCAATCCTCAAACTTAGGTCAAAAAAGCCATTTAAGCCTTTTCACAGTGAGATCTTTGCGATATGGCCGAGAAATGTAATTTTGATGTTAACTCCCAAACCGCTGCGCAGAAGTCAACCAAACTTCACCCAATAGTGTATTGTATCACAATCTAGTAGTTACATTTGAAAATTTTGTTCTAGGACATTTTGTTTGAACGCAATCATCAAACTTAATTAAAAAAGTCATTTAAGCCTTTTCACAGTGAGATCTATGCGATATGGCCGAGAAATGTAATTTTGATGTTAACTCCCAAACCGCTGCGCAGAAGTCAACCAAACTTCACCCAATAGTGTATTTTATCACAATCTAGTAGTTACATTTGAAAATTTTGTTCTAGGACATTTTGTTTGAGCGCAATCATCAAACTTAATTAAAAAAGTCATTTAAGCCTTTTCACAGTGAGATCTATGCGATATGGCCGAGAAATGTAATTTTGATGTTAACTCCCAAACCGCTGCGCAGAAGTCAACCAAACTTCACCCAATAGTGTATTGTATCACAATCTAGTAGTTACATTTGAAAATTTTGTTCTAGGACATTTTGTTTGAACGCAATCATCAAACTTAATTAAAAAAGTCATTTAATGCCTTTTCACAGTGAGATCTATGCGATATGGCCGAGAAATGTAATTTTGATGTTAACTCCCAAACCGCTGCGCAGAAGTCAACCAAACTTCACCCAATAGTTTATTGTATCACATTCTAGTAGTTACATTTGAAAATTTCGTTCTAGGACATTTGGTTTGAGCGCAATCATTAAACTTAGGTCAAAAAAGCCATTTAAGCCTTTTCACAGTGAGATCTATGCGATATGGCCGAGAAATGTAATTTTGATGTTAACTCCCAAACCGCTGCGCAGAAGTCAACTAAACTTCACCCAATAGTGTATTGTATCACATTCTAGTAGTTACATTTGAAAATTTCGTTCTAGGACATTTGGTTTGAGCGCAATCATTAAACTTAATTAAAAAAGTCATTTAAGCCTTTTCACAGTGAGATCTATGCGATATGGCCGAGAAATGTAATTTTGATGTTAACTCCCAAACCGCTGCGCAGAAGTCAACCAAACTTCACCCATTAGTGTATTGTATCACAATCTAGTAGTTACATGTGGAAATTTGGTTATTGGACATTTGGTTTGAGCGCAATCATTAAACTTAGGTCAAAAAAGCCATTTAAGCCTTTTCACAGTGAGATCTATGCGATATGGCCGAGAAATGTAATTTTGATGTTAACTCCCAAACCGCTGTGCAGAAGTCAACCAAACTTCACCCAATAGTGTATTGTATCACAATTTAGTAGTTACATTTGAAAATTTTGTTCTAGGAAATTTTGTTTGAGCGCAATCATCAAACTTAATTAAAAAAGTCATTTAAGCCTTTTCACAGTGAGATCTATGCGATATGGCCGAGAAATGTAATTTTGATGTTAACTCCCAAACCGCTGCGCAGAAGTCAACCAAACTTCACCCAATAGTGTATTGTATCACAATCTAGTAGTTACATTTGAAAATTTTGTTCTAGGACATTTTGTTTGAACGCAATCATCAAACTTAATTAAAAAAGTCATTTAAGCCTTTTCACAGTGAGATCTATGCGATATGGCCGAGAAATGTAATTTTGATGTTAACTCCCAAACCGCTGCGCAGAAGTCAACCAAACTTCACCCAATAGTGTATTGTATCACAATCTAGTAGTTACATTTGGAAATTTGGTTCTTGGACATTTGATTTGAGCGCAATCCTCAAACTTAGGTCAAAAAAGCCATTTAAGCCTTTTCACAGTGAGATCTATGCGATATGGCCGAGAAATGTAATTTTGATGTTAACTCCCAAACCGCTGCGCAGAAGTCAACCAAACTTCACCCAATAGTGTATTGTATCACAATCTAGTAGTTACATTTGAAAATTTTGTTCTAGGACATTTTGTTTGAACGCAATCATCAAACTTAATTAAAAAAGTCATTTAAGCCTTTTCACAGTGAGATCTATGCGATATGGCCGAGAAATGTAATTTTGATGTTAACTCCCAAACCGCTGCGCAGAAGTCAACCAAACTTCACCCAATAGTGTATTTTATCACAATCTAGTAGTTACATTTGGAAATTTAGTTCTTGGACATTTGATTTGAGCGCAATCATTAAACTTAATTAAAAAAGTCATTTAAGCCTTTTCACAGTGAGATCTATGCGATATGGCCGAGAAATGTAATTTTGATGTTAACTCCCAAACCGCTGCGCAGAAGTCAACCAAACTTCACCCAATAGTGTATTGTATCACAGTCTAGTAATTACATGTGGAAATTTGGTTCTAGGACATTTGATTTGAGCGCAATCCTCAAACTTAGGTCAAAAAAGCCATTTAAGCCTTTTCACAGTGAGATCTATGCGATATGGCCGAGAAATGTAATTTTGATGTTAACTCCCAAACCGCTGCGCAGAAGTCAACCAAACTTCACCCAATAGTGTATTGTATCACAATCTAGTAGTTACATTTGAAAATTTTGTTCTATGACATTTTGTTTGAACGCAATCATCAAACTTAATTAAAAAAGTCATTTAAGCCTTTTCACAGTGAGATCTATGCGATATGGCCGAGAAATGTAATTTTGATGTTAACTCCCAAACCGCTGCGCAGAAGTCAACCAAACTTCACCCATTAGTGTATTGTATCACAATCTAGTAGTTATATGTGGAAATTTGGTTATTGGAAATTTGGTTTGAGCGCAATCATTAAACTTAGGTCAAAAAAGCCATTTAAGCCTTTTCACAGTGAGATCTATGCGATATGGCCGAGAAATGTAATTTTGATGTTAACTCCCAAACCGCTGCGCAGAAGTCAACCAAACTTCACCCAATAGTGTATTGTATCACAATCTAGTAGTTACATTTGAAAATTTTGTTCTAGGAAATTTTGTTTGAGCGCAATCATCAAACTTAATTAAAAAAGTCATTTAAGCCTTTTCACAGTGAGATCTATGCGATATGGCCGAGAAATGTAATTTTGATGTTAACTCCCAAACCTCTGCGCAGAAGTCAACCAAACTTCACCAATTAGTGTATTGTATCACAATCTAGTAGTTACATGTAGAAATTTGGTTCTAGGACATTTGATTTGAGCGCAATCCTCAAACTTAGGTCAAAAAAGCCATTTAAGCCTTTTCACAGTGAGATCTATGCGATATGGCCGAGAAATGTAATTTTGATGTTAACTCCCAAACCGCTGCGCAGAAGTCAACCAAACTTCACCCAATAGTGTATTGTATCACATTCTAGTAGTTACATTTGAAAATTTCGTTCTAGGACATTTGGTTTGAGCGCAATCTTTAAACTTAGGTCAAAAAAGCCATTTAAGCCTTTTCACAGTGAGATCTATGCGATATGGCCGAGGAATGTAATTTTGATGTTAACTCCCAAACCGCTGCGCAGAAGTCAACCAAACTTCACCCAATAGTGTATTGTATCACAATCTAGTAGTTACATTTGAAAATTTTGTTCTAGGACATTTTGTTTGAACGCAATCATCAAACTTAATTAAAAAAGTCATTTAAGCCTTTTCACAGTGAGATCTATGCGATATGGCCGAGAAATGTAATTTTGATGTTAACTCCCAAACCGCTGCGCAGAAGTCAACCAAACTTCACCCAATAGTGTATTGTATCACAATCTAGTAGTTACATTTGGAAATTTGGTTCTTGGACATTTGATTTGAGCGCAATCCTCAAACTTAGGTCAAAAAAGCCATTTAAGCCTTTTCACAGTGAGATCTATGCGATATGGCCGAGAAATGTAATTTTGATGTTAACTCCCAAACCGCTGCGCAGAAGTCAACCAAACTTCACCCAATAGTGTATTGTATCACAATCTAGTAGTTACATTTGAAAATTTTGTTCTAGGACATTTTGTTTGAACGCAATCATCAAACTTAATTAAAAAAGTCATTTAAGCCTTTTCACAGTGAGATCTATGCGATATGGCCGAGAAATGTAATTTTGATGTTAACTCCATAACCGCTGCGCAGAAGTCAACCAAACTTCACCCAATAGTGTATTGTATCACATTCTAGTAGTTACATTTGAAAATTTCGTTCTAGGACATTTGGTTTGAGCGCAATCTTTAAACTTAGGTCAAAAAAGCCATTTAAGCCTTTTCACAGTGAGATCTATGCGATATGGCCGAGAAATGTAATTTTGATGTTAACTCCCAAACCGCTGCGCAGAAGTCAACCAAACTTCACCCAATAGTGTATTGTATCACAATCTAGTAGTTACATTTGAAAATTTTGTTCTAGGACATTTTGTTTGAACGCAATCATCAAACTTAATTAAAAAAGTCATTTAAGCCTTTTCACAGTGAGATCTATGCGATATGGCCGAGAAATGTAATTTTGATGTTAACTCCCAAACCGCTGCGCAGAAGTCAACCAAACTTCACCTAATAGTGTATTGTATCACAATCTAGTAGTTACATTTGAAAATTTTGTTCTAGGACATTTTGTTTGAACGCAATCATCAAACAATTAAAAAAGTCATTTAAGCCTTTTCACAGTGAGATCTATGCGATATGGCCGAGAAATGTAATTTTGATGTTAACTCCCAAACCGCTGCGCAGAAGTCAACCAAACTTCACCCAATAGTGTATTGTATCACATTCTAGTAGTTACATTTGAAAATTTCGTTCTAGGACATTTGGTTTGAGCGCAATCATTAAACTTAGGTCAAAAAAGCCATTTAAGCCTTTTCACAGTGAGATCTATGCGATATGGCCGAGAAATGTAATTTTGATGTTAACTCCCAAACCGCTGCGCAGAAGTCAACTAAACTTCACCCAATAGTGTATTGTATCACATTCTAGTAGTTACATTTGAAAATTTCGTTCTAGGACATTTGGTTTGAGCGCAATCATTAAACTTAATTAAAAAAGTAATTTAAGCCTTTTCACAGTGAGATCTATGCGATATGGCCGAGAAATGTAATTTTGATGTTAACTCCCAAACCGCTGCGCAGAAGTCAACCAAACTTCACCCATTAGTGTATTGTATCAAAATCTAGTAATTACATGTGGAAATTTGGTTCTAGGACATTTGATTTGAGCGCAATCCTCAAACTTAGGTCAAAAAAGCCATTTAAGCCTTTTCACAGTGAGATCTATGCGATATGGCCGAGAAATGTAATTTTGATGTTAACTCCCAAACCGCTGCGCAGAAGTCAACCAAACTTCACCCAATAGTGTATTGTATCACAATCTAGTAGTTACATTTGAAAATTTTGTTCTATGACATTTTGTTTGAACGCAATCATCAAACTTAATTAAAAAAGTCATTTAAGCCTTTTCACAGTGAGATCTATGCGATATGGCCGAGAAATGTAATTTTGATGTTAACTCCCAAACCGCTGCGCAGAAGTCAACCAAACTTCACCCATTAGTGTATTGTATCACAATCTAGTAGTTACATGTGGAAATTTGGTTATTGGACATTTGGTTTGAGCGCAATCATTAAACTTAGGTCAAAAAAGCCATTTAAGCCTTTTCACAGTGAGATCTATGCGATATGGCCGAGAAATGTAATTTTGATGTTAACTCCCAAACCTCTGCGCAGAAGTCAACCAAACTTCACCCATTAGTGTATTGTATCACAATCTAGTAGTTACATGTGGAAATTTTGTTCTAGGACATTTGATTTGAGCGCAATCCTCAAACTTAGGTCAAAAAAGCCATTTAAGCCTTTTCACAGTGAGATCTATGCGATATGGCCGAGAAATGTAATTTTGATGTTAACTCCCAAACCGCTGCGCAGAAGTCAACCAAACTTCACCCAATAGTGTATTGTATCACATTCTAGTAGTTACATTTGAAAATTTCGTTCTAGGACATTTGGTTTGAGCGCAATCTTTAAACTTAGGTCAAAAAAGCCATTTAAGCCTTTTCACAGTGAGATCTATGCGATATGGCCGAGAAATGTAATTTTGATGTTAACTCCCAAACCGCTGCGCAGAAGTCAACCAAACTTCACCCAATAGTGTATTGTATCACAATCTAGTAGTTACATTTGAAAATTTTGTTCTAGGACATTTTGTTTGAACGCAATCATCAAACTTAATTAAAAAAGTCATTTAAGCCTTTTCACAGTGAGATCTATGCGATATGGCCGAGAAATGTAATTTTGATGTTAACTCCCAAACCGCTGCGCAGAAGTCAACCAAACTTCACCCAATAGTGTATTGTATCACAATCTAGTAGTTACATTTGGAAATTTGGTTCTTGGACATTTGATTTGAGCGCAATCCTCAAACTTAGGTCAAAAAAGCCATTTAAGCCTTTTCACAGTGAGATCTATGCGATATGGCCGAGAAATGTAATTTTGATGTTAACTCCCAAACCGCTGCGCAGAAGTCAACCAAACTTCACCCATTAGTGTATTGTATCACAATCTAGTAGTTACATGTGGAAATTTGGTTATTGGACATTTGGTTTGAGCGCAATCATTAAACTTAGGTCAAAAAAGCCATTTAAGCCTTTTCACAGTGAGATCTATGCGATATGGCCGAGAAATGTAATTTTGATGTTAACTCCCAAACCGCTGTGCAGAAGTCAACCAAACTTCACCCAATAGTGTATTGTATCACAATTTAGTAGTTACATTTGAAAATTTTGTTCTAGGAAATTTTGTTTGAGCGCAATCATCAAACTTAATTAAAAAAGTCATTTAAGCCTTTTCACAGTGAGATCTATGCGATATGGCCGAGAAATGTAATTTTGATGTTAACTCCCAAACCTCTGCGCAGAAGTCAACCAAACTTCACCCATTAGTGTATTGTATCACAATCTAGTAGTTACATGTGGAAATTTGGTTCTAGGACATTTGATTTGAGCGCAATCCTCAAACTTAGGTCAAAAAAGCCATTTAAGCCTTTTCACAGTGAGATCTATGCGATATGGCCGAGAAATGTAATTTTGATGTTAACTCCCAAACCGCTGCGCAGAAGTCAACCAAACTTCACCCAATAGTGTATTGTAATCACATTCTAGTAGTTACATTTGAAAATTTCGTTCTAGGACATTTGGTTTGAGCGCAATCTTTAAACTTAGGTCAAAAAAGCCATTTAAGCCTTTTCACAGTGAGATCTATGCGATATGGCCGAGAAATGTAATTTTGATGTTAACTCCCAAACCGCTGCGCAGAAGTCAACCAAACTTCACCCAATAGTGTATTGTATCACAATCTAGTAGTTACATTTGAAAATTTTGTTCTAGGACATTTTGTTTGAACGCAATCATCAAACTTAATTAAAAAAGTCATTTAAGCCTTTTCACAGTGAGATCTATGCGATATGGCCGAGAAATGTAATTTTGATGTTAACTCCCAAACCGCTGCGCAGAAGTCAACCAAACTTCACCCAATAGTGTATTGTATCACAATCTAGTAGTTACATTTGGAAATTTGGTTCTTGGACATTTGATTTGAGCGCAATCCTCAAACTTAGGTCAAAAAAGCCATTTAAGCCTTTTCACAGTGAGATCTATGCGATATGGCCGAGAAATGTAATTTTGATGTTAACTCCCAAACCGCTGCGCAGAAGTCAACCAAACTTCACCGAATAGTGTATTGTATCACAATCTAGTAGTTACATTTGAAAATTTTGTTCTAGGACATTTTGTTTGAACGCAATCATCAAACTTAATTAAAAAAGTCATTTAAGCCTTTTCACAGTGAGATCTATGCGATATGGCCGAGAAATGTAATTTTGATGTTAACTCCCAAACCGCTGCGCAGAAGTCAACCAAACTTCACCCAATAGTGTATTTTATCACAATCTAGTAGTTACATTTGGAAATTTAGTTCTTGGACATTTGATTTGAGCGCAATCATTAAACTTAATTACAAAAGTCATTTAAGCCTTTTCACAGTGAGATCTATGCGATATGGCCGAGAAATGTAATTTTGATGTTAACTCCCAAACCGCTGCGCAGAAGTCAACCAAACTTAACCCATTAGTGTATTGTATCACAATCTAGTAATTACATGTGGAAATTTGGTTCTAGGACATTTGATTTGAGCGCAATCCTCAAACTTAGGTCAAAAAAGCCATTTAAGCCTTTTCACAGTGAGATCTATGCGATATGGCCGAGAAATGTAATTTTGATGTTAACTCCCAAACCGCTGCGCAGAAGTCAACCAAACTTCACCCAATAGTGTATTGTATCACAATCTAGTAGTTACATTTGAAAATTTTGTTCTAGGAAATTTTGTTTGAGCGCAATCATCAAACTTAATTAAAAAAGTCATTTAAGCCTTTTCACAGTGAGATCTATGCGATATGGCCGAGAAATGTAATTTTGATGTTAACTCCCAAACCTCTGCGCAGAAGTCAACCAAACTTCACCCATTAGTGTATTGTATCACAATCTAGTAGTTACATGTAGAAATTTGGTTCTAGGACATTTGATTTGAGCGCAATCCTCAAACTTAGGTCAAAAAAGCCATTTAAGCCTTTTCACAGTGAGATCTATGCGATATGGCCGAGAAATGTAATTTTGATGTTAACTCCCAAACCGCTGCGCAGAAGTCAACCAAACTTCACCCAATAGTGTATTGTATCACATTCTAGTAGTTACATTTGAAAATTTCGTTCTAGGACATTTGGTTTGAGCGCAATCTTTAAACTTAGGTCAAAAAAGCCATTTAAGCCTTTTCACAGTGAGATCTATGCGATATGGCCGAGGAATGTAATTTTGATGTTAACTCCCAAACCGCTGCGCAGAAGTCAACCAAACTTCACCCAATAGTGTATTGTATCACAATCTAGTAGTTACATTTGAAAATTTTGTTCTAGGACATTTTGTTTGAACGCAATCATCAAACTTAATTAAAAAAGTCATTTAAGCCTTTTCACAGTGAGATCTATGCGATATGGCCGAGAAATGTAATTTTGATGTTAACTCCCAAACCGCTGCGCAGAAGTCAACCAAACTTCACCCAATAGTGTATTGTATCACAATCTAGTAGTTACATTTGGAAATTTGGTTCTTGGACATTTGATTTGAGCGCAATCCTCAAACTTAGGTCAAAAAAGCCATTTAAGCCTTTTCACAGTGAGATCTATGCGATATGGCCGAGAAATGTAATTTTGATGTTAACTCCCAAACCGCTGCGCAGAAGTCAACCAAACTTCACCCAATAGTGTATTGTATCACAATCTAGTAGTTACATTTAAAAATTTTGTTCTAGGACATTTTGTTTGAACGCAATCATCAAACTTAATTAAAAAAGTCATTTAAGCCTTTTCACAGTGAGATCTATGCGATATGGCCGAGAAATGTAATTTTGATGTTAACTCCCAAACCGCTGCGCAGAAGTCAACCAAACTTCACCCAATAGTGTATTGTATCACATTCTAGTAGTTACATTTGAAAATTTCGTTCTAGGACATTTGGTTTGAGCGCAATCTTTAAACTTAGGTCAAAAAAGCCATTTAAGCCTTTTCACAGTGAGATCTATGCGATATGGCCGAGAAATGTAATTTTGATGTTAACTCCCAAACCGCTGCGCAGAAGTCAACCAAACTTCACCCAATAGTGTATTGTATCACAATCTAGTAGTTACATTTGAAAATTTTGTTCTAGGACATTTTGTTTGAACGCAATCATCAAACTTAATTAAAAAAGTCATTTAAGCCTTTTCACAGTGAGATCTATGCGATATGGCCGAGAAATGTAATTTTGATGTTAACTCCCAAACCGCTGCGCAGAAGTCAACCAAACTTCACCTAATAGTGTATTGTATCACAATCTAGTAGTTACATTTGAAAATTTTGTTCTAGGACATTTTGTTTGAACGCAATCATCAAACTTAATTAAAAAAGTCATTTAAGCCTTTTCACAGTGAGATCTATGCGATATGGCCGAGAAATGTAATTTTGATGTTAACTCCCAAACCGCTGCGCAGAAGTCAACCAAACTTCACCCAATAGTGTATTGTATCACATTCTAGTAGTTACATTTGAAAATTTCGTTCTAGGACATTTGGTTTGAGCGCAATCATTAAACTTAGGTCAAAAAAGCCATTTAAGCCTTTTCACAGTGAGATCTATGCGATATGGCCGAGAAATGTAATTTTGATGTTAACTCCCAAACCGCTGCGCAGAAGTCAACTAAACTTCACCCAATAGTGTATTGTATCACATTCTAGTAGTTACATTTGAAAATTTCGTTCTAGGACATTTGGTTTGAGCGCAATCATTAAACTTAATTAAAAAAGTAATTTAAGCCTTTTCACAGTGAGATCTATGCGATATGGCCGAGAAATGTAATTTTGATGTTAACTCCCAAACCGCTGCGCAGAAGTCAACCAAACTTCACCCATTAGTGTATTGTATCACAATCTAGTAATTACATGTGGAAATTTGGTTCTAGGACATTTGATTTGAGCGCAATCCTCAAACTTAGGTCAAAAAAGCCATTTAAGCCTTTTCACAGTGAGATCTATGCGATATGGCCGAGAAATGTAATTTTGATGTTAACTCCCAAACCGCTGCGCAGAAGTCAACCAAACTTCACCCAATAGTGTATTGTATCACAATCTAGTAGTTACATTTGAAAATTTTGTTCTATGACATTTTGTTTGAACGCAATCATCAAACTTAATTAAAAAAGTCATTTAAGCCTTTTCACAGTGAGATCTATGCGATATGGCCGAGAAATGTAATTTTGATGTTAACTCCCAAACCGCTGCGCAGAAGTCAACCAAACTTCACCCATTAGTGTATTGTATCACAATCTAGTAGTTACATGTGGAAATTTGGTTATTGGACATTTGGTTTGAGCGCAATCATTAAACTTAGGTCAAAAAAGCCATTTAAGCCTTTTCACAGTGAGATCTATGCGATATGGCCGAGAAATGTAATTTTGATGTTAACTCCCAAACCTCTGCGCAGAAGTCAACCAAACTTCACCCATTAGTGTATTGTATCACAATCTAGTAGTTACATGTGGAAATTTTGTTCTAGGACATTTGATTTGAGCGCAATCCTCAAACTTAGGTCAAAAAAGCCATTTAAGCCTTTTCACAGTGAGATCTATGCGATATGGCCGAGAAATGTAATTTTGATGTTAACTCCCAAACCGCTGCGCAGAAGTCAACCAAACTTCACCCAATAGTGTATTGTATCACAATCTAGTAGTTACATTTGGAAATTTGGTTCTTGGACATTTGATTTGAGCGCAATCCTCAAACTTAGGTCAAAAAAGCCATTTAAGCCTTTTCACAGTGAGATCTATGCGATATGGCCGAGAAATGTAATTTTGATGTTAACTCCCAAACCGCTGCGCAGAAGTCAACCAAACTTCACCCAATAGTGTATTGTATCACAATCTAGTAGTTACATTTGAAAATTTTGTTCTAGGACATTTTGTTTGAACGCAATCATCAAACTTAATTAAAAAAGTCATTTAAGCCTTTTCACAGTGAGATCTAAGCGATATGGCCGAGAAATGTAATTTTGATGTTAACTCCCAAACCGCTGCGCAGAAGTCAACCAAACTTCACCCAATAGTGTATTGTATCACATTCTAGTAGTTACATTTGAAAATTTCGTTCTAGGACATTTGGTTTGAGCGCAATCTTTAAACTTAGGTCAAAAAAGCCATTTAAGCCTTTTCACAGTGAGATCTATGCGATATGGCCGAGAAATGTAATTTTGATGTTAACTCCCAAACCGCTGCGCAGAAGTCAACCAAACTTCACCCAATAGTGTATTGTATCACAATCTAGTAGTTACATTTGAAAATTTTGTTCTAGGACATTTTGTTTGAACGCAATCATCAAACTTAATTAAAAAAGTCATTTAAGCCTTTTCACAGTGAGATCTATGCGATATGGCCGAGAAATGTAATTTTGATGTTAACTCCCAAACCGCTGCGCAGAAGTCAACCAAACTTCACCCAATAGTGTATTGTATCACAATCTAGTAGTTACATTTGAAAATTTTGTTCTAGGACATTTTGTTTGAACGCAATCATCAAACTTAATTAAAAAAGTCATTTAAGCCTTTTCACAGTGAGATCTATGCGATATGGCCGAGAAATGTAATTTTGATGTTAACTCCCAAACCGCTGCGCAGAAGTCAACCAAACTTCACCCAATAGTGTATTTTATCACAATCTAGTAGTTACATTTGGAAATTTAGTTCTTGGACATTTGATTTGAGCGCAATCATTAAACTTAATTAAAAAAGTCATTTAAGCCTTTTCACAGTGAGATCTATGCGATATGGCCGAGAAATGTAATTTTGATGTTAACTCCCAAACCGCTGCGCAGAAGTCAACCAAACTTCACCCATTAGTGTATTGTATCACAATCTAGTAATTACATGTGGAAATTTGGTTCTAGGACATTTGATTTGAGCGCAATCCTCAAACTTAGGTCAAAAAAGCCATTTAAGCCTTTTCACAGTGAGATCTATGCGATATGGCCGAGAAATGTAATTTTGATGTTAACTCCCAAACCGCTGCGCAGAAGTCAACCAAACTTCACCCAATAGTGTATTGTATCACATTCTAGTAGTTACATTTGAAAATTTCGTTCTAGGACATTTGGTTTGAGCGCAATCTTTAAACTTAGGTCAAAAAAGCCATTTAAGCCTTTTCACAGTGAGATCTATGCGATATGGCCGAGGAATGTAATTTTGATGTTAACTCCCAAACCGCTGCGCAGAAGTCAACCAAACTTCACCCAATAGTGTATTGTATCACAATCTAGTAGTTACATTTGAAAATTTTGTTCTAGGACATTTTGTTTGAACGCAATCATCAAACTTAATTAAAAAAGTCATTTAAGCCTTTTCACAGTGAGATCTATGCGATATGGCCGAGAAATGTAATTTTGATGTTAACTCCCAAACCGCTGCGCAGAAGTCAACCAAACTTCACCCAATAGTGTATTGTATCACAATCTAGTAGTTACATTTGGAAATTTGGTTCTTGGACATTTGATTTGAGCGCAATCCTCAAACTTAGGTCAAAAAAGCCATTTAAGCCTTTTCACAGTGAGATCTATGCGATATGGCCGAGAAATGTAATTTTGATGTTAACTCCCAAACCGCTGCGCAGAAGTCAACCAAACTTCACCCAATAGTGTATTGTATCACAATCTAGTAGTTACATTTAAAAATTTTGTTCTAGGACATTTTGTTTGAACGCAATCATCAAACTTAATTAAAAAAGTCATTTAAGCCTTTTCACAGTGAGATCTATGCGATATGGCCGAGAAATGTAATTTTGATGTTAACTCCCAAACCGCTGCGCAGAAGTCAACCAAACTTCACCCAATAGTGTATTGTATCACATTCTAGTAGTTACATTTGAAAATTTCGTTCTAGGACATTTGGTTTGAGCGCAATCTTTAAACTTAGGTCAAAAAAGCCATTTAAGCCTTTTCACAGTGAGATCTATGCGATATGGCCGAGAAATGTAATTTTGATGTTAACTCCCAAACCGCTGCGCAGAAGTCAACCAAACTTCACCCAATAGTGTATTGTATCACAATCTAGTAGTTACATTTGAAAATTTTGTTCTAGGACATTTTGTTTGAACGCAATCATCAAACTTAATTAAAAAAGTCATTTAAGCCTTTTCACAGTGAGATCTATGCGATATGGCCGAGAAATGTAATTTTGATGTTAACTCCCAAACCGCTGCGCAGAAGTCAACCAAACTTCACCTAATAGTGTATTGTATCACAATCTAGTAGTTACATTTGAAAATTTTGTTCTAGGACATTTTGTTTGAACGCAATCATCAAACTTAATTAAAAAAGTCATTTAAGCCTTTTCACAGTGAGAATTATGCGATATGGCCGAGAAATGTAATTTTGATGTTAACTCCCAAACCGCTGCGCAGAAGTCAACCAAACTTCACCCAATAGTGTATTGTATCACATTCTAGTAGTTACATTTGAAAATTTCGTTCTAGGACATTTGGTTTGAGCGCAATCATTAAACTTAGGTCAAAAAAGCCATTTAAGCCTTTTCACAGTGAGATCTATGCGATATGGCCGAGAAATGTAATTTTGATGTTAACTCCCAAACCGCTGCGCAGAAGTCAACTAAACTTCACCCAATAGTGTATTGTATCACATTCTAGTATTTACATTTGAAAATTTCGTTCTAGGACATTTGGTTTGAGCGCAATCATTAAACTTAATTAAAAAAGTAATTTAAGCCTTTTCACAGTGAGATCTATGCGATATGGCCGAGAAATGTAATTTTGATGTTAACTCCCAAACCGCTGCGCAGAAGTCAACCAAACTTCACCCATTAGTGTATTGTATCACAATCTAGTAATTACATGTGGAAATTTGGTTCTAGGACATTTGATTTGAGCGCAATCCTCAAACTTAGGTCAAAAAAGCCATTTAAGCCTTTTCACAGTGAGATCTATGCGATATGGCCGAGAAATGTAATTTTGATGTTAACTCCCAAACCGCTGCGCAGAAGTCAACCAAACTTCACCCAATAGTGTATTGTATCACAATCTAGTAGTTACATTTGAAAATTTTGTTCTATGACATTTTTTTTGAACGCAATCATCAAACTTAATTAAAAAAGTCATTTAAGCCTTTTCACAGTGAGATCTATGCGATATGGCCGAGAAATGTAATTTTGATGTTAACTCCCAAACCGCTGCGCAGAAGTCAACCAAACTTCACCCATTAGTGTATTGTATCACAATCTAGTAGTTACATGTGGAAATTTGGTTATTGGACATTTGGTTTGAGCGCAATCATTAAACTTAGGTCAAAAAAGCCATTTAAGCCTTTTCACAGTGAGATCTATGCGATATGGCCGAGAAATGTAATTTTGATGTTAACTCCCAAACCTCTGCGCAGAAGTCAACCAAACTTCACCCATTAGTGTATTGTATCACAATCTAGTAGTTACATGTGGAAATTTTGTTCTAGGACATTTGATTTGAGCGCAATCCTCAAACTTAGGTCAAAAAAGCCATTTAAGCCTTTTGACAGTGAGATCTATGCGATATGGCCGAGAAATGTAATTTTGATGTTAACTCCCAAACCGCTGCGCAGAAGTCAACCAAACTTCACCCAATAGTGTATTGTATCACATTCTAGTAGTTACATTTGAAAATTTCGTTCTAGGACATTTGGTTTGAGCGCAATCTTTAAACTTAGGTCAAAAAAGCCATTTAAGCCTTTTCACAGTGAGATCTATGCGATATGGCCGAGAAATGTAATTTTGATGTTAACTCCCAAACCGCTGCGCAGAAGTCAACCAAACTTCACCCAATAGTGTATTGTATCACAATCTAGTAGTTACATTTGAAAATTTTGTTCTAGGACATTTTGTTTGAACGCAATCATCAAACTTAATTAAAAAAGTCATTTAAGCCTTTTCACAGTGAGATCTATGCGATATGGCCGAGAAATGTAATTTTGATGTTAACTCCTTAACCGCTGCGCAGAAGTCAACCAAACTTCACCCAATAGTGTATTGTATCACAATCTAGTAGTTACATTTGGAAATTTGGTTCTTGGACATTTGATTTGAGCGCAATCCTCAAACTTAGGTCAAAAAAGCCATTTAAGCCTTTTCACAGTGAGATCTATGCGATATGGCCGAGAAATGTAATTTTGATGTTAACTCCCAAACCGCTGCGCAGAAGTCAACCAAACTTCACCCAATAGTGTATTGTATCACAATCTAGTAGTTACATTTGAAAATTTTGTTCTAGGACATTTTGTTTGAACGCAATCATCAAACTTAATTAAAAAAGTCATTTAAGCCTTTTCACAGTGAGATCTATGCGATATGGCCGAGAAATGTAATTTTGATGTTAACTCCCAAACCGCTGCGCAGAAGTCAACCAAACTTCACCCAATAGTGTATTGTATCACATTCTAGTAGTTACATTTGAAAATTTCGTTCTAGGACATTTGGTTTGAGCGCAATCTTTAAACTTAGGTCAAAAAAGCCATTTAAGCCTTTTCACAGTGAGATCTATGCGATATGGCCGAGAAATGTAATTTTGATGTTAACTCCCAAACCGCTGCGCAGAAGTCAACCAAACTTCACCCAATAGTGTATTGTATCACAATCTAGTAGTTACATTTGAAAATTTTGTTCTAGGACATTTTGTTTGAACGCAATCATCAAACTTAATTAAAAAAGTCATTTAAGCCTTTTCAGAGTGAGATCTATGCGATATGGCCGAGAAATGTAATTTTGATGTTAACTCCCAAACCGCTGCGCAGAAGTCAACCAAACTTCACCCAATAGTGTATTGTATCACAATCTAGTAGTTACATTTGAAAATTTTGTTCTAGGACATTTTGTTTGAACGCAATCATCAAACTTAATTAAAAAAGTCATTTAAGCCTTTTCACAGTGAGATCTATGCGATATGGCCGAGAAATGTAATTTTGATGTTAACTCCCAAACCGCTGCGCAGAAGTCAACCAAACTTCACCCAATAGTGTATTGTATCACATTCTAGTAGTTACATTTGAAAATTTCGTTCTAGGACATTTGGTTTGAGCGCAATCATTAAACTTAGGTCAAAAAAGCCATTTAAGCCTTTTCACAGTGAGATCTATGCGATATGGCCGAGAAATGTAATTTTGATGTTAACTCCCAAACCGCTGCGCAGAAGTCAACTAAACTTCACCCAATAGTGTATTGTATCACATTCTAGTAGTTACATTTGAAAATTTCGTTCTAGGACATTTGGTTTGAGCGCAATCATTAAACTTAATTAAAAAAGTAATTTAAGCCTTTTCACAGTGAGATCTATGCGATATGGCCGAGAAATGTAATTTTGATGTTAACTCCCAAACCGCTGCGCAGAAGTCAACCAAACTTCACCCATTAGTGTATTGTATCACAATCTAGTAATTACATGTGGAAATTTGGTTCTAGGACATTTGATTTGAGCGCAATCCTCAAACTTAGGTCAAAAAAGCCATTTAAGCCTTTTCACAGTGAGATCTATGCGATATGGCCGAGAAATGTAATTTTGATGTTAACTCCCAAACCGCTGCGCAGAAGTCAACCAAACTTCACCCAATAGTGTATTGTATCACAATCTAGTAGTTACATTTGAAAATTTTGTTCTATGACATTTTGTTTGAACGCAATCATCAAACTTAATTAAAAAAGTCATTTAAGCCTTTTCACAGTGAGATCTATGCGATATGGCCGAGAAATGTAATTTTGATGTTAACTCCCAAACCGCTGCGCAGAAGTCAACCAAACTTCACCCATTAGTGTATTGTATCACAATCTAGTAGTTACATGTGGAAATTTGGTTATTGGACATTTGGTTTGAGCGCAATCATTAAACTTAGGTCAAAAAAGCCATTTAAGCCTTTTCACAGTGAGATCTATGCGATATGGCCGAGAAATGTAATTTTGATGTTAACTCCCAAACCTCTGCGCAGAAGTCAACCAAACTTCACCCATTAGTGTATTGTATCACAATCTAGTAGTTACATGTGGAAATTTTGTTCTAGGACATTTGATTTGAGCGCAATCCTCAAACTTAGGTCAAAAAAGCCATTTAAGCCTTTTCACAGTGAGATCTATGCGATATGGCCGAGAAATGTAATTTTGATGTTAACTCCCAAACCGCTGCGCAGAAGTCAACCAAACTTCACCCAATAGTGTATTGTATCACATTCTAGTAGTTACATTTGAAAATTTCGTTCTAGGACATTTGGTTTGAGCGCAATCCTCAAACTTAGGTCAAAAAAGCCATTTAAGCCTTTTCACAGTGAGATCTATGCGATATGGCCGAGAAATGTAATTTTGATGTTAACTCCCAAACCGCTGCGCAGAAGTCAACCAAACTTCACCCAATAGTGTATTGTATCACATTCTAGTAGTTACATTTGAAAATTTCGTTCTAGGACATTTGGTTTGAGCGCAATCTTTAAACTTAGGTCAAAAAAGCCATTTAAGCCTTTTCACAGTGAGATCTATGCGATATGGCCGAGAAATGTAATTTTGATGTTAACTCCCAAACCGCTGCGCAGAAGTCAACCAAACTTCACCCAATAGTGTATTGTATCACAATCTAGTAGTTACATTTGAAAATTTTGTTCTAGGACATTTTGTTTGAACGCAATCATCAAACTTAATTAAAAAAGTCATTTAAGCCTTTTCACAGTGAGATCTATGCGATATGGCCGAGAAATGTAATTTTGATGTTAACTCCCAAACCGCTGCGCAGAAGTCAACCAAACTTCACCCAATAGTGTATTGTATCACAATCTAGTAGTTACATTTGAAAATTTTGTTCTAGGACATTTTGTTTGAACGCAATCATCAAACTTAATTAAAAAAGTCATTTAAGCCTTTTCACAGTGAGATCTATGCGATATGGCCGAGAAATGTAATTTTGATGTTAACTCCCAAACCGCTGCGCAGAAGTCAACCAAACTTCACCCAATAGTGTATTGTATCACATTCTAGTAGTTACATTTGAAAATTTCGTTCTAGGACATTTGGTTTGAGCGCAATCATTAAACTTAGGTCAAAAAAGCCATTTAAGCCTTTTCACAGTGAGATCTATGCGATATGGCCGAGAAATGTAATTTTGATGTTAACTCCCAAACCGCTGCGCAGAAGTCAACTAAACTTCACCCAATAGTGTATTGTATCACATTCTAGTAGTTACATTTGAAAATTTCGTTCTAGGACATTTGGTTTGAGCGCAATCATTAAACTTAATTAAAAAAGTAATTTAAGCCTTTTCACAGTGAGATCTATGCGATATGGCCGAGAAATGTAATTTTGATGTTAACTCCCAAACCGCTGCGCAGAAGTCAACCAAACTTCACCCATTAGTGTATTGTATCACAATCTAGTAATTACATGTGGAAATTTGGTTCTAGGACATTTGATTTGAGCGCAATCCTCAAACTTAGGTCAAAAAAGCCATTTAAGCCTTTTCACAGTGAGATCTATGCGATATGGCCGAGAAATGTAATTTTGATGTTAACTCCCAAACCGCTGCGCAGAAGTCAACCAAACTTCACCCAATAGTGTATTGTATCACAATCTAGTAGTTACATTTGAAAATTTTGTTCTATGACATTTTGTTTGAACGCAATCATCAAACTTAATTAAAAAAGTCATTTAAGCCTTTTCACAGTGAGATCTATGCGATATGGCCGAGAAATGTAATTTTGATGTTAACTCCCAAACCGCTGCGCAGAAGTCAACCAAACTTCACCCATTAGTGTATTGTATCACAATCTAGTAGTTACATGTGGAAATTTGGTTATTGGACATTTGGTTTGAGCGCAATCATTAAACTTAGGTCAAAAAAGCCATTTAAGCCTTTTCACAGTGAGATCTATGCGATATGGCCGAGAAATGTAATTTTGATGTTAACTCCCAAACCTCTGCGCAGAAGTCAACCAAACTTCACCCATTAGTGTATTGTATCACAATCTAGTAGTTACATGTGGAAATTTTGTTCTAGGACATTTGATTTGAGCGCAATCCTCAAACTTAGGTCAAAAAAGCCATTTAAGCCTTTTCACAGTGAGATCTATGCGATATGGCCGAGAAATGTAATTTTGATGTTAACTCCCAAACCGCTGCGCAGAAGTCAACCAAACTTCACCCAATAGTGTATTGTATCACATTCTAGTAGTTACATTTGAAAATTTCGTTCTAGGACATTTGGTTTGAGCGCAATCTTTAAACTTAGGTCAAAAAAGCCATTTAAGCCTTTTCACAGTGAGATCTATGCGATATGGCCGAGAAATGTAATTTTGATGTTAACTCCCAAACCGCTGCGCAGAAGTCAACCAAACTTCACCCAATAGTGTATTGTATCACAATCTAGTAGTTACATTTGGAAATTTGGTTCTTGGACATTTGATTTGAGCGCAATCCTCAAACTTAGGTCAAAAAAGCCATTTAAGCCTTTTCACAGTGAGATCTATGCGATATGGCCGAGAAATGTAATTTTGATGTTAACTCCCAAACCGCTGCGCAGAAGTCAACCAAACTTCACCCAATAGTGTATTGTATCACAATCTAGTAGTTACATTTGAAAATTTTGTTCTAGGACATTTTGTTTGAACGCAATCATCAAACTTAATTAAAAAAGTCATTTAAGCCTTTTCACAGTGAGATCTATGCGATATGGCCGAGAAATGTAATTTTGATGTTAACTCCCAAACCGCTGCGCAGAAGTCAACCAAACTTCACCCAATAGTGTATTGTATCACATTCTAGTAGTTACATTTGAAAATTTCGTTCTAGGACATTTGGTTTGAGCGCAATCTTTAAACTTAGGTCAAAAAAGCCATTTAAGCCTTTTCACAGTGAGATCTATGCGATATGGCCGAGAAATGTAATTTTGATGTTAACTCCCAAACCGCTGCGCAGAAGTCAACCAAACTTCACCCAATAGTGTATTGTATCACAATCTAGTAGTTACATTTGAAAATTTTGTTCTAGGACATTTTGTTTGAACGCAATCATCAAACTTAATTAAAAAAGTCATTTAAGCCTTTTCAGAGTGAGATCTATGCGATATGGCCGAGAAATGTAATTTTGATGTTAACTCCCAAACCGCTGCGCAGAAGTCAACCAAACTTCACCCAATAGTGTATTGTATCACAATCTAGTAGTTACATTTGAAAATTTTGTTCTAGGACATTTTGTTTGAACGCAATCATCAAACTTAATTAAAAAAGTCATTTAAGCCTTTTCACAGTGAGATCTATGCGATATGGCCGAGAAATGTAATTTTGATGTTAACTCCCAAACCGCTGCGCAGAAGTCAACCAAACTTCACCCAATAGTGTATTGTATCACATTCTAGTAGTTACATTTGAAAATTTCGTTCTAGGACATTTGGTTTGAGCGCAATCATTAAACTTAGGTCAAAAAAGCCATTTAAGCCTTTTCACAGTGAGATCTATGCGATATGGCCGAGAAATGTAATTTTGATGTTAACTCCCAAACCGCTGCGCAGAAGTCAACTAAACTTCACCCAATAGTGTATTGTATCACATTCTAGTAGTTACATTTGAAAATTTCGTTCTAGGACATTTGGTTTGAGCGCAATCATTAAACTTAATTAAAAAAGTAATTTAAGCCTTTTCACAGTGAGATCTATGCGATATGGCCGAGAAATGTAATTTTGATGTTAACTCCCAAACCGCTGCGCAGAAGTCAACCAAACTTCACCCATTAGTGTATTGTATCACAATCTAGTAATTACATGTGGAAATTTGGTTCTAGGACATTTGATTTGAGCGCAATCCTCAAACTTAGGTCAAAAAAGCCATTTAAGCCTTTTCACAGTGAGATCTATGCGATATGGCCGAGAAATGTAATTTTGATGTTAACTCCCAAACCGCTGCGCAGAAGTCAACCAAACTTCACCCAATAGTGTATTGTATCACAATCTAGTAGTTACATTTGAAAATTTTGTTCTATGACATTTTGTTTGAACGCAATCATCAAACTTAATTAAAAAAGTCATTTAAGCCTTTTCACAGTGAGATCTATGCGATATGGCCGAGAAATGTAATTTTGATGTTAACTCCCAAACCGCTGCGCAGAAGTCAACCAAACTTCACCCATTAGTGTATTGTATCACAATCTAGTAGTTACATGTGGAAATTTGGTTATTGGACATTTGGTTTGAGCGCAATCATTAAACTTAGGTCAAAAAAGCCATTTAAGCCTTTTCACAGTGAGATCTATGCGATATGGCCGAGAAATGTAATTTTGATGTTAACTCCCAAACCTCTGCGCAGAAGTCAACCAAACTTCACCCATTAGTGTATTGTATCACAATCTAGTAGTTACATGTGGAAATTTTGTTCTAGGACATTTGATTTGAGCGCAATCCTCAAACTTAGGTCAAAAAAGCCATTTAAGCCTTTTCACAGTGAGATCTATGCGATATGGCCGAGAAATGTAATTTTGATGTTAACTCCCAAACCGCTGCGCAGAAGTCAACCAAACTTCACCCAATAGTGTATTGTATCACATTCTAGTAGTTACATTTGAAAATTTCGTTCTAGGACATTTGGTTTGAGCGCAATCTTTAAACTTAGGTCAAAAAAGCCATTTAAGCCTTTTCACAGTGAGATCTATGCGATATGGCCGAGAAATGTAATTTTGATGTTAACTCCCAAACCGCTGCGCAGAAGTCAACCAAACTTCACCCAATAGTGTATTGTATCACAATCTAGTAGTTACATTTGAAAATTTTGTTCTAGGACATTTTGTTTGAACGCAATCATCAAACTTAATTAAAAAAGTCATTTAAGCCTTTTCACAGTGAGATCTATGCGATATGGCCGAGAAATGTAATTTTGATGTTAACTCCCAAACCGCTGCGCAGAAGTCAACCAAACTTCACCCATTAGTGTATTGTATCACAATCTAGTAGTTATATGTGGAAATTTGGTTATTGGAAATTTGGTTTGAGCGCAATCATTAAACTTAGGTCAAAAAAGCCATTTAAGCCTTTTCACAGTGAGATCTATGCGATATGGCCGAGAAATGTAATTTTGATGTTAACTCCCAAACCGCTGCGCAGAAGTCAACCAAACTTCACCCAATAGTGTATTGTATCACAATCTAGTAGTTACATTTGAAAATTTTGTTCTAGGAAATTTTGTTTGAGCGCAATCATCAAACTTAATTAAAAAAGTCATTTAAGCCTTTTCACAGTGAGATCTATGCGATATGGCCGAGAAATGTAATTTTGATGTTAACTCCCAAACCTCTGCGCAGAAGTCAACCAAACTTCACCCATTAGTGTATTGTATCACAATCTAGTAGTTACATGTGGAAATTTGGTTCTAGGACATTTGATTTGAGCGCAATCCTCAAACTTAGGTCAAAAAAGCCATTTAAGCCTTTTCACAGTGAGATCTATGCGATATGGCCGAGAAATGTAATTTTGATGTTAACTCCCAAACCGCTGCGCAGAAGTCAACCAAACTTCACCCAATAGTGTATTGTATCACATTCTAGTAGTTACATTTGAAAATTTCGTTCTAGGACATTTGGTTTGAGCGCAATCTTTAAACTTAGGTCAAAAAAGCCATTTAAGCCTTTTCACAGTGAGATCTATGCGATATGGCCGAGGAATGTAATTTTGATGTTAACTCCCAAACCGCTGCGCAGAAGTCAACCAAACTTCACCCAATAGTGTATTGTATCACAATCTAGTAGTTACATTTGAAAATTTTGTTCTAGGACATTTTGTTTGAACGCAATCATCAAACTTAATTAAAAAAGTCATTTAAGCCTTTTCACAGTGAGATCTATGCGATATGGCCGAGAAATGTAATTTTGATGTTAACTCCCAAACCGCTGCGCAGAAGTCAACCAAACTTCACCCAATAGTGTATTGTATCACAATCTAGTAGTTACATTTGGAAATTTGGTTCTTGGACATTTGATTTGAGCGCAATCCTCAAACTTAGGTCAAAAAAGCCATTTAAGCCTTTTCACAGTGAGATCTATGCGATATGGCCGAGAAATGTAATTTTGATGTTAACTCCCGAACCGCTGCGCAGAAGTCAACCAAACTTCACCCAATAGTGTATTGTATCACAATCTAGTAGTTACATTTGAAAATTTTGTTCTAGGACATTTTGTTTGAACGCAATCATCAAACTTAATTAAAAAAGTCATTTAAGCCTTTTCACAGTGAGATCTATGCGATATGGCCGAGAAATGTAATTTTGATGTTAACTCCCAAACCGCTGCGCAGAAGTCAACCAAACTTCACCCAATAGTGTATTTTATCACAATCTAGTAGTTACATTTGGAAATTTAGTTCTAGGACATTTGATTTGAGCGCAATCATTAAACTTAATTAAAAAAGTCATTTAAGCCTTTTCACAGTGAGATCTATGCGATATGGCCGAGAAATGTAATTTTGATGTTAACTCCCAAACCGCTGCGCAGAAGTCAACCAAACTTCACCCATTAGTGTATTGTATCACAATCTAGTAATTACATGTGGAAATTTGGTTCTAGGACATTTTGTTTGAACGCAATCATCAAACTTAATTAAAAAAGTCATTTAAGCCTTTTCACAGTGAGATCTATGCGATATGGCCGAGAAATGTAATTTTGATGTTAACTCCCAAACCGCTGCGCAGAAGTCAACCAAACTTCACCCAATAGTGTATTGTATCACAATCTAGTAGTTACATTTGGAAATTTGGTTCTTGGACATTTGATTTGAGCGCAATCCTCAAACTTAGGTCAAAAAAGCCATTTAAGCCTTTTCACAGTGAGATCTATGCGATATGGCCGAGAAATGTAATTTTGATGTTAACTCCCAAACCGCTGCGCAGAAGTCAACCAAACTTCACCCATTAGTGTATTGTATCACAATCTAGTAGTTACATGTGGAAATTTGGTTATTGGACATTTGGTTTGAGCGCAATCATTAAACTTAGGTCAAAAAAGCCATTTAAGCCTTTTCACAGTGAGATCTATGCGATATGGCCGAGAAATGTAATTTTGATGTTAACTCCCAAACCGCTGTGCAGAAGTCAACCAAACTTCACCCAATAGTGTATTGTATCACAATTTAGTAGTTACATTTGAAAATTTTGTTCTAGGAAATTTTGTTTGAGCGCAATCATCAAACTTAATTAAAAAAGTCATTTAAGCCTTTTCACAGTGAGATCTATGCGATATGGCCGAGAAATGTAATTTTGATGTTAACTCCCAAACCTCTGCGCAGAAGTCAACCAAACTTCACCCATTAGTGTATTGTATCACAATCTAGTAGTTACATGTGGAAATTTGGTTCTAGGACATTTGATTTGAGCGCAATCCTCAAACTTAGGTCAAAAAAGCCATTTAAGCCTTTTCACAGTGAGATCTATGCGATATGGCCGAGAAATGTAATTTTGATGTTAACTCCCAAACCGCTGCGCAGAAGTCAACCAAACTTCACCCAATAGTGTATTGTAATCACATTCTAGTAGTTACATTTGAAAATTTCGTTCTAGGACATTTGGTTTGAGCGCAATCTTTAAACTTAGGTCAAAAAAGCAATTTAAGCCTTTTCACAGTGAGATCTATGCGATATGGCCGAGAAATGTAATTTTGATGTTAACTCCCAAACCGCTGCGCAGAAGTCAACCAAACTTCACCCAATAGTGTATTGTATCACAATCTAGTAGTTACATTTGAAAATTTTGTTCTAGGACATTTTGTTTGAACGCAATCATCAAACTTAATTAAAAAAGTCATTTAAGCCTTTTCACAGTGAGATCTATGCGATATGGCCGAGAAATGTAATTTTGATGTTAACTCCCAAACCGCTGCGCAGAAGTCAACCAAACTTCACCCAATAGTGTATTGTATCACAATCTAGTAGTTACATTTGGAAATTTGGTTCTTGGACATTTGATTTGAGCGCAATCCTCAAACTTAGGTCAAAAAAGCCATTTAAGCCTTTTCACAGTGAGATCTATGCGATATGGCCGAGAAATGTAATTTTGATGTTAACTCCCAAACCGCTGCGCAGAAGTCAACCAAACTTCACCCAATAGTGTATTGTATCACAATCTAGTAGTTACATTTGAAAATTTTGTTCTAGGACATTTTGTTTGAACGCAATCATCAAACTTAATTAAAAAAGTCATTTAAGCCTTTTCACAGTGAGATCTATGCGATATGGCCGAGAAATTTAATTTTGATGTTAACTCCCAAACCGCTGCGCAGAAGTCAACCAAACTTCACCCAATAGTGTATTTTATCACAATCTAGTAGTTACATTTGGAAATTTAGTTCTTGGACATTTGATTTGAGCGCAATCATTAAACTTAATTAAAAAAGTCATTTAAGCCTTTTCACAGTGAGATCTATGCGATATGGCCGAGAAATGTAATTTTGATGTTAACTCCCAAACCGCTGCGCAGAAGTCAACCAAACTTCACCCATTAGTGTATTGTATCACAATCTAGTAATTACATGTGGAAATTTGGTTCTAGGACATTTGATTTGAGCGCAATCCTCAAACTTAGGTCAAAAAAGCCATTTAAGCCTTTTCACAGTGAGATCTATGCGATATGGCCGAGAAATGTAATTTTGATGTTAACTCCCAAACCGCTGCGCAGAAGTCAACCAAACTTCACCCAATAGTGTATTGTATCACAATCTAGTAGTTACATTTGAAAATTTTGTTCTAGGAAATTTTGTTTGAGCGCAATCATCAAACTTAATTAAAAAAGTCATTTAAGCCTTTTCACAGTGAGATCTATGCGATATGGCCGAGAAATGTAATTTTGATGTTAACTCCCAAACCTCTGCGCAGAAGTCAACCAAACTTCACCCATTAGTGTATTGTATCACAATCTAGTAGTTACATGTAGAAATTTGGTTCTAGGACATTTGATTTGAGCGCAATCCTCAAACTTAGGTCAAAAAAGCCATTTAAGCCTTTTCACAGTGAGATCTATGCGATATGGCCGAGAAATGTAATTTTGATGTTAACTCCCAAACCGCTGCGCAGAAGTCAACCAAACTTCACCCAATAGTGTATTGTATCACATTCTAGTAGTTACATTTGAAAATTTCGTTCTAGGACATTTGGTTTGAGCGCAATCTTTAAACTTAGGTCAAAAAAGCCATTTAAGCCTTTTCACAGTGAGATCTATGCGATATGGCCGAGGAATGTAATTTTGATGTTAACTCCCAAACCGCTGCGCAGAAGTCAACCAAACTTCACCCAATAGTGTATTGTATCACAATCTAGTAGTTACATTTGAAAATTTTGTTCTAGGACATTTTGTTTGAACGCAATCATCAAACTTAATTAAAAAAGTCATTTAAGCCTTTTCACAGTGAGATCTATGCGATATGGCCGAGAAATGTAATTTTGATGTTAACTCCCAAACCGCTGCGCAGAAGTCAACCAAACTTCACCCAATAGTGTATTGTATCACAATCTAGTAGTTACATTTGGAAATTTGGTTCTTGGACATTTGATTTGAGCGCAATCCTCAAACTTAGGTCAAAAAAGCCATTTAAGCCTTTTCACAGTGAGATCTATGCGATATGGCCGAGAAATGTAATTTTGATGTTAACTCCCAAACCGCTGCGCAGAAGTCAACCAAACTTCACCCAATAGTGTATTGTATCACAATCTAGTAGTTACATTTAAAAATTTTGTTCTAGGACATTTTGTTTGAACGCAATCATCAAACTTAATTAAAAAAGTCATTTAAGCCTTTTCACAGTGAGATCTATGCGATATGGCCGAGAAATGTAATTTTGATGTTAACTCCCAAACCGCTGCGCAGAAGTCAACCAAACTTCACCCAATAGTGTATTGTATCACATTCTAGTAGTTACATTTGAAAATTTCGTTCTAGGACATTTGGTTTGAGCGCAATCTTTAAACTTAGGTCAAAAAAGCCATTTAAGCCTTTTCACAGTGAGATCTATGCGATATGGCCGAGAAATGTAATTTTGATGTTAACTCCCAAACCGCTGCGCAGAAGTCAACCAAACTTCACCCAATAGTGTATTGTATCACAATCTAGTAGTTACATTTGAAAATTTTGTTCTAGGACATTTTGTTTGAACGCAATCATCAAACTTAATTAAAAAAGTCATTTAAGCCTTTTCACAGTGAGATCTATGCGATATGGCCGAGAAATGTAATTTTGATGTTAACTCCCAAACCGCTGCGCAGAAGTCAACCAAACTTCACCTAATAGTGTATTGTATCACAATCTAGTAGTTACATTTGAAAATTTTGTTCTAGGACATTTTGTTTGAACGCAATCATCAAACAATTAAAAAAGTCATTTAAGCCTTTTCACAGTGAGATCTATGCGATATGGCCGAGAAATGTAATTTTGATGTTAACTCCCAAACCGCTGCGCAGAAGTCAACCAAACTTCACCCAATAGTGTATTGTATCACATTCTAGTAGTTACATTTGAAAATTTCGTTCTAGGACATTTGGTTTGAGCGCAATCATTAAACTTAGGTCAAAAAAGCCATTTAAGCCTTTTCACAGTGAGATCTATGCGATATGGCCGAGAAATGTAATTTTGATGTTAACTCCCAAACCGCTGCGCAGAAGTCAACTAAACTTCACCCAATAGTGTATTGTATCACATTCTAGTATTTACATTTGAAAATTTCGTTCTAGGACATTTGGTTTGAGCGCAATCATTAAACTTAATTAAAAAAGTAATTTAAGCCTTTTCACAGTGAGATCTATGCGATATGGCCGAGAAATGTAATTTTGATGTTAACTCCCAAACCGCTGCGCAGAAGTCAACCAAACTTCACCCATTAGTGTATTGTATCACAATCTAGTAATTACATGTGGAAATTTGGTTCTAGGACATTTGATTTGAGCGCAATCCTCAAACTTAGGTCAAAAAAGCCATTTAAGCCTTTTCACAGTGAGATCTATGCGATATGGCCGAGAAATGTAATTTTGATGTTAACTCCCAAACCGCTGCGCAGAAGTCAACCAAACTTCACCCAATAGTGTATTGTATCACAATCTAGTAGTTACATTTGAAAATTTTGTTCTATGACATTTTTTTTGAACGCAATCATCAAACTTAATTAAAAAAGTCATTTAAGCCTTTTCACAGTGAGATCTATGCGATATGGCCGAGAAATGTAATTTTGATGTTAACTCCCAAACCGCTGCGCAGAAGTCAACCAAACTTCACCCATTAGTGTATTGTATCACAATCTAGTAGTTACATGTGGAAATTTGGTTATTGGACATTTGGTTTGAGCGCAATCATTAAACTTAGGTCAAAAAAGCCATTTAAGCCTTTTCACAGTGAGATCTATGCGATATGGCCGAGAAATGTAATTTTGATGTTAACTCCCAAACCTCTGCGCAGAAGTCAACCAAACTTCACCCATTAGTGTATTGTATCACAATCTAGTAGTTACATGTGGAAATTTTGTTCTAGGACATTTGATTTGAGCGCAATCCTCAAACTTAGGTCAAAAAAGCCATTTAAGCCTTTTCACAGTGAGATCTATGCGATATGGCCGAGAAATGTAATTTTGATGTTAACTCCCAAACCGCTGCGCAGAAGTCAACCAAACTTCACCCAATAGTGTATTGTATCACAATCTAGTAGTTACATTTGAAAATTTTGTTCTAAGACATTTTGTTTGAACGCAATCATCAAACTTAATTAAAAAAGTCATTTAAGCCTTTTCACAGTGAGATCTATGCGATATGGCCGAGAAATGTAATTTTGATGTTAACTCCCAAACCGCTGCGCAGAAGTCAACCAAACTTCACCCAATAGTGTATTGTATCACAATCTAGTAGTTACATTTGAAAATTTTGTTCTAGGACATTTTGTTTGAACGCAATCATCAAACTTAATTAAAAAAGTCATTTAAGCCTTTTCACAGTGAGATCTATGCGATATGGCCGAGAAATGTAATTTTGATGTTAACTCCCAAACCGCTGCGCAGAAGTCAACCAAACTTCACCCAATAGTGTATTGTATCACATTCTAGTAGTTACATTTGAAAATTTCGTTCTAGGACATTTGGTTTGAGCGCAATCTTTAAACTTAGGTCAAAAAAGCCATTTAAGCCTTTTCACAGTGAGATCTATGCGATATGGCCGAGAAATGTAATTTTGATGTTAACTCCCAAACCGCTGCGCAGAAGTCAACCAAACTTCACCCAATAGTGTATTGTATCACAATCTAGTAGTTACATTTGAAAATTTTGTTCTAGGACATTTTGTTTGAACGCAATCATCAAACTTAATTAAAAAAGTCATTTAAGCCTTTTCACAGTGAGATCTATGCGATATGGCCGAGAAATGTAATTTTGATGTTAACTCCCAAACCGCTGCGCAGAAGTCAACCAAACTTCACCCAATAGTGTATTGTATCACAATCTAGTAGTTACATTTGAAAATTTTGTTCTAGGACATTTTGTTTGAACGCAATCATCAAACTTAATTAAAAAAGTCATTTAAGCCTTTTCACAGTGAGATCTATGCGATATGGCAGAGAAATGTAATTTTGATGTTAACTCCCAAACCGCTGCGCAGAAGTCAACCAAACTTCACCCAATAGTGTATTGTATCACATTCTAGTAGTTACATTTGAAAATTTCGTTCTAGGACATTTGGTTTGAGCGCAATCATTAAACTTAGGTCAAAAAAGCCATTTAAGCCTTTTCACAGTGAGATCTATGCGATATGGCCGAGAAATGTAATTTTGATGTTAACTCCCAAACCGCTGCGCAGAAGTCAACTAAACTTCACCCAATAGTGTATTGTATCACATTCTAGTAGTTACATTTGAAAATTTCGTTCTAGGACATTTGGTTTGAGCGCAATCATTAAACTTAATTAAAAAAGTAATTTAAGCCTTTTCACAGTGAGATCTATGCGATATGGCCGAGAAATGTAATTTTGATGTTAACTCCCAAACCGCTGCGCAGAAGTCAACCAAACTTCACCCATTAGTGTATTGTATCACAATCTAGTAATTACATGTGGAAATTTGGTTCTAGGACATTTGATTTGAGCGCAATCCTCAAACTTAGGTCAAAAAAGCCATTTAAGCCTTTTCACAGTGAGATCTATGCGATATGGCCGAGAAATGTAATTTTGATGTTAACTCCCAAACCGCTTCGCAGAAGTCAACCAAACTTCACCCAATAGTGTATTGTATCACAATCTAGTAGTTACATTTGAAAATTTTGTTCTATGACATTTTGTTTGAACGCAATCATCAAACTTAATTAAAAAAGTCATTTAAGCCTTTTCACAGTGAGATCTATGCGATATGGCCGAGAAATGTAATTTTGATGTTAACTCCCAAACCGCTGCGCAGAAGTCAACCAAACTTCACCCATTAGTGTATTGTATCACAATCTAGTAGTTACATGTGGAAATTTGGTTATTGGACATTTGGTTTGAGCGCAATCATTAAACTTAGGTCAAAAAAGCCATTTAAGCCTTTTCACAGTGAGATCTATGCGATATGGCCGAGAAATGTAATTTTGATGTTAACTCCCAAACCTCTGCGCAGAAGTCAACCAAACTTCACCCATTAGTGTATTGTATCACAATCTAGTAGTTACATGTGGAAATTTTGTTCTAGGACATTTGATTTGAGCGCAATCCTCAAACTTAGGTCAAAAAAGCCATTTAAGCCTTTTCACAGTGAGATCTATGTGATATGGCCGAGAAATGTAATTTTGATGTTAACTCCCAAACCGCTGCGCAGAAGTCAACCAAACTTCACCCAATAGTGTATTGTATCACATTCTAGTAGTTACATTTGAAAATTTCGTTCTAGGACATTTGGTTTGAGCGCAATCTTTAAACTTAGGTCAAAAAAGCCATTTAAGCCTTTTCACAGTGAGATCTATGCGATATGGCCGAGAAATGTAATTTTGATGTTAACTCCCAAACCGCTGCGCAGAAGTCAACCAAACTTCACCCAATAGTGTATTGTATCACAATCTAGTAGTTACATTTGGAAATTTGGTTCTTGGACATTTGATTTGAGCGCAATCCTCAAACTTAGGTCAAAAAAGCCATTTAAGCCTTTTCACAGTGAGATCTATGCGATATGGCCGAGAAATGTAATTTTGATGTTAACTCCCAAACCGCTGCGCAGAAGTCAACCAAACTTCACCCAATAGTGTATTGTATCACAATCTAGTAGTTACATTTGAAAATTTTGTTCTAGGACATTTTGTTTGAACGCAATCATCAAACTTAATTAAAAAAGTCATTTAAGCCTTTTCACAGTGAGATCTATGCGATATGGCCGAGAAATGTAATTTTGATGTTAACTCCCAAACCGCTGCGCAGAAGTCAACCAAACTTCACCCAATAGTGTATTGTATCACATTCTAGTAGTTACATTTGAAAATTTCGTTCTAGGACATTTGGTTTGAGCGCAATCTTTAAACTTAGGTCAAAAAAGCCATTTAAGCCTTTTCACAGTGAGATCTATGCGATATGGCCGAGAAATGTAATTTTGATGTTAACTCCCAAACCGCTGCGCAGAAGTCAACCAAACTTCACCCAATAGTGTATTGTATCACAATCTAGTAGTTACATTTGAAAATTTTGTTCTAGGACATTTTGTTTGAACGCAATCATCAAACTTAATTAAAAAAGTCATTTAAGCCTTTTCACAGTGAGATCTATGCGATATGGCCGAGAAATGTAATTTTGATGTTAACTCCCAAACCGCTGCGCAGAAGTCAACCAAACTTCACCCAATAGTGTATTGTATCACAATCTAGTAGTTACATTTGAAAATTTTGTTCTAGGACATTTTGTTTGAACGCAATCATCAAACTTAATTAAAAAAGTCATTTAAGCCTTTTCACAGTGAGATCTATGCGATATGGCCGAGAAATGTAATTTTGATGTTAACTCCCAAACCGCTGCGCAGAAGTCAACCAAACTTCACCCAATAGTGTATTGTATCACATTCTAGTAGTTACATTTGAAAATTTCGTTCTAGGACATTTGGTTTGAGCGCAATCATTAAACTTAGGTCAAAAAAGCCATTTAAGCCTTTTCACAGTGAGATCTATGCGATATGGCCGAGAAATGTAATTTTGATGTTAACTCCCAAACCGCTGCGCAGAAGTCAACTAAACTTCACCCAATAGTGTATTGTATCACATTCTAGTAGTTACATTTGAAAATTTCGTTCTAGGACATTTGGTTTGAGCGCAATCATTAAACTTAATTAAAAAAGTAATTTAAGCCTTTTCACAGTGAGATCTATGCGATATGGCCGAGAAATGTAATTTTGATGTTAACTCCCAAACCGCTGCGCAGAAGTCAACCAAACTTCACCCATTAGTGTATTGTATCACAATCTAGTAGTTACATGTGGAAATTTGGTTATTGGACATTTGGTTTGAGCGCAATCATTAAACTTAGGTCAAAAAAGCCATTTAAGCCTTTTCACAGTGAGATCTATGCGATATGGCCGAGAAATGTAATTTTGATGTTAACTCCCAAACCTCTGCGCAGAAGTCAACCAAACTTCACCCATTAGTGTATTGTATCACAATCTAGTAGTTACATGTGGAAATTTTGTTCTAGGACATTTGATTTGAGCGCAATCCTCAAACTTAGGTCAAAAAAGCCATTTAAGCCTTTTCACAGTGAGATCTATGCGATATGGCCGAGAAATGTAATTTTGATGTTAACTCCCAAACCGCTGCGCAGAAGTCAACCAAACTTCACCCAATAGTGTATTGTATCACATTCTAGTAGTTACATTTGAAAATTTCGTTCTAGGACATTTGGTTTGAGCGCAATCTTTAAACTTAGGTCAAAAAAGCCATTTAAGCCTTTTCACAGTGAGATCTATGCGATATGGCCGAGAAATGTAATTTTGATGTTAACTCCCAAACCGCTGCGCAGAAGTCAACCAAACTTCACCCAATAGTGTATTGTATCACAATCTAGTAGTTACATGTGGAAATTTGGTTCTTGGACATTTGATTTGAGCGCAATCCTCAAACTTAGGTCAAAAAAGCCATTTAAGCCTTTTCACAGTGAGATCTATGCGATATGGCCGAGAAATGTAATTTTGATGTTAACTCCCAAACCGCTGCGCAGAAGTCAACCAAACTTCACCCAATAGTGTATTGTATCACAATCTAGTATTTACATTTGGAAATTTGGTTCTTGGACATTTGATTTGAGCGCAATCCTCAAACTTAGGTCAAAAAAGCCATTTAAGCCTTTTCACAGTGAGATCTATGCGATATGGCCGAGAAATGTAATTTTGATGTTAACTCCCAAACCGCTGCGCAGAAGTCAACCAAACTTCACCCAATAGTGTATTGTATCACAATCTAGTAGTTACATTTGAAAATTTTGTTCTAGGACATTTTGTTTGAACGCAATCATCAAACTTAATTAAAAAAGTCATTTAAGCCTTTTCACAGTGAGATCTATGCGATATGGCCGAGAAATGTAATTTTGATGTTAACTCCCAAACCGCTGCGCAGAAGTCAACCAAACTTCACCCATTAGTGTATTGTATCACAATCTAGTAGTTATATGTGGAAATTTGGTTATTGGAAATTTGGTTTGAGCGCAATCATTAAACTTAGGTCAAAAAAGCCATTTAAGCCTTTTCACAGTGAGATCTATGCGATATGGCCGAGAAATGTAATTTTGATGTTAACTCCCAAACCGCTGCGCAGAAGTCAACCAAACTTCACCCAATAGTGTATTGTATCACAATCTAGTAGTTACATTTGAAAATTTTGTTCTAGGAAATTTTGTTTGAGCGCAATCATCAAACTTAATTAAAAAAGTCATTTAAGCCTTTTCACAGTGAGATCTATGCGATATGGCCGAGAAATGTAATTTTGATGTTAACTCCCAAACCTCTGCGCAGAAGTCAACCAAACTTCACCCATTAGTGTATTGTATCACAATCTAGTAGTTACATGTGGAAATTTGGTTCTAGGACATTTGATTTGAGCGCAATCCTCAAACTTAGGTCAAAAAAGCCATTTAAGCCTTTTCACAGTGAGATCTATGCGATATGGCCGAGAAATGTAATTTTGATGTTAACTCCCAAACCGCTGCGCAGAAGTCAACCAAACTTCACCCAATAGTGTATTGTATCACATTCTAGTAGTTACATTTGAAAATTTCGTTCTAGGACATTTGGTTTGAGCGCAATCTTTAAACTTAGGTCAAAAAAGCCATTTAAGCCTTTTCACAGTGAGATCTATGCGATATGGCCGAGGAATGTAATTTTGATGTTAACTCCCAAACCGCTGCGCAGAAGTCAACCAAACTTCACCCAATAGTGTATTTTATCACAATCTAGTAGTTACATTTGAAAATTTTGTTCTAGGACATTTTGTTTGAACGCAATCATCAAACTTAATTAAAAAAGTCATTTAAGCCTTTTCACAGTGAGATCTATGCGATATGGCCGAGAAATGTAATTTTGATGTTAACTCCCAAACCGCTGCGCAGAAGTCAACCAAACTTCACCCAATAGTGTATTGTATCACAATCTAGTAGTTACATTTGGAAATTTGGTTCTTGGACATTTGATTTGAGCGCAATCCTCAAACTTAGGTCAAAAAAGCCATTTAAGCCTTTTCACAGTGAGATCTATGCGATATGGCCGAGAAATGTAATTTTGATGTTAACTCCCGAACCGCTGCGCAGAAGTCAACCAAACTTCACCCAATAGTGTATTGTATCACAATCTAGTAGTTACATTTGAAAATTTTGTTCTAGGACATTTTGTTTGAACGCAATCATCAAACTTAATTAAAAAAGTCATTTAAGCCTTTTCACAGTGAGATCTATGCGATATGGCCGAGAAATGTAATTTTGATGTTAACTCCCAAACCGCTGCGCAGAAGTCAACCAAACTTCACCCAATAGTGTATTTTATCACAATCTAGTAGTTACATTTGGAAATTTAGTTCTAGGACATTTGATTTGAGCGCAATCATTAAACTTAATTAAAAAAGTCATTTAAGCCTTTTCACAGTGAGATCTATGCGATATGGCCGAGAAATGTAATTTTGATGTTAACTCCCAAACCGCTGCGCAGAAGTCAACCAAACTTCACCCATTAGTGTATTGTATCACAATCTAGTAATTACATGTGGAAATTTGGTTCTAGGACATTTGATTTGAGCGCAATCCTCAAACTTAGGTCAAAAAAGCCATTTAAGCCTTTTCACAGTGAGATCTATGCGATATGGCCGAGAAATGTAATTTTGATGTTAACTCCCAAACCGCTGCGCAGAAGTCAACCAAACTTCACCCAATAGTGTATTGTATCACAATCTAGTAGTTACATTTGAAAATTTTGTTCTATGACATTTTGTTTGAACGCAATCATCAAACTTAATTAAAAAAGTCATTTAAGCCTTTTCACAGTGAGATCTATGCGATATGGCCGAGAAATGTAATTTTGATGTTAACTCCCAAACCGCTGCGCAGAAGTCAACCAAACTTCACCCATTAGTGTATTGTATCACAATCTAGTAGTTACATGTGGAAATTTGGTTATTGGACATTTGGTTTGAGCGCAATCATTAAACTTAGGTCAAAAAAGCCATTTAAGCCTTTTCACAGTGAGATCTATGCGATATGGCCGAGAAATGTAATTTTGATGTTAACTCCCAAACCGCTGCGCAGAAGTCAACCAAACTTCACTCAATAGTGTATTGTATCACAATCTAGTAGTTACATTTGAAAATTTTGTTCTAGGAAATTTTGTTTGAGCGCAATCATCAAACTTAATTAAAAAAGTCATTTAAGCCTTTTCACAGTGAGATCTATGCGATATGGCCGAGAAATGTAATTTTGATGTTAACTCCCAAACCTCTGCGCAGAAGTCAACCAAACTTCACCCATTAGTGTATTGTATCACAATCTAGTAGTTACATGTGGAAATTTGGTTCTAGGACATTTGATTTGAGCGCAATCCTCAAACTTAGGTCAAAAAAGCCATTTAAGCCTTTTCACAGTGAGATCTATGCGATATGGCCGAGAAATGTAATTTTGATGTTAACTCCCAAACCGCTGCGCAGAAGTCAACCAAACTTCACCCAATAGTGTATTGTATCACATTCTAGTAGTTACATTTGAAAATTTCGTTCTAGGACATTTGGTTTGAGCGCAATCTTTAAACTTAGGTCAAAAAAGCCATTTAAGCCTTTTCACAGTGAGATCTATGCGATATGGCCGAGAAATGTAATTTTGATGTTAACTCCCAAACCGCTGCGCAGAAGTCAACCAAACTTCACCCAATAGTGTATTGTATCACAATCTAGTATTTACATTTGAAAATTTTGTTCTAGGACATTTTGTTTGAACGCAATCATCAAACTTAATTTAAAAAGTCATTTAAGCCTTTTCACAGTGAGATCTATGCGATATGGCCGAGAAATGTAATTTTGATGTTAACTCCCAAACCGCTGCGCAGAAGTCAACCAAACTTCACCCAATAGTGTATTGTATCACAATCTAGTAGTTACATTTGAAAATTTTGTTCTAGGAAATTTTGTTTGAGCGCAATCATCAAACTTAATTAAAAAAGTCATTTAAGCCTTTTCATAGTGAGATCTATGCGATATGGCCGAGAAATGTAATTTTGATGTTAACTCCCAAACCGCTGCGCAGAAGTCAACCAAACTTCACCCATTAGTGTATTGTATCACAATCTAGTAGTTACATGTGAAAATTTGGTTCTAGGACATTTGATTTGAGCGCAATCCTCAAACTTAGGTCAAAAAAGCCATTTAAGCCTTTTCACAGTGAGATCTATGCGATATGGCCGAGAAATGTAATTTTGATGTTAACTCCCAAACCGCTGCGCAGAAGTCAACCAAACTTCACCCAATAGTGTATTGTATCACATTCTAGTAGTTACATTTGAAAATTTCGTTCTAGGACATTTGGTTTGAGCGCAATCATTAAACTTAGGTCAAAAAAGCCATTTAAGCCTTTTCACAGTGAGATCTATGCGATATGGCCGAGAAATGTAATTTTTATGTTAACTCCCAAACCGCTGCGCAGAAGTCAACCAAACTTCACCCAATAGTGTATTGTATCACAATCTAGTAGTTACATTTGAAAATTTTTTTCTAGGACATTTTGTTTGAACGCAATCATCAAACTTAATTAAAAAAGTCATTTAAGCCTTTTCACAGTGAGATCTATGCGATATGGCCGAGAAATGTAATTTTGATGTTAACTCCCAAACCGCTGCGCAGAAGTCAACCAAACTTCACCCAATAGTGTATTGTATCACAATCTAGTAGTTACATTTGGAAATTTGGTTCTTGGACATTTGATTTGAGCGCAATCCTCAAACTTAGATCAAAAAAGCCATTTAAGCCTTTTCACAGTGAGATCTATGCGATATGGCCGAGAAATGTAATTTTGATGTTAACTCCCAAACCGCTGCGCAGAAGTCAACCAAACTTCACCCAATAGTGTATTGTATCACAATCTAGTAGTTACATTTGAAAATTTTGTTCTAGGAAATTTTGTTTGAGCGCAATCATCAAACTTAATTAAAAAAAGTCATTTAAGCCTTTTCACAGTGAGATCTATGCGATATGGCCGAGAAATATAATTTTGATGTTAACTCCCAAACCGCTGCGCAGAAGTCAACCAAACTTCACCCATTAGTGTATTGTATCACAATCTAGTAGTTACATGTGAAAATTTGGTTCTAGGACATTTGATTTGAGCGCAATCCTCAAACTTAGGTCAAAAAAGCCATTTAAGCCTTTTCACAGTGAGATCTATGCGATATGGCCGAGAAATGTAATTTTGATGTTAACTCCCAAACCGCTGCGCAGAAGTCAACCAAACTTCACCCAATAGTGTATTGTATCACAATCTAGTAGTTACATTTGAAAATTTTGTTCTAGGAAATTTTGTTTGAGCGCAATCATCAAACTTAATTAAAAAAGTCATTTAAGCCTTTTCACAGTGAGATCTATGCGATATGGCCGAGAAATGTAATTTTGATGTTAACTCCCAAACCTCTGCGCAGAAGTCAACCAAACTTCACCCATTAGTGTATTGTATCACAATCTAGTAGTTACATGTGGAAATTTGGTTCTAGGACATTTGATTTGAGCGCAATCCTCAAAATTAGGTCAAAAAAGCCATTTAAGCCTTTTCACAGTGAGATCTATGCGATATGGCCGAGAAATGTAATTTTGATGTTAACTCCCAAACCGCTGCGCAGAAGTCAACCAAACTTCACCCAATAGTGTATTGTATCACATTCTAGTAGTTACATTTGAAAATTTCGTTCTAGGACATTTGGTTTGAGCGCAATCTTTAAACTTAGGTCAAAAAAGCCATTTAAGCCTTTTCACAGTGAGATCTATGCGATATGGCCGAGGAATGTAATTTTGATGTTAACTCCCAAACCGCTGCGCAGAAGTCAACCAAACTTCACCCAATAGTGTATTGTATCACAATCTAGTAGTTACATTTGAAAATTTTGTTCTAGGACATTTTGTTTGAACGCAATCATCAAACTTAATTAAAAAAGTCATTTAAGCCTTTTCACAGTGAGATCTATGCGATATGGCCGAGAAATGTAATTTTGATGTTAACTCCCAAACCGCTGCGCAGAAGTCAACCAAACTTCACCCAATAGTGTATTGTATCACAATCTAGTAGTTACATTTGGAAATTTGGTTCTTGGACATTTGATTTGAGCGCAATCCTCAAACTTAGGTCAAAAAAGCCATTTAAGCCTTTTCACAGTGAGATCTATGCGATATGGCCGAGAAATGTAATTTTGATGTTAACTCCCGAACCGCTGCGCAGAAGTCAACCAAACTTCACCCAATAGTGTATTGTATCACAATCTAGTAGTTACATTTGAAAATTTTGTTCTAGGACATTTTGTTTGAACGCAATCATCAAACTTAATTAAAAAAGTCATTTAAGCCTTTTCACAGTGAGATCTATGCGATATGGCCGAGAAATGTAATTTTGATGTTAACTCCCAAACCGCTGCGCAGAAGTCAACCAAACTTCACCCAATAGTGTATTTTATCACAATCTAGTAGTTACATTTGGAAATTTAGTTCTAGGACATTTGATTTGAGCGCAATCATTAAACTTAATTAAAAAAGTCATTTAAGCCTTTTCACAGTGAGATCTATGCGATATGGCCGAGAAATGTAATTTTGATGTTAACTCCCAAACCGCTGCGCAGAAGTCAACCAAACTTCACCCATTAGTGTATTGTATCACAATCTAGTAATTACATGTGGAAATTTGGTTCTAGGACATTTGATTTGAGCGCAATCCTCAAACTTAGGTCAAAAAAGCCATTTAAGCCTTTTCACAGTGAGATCTATGCGATATGGCCGAGAAATGTAATTTTGATGTTAACTCCCAAACCGCTGCGCAGAAGTCAACCAAACTTCACCCAATAGTGTATTGTATCACAATCTAGTAGTTACATTTGAAAATTTTGTTCTATGACATTTTGTTTGAACGCAATCATCAAACTTAATTAAAAAAAGTCATTTAAGCCTTTTCACAGTGAGATCTATGCGATATGGCCGAGAAATGTAATTTTGATGTTAACTCCCAAACCGCTGCGCAGAAGTCAACCAAACTTCACCCATTAGTGTATTGTATCACAATCTAGTAGTTACATGTGGAAATTTGGTTATTGGACATTTGGTTTGAGCGCAATCATTAAACTTAGGTCAAAAAAGCCATTTAAGCCTTTTCACAGTGAGATCTATGCGATATGGCCGAGAAATGTAATTTTGATGTTAACTCCCAAACCGCTGCGCAGAAGTCAACCAAACTTCACTCAATAGTGTATTGTATCACAATCTAGTAGTTACATTTGAAAATTTTGTTCTAGGAAATTTTGTTTGAGCGCAATCATCAAACTTAATTAAAAAAGTCATTTAAGCCTTTTCACAGTGAGATCTATGCGATATGGCCGAGAAATGTAATTTTGATGTTAACTCCCAAACCTCTGCGCAGAAGTCAACCAAACTTCACCCATTAGTGTATTGTATCACAATCTAGTAGTTACATGTGGAAATTTGGTTCTAGGACATTTGATTTGAGCGCAATCCTCAAACTTAGGTCAAAAAAGCCATTTAAGCCTTTTCACAGTGAGATCTATGCGATATGGCCGAGAAATGTAATTTTGATGTTAACTCCCAAACCGCTGCGCAGAAGTCAACCAAACTTCACCCAATAGTGTATTGTATCACATTCTAGTAGTTACATTTGAAAATTTCGTTCTAGGACATTTGGTTTGAGCGCAATCTTTAAACTTAGGTCAAAAAAGCCATTTAAGCCTTTTCACAGTGAGATCTATGCGATATGGCCGAGAAATGTAATTTTGATGTTAACTCCCAAACCGCTGCGCAGAAGTCAACCAAACTTCACCCAATAGTGTATTGTATCACAATCTAGTAGTTACATTTGAAAATTTTGTTCTAGGAAATTTTGTTTGAGCGCAATCATCAAACTTAATTAAAAAAGTCATTTAAGCCTTTTCATAGTGAGATCTATGCGATATGGCCGAGAAATGTAATTTTGATGTTAACTCCCAAACCGCTGCGCAGAAGTCAACCAAACTTCACCCATTAGTGTATTGTATCACAATCTAGTAGTTACATGTGAAAATATGGTTCTAGGACATTTGATTTGAGCGCAATCCTCAAACTTAGGTCAAAAAAGCCATTTAAGCCTTTTCACAGTGAGATCTATGCGATATGGCCGAGAAATGTAATTTTGATGTTAACTCCCAAACCGCTGCGCAGAAGTCAACCAAACTTCACCCAATAGTGTATTGTATCACATTCTAGTAGTTACATTTGAAAATTTCGTTCTAGGACATTTGGTTTGAGCGCAATCATTAAACTTAGGTCAAAAAAGCCATTTAAGCCTTTTCACAGTGAGATCTATGCGATATGGCCGAGAAATGTAATTTTTATGTTAACTCCCAAACCGCTGCGCAGAAGTCAACCAAACTTCACCCAATAGTGTATTGTATCACAATCTAGTAGTTACATTTGAAAATTTTTTTCTAGGACATTTTGTTTGAACGCAATCATCAAACTTAATTAAAAAAGTCATTTAAGCCTTTTCACAGTGAGATCTATGCGATATGGCCGAGAAATGTAATTTTGATGTTAACTCCCAAACCGCTGCGCAGAAGTCAACCAAACTTCACCCAATAGTGTATTGTATCACAATCTAGTAGTTACATTTGGAAATTTGGTTCTTGGACATTTGATTTGAGCGCAATCCTCAAACTTAGATCAAAAAAGCCATTTAAGCCTTTTCACAGTGAGATCTATGCGATATGGCCGAGAAATGTAATTTTGATGTTAACTCCCAAACCGCTGCGCAGAAGTCAACCAAACTTCACCCAATAGTGTATTGTATCACAATCTAGTAGTTACATTTGAAAATTTTGTTCTAGGAAATTTTGTTTGAGCGCAATCATCAAACTTAATTAAAAAAAGTCATTTAAGCCTTTTCACAGTGAGATCTATGCGATATGGCCGAGAAATATAATTTTGATGTTAACTCCCAAACCGCTGCGCAGAAGTCAACCAAACTTCACCCATTAGTGTATTGTATCACAATCTAGTAGTTACATGTGAAAATTTGGTTCTAGGACATTTGATTTGAGCGCAATCCTCAAACTTAGGTCAAAAAAGCCATTTAAGCCTTTTCACAGTGAGATCTATGCGATATGGCCGAGAAATGTAATTTTGATGTTAACTCCCAAACCGCTGCGCAGAAGTCAACCAAACTTCACCCAATAGTGTATTGTATCACATTCTAGTAGTTACATTTGAAAATTTCGTTCTAGGACATTTTGTTTGAACGCAATCATCAAACTTAATTAAAAAAGTCATTTAAGCCTTTTCACAGTGAGATCTATGCGATATGGCCGAGAAATGTAATTTTGATGTTAACTCCCAAACCTCTGCGCAGAAGTCAACCAAACTTCACCCATTAGTGTATTGTATCACAATCTAGTAGTTACATGTGGAAATTTGGTTCTAGGACATTTGATTTGAGCGCAATCCTCAAACTTAGGTCAAAAAAGCCATTTAAGCCTTTTCACAGTGAGATCTATGCGATATGGCCGAGAAATGTAATTTTGATGTTAACTCCCAAACCGCTGCGCAGAAGTCAACCAAACTTCACCCAATAGTGTATTGTATCACATTCTAGTAGTTACATTTGAAAATTTCGTTCTAGGACATTTGGTTTGAGCGCAATCTTTAAACTTAGGTCAAAAAAGCCATTTAAGCCTTTTCACAGTGAGATCTATGCGATATGGCCGAGAAATGTAATTTTGATGTTAACTCCCAAACCGCTGCGCAGAAGTCAACCAAACTTCACCCAATAGTGTATTGTATCACAATCTAGTATTTACATTTGAAAATTTTGTTCTAGGACATTTTGTTTGAACGCAATCATCAAACTTAATTTAAAAAGTCATTTAAGCCTTTTCACAGTGAGATCTATGCGATATGGCCGAGAAATGTAATTTTGATGTTAACTCCCAAACCGCTGCGCAGAAGTCAACCAAACTTCACCCAATAGTGTATTGTATCACAATCTAGTAGTTACATTTGAAAATTTTGTTCTAGGAAATTTTGTTTGAGCGCAATCATCAAACTTAATTAAAAAAGTCATTTAAGCCTTTTCATAGTGAGATCTATGCGATATGGCCGAGAAATGTAATTTTGATGTTAACTCCCAAACCGCTGCGCAGAAGTCAACCAAACTTCACCCATTAGTGTATTGTATCACAATCTAGTAGTTACATGTGAAAATTTGGTTCTAGGACATTTGATTTGAGCGCAATCCTCAAACTTAGGTCAAAAAAGCCATTTAAGCCTTTTCACAGTGAGATCTATGCGATATGGCCGAGAAATGTAATTTTGATGTTAACTCCCAAACCGCTGCGCAGAAGTCAACCAAACTTCACCCAATAGTGTATTGTATCACATTCTAGTAGTTACATTTGAAAATTTCGTTCTAGGACATTTGGTTTGAGCGCAATCATTAAACTTAGGTCAAAAAAGCCATTTAAGCCTTTTCACAGTGAGATCTATGCGATATGGCCGAGAAATGTAATTTTTATGTTAACTCCCAAACCGCTGCGCAGAAGTCAACCAAACTTCACCCAATAGTGTATTGTATCACAATCTAGTAGTTACATTTGAAAATTTTTTTCTAGGACATTTTGTTTGAACGCAATCATCAAACTTAATTAAAAAAGTCATTTAAGCCTTTTCACAGTGAGATCTATGCGATATGGCCGAGAAATGTAATTTTGATGTTAACTCCCAAACCGCTGCGCAGAAGTCAACCAAACTTCACCCAATAGTGTATTGTATCACAATCTAGTAGTTACATTTGGAAATTTGGTTCTTGGACATTTGATTTGAGCGCAATCCTCAAACTTAGATCAAAAAAGCCATTTAAGCCTTTTCACAGTGAGATCTATGCGATATGGCCGAGAAATGTAATTTTGATGTTAACTCCCAAACCGCTGCGCAGAAGTCAACCAAACTTCACCCAATAGTGTATTGTATCACAATCTAGTAGTTACATTTGAAAATTTTGTTCTAGGAAATTTTGTTTGAGCGCAATCATCAAACTTAATTAAAAAAAGTCATTTAAGCCTTTTCACAGTGAGATCTATGCGATATGGCCGAGAAATATAATTTTGATGTTAACTCCCAAACCGCTGCGCAGAAGTCAACCAAACTTCACCCATTAGTGTATTGTATCACAATCTAGTAGTTACATGTGAAAATTTGGTTCTAGGACATTTGATTTGAGCGCAATCCTCAAACTTAGGTCAAAAAAGCCATTTAAGCCTTTTCACAGTGAGATCTATGCGATATGGCCGAGAAATGTAATTTTGATGTTAACTCCCAAACCGCTGCGCAGAAGTCAACCAAACTTCACCCAATAGTGTATTGTATCACATTCTAGTAGTTACATTTGAAAATTTCGTTCTAGGACATTTTGTTTGAACGCAATCATCAAACTTAATTAAAAAAGTCATTTAAGCCTTTTCACAGTGAGATCTATGCGATATGGCCGAGAAATGTAATTTTGATGTTAACTCCCAAACCGCTGCGCAGAAGTCAACCAAACTTCACCCATTAGTGTATTGTATCACAATCTAGTAGTTACATGTGGAAATTTGGTTATTGGACATTTGGTTTGAGCGCAATCATTAAACTTAGGTCAAAAAAGCCATTTAAGCCTTTTCACAGTGAGATCTATGCGATATGGCCGAGAAATGTAATTTTGATGTTAACTCCCAAACCGCTGCGCAGAAGTCAACTAAACTTCACCCAATAGTGTATTGTATCACAATCTAGTAGTTACATTTGAAAATTTTGTTCTAGGAAATTTTGTTTGAGCGCAATCATCAAACTTAATTAAAAAAGTCATTTAAGCCTTTTCACAGTGAGATCTATGCGATATGGCCGAGAAATGTAATTTTGATGTTAACTCCCAAACCTCTGCGCAGAAGTCAACCAAACTTCACCCATTAGTGTATTGTATCACAATCTAGTAGTTACATGTGGAAATTTGGTTCTAGGACATTTGATTTGAGCGCAATCCTCAAACTTAGGTCAAAAAAGCCATTTAAGCCTTTTCACAGTGAGATCTATGCGATATGGCCGAGAAATGTAATTTTGATGTTAACTCCCAAACCGCTGCGCAGAAGTCAACCAAACTTCACTCAATAGTGTATTGTATCACAATCTAGTAGTTACATTTGAAAATTTTGTTCTAGGAAATTTTGTTTGAGCGCAATCATCAAACTTAATTAAAAAAGTCATTTAAGCCTTTTCACAGTGAGATCTATGCGATATGGCCGAGAAATGTAATTTTGATGTTAACTCCCAAACCTCTGCGCAGAAGTCAACCAAACTTCACCCATTAGTGTATTGTATCACAATCTAGTAGTTACATGTGGAAATTTGGTTCTAGGACATTTGATTTGAGCGCAATCCTCAAACTTAGGTCAAAAAAGCCATTTAAGCCTTTTCACAGTGAGATCTATGCGATATGGCCGAGAAATGTAATTTTGATGTTAACTCCCAAACCGCTGCGCAGAAGTCAACCAAACTTCACCCAATAGTGTATTGTATCACATTCTAGTAGTTACATTTGAAAATTTCGTTCTAGGACATTTGGTTTGAGCGCAATCTTTAAACTTAGGTCAAAAAAGCCATTTAAGCCTTTTCACAGTGAGATCTATGCGATATGGCCGAGAAATGTAATTTTGATGTTAACTCCCAAACCGCTGCGCAGAAGTCAACCAAACTTCACCCAATAGTGTATTGTATCACAATCTAGTATTTACATTTGAAAATTTTGTTCTAGGACATTTTGTTTGAACGCAATCATCAAACTTAATTTAAAAAGTCATTTAAGCCTTTTCACAGTGAGATCTATGCGATATGGCCGAGAAATGTAATTTTGATGTTAACTCCCAAACCGCTGCGCAGAAGTCAACCAAACTTCACCCAATAGTGTATTGTATCACAATCTAGTAGTTACATTTGAAAATTTTGTTCTAGGAAATTTTGTTTGAGCGCAATCATCAAACTTAATTAAAAAAGTCATTTAAGCCTTTTCATAGTGAGATCTATGCGATATGGCCGAGAAATGTAATTTTGATGTTAACTCCCAAACCGCTGCGCAGAAGTCAACCAAACTTCACCCATTAGTGTATTGTATCACAATCTAGTAGTTACATGTGAAAATTTGGTTCTAGGACATTTGATTTGAGCGCAATCCTCAAACTTAGGTCAAAAAAGCCATTTAAGCCTTTTCACAGTGAGATCTATGCGATATGGCCGAGAAATGTAATTTTGATGTTAACTCCCAAACCGCTGCGCAGAAGTCAACCAAACTTCACCCAATAGTGTATTGTATCACATTCTAGTAGTTACATTTGAAAATTTCGTTCTAGGACATTTGGTTTGAGCGCAATCATTAAACTTAGGTCAAAAAAGCCATTTAAGCCTTTTCACAGTGAGATCTATGCGATATGGCCGAGAAATGTAATTTTTATGTTAACTCCCAAACCGCTGCGCAGAAGTCAACCAAACTTCACCCAATAGTGTATTGTATCACAATCTAGTAGTTACATTTGAAAATTTTTTTCTAGGACATTTTGTTTGAACGCAATCATCAAACTTAATTAAAAAAGTCATTTAAGCCTTTTCACAGTGAGATCTATGCGATATGGCCGAGAAATGTAATTTTGATGTTAACTCCCAAACCGCTGCGCAGAAGTCAACCAAACTTCACCCAATAGTGTATTGTATCACAATCTAGTAGTTACATTTGGAAATTTGGTTCTTGGACATTTGATTTGAGCGCAATCCTCAAACTTAGATCAAAAAAGCCATTTAAGCCTTTTCACAGTGAGATCTATGCGATATGGCCGAGAAATGTAATTTTGATGTTAACTCCCAAACCGCTGCGCAGAAGTCAACCAAACTTCACCCAATAGTGTATTGTATCACAATCTAGTAGTTACATTTGAAAATTTTGTTCTAGGAAATTTTGTTTGAGCGCAATCATCAAACTTAATTAAAAAAAGTCATTTAAGCCTTTTCACAGTGAGATCTATGCGATATGGCCGAGAAATATAATTTTGATGTTAACTCCCAAACCGCTGCGCAGAAGTCAACCAAACTTCACCCATTAGTGTATTGTATCACAATCTAGTAGTTACATTTGAAAATTTTGTTCTATGACATTTTGTTTGAACGCAATCATCAAACTTAATTAAAAAAGTCATTTAAGCCTTTTCACAGTGAGATCTATGCGATATGGCCGAGAAATGTAATTTTGATGTTAACTCCCAAACCGCCTCGCAGAAGTCAACCAAACTTCACCCATTAGTGTATTGTATCACAATCTAGTAGTTACATGTGGAAATTTGGTTATTGGACATTTGGTTTGAGCGCAATCATTAAACTTAGGTCAAAAAAGTCATTTAAGCCTTTTCACAGTGAGATCTATGCGATATGGCCGAGAAATGTAATTTTGATGTTAACTCCCAAACCGCTGCGCAGAAGTCAACCAAACTTCACCCATTAGTGTATTGTATCACAATCTAGTAGTTACATGTGGAAATTTGGTTATTGGACATTTGGTTTGAGCGCAATCATTAAACTTAGGTCAAAAAAGTCATTTAAGCCTTTTCACAGTGAGATCTATGCGATATGGCCGAGAAATGTAATTTTGATGTTAACTCCCAAACCGCTGCGCAGAAGTCAACCAAACTTCACCCAATAGTGTATTGTATCACATTCTAGTAGTTACATTTGAAAATTTGGTTCTAGGACATTTGATTTGAGCGCAATCCTCAAACTTAGGTCAAAAAAGCCATTTAAGCCTTTTCACAGTGAGATCTATGCGATATGGCCGAGAAATGTAATTTTGATGTTAACTCCCAAACCGCTGCGCAGAAGTCAACCAAACTTCACCCAATAGTGTATTGTATCACAATCTAGTAGTTACATTTGAAAATTTTGTTCTATGACATTTTGTTTGAACGCAATCATCAAACTTAATTAAAAAAGTCATTTAAGCCTTTTCACAGTGAGATCTATGCGATATGGCCAAGAAATGTAATTTTGATGTTAACTCCCAAACCGCCTCGCAGAAGTCAACCAAACTTCACCCATTAGTGTATTGTATCACAATATAGTAGTTACATGTGGAAATTTGGTTATTGGACATTTGGTTTGAGCGCAATCATTAAACTTAGGTCAAAAAAGCCATTTAAGCCTTTTCACAGTGAGATCTATGCGATATGGCCGAGAAATGTAATTTTGATGTTAACTCCAAAACCGCTGCGCAGAAGTCAACCAAACTTCACCCAATAGTGTATTGTATCACAATCTAGTAGTTACATTTGAAAATTTTGTTCTAGGAAATTTTGTTTGAGCGCAATCATCAAACTTAATTAAAAAAGTCATTTAAGCCTTTTCACAGTGAGATCTATGCGATATGGCCGAGAAATGTAATTTTGATGTTAACTCCCAAACCTCTGCGCAGAAGTCAACCAAACTTCACCCATTAGTGTATTGTATCACAATCTAGTAGTTACATGTGGAAATTTGGTTCTAGGACATTTGATTTGAGCGCAATCCTCAAACTTAGGTCAAAAAAGCCATTTAAGCCTTTTCACAGTGAGATCTATGCGATATGGCCGAGAAATGTAATTTTGATGTTAACTCCCAAACCGCTGCGCAGAAGTCAACCAAACTTCACCCAATAGTGTATTGTATCACAATCTAGTAGTTACATTTGAAAATTTTGTTCTAGGACATTTTGTTTGAACGCAATCATCAAACTTAATTAAAAAAGTCATTTAAGCCTTTTCACGGTGAGATCTATGCTATATGGCCGAGAAATGTAATTTTAATGTTAACTCCCAAACCGCTGCGCAGAAGTCAACCAAACTTCACCCAATAGTGTATTGTATCACATTCTAGTAGTTACATTTGAAAATTTCGTTCTAGGACATTTGGTTTGAGCGCAATCATTAAACTTAGGTCAAAAAAGCCATTTAAGCCTTTTCACAGTGAGATCTATGCGATATGGCCGAGAAATGTAATTTTGATGTTAACTCCCAAACCGCTGCGCAGAAGTCAACCAAACTTCACCCAATAGTGTATTGTATCACAATCTAGTAGTTACATTTGGAAATTTTGTTCTTGGACATTTGATTTGAGTGCAATCCTCAAACTTAGGTCAAAAAAGCCATTTAAGCCTTTTCACAGTGAGATCTATGCGATATGGCCGAGAAATGTAATTTTGATGTTAACTCCCAAACCGCTGCGCAGAAGTCAACCAAACTTCACCCAATAGTGTATTGTATCACATTCTAGTAGTTACATTTGAAAATTTCGTTCTAGGACATTTGGTTTGAGCGCAATCCTCAAACTTAGGTCAAAAAAGCCATTTAAGCCTTTTCACAGTGAGATCTATGCGATATGGCCGAGAAATGTAATTTTGATGTTAACTCCCAAACCGCTGCGCAGAAGTCAACCAAACTTCACCCAATAGTGTATTGTATCACATTCTAGTAGTTACATTTGAAAATTTCGTTCTAGGACATTTGGTTTGAGCGCAATCATTAAACTTAGGTCAAAAAAGCCATTTAAGCCTTTTCACAGTGAGATCTATGCGATATGGCCGAGAAATGTAATTTTGATGTTAACTCCCAAACCGCTGCGCAGAAGTCAACTAAACTTCACCCAATAGTGTATTGTATCACATTCTAGTAGTTACATTTGAAAATTTCGTTCTAGGACATTTGGTTTGAGCGCAATCATTAAACTTAATAAAAAAAGTCATTTAAGCCTTTTCACAGTGAGATCTATGCGATATGGCCGAGAAATGTAATTTTGATGTTAACTCCCAAACCGCTGCGCAGAAGTCAACCAAACTTCACCCATTAGTGTATTGTATCACAATCTAGTAATTACATGTGGAAATTTGGTTCTAGGACATTTGATTTGAGCGCAATCCTCAAACTTAGGTCAAAAAAGCCATTTAAGCCTTTTCACAGTGAGATCTATGCGATATGGCCGAGAAATGTAATTTTGATGTTAACTCCCAAACCGCTGCGCAGAAGTCAACCAAACTTCACCCAATAGTGTATTGTATCACAATCTAGTAGTTACATTTGAAAATTTTGTTCTATGACATTTTGTTTGAACGCAATCATCAAACTTAATTAAAAAAGTCATTTAAGCCTTTTCACAGTGAGATCTATGCGATATGGCCGAGAAATGTAATTTTGATGTTAACTCCCAAACCGCCTCGCAGAAGTCAACCAAACTTCACCCATTAGTGTATTGTATCACAATCTAGTAGTTACATGTGGAAATTTGGTTATTGGACATTTGGTTTGAGCGCAATCATTAAACTTAGGTCAAAAAAGTCATTTAAGCCTTTTCACAGTGAGATCTATGCGATATGGCCGAGAAATGTAATTTTGATGTTAACTCCCAAACCGCTGCGCAGAAGTCAACCAAACTTCACCCAATAGTGTATTGTATCACATTCTAGTAGTTACATTTGAAAATTTCGTTCTAGGACATTTGGTTTGAGCGCAATCATTAAATTTAGGTCAAAAAAGCCATTTAAGCCTTTTCACAGTGAGATCTATGCGATATGGCCGAGAAATGTAATTTTGATGTTAACTCCCAAACCGCTGCGCAGAAGTCAACTAAACTTCACCCAATAGTGTATTGTATCACATTCTAGTAGTTACATTAGAAAATTTCGTTCTAGGACATTTGGTTTGAGCGCAATCATTAAACTTAATTAAAAAAGTCATTTAAGCCTTTTCACAGTGAGATCTATGCGATATGGCCGAGAAATGTAATTTTGATGTTAACTCCCAAACCGCTGCGCAGAAGTCAACCAAACTTCACCCATTAGTGTATTGTATCACAATCTAGTAATTACATGTGGAAATTTGGTTCTAGGACATTTGATTTGAGCGCAATCCTCAAACTTAGGTCAAAAAAGCCATTTAAGCCTTTTCACAGTGAGATCTATGCGATATGGCCGAGAAATGTAATTTTGATGTTAACTCCCAAACCGCTGCGCAGAAGTCAACCAAACTTCACCCAATAGTGTATTGTATCACAATCTAGTAGTTACATTTGAAAATTTTGTTCTATGACATTTTGTTTGAACGCAATCATCAAACTTAATTAAAAAAGTCATTTAAGCCTTTTCACAGTGAGATCTATGCGATATGGCCAAGAAATGTAATTTTGATGTTAACTCCCAAACCGCCTCGCAGAAGTCAACCAAACTTCACCCATTAGTGTATTGTATCACAATATAGTAGTTACATGTGGAAATTTGGTTATTGGACATTTGGTTTGAGCGCAATCATTAAACTTAGGTCAAAAAAGCCATTTAAGCCTTTTCACAGTGAGATCTATGCGATATGGCCGAGAAATGTAATTTTGATGTTAACTCCAAAACCGCTGCGCAGAAGTCAACCAAACTTCACCCAATAGTGTATTGTATCACAATCTAGTAGTTACATTTGAAAATTTTGTTCTAGGAAATTTTGTTTGAGCGCAATCATCATACTTAATTAAAAAAGTCATTTAAGCCTTTTCACAGTGAGATCTATGCGATATGGCCGAGAAATGTAATTTTGATGTTAACTCCCAAACCTCTGCGCAGAAGTCAACCAAACTTCACCCATTAGTGTATTGTATCACAATCTAGTAGTTACATGTGGAAATTTGGTTCTAGGACATTTGATTTGAGCGCAATCCTCAAACTTAATTAAAAAAGTCATTTAAGCCTTTTCACAGTGAGATCTATGCGATATGGCCGAGAAATGTAATTTTGATGTTAACTCCCAAACCGCCTCGCAGAAGTCAACCAAACTTCACCCATTAGTGTATTGTATCACAATCTAGTAGTTACATGTGGAAATTTGGTTATTGGACATTTGGTTTGAGCGCAATCATTAAACTTAGGTCAAAAAAGTCATTTAAGCCTTTTCACAGTGAGATCTATGCGATATGGCCGAGAAATGTAATTTTGATGTTAACTCCCAAACCGCTGCGCAGAAGTCAACCAAACTTCACCCATTAGTGTATTGTATCACAATCTAGTAGTTACATGTGGAAATTTGGTTATTGGACATTTGGTTTGAGCGCAATCATTAAACTTAGGTCAAAAAAGTCATTTAAGCCTTTTCACAGTGAGATCTATGCGATATGGCCGAGAAATGTAATTTTGATGTTAACTCCCAAACCGCTGCGCAGAAGTCAACCAAACTTCACCCAATAGTGTATTGTATCACATTCTAGTAGTTACATTTGAAAATTTGGTTCTAGGACATTTGATTTGAGCGCAATCCTCAAACTTAGGTCAAAAAAGCCATTTAAGCCTTTTCACAGTGAGATCTATGCGATATGGCCGAGAAATGTAATTTTGATGTTAACTCCCAAACCGCTGCGCAGAAGTCAACCAAACTTCACCCAATAGTGTATTGTATCACAATCTAGTAGTTACATTTGAAAATTTTGTTCTATGACATTTTGTTTGAACGCAATCATCAAACTTAATTAAAAAAGTCATTTAAGCCTTTTCACAGTGAGATCTATGCGATATGGCCAAGAAATGTAATTTTGATGTTAACTCCCAAACCGCCTCGCAGAAGTCAACCAAACTTCACCCATTAGTGTATTGTATCACAATATAGTAGTTACATGTGGAAATTTGGTTATTGGACATTTGGTTTGAGCGCAATCATTAAACTTAGGTCAAAAAAGCCATTTAAGCCTTTTCACAGTGAGATCTATGCGATATGGCCGAGAAATGTAATTTTGATGTTAACTCCAAAACCGCTGCGCAGAAGTCAACCAAACTTCACCCAATAGTGTATTGTATCACAATCTAGTAGTTACATTTGAAAATTTTGTTCTAGGAAATTTTGTTTGAGCGCAATCATCAAACTTAATTAAAAAAGTCATTTAAGCCTTTTCACAGTGAGATCTATGCGATATGGCCGAGAAATGTAATTTTGATGTTAACTCCCAAACCTCTGCGCAGAAGTCAACCAAACTTCACCCATTAGTGTATTGTATCACAATCTAGTAGTTACATGTGGAAATTTGGTTCTAGGACATTTGATTTGAGCGCAATCCTCAAACTTAGGTCAAAAAAGCCATTTAAGCCTTTTCACAGTGAGATCTATGCGATATGGCCGAGAAATGTAATTTTGATGTTAACTCCCAAACCGCTGCGCAGAAGTCAACCAAACTTCACCCAATAGTGTATTGTATCACAATCTAGTAGTTACATTTGAAAATTTTGTTCTAGGACATTTTGTTTGAACGCAATCATCAAACTTAATTAAAAAAGTCATTTAAGCCTTTTCACGGTGAGATCTATGCTATATGGCCGAGAAATGTAATTTTAATGTTAACTCCCAAACCGCTGCGCAGAAGTCAACCAAACTTCACCCAATAGTGTATTGTATCACATTCTAGTAGTTACATTTGAAAATTTCGTTCTAGGACATTTGGTTTGAGCGCAATCATTAAACTTAGGTCAAAAAAGCCATTTAAGCCTTTTCACAGTGAGATCTATGCGATATGGCCGAGAAATGTAATTTTGATGTTAACTCCCAAACCGCTGCGCAGAAGTCAACCAAACTTCACCCAATAGTGTATTGTATCACAATCTAGTAGTTACATTTGGAAATTTTGTTCTTGGACATTTGATTTGAGTGCAATCCTCAAACTTAGGTCAAAAAAGCCATTTAAGCCTTTTCACAGTGAGATCTATGCGATATGGCCGAGAAATGTAATTTTGATGTTAACTCCCAAACCGCTGCGCAGAAGTCAACCAAACTTCACCCAATAGTGTATTGTATCACATTCTAGTAGTTACATTTGAAAATTTCGTTCTAGGACATTTGGTTTGAGCGCAATCCTCAAACTTAGGTCAAAAAAGCCATTTAAGCCTTTTCACAGTGAGATCTATGCGATATGGCCGAGAAATGTAATTTTGATGTTAACTCCCAAACCGCTGCGCAGAAGTCAACCAAACTTCACCCAATAGTGTATTGTATCACATTCTAGTAGTTACATTTGAAAATTTCGTTCTAGGACATTTGGTTTGAGCGCAATCATTAAACTTAGGTCAAAAAAGCCATTTAAGCCTTTTCACAGTGAGATCTATGCGATATGGCCGAGAAATGTAATTTTGATGTTAACTCCCAAACCGCTGCGCAGAAGTCAACTAAACTTCACCCAATAGTGTATTGTATCACATTCTAGTAGTTACATTTGAAAATTTCGTTCTAGGACATTTGGTTTGAGCGCAATCATTAAACTTAATAAAAAAAGTCATTTAAGCCTTTTCACAGTGAGATCTATGCGATATGGCCGAGAAATGTAATTTTGATGTTAACTCCCAAACCGCTGCGCAGAAGTCAACCAAACTTCACCCATTAGTGTATTGTATCACAATCTAGTAATTACATGTGGAAATTTGGTTCTAGGACATTTGATTTGAGCGCAATCCTCAAACTTAGGTCAAAAAAGCCATTTAAGCCTTTTCACAGTGAGATCTATGCGATATGGCCGAGAAATGTAATTTTGATGTTAACTCCCAAACCGCTGCGCAGAAGTCAACCAAACTTCACCCAATAGTGTATTGTATCACAATCTAGTAGTTACATTTGAAAATTTTGTTCTATGACATTTTGTTTGAACGCAATCATCAAACTTAATTAAAAAAGTCATTTAAGCCTTTTCACAGTGAGATCTATGCGATATGGCCGAGAAATGTAATTTTGATGTTAACTCCCAAACCGCCTCGCAGAAGTCAACCAAACTTCACCCATTAGTGTATTGTATCACAATCTAGTAGTTACATGTGGAAATTTGGTTATTGGACATTTGGTTTGAGCGCAATCATTAAACTTAGGTCAAAAAAGTCATTTAAGCCTTTTCACAGTGAGATCTATGCGATATGGCCGAGAAATGTAATTTTGATGTTAACTCCCAAACCGCTGCGCAGAAGTCAACCAAACTTCACCCAATAGTGTATTGTATCACATTCTAGTAGTTACATTTGAAAATTTCGTTCTAGGACATTTGGTTTGAGCGCAATCATTAAATTTAGGTCAAAAAAGCCATTTAAGCCTTTTCACAGTGAGATCTATGCGATATGGCCGAGAAATGTAATTTTGATGTTAACTCCCAAACCGCTGCGCAGAAGTCAACTAAACTTCACCCAATAGTGTATTGTATCACATTCTAGTAGTTACATTAGAAAATTTCGTTCTAGGACATTTGGTTTGAGCGCAATCATTAAACTTAATTAAAAAAGTCATTTAAGCCTTTTCACAGTGAGATCTATGCGATATGGCCGAGAAATGTAATTTTGATGTTAACTCCCAAACCGCTGCGCAGAAGTCAACCAAACTTCACCCATTAGTGTATTGTATCACAATCTAGTAATTACATGTGGAAATTTGGTTCTAGGACATTTGATTTGAGCGCAATCCTCAAACTTAGGTCAAAAAAGCCATTTAAGCCTTTTCACAGTGAGATCTATGCGATATGGCCGAGAAATGTAATTTTGATGTTAACTCCCAAACCGCTGCGCAGAAGTCAACCAAACTTCACCCAATAGTGTATTGTATCACAATCTAGTAGTTACATTTGAAAATTTTGTTCTATGACATTTTGTTTGAACGCAATCATCAAACTTAATTAAAAAAGTCATTTAAGCCTTTTCACAGTGAGATCTATGCGATATGGCCAAGAAATGTAATTTTGATGTTAACTCCCAAACCGCCTCGCAGAAGTCAACCAAACTTCACCCATTAGTGTATTGTATCACAATATAGTAGTTACATGTGGAAATTTGGTTATTGGACATTTGGTTTGAGCGCAATCATTAAACTTAGGTCAAAAAAGCCATTTAAGCCTTTTCACAGTGAGATCTATGCGATATGGCCGAGAAATGTAATTTTGATGTTAACTCCAAAACCGCTGCGCAGAAGTCAACCAAACTTCACCCAATAGTGTATTGTATCACAATCTAGTAGTTACATTTGAAAATTTTGTTCTAGGAAATTTTGTTTGAGCGCAATCATCATACTTAATTAAAAAAGTCATTTAAGCCTTTTCACAGTGAGATCTATGCGATATGGCCGAGAAATGTAATTTTGATGTTAACTCCCAAACCTCTGCGCAGAAGTCAACCAAACTTCACCCATTAGTGTATTGTATCACAATCTAGTAGTTACATGTGGAAATTTGGTTCTAGGACATTTGATTTGAGCGCAATCCTCAAACTTAGGTCAAAAAAGCCATTTAAGCCTTTTCACAGTGAGATCTATGCGATATGGCCGAGAAATGTAATTTTGATGTTAACTCCCAAACCGCTGCGCAGAAGTCAACCAAACTTCACCCAATAGTGTATTGTATCACATTCTAGTAGTTACATTTGAAAATTTCGTTCTAGGACATTTGGTTTGAGCGCAATCTTTAAACTTAGGTCAAAAAAGCCATTTAAGCCTTTTCACAGTGAGATCTATGCGATATGGCCGAGAAATGTAATTTTGATGTTAACTCCCAAACCGCTGCGCAGAAGTCAACCAAACTTCACCCAATAGTGTATTGTATCACAATCTAGTAGTTACATTTGAAAATTTTGTTCTAGGACATTTTGTTTGAACGCAATCATCAAACTTAATTAAAAAAGTCATTTAAGCCTTTTCACAGTGAGATCTATGCGATATGGCCGAGAAATGTAATTTTGATGTTAACTCCCAAACCGCTGCGCAGAAGTCAACCAAACTTCACCCAATAGTGTATTGTATCACAATCTAGTAGTTACATTTGAAAATTTTGTTCTAGGACATTTTGTTTGAACGCAATCATCAAACTTAATTAAAAAAGTCATTTAAGCCTTTTCACGGTGAGATCTATGCGATATGGCCGAGAAATGTAATTTTAATGTTAACTCCCAAACCGCTGCGCAGAAGTCAACCAAACTTCACCCAATAGTGTATTGTATCACATTCTAGTAGTTACATTTGAAAATTTCGTTCTAGGACATTTGGTTTGAGCGCAATCATTAAACTTAGGTCAAAAAAGCCATTTAAGCCTTTTCACAGTGAGATCTATGCGATATGGCCGAGAAATGTAATTTTGATGTTAACTCCCAAACCGCTGCGCAGAAGTCAACCAAACTTCACCCAATAGTGTATTGTATCACAATCTAGTAGTTACATTTGAAAATTTTGTTCTATGACATTTTGTTTGAACGCAATCATCAAACTTAATTAAAAAAGTCATTTAAGCCTTTTCACAGTGAGATCTATGCGATATGGCCGAGAAATGTAATTTTGATGTTAACTCCCAAACCGCTGCGCAGAAGTCAACCAAACTTCACCCATTAGTGTATTGTATCACAATCTAGTAGTTACATGTGGAAATTTGGTTATTGGACATTTGGTTTGAGCGCAATCATTAAACTTAGGTCAAAAAAGCCATTTAAGCCTTTTCACAGTGAGATCTATGCGATATGGCCGAGAAATGTAATTTTGATGTTAACTCCCAAACCGCTGCGCAGAAGTCAACCAAACTTCACCCAATAGTGTATTGTATCACAATCTAGTAGTTACATTTGAAAATTTTGTTCTAGGAAATTTTGTTTGAGCGCAATCATCAAACTTAATTAAAAAAGTCATTTAAGCCTTTTCACAGTGAGATCTATACGATATGGCCGAGAAATGTAATTTTGATGTTAACTCCCAAACCTCTGCGCAGAAGTCAACCAAACTTCACCCATTAGTGTATTGTATCACAATCTAGTAGTTACATGTAGAAATTTGGTTCTAGGACATTTGATTTGAGCGCAATCCTCAAACTTAGGTCAAAAAAGCCATTTAAGCCTTTTCACAGTGAGATCTATGCGATATGGCCGAGAAATGTAATTTTGATGTTAACTCCCAAACCGCTGCGCAGAAGTCAACCAAACTTCACCCAATAGTGTATTGTATCACATTCTAGTAGTTACATTTGAAAATTTCGTTCTAGGACATTTGGTTTGAGCGCAATCTTTAAACTTAGGTCAAAAAAGCCATTTAAGCCTTTTCACAGTGAGATCTATGCGATATGGCCGAGAAATGTAATTTTGATGTTAACTCCCAAACCGCTGCGCAGAAGTCAACCAAACTTCACCCAATAGTGTATTGTATCACAATCTAGTAGTTACATTTGAAAATTTTGTTCTAGGACATTTTGTTTGAACGCAATCATCAAACTTAATTAAAAAAGTCATTTAAGCCTTTTCACAGTGAGATCTATGCGATATGGCCGAGAAATGTAATTTTGATGTTAACTCCCAAACCGCTGCGCAGAAGTCAACCAAACTTCACCCATTAGTGTATTGTATCACAATCTAGTAGTTATATGTGGAAATTTGGTTATTGGAAATTTGGTTTGAGCGCAATCATTAAACTTAGGTCAAAAAAGCCATTTAAGCCTTTTCACAGTGAGATCTATGCGATATGGCCGAGAAATGTAATTTTGATGTTAACTCCCAAACCGCTGCGCAGAAGTCAACCAAACTTCACCCAATAGTGTATTGTATCACAATCTAGTAGTTACATTTGAAAATTTTGTTCTAGGAAATTTTGTTTGAGCGCAATCATCAAACTTAATTAAAAAAGTCATTTAAGCCTTTTCACAGTGAGATCTATGCGATATGGCCGAGAAATGTAATTTTGATGTTAACTCCCAAACCTCTGCGCAGAAGTCAACCAAACTTCACCCATTAGTGTATTGTATCACAATCTAGTAGTTACATGTGGAAATTTGGTTCTAGGACATTTGATTTGAGCGCAATCCTCAAACTTAGGTCAAAAAAGCCATTTAAGCCTTTTCACAGTGAGATCTATGCGATATGGCCGAGAAATGTAATTTTGATGTTAACTCCCAAACCGCTGCGCAGAAGTCAACCAAACTTCACCCAATAGTGTATTGTATCACATTCTAGTAGTTACATTTGAAAATTTCGTTCTAGGACATTTGGTTTGAGCGCAATCTTTAAACTTAGGTCAAAAAAGCCATTTAAGCCTTTTCACAGTGAGATCTATGCGATATGGCCGAGGAATGTAATTTTGATGTTAACTCCCAAACCGCTGCGCAGAAGTCAACCAAACTTCACCCAATAGTGTATTTTATCACAATCTAGTAGTTACATTTGAAAATTTTGTTCTAGGACATTTTGTTTGAACGCAATCATCAAACTTAATTAAAAAAGTCATTTAAGCCTTTTCACAGTGAGATCTATGCGATATGGCCGAGAAATGTAATTTTGATGTTAACTCCCAAACCGCTGCGCAGAAGTCAACCAAACTTCACCCAATAGTGTATTGTATCACAATCTAGTAGTTACATTTGGAAATTTGGTTCTTGGACATTTGATTTGAGCGCAATCCTCAAACTTAGGTCAAAAAAGCCATTTAAGCCTTTTCACAGTGAGATCTATGCGATATGGCCGAGAAATGTAATTTTGATGTTAACTCCCGAACCGCTGCGCAGAAGTCAACCAAACTTCACCCAATAGTGTATTGTATCACAATCTAGTAGTTACATTTGAAAATTTTGTTCTAGGACATTTTGTTTGAACGCAATCATCAAACTTAATTAAAAAAGTCATTTAAGCCTTTTCACAGTGAGATCTATGCGATATGGCCGAGAAATGTAATTTTGATGTTAACTCCCAAACCGCTGCGCAGAAGTCAACCAAACTTCACCCAATAGTGTATTTTATCACAATCTAGTAGTTACATTTGGAAATTTAGTTCTAGGACATTTGATTTGAGCGCAATCATTAAACTTAATTAAAAAAGTCATTTAAGCCTTTTCACAGTGAGATCTATGCGATATGGCCGAGAAATGTAATTTTGATGTTAACTCCCAAACCGCTGCGCAGAAGTCAACCAAACTTCACCCATTAGTGTATTGTATCACAATCTAGTAATTACATGTGGAAATTTGGTTCTAGGACATTTGATTTGAGCGCAATCCTCAAACTTAGGTCAAAAAAGCCATTTAAGCCTTTTCACAGTGAGATCTATGCGATATGGCCGAGAAATGTAATTTTGATGTTAACTCCCAAACCGCTGCGCAGAAGTCAACCAAACTTCACCCAATAGTGTATTGTATCACAATCTAGTAGTTACATTTGAAAATTTTGTTCTATGACATTTTGTTTGAACGCAATCATCAAACTTAATTAAAAAAGTCATTTAAGCCTTTTCACAGTGAGATCTATGCGATATGGCCGAGAAATGTAATTTTGATGTTAACTCCCAAACCGCTGCGCAGAAGTCAACCAAACTTCACCCATTAGTGTATTGTATCACAATCTAGTAGTTACATGTGGAAATTTGGTTATTGGACATTTGGTTTGAGCGCAATCATTAAACTTAGGTCAAAAAAGCCATTTAAGCCTTTTCACAGTGAGATCTATGCGATATGGCCGAGAAATGTAATTTTGATGTTAACTCCCAAACCGCTGCGCAGAAGTCAACCAAACTTCACTCAATAGTGTATTGTATCACAATCTAGTAGTTACATTTGAAAATTTTGTTCTAGGAAATTTTGTTTGAGCGCAATCATCAAACTTAATTAAAAAAGTCATTTAAGCCTTTTCACAGTGAGATCTATGCGATATGGCCGAGAAATGTAATTTTGATGTTAACTCCCAAACCTCTGCGCAGAAGTCAACCAAACTTCACCCATTAGTGTATTGTATCACAATCTAGTAGTTACATGTGGAAATTTGGTTCTAGGACATTTGATTTGAGCGCAATCCTCAAACTTAGGTCAAAAAAGCCATTTAAGCCTTTTCACAGTGAGATCTATGCGATATGGCCGAGAAATGTAATTTTGATGTTAACTCCCAAACCGCTGCGCAGAAGTCAACCAAACTTCACCCAATAGTGTATTGTATCACATTCTAGTAGTTACATTTGAAAATTTCGTTCTAGGACATTTGGTTTGAGCGCAATCTTTAAACTTAGGTCAAAAAAGCCATTTAAGCCTTTTCACAGTGAGATCTATGCGATATGGCCGAGAAATGTAATTTTGATGTTAACTCCCAAACCGCTGCGCAGAAGTCAACCAAACTTCACCCAATAGTGTATTGTATCACAATCTAGTATTTACATTTGAAAATTTTGTTCTAGGACATTTTGTTTGAACGCAATCATCAAACTTAATTTAAAAAGTCATTTAAGCCTTTTCACAGTGAGATCTATGCGATATGGCCGAGAAATGTAATTTTGATGTTAACTCCCAAACCGCTGCGCAGAAGTCAACCAAACTTCACCCAATAGTGTATTGTATCACAATCTAGTAGTTACATTTGAAAATTTTGTTCTAGGAAATTTTGTTTGAGCGCAATCATCAAACTTAATTAAAAAAGTCATTTAAGCCTTTTCATAGTGAGATCTATGCGATATGGCCGAGAAATGTAATTTTGATGTTAACTCCCAAACCGCTGCGCAGAAGTCAACCAAACTTCACCCATTAGTGTATTGTATCACAATCTAGTAGTTACATGTGAAAATTTGGTTCTAGGACATTTGATTTGAGCGCAATCCTCAAACTTAGGTCAAAAAAGCCATTTAAGCCTTTTCACAGTGAGATCTATGCGATATGGCCGAGAAATGTAATTTTGATGTTAACTCCCAAACCGCTGCGCAGAAGTCAACCAAACTTCACCCAATAGTGTATTGTATCACATTCTAGTAGTTACATTTGAAAATTTCGTTCTAGGACATTTGGTTTGAGCGCAATCATTAAACTTAGGTCAAAAAAGCCATTTAAGCCTTTTCACAGTGAGATCTATGCGATATGGCCGAGAAATGTAATTTTTATGTTAACTCCCAAACCGCTGCGCAGAAGTCAACCAAACTTCACCCAATAGTGTATTGTATCACAATCTAGTAGTTACATTTGAAAATTTTTTTCTAGGACATTTTGTTTGAACGCAATCATCAAACTTAATTAAAAAAGTCATTTAAGCCTTTTCACAGTGAGATCTATGCGATATGGCCGAGAAATGTAATTTTGATGTTAACTCCCAAACCGCTGCGCAGAAGTCAACCAAACTTCACCCAATAGTGTATTGTATCACAATCTAGTAGTTACATTTGGAAATTTGGTTCTTGGACATTTGATTTGAGCGCAATCCTCAAACTTAGATCAAAAAAGCCATTTAAGCCTTTTCACAGTGAGATCTATGCGATATGGCCGAGAAATGTAATTTTGATGTTAACTCCCAAACCGCTGCGCAGAAGTCAACCAAACTTCACCCAATAGTGTATTGTATCACAATCTAGTAGTTACATTTGAAAATTTTGTTCTAGGAAATTTTGTTTGAGCGCAATCATCAAACTTAATTAAAAAAAGTCATTTAAGCCTTTTCACAGTGAGATCTATGCGATATGGCCGAGAAATATAATTTTGATGTTAACTCCCAAACCGCTGCGCAGAAGTCAACCAAACTTCACCCATTAGTGTATTGTATCACAATCTAGTAGTTACATGTGAAAATTTGGTTCTAGGACATTTGATTTGAGCGCAATCCTCAAACTTAGGTCAAAAAAGCCATTTAAGCCTTTTCACAGTGAGATCTATGCGATATGGCCGAGAAATGTAATTTTGATGTTAACTCCCAAACCGCTGCGCAGAAGTCAACCAAACTTCACCCAATAGTGTATTGTATCACAATCTAGTAGTTACATTTGAAAATTTTGTTCTAGGAAATTTTGTTTGAGCGCAATCATCAAACTTAATTAAAAAAGTCATTTAAGCCTTTTCACAGTGAGATCTATGCGATATGGCCGAGAAATGTAATTTTGATGTTAACTCCCAAACCTCTGCGCAGAAGTCAACCAAACTTCACCCATTAGTGTATTGTATCACAATCTAGTAGTTACATGTGGAAATTTGGTTCTAGGACATTTGATTTGAGCGCAATCCTCAAAATTAGGTCAAAAAAGCCATTTAAGCCTTTTCACAGTGAGATCTATGCGATATGGCCGAGAAATGTAATTTTGATGTTAACTCCCAAACCGCTGCGCAGAAGTCAACCAAACTTCACCCAATAGTGTATTGTATCACATTCTAGTAGTTACATTTGAAAATTTCGTTCTAGGACATTTGGTTTGAGCGCAATCTTTAAACTTAGGTCAAAAAAGCCATTTAAGCCTTTTCACAGTGAGATCTATGCGATATGGCCGAGGAATGTAATTTTGATGTTAACTCCCAAACCGCTGCGCAGAAGTCAACCAAACTTCACCCAATAGTGTATTGTATCACAATCTAGTAGTTACATTTGAAAATTTTGTTCTAGGACATTTTGTTTGAACGCAATCATCAAACTTAATTAAAAAAGTCATTTAAGCCTTTTCACAGTGAGATCTATGCGATATGGCCGAGAAATGTAATTTTGATGTTAACTCCCAAACCGCTGCGCAGAAGTCAACCAAACTTCACCCAATAGTGTATTGTATCACAATCTAGTAGTTACATTTGGAAATTTGGTTCTTGGACATTTGATTTGAGCGCAATCCTCAAACTTAGGTCAAAAAAGCCATTTAAGCCTTTTCACAGTGAGATCTATGCGATATGGCCGAGAAATGTAATTTTGATGTTAACTCCCGAACCGCTGCGCAGAAGTCAACCAAACTTCACCCAATAGTGTATTGTATCACAATCTAGTAGTTACATTTGAAAATTTTGTTCTAGGACATTTTGTTTGAACGCAATCATCAAACTTAATTAAAAAAGTCATTTAAGCCTTTTCACAGTGAGATCTATGCGATATGGCCGAGAAATGTAATTTTGATGTTAACTCCCAAACCGCTGCGCAGAAGTCAACCAAACTTCACCCAATAGTGTATTTTATCACAATCTAGTAGTTACATTTGGAAATTTAGTTCTAGGACATTTGATTTGAGCGCAATCATTAAACTTAATTAAAAAAGTCATTTAAGCCTTTTCACAGTGAGATCTATGCGATATGGCCGAGAAATGTAATTTTGATGTTAACTCCCAAACCGCTGCGCAGAAGTCAACCAAACTTCACCCATTAGTGTATTGTATCACAATCTAGTAATTACATGTGGAAATTTGGTTCTAGGACATTTGATTTGAGCGCAATCCTCAAACTTAGGTCAAAAAAGCCATTTAAGCCTTTTCACAGTGAGATCTATGCGATATGGCCGAGAAATGTAATTTTGATGTTAACTCCCAAACCGCTGCGCAGAAGTCAACCAAACTTCACCCAATAGTGTATTGTATCACAATCTAGTAGTTACATTTGAAAATTTTGTTCTATGACATTTTGTTTGAACGCAATCATCAAACTTAATTAAAAAAAGTCATTTAAGCCTTTTCACAGTGAGATCTATGCGATATGGCCGAGAAATGTAATTTTGATGTTAACTCCCAAACCGCTGCGCAGAAGTCAACCAAACTTCACCCATTAGTGTATTGTATCACAATCTAGTAGTTACATGTGGAAATTTGGTTATTGGACATTTGGTTTGAGCGCAATCATTAAACTTAGGTCAAAAAAGCCATTTAAGCCTTTTCACAGTGAGATCTATGCGATATGGCCGAGAAATGTAATTTTGATGTTAACTCCCAAACCGCTGCGCAGAAGTCAACCAAACTTCACTCAATAGTGTATTGTATCACAATCTAGTAGTTACATTTGAAAATTTTGTTCTAGGAAATTTTGTTTGAGCGCAATCATCAAACTTAATTAAAAAAGTCATTTAAGCCTTTTCACAGTGAGATCTATGCGATATGGCCGAGAAATGTAATTTTGATGTTAACTCCCAAACCTCTGCGCAGAAGTCAACCAAACTTCACCCATTAGTGTATTGTATCACAATCTAGTAGTTACATGTGGAAATTTGGTTCTAGGACATTTGATTTGAGCGCAATCCTCAAACTTAGGTCAAAAAAGCCATTTAAGCCTTTTCACAGTGAGATCTATGCGATATGGCCGAGAAATGTAATTTTGATGTTAACTCCCAAACCGCTGCGCAGAAGTCAACCAAACTTCACCCAATAGTGTATTGTATCACATTCTAGTAGTTACATTTGAAAATTTCGTTCTAGGACATTTGGTTTGAGCGCAATCTTTAAACTTAGGTCAAAAAAGCCATTTAAGCCTTTTCACAGTGAGATCTATGCGATATGGCCGAGAAATGTAATTTTGATGTTAACTCCCAAACCGCTGCGCAGAAGTCAACCAAACTTCACCCAATAGTGTATTGTATCACAATCTAGTAGTTACATTTGAAAATTTTGTTCTAGGAAATTTTGTTTGAGCGCAATCATCAAACTTAATTAAAAAAGTCATTTAAGCCTTTTCATAGTGAGATCTATGCGATATGGCCGAGAAATGTAATTTTGATGTTAACTCCCAAACCGCTGCGCAGAAGTCAACCAAACTTCACCCATTAGTGTATTGTATCACAATCTAGTAGTTACATGTGAAAATTTGGTTCTAGGACATTTGATTTGAGCGCAATCCTCAAACTTAGGTCAAAAAAGCCATTTAAGCCTTTTCACAGTGAGATCTATGCGATATGGCCGAGAAATGTAATTTTGATGTTAACTCCCAAACCGCTGCGCAGAAGTCAACCAAACTTCACCCAATAGTGTATTGTATCACATTCTAGTAGTTACATTTGAAAATTTCGTTCTAGGACATTTGGTTTGAGCGCAATCATTAAACTTAGGTCAAAAAAGCCATTTAAGCCTTTTCACAGTGAGATCTATGCGATATGGCCGAGAAATGTAATTTTTATGTTAACTCCCAAACCGCTGCGCAGAAGTCAACCAAACTTCACCCAATAGTGTATTGTATCACAATCTAGTAGTTACATTTGAAAATTTTTTTCTAGGACATTTTGTTTGAACGCAATCATCAAACTTAATTAAAAAAGTCATTTAAGCCTTTTCACAGTGAGATCTATGCGATATGGCCGAGAAATGTAATTTTGATGTTAACTCCCAAACCGCTGCGCAGAAGTCAACCAAACTTCACCCAATAGTGTATTGTATCACAATCTAGTAGTTACATTTGGAAATTTGGTTCTTGGACATTTGATTTGAGCGCAATCCTCAAACTTAGATCAAAAAAGCCATTTAAGCCTTTTCACAGTGAGATCTATGCGATATGGCCGAGAAATGTAATTTTGATGTTAACTCCCAAACCGCTGCGCAGAAGTCAACCAAACTTCACCCAATAGTGTATTGTATCACAATCTAGTAGTTACATTTGAAAATTTTGTTCTAGGAAATTTTGTTTGAGCGCAATCATCAAACTTAATTAAAAAAAGTCATTTAAGCCTTTTCACAGTGAGATCTATGCGATATGGCCGAGAAATATAATTTTGATGTTAACTCCCAAACCGCTGCGCAGAAGTCAACCAAACTTCACCCATTAGTGTATTGTATCACAATCTAGTAGTTACATGTGAAAATTTGGTTCTAGGACATTTGATTTGAGCGCAATCCTCAAACTTAGGTCAAAAAAGCCATTTAAGCCTTTTCACAGTGAGATCTATGCGATATGGCCGAGAAATGTAATTTTGATGTTAACTCCCAAACCGCTGCGCAGAAGTCAACCAAACTTCACCCAATAGTGTATTGTATCACATTCTAGTAGTTACATTTGAAAATTTCGTTCTAGGACATTTTGTTTGAACGCAATCATCAAACTTAATTAAAAAAGTCATTTAAGCCTTTTCACAGTGAGATCTATGCGATATGGCCGAGAAATGTAATTTTGATGTTAACTCCCAAACCTCTGCGCAGAAGTCAACCAAACTTCACCCATTAGTGTATTGTATCACAATCTAGTAGTTACATGTGGAAATTTGGTTCTAGGACATTTGATTTGAGCGCAATCCTCAAACTTAGGTCAAAAAAGCCATTTAAGCCTTTTCACAGTGAGATCTATGCGATATGGCCGAGAAATGTAATTTTGATGTTAACTCCCAAACCGCTGCGCAGAAGTCAACCAAACTTCACCCAATAGTGTATTGTATCACATTCTAGTAGTTACATTTGAAAATTTCGTTCTAGGACATTTGGTTTGAGCGCAATCTTTAAACTTAGGTCAAAAAAGCCATTTAAGCCTTTTCACAGTGAGATCTATGCGATATGGCCGAGAAATGTAATTTTGATGTTAACTCCCAAACCGCTGCGCAGAAGTCAACCAAACTTCACCCAATAGTGTATTGTATCACAATCTAGTATTTACATTTGAAAATTTTGTTCTAGGACATTTTGTTTGAACGCAATCATCAAACTTAATTTAAAAAGTCATTTAAGCCTTTTCACAGTGAGATCTATGCGATATGGCCGAGAAATGTAATTTTGATGTTAACTCCCAAACCGCTGCGCAGAAGTCAACCAAACTTCACCCAATAGTGTATTGTATCACAATCTAGTAGTTACATTTGAAAATTTTGTTCTAGGAAATTTTGTTTGAGCGCAATCATCAAACTTAATTAAAAAAGTCATTTAAGCCTTTTCATAGTGAGATCTATGCGATATGGCCGAGAAATGTAATTTTGATGTTAACTCCCAAACCGCTGCGCAGAAGTCAACCAAACTTCACCCATTAGTGTATTGTATCACAATCTAGTAGTTACATGTGAAAATTTGGTTCTAGGACATTTGATTTGAGCGCAATCCTCAAACTTAGGTCAAAAAAGCCATTTAAGCCTTTTCACAGTGAGATCTATGCGATATGGCCGAGAAATGTAATTTTGATGTTAACTCCCAAACCGCTGCGCAGAAGTCAACCAAACTTCACCCAATAGTGTATTGTATCACATTCTAGTAGTTACATTTGAAAATTTCGTTCTAGGACATTTGGTTTGAGCGCAATCATTAAACTTAGGTCAAAAAAGCCATTTAAGCCTTTTCACAGTGAGATCTATGCGATATGGCCGAGAAATGTAATTTTTATGTTAACTCCCAAACCGCTGCGCAGAAGTCAACCAAACTTCACCCAATAGTGTATTGTATCACAATCTAGTAGTTACATTTGAAAATTTTTTTCTAGGACATTTTGTTTGAACGCAATCATCAAACTTAATTAAAAAAGTCATTTAAGCCTTTTCACAGTGAGATCTATGCGATATGGCCGAGAAATGTAATTTTGATGTTAACTCCCAAACCGCTGCGCAGAAGTCAACCAAACTTCACCCAATAGTGTATTGTATCACAATCTAGTAGTTACATTTGGAAATTTGGTTCTTGGACATTTGATTTGAGCGCAATCCTCAAACTTAGATCAAAAAAGCCATTTAAGCCTTTTCACAGTGAGATCTATGCGATATGGCCGAGAAATGTAATTTTGATGTTAACTCCCAAACCGCTGCGCAGAAGTCAACCAAACTTCACCCAATAGTGTATTGTATCACAATCTAGTAGTTACATTTGAAAATTTTGTTCTAGGAAATTTTGTTTGAGCGCAATCATCAAACTTAATTAAAAAAAGTCATTTAAGCCTTTTCACAGTGAGATCTATGCGATATGGCCGAGAAATATAATTTTGATGTTAACTCCCAAACCGCTGCGCAGAAGTCAACCAAACTTCACCCATTAGTGTATTGTATCACAATCTAGTAGTTACATGTGAAAATTTGGTTCTAGGACATTTGATTTGAGCGCAATCCTCAAACTTAGGTCAAAAAAGCCATTTAAGCCTTTTCACAGTGAGATCTATGCGATATGGCCGAGAAATGTAATTTTGATGTTAACTCCCAAACCGCTGCGCAGAAGTCAACCAAACTTCACCCAATAGTGTATTGTATCACATTCTAGTAGTTACATTTGAAAATTTCGTTCTAGGACATTTTGTTTGAACGCAATCATCAAACTTAATTAAAAAAGTCATTTAAGCCTTTTCACAGTGAGATCTATGCGATATGGCCGAGAAATGTAATTTTGATGTTAACTCCCAAACCGCTGCGCAGAAGTCAACCAAACTTCACCCATTAGTGTATTGTATCACAATCTAGTAGTTACATGTGGAAATTTGGTTATTGGACATTTGGTTTGAGCGCAATCATTAAACTTAGGTCAAAAAAGCCATTTAAGCCTTTTCACAGTGAGATCTATGCGATATGGCCGAGAAATGTAATTTTGATGTTAACTCCCAAACCGCTGCGCAGAAGTCAACTAAACTTCACCCAATAGTGTATTGTATCACAATCTAGTAGTTACATTTGAAAATTTTGTTCTAGGAAATTTTGTTTGAGCGCAATCATCAAACTTAATTAAAAAAGTCATTTAAGCCTTTTCACAGTGAGATCTATGCGATATGGCCGAGAAATGTAATTTTGATGTTAACTCCCAAACCTCTGCGCAGAAGTCAACCAAACTTCACCCATTAGTGTATTGTATCACAATCTAGTAGTTACATGTGGAAATTTGGTTCTAGGACATTTGATTTGAGCGCAATCCTCAAACTTAGGTCAAAAAAGCCATTTAAGCCTTTTCACAGTGAGATCTATGCGATATGGCCGAGAAATGTAATTTTGATGTTAACTCCCAAACCGCTGCGCAGAAGTCAACCAAACTTCACTCAATAGTGTATTGTATCACAATCTAGTAGTTACATTTGAAAATTTTGTTCTAGGAAATTTTGTTTGAGCGCAATCATCAAACTTAATTAAAAAAGTCATTTAAGCCTTTTCACAGTGAGATCTATGCGATATGGCCGAGAAATGTAATTTTGATGTTAACTCCCAAACCTCTGCGCAGAAGTCAACCAAACTTCACCCATTAGTGTATTGTATCACAATCTAGTAGTTACATGTGGAAATTTGGTTCTAGGACATTTGATTTGAGCGCAATCCTCAAACTTAGGTCAAAAAAGCCATTTAAGCCTTTTCACAGTGAGATCTATGCGATATGGCCGAGAAATGTAATTTTGATGTTAACTCCCAAACCGCTGCGCAGAAGTCAACCAAACTTCACCCAATAGTGTATTGTATCACATTCTAGTAGTTACATTTGAAAATTTCGTTCTAGGACATTTGGTTTGAGCGCAATCTTTAAACTTAGGTCAAAAAAGCCATTTAAGCCTTTTCACAGTGAGATCTATGCGATATGGCCGAGAAATGTAATTTTGATGTTAACTCCCAAACCGCTGCGCAGAAGTCAACCAAACTTCACCCAATAGTGTATTGTATCACAATCTAGTATTTACATTTGAAAATTTTGTTCTAGGACATTTTGTTTGAACGCAATCATCAAACTTAATTTAAAAAGTCATTTAAGCCTTTTCACAGTGAGATCTATGCGATATGGCCGAGAAATGTAATTTTGATGTTAACTCCCAAACCGCTGCGCAGAAGTCAACCAAACTTCACCCAATAGTGTATTGTATCACAATCTAGTAGTTACATTTGAAAATTTTGTTCTAGGAAATTTTGTTTGAGCGCAATCATCAAACTTAATTAAAAAAGTCATTTAAGCCTTTTCATAGTGAGATCTATGCGATATGGCCGAGAAATGTAATTTTGATGTTAACTCCCAAACCGCTGCGCAGAAGTCAACCAAACTTCACCCATTAGTGTATTGTATCACAATCTAGTAGTTACATGTGAAAATTTGGTTCTAGGACATTTGATTTGAGCGCAATCCTCAAACTTAGGTCAAAAAAGCCATTTAAGCCTTTTCACAGTGAGATCTATGCGATATGGCCGAGAAATGTAATTTTGATGTTAACTCCCAAACCGCTGCGCAGAAGTCAACCAAACTTCACCCAATAGTGTATTGTATCACATTCTAGTAGTTACATTTGAAAATTTCGTTCTAGGACATTTGGTTTGAGCGCAATCATTAAACTTAGGTCAAAAAAGCCATTTAAGCCTTTTCACAGTGAGATCTATGCGATATGGCCGAGAAATGTAATTTTTATGTTAACTCCCAAACCGCTGCGCAGAAGTCAACCAAACTTCACCCAATAGTGTATTGTATCACAATCTAGTAGTTACATTTGAAAATTTTTTTCTAGGACATTTTGTTTGAACGCAATCATCAAACTTAATTAAAAAAGTCATTTAAGCCTTTTCACAGTGAGATCTATGCGATATGGCCGAGAAATGTAATTTTGATGTTAACTCCCAAACCGCTGCGCAGAAGTCAACCAAACTTCACCCAATAGTGTATTGTATCACAATCTAGTAGTTACATTTGGAAATTTGGTTCTTGGACATTTGATTTGAGCGCAATCCTCAAACTTAGATCAAAAAAGCCATTTAAGCCTTTTCACAGTGAGATCTATGCGATATGGCCGAGAAATGTAATTTTGATGTTAACTCCCAAACCGCTGCGCAGAAGTCAACCAAACTTCACCCAATAGTGTATTGTATCACAATCTAGTAGTTACATTTGAAAATTTTGTTCTAGGAAATTTTGTTTGAGCGCAATCATCAAACTTAATTAAAAAAAGTCATTTAAGCCTTTTCACAGTGAGATCTATGCGATATGGCCGAGAAATATAATTTTGATGTTAACTCCCAAACCGCTGCGCAGAAGTCAACCAAACTTCACCCATTAGTGTATTGTATCACAATCTAGTAGTTACATGTGAAAATTTGGTTCTAGGACATTTGATTTGAGCGCAATCCTCAAACTTAGGTCAAAAAAGCCATTTAAGCCTTTTCACAGTGAGATCTATGCGATATGGCCGAGAAATGTAATTTTGATGTTAACTCCCAAACCGCTGCGCAGAAGTCAACCAAACTTCACCCAATAGTGTATTGTATCACAATCTAGTAGTTACATTTGAAAATTTTGTTCTAGGAAATTTTGTTTGAGCGCAATCATCAAACTTAATTAAAAAAGTCATTTAAGCCTTTTCACAGTGAGATCTATGCGATATGGCCGAGAAATGTAATTTTGATGTTAACTCCCAAACCTCTGCGCAGAAGTCAACCAAACTTCACCCATTAGTGTATTGTATCACAATCTAGTAGTTACATGTGGAAATTTGGTTCTAGGACATTTGATTTGAGCGCAATCCTCAAACTTAGGTCAAAAAAGCCATTTAAGCCTTTTCACAGTGAGATCTATGCGATATGGCCGAGAAATGTAATTTTGATGTTAACTCCCAAACCGCTGCGCAGAAGTCAACCAAACTTCACCCATTAGTGTATTGTATCACAATCTAGTAGTTACATGTGGAAATTTGGTTATTGGACATTTGGTTTGAGCGCAATCATTAAACTTAGGTCAAAAAAGCCATTTAAGCCTTTTCACAGTGAGATCTATGCGATATGGCCGAGAAATGTAATTTTGATGTTAACTCCCAAACCGCTGCGCAGAAGTCAACTAAACTTCACCCAATAGTGTATTGTATCACAATCTAGTAGTTACATTTGAAAATTTTGTTCTAGGAAATTTTGTTTGAGCGCAATCATCAAACTTAATTAAAAAAGTCATTTAAGCCTTTTCACAGTGAGATCTATGCGATATGGCCGAGAAATGTAATTTTGATGTTAACTCCCAAACCTCTGCGCAGAAGTCAACCAAACTTCACCCATTAGTGTATTGTATCACAATCTAGTAGTTACATGTGGAAATTTGGTTCTAGGACATTTGATTTGAGCGCAATCCTCAAACTTAGGTCAAAAAAGCCATTTAAGCCTTTTCACAGTGAGATCTATGCGATATGGCCGAGAAATGTAATTTTGATGTTAACTCCCAAACCGCTGCGCAGAAGTCAACCAAACTTCACTCAATAGTGTATTGTATCACAATCTAGTAGTTACATTTGAAAATTTTGTTCTAGGAAATTTTGTTTGAGCGCAATCATCAAACTTAATTAAAAAAGTCATTTAAGCCTTTTCACAGTGAGATCTATGCGATATGGCCGAGAAATGTAATTTTGATGTTAACTCCCAAACCTCTGCGCAGAAGTCAACCAAACTTCACCCATTAGTGTATTGTATCACAATCTAGTAGTTACATGTGGAAATTTGGTTCTAGGACATTTGATTTGAGCGCAATCCTCAAACTTAGGTCAAAAAAGCCATTTAAGCCTTTTCACAGTGAGATCTATGCGATATGGCCGAGAAATGTAATTTTGATGTTAACTCCCAAACCGCTGCGCAGAAGTCAACCAAACTTCACCCAATAGTGTATTGTATCACATTCTAGTAGTTACATTTGAAAATTTCGTTCTAGGACATTTGGTTTGAGCGCAATCTTTAAACTTAGGTCAAAAAAGCCATTTAAGCCTTTTCACAGTGAGATCTATGCGATATGGCCGAGAAATGTAATTTTGATGTTAACTCCCAAACCGCTGCGCAGAAGTCAACCAAACTTCACCCAATAGTGTATTGTATCACAATCTAGTATTTACATTTGAAAATTTTGTTCTAGGACATTTTGTTTGAACGCAATCATCAAACTTAATTTAAAAAGTCATTTAAGCCTTTTCACAGTGAGATCTATGCGATATGGCCGAGAAATGTAATTTTGATGTTAACTCCCAAACCGCTGCGCAGAAGTCAACCAAACTTCACCCAATAGTGTATTGTATCACAATCTAGTAGTTACATTTGAAAATTTTGTTCTAGGAAATTTTGTTTGAGCGCAATCATCAAACTTAATTAAAAAAGTCATTTAAGCCTTTTCATAGTGAGATCTATGCGATATGGCCGAGAAATGTAATTTTGATGTTAACTCCCAAACCGCTGCGCAGAAGTCAACCAAACTTCACCCATTAGTGTATTGTATCACAATCTAGTAGTTACATGTGAAAATTTGGTTCTAGGACATTTGATTTGAGCGCAATCCTCAAACTTAGGTCAAAAAAGCCATTTAAGCCTTTTCACAGTGAGATCTATGCGATATGGCCGAGAAATGTAATTTTGATGTTAACTCCCAAACCGCTGCGCAGAAGTCAACCAAACTTCACCCAATAGTGTATTGTATCACATTCTAGTAGTTACATTTGAAAATTTCGTTCTAGGACATTTGGTTTGAGCGCAATCATTAAACTTAGGTCAAAAAAGCCATTTAAGCCTTTTCACAGTGAGATCTATGCGATATGGCCGAGAAATGTAATTTTTATGTTAACTCCCAAACCGCTGCGCAGAAGTCAACCAAACTTCACCCAATAGTGTATTGTATCACAATCTAGTAGTTACATTTGAAAATTTTTTTCTAGGACATTTTGTTTGAACGCAATCATCAAACTTAATTAAAAAAGTCATTTAAGCCTTTTCACAGTGAGATCTATGCGATATGGCCGAGAAATGTAATTTTGATGTTAACTCCCAAACCGCTGCGCAGAAGTCAACCAAACTTCACCCAATAGTGTATTGTATCACAATCTAGTAGTTACATTTGGAAATTTGGTTCTTGGACATTTGATTTGAGCGCAATCCTCAAACTTAGATCAAAAAAGCCATTTAAGCCTTTTCACAGTGAGATCTATGCGATATGGCCGAGAAATGTAATTTTGATGTTAACTCCCAAACCGCTGCGCAGAAGTCAACCAAACTTCACCCAATAGTGTATTGTATCACAATCTAGTAGTTACATTTGAAAATTTTGTTCTAGGAAATTTTGTTTGAGCGCAATCATCAAACTTAATTAAAAAAAGTCATTTAAGCCTTTTCACAGTGAGATCTATGCGATATGGCCGAGAAATATAATTTTGATGTTAACTCCCAAACCGCTGCGCAGAAGTCAACCAAACTTCACCCATTAGTGTATTGTATCACAATCTAGTAGTTACATGTGAAAATTTGGTTCTAGGACATTTGATTTGAGCGCAATCCTCAAACTTAGGTCAAAAAAGCCATTTAAGCCTTTTCACAGTGAGATCTATGCGATATGGCCGAGAAATGTAATTTTGATGTTAACTCCCAAACCGCTGCGCAGAAGTCAACCAAACTTCACCCAATAGTGTATTGTATCACAATCTAGTAGTTACATTTGAAAATTTTGTTCTAGGAAATTTTGTTTGAGCGCAATCATCAAACTTAATTAAAAAAGTCATTTAAGCCTTTTCACAGTGAGATCTATGCGATATGGCCGAGAAATGTAATTTTGATGTTAACTCCCAAACCTCTGCGCAGAAGTCAACCAAACTTCACCCATTAGTGTATTGTATCACAATCTAGTAGTTACATGTGGAAATTTGGTTCTAGGACATTTGATTTGAGCGCAATCCTCAAACTTAGGTCAAAAAAGCCATTTAAGCCTTTTCACAGTGAGATCTATGCGATATGGCCGAGAAATGTAATTTTGATGTTAACTCCCAAACCGCTGCGCAGAAGTCAACCAAACTTCACCCAATAGTGTATTGTATCACATTCTAGTAGTTACATTTGAAAATTTCGTTCTAGGACATTTGGTTTGAGCGCAATCTTTAAACTTAGGTCAAAAAAGCCATTTAAGCCTTTTCACAGTGAGATCTATGCGATATGGCCGAGGAATGTAATTTTGATGTTAACTCCCAAACCGCTGCGCAGAAGTCAACCAAACTTCACCCAATAGTGTATTGTATCACAATCTAGTAGTTACATTTGAAAATTTTGTTCTAGGACATTTTGTTTGAACGCAATCATCAAACTTAATTAAAAAAGTCATTTAAGCCTTTTCACAGTGAGATCTATGCGATATGGCCGAGAAATGTAATTTTGATGTTAACTCCCAAACCGCTGCGCAGAAGTCAACCAAACTTCACCCAATAGTGTATTGTATCACAATCTAGTAGTTACATTTGGAAATTTGGTTCTTGGACATTTGATTTGAGCGCAATCCTCAAACTTAGGTCAAAAAAGCCATTTAAGCCTTTTCACAGTGAGATCTATGCGATATGGCCGAGAAATGTAATTTTGATGTTAACTCCCGAACCGCTGCGCAGAAGTCAACCAAACTTCACCCAATAGTGTATTGTATCACAATCTAGTAGTTACATTTGAAAATTTTGTTCTAGGACATTTTGTTTGAACGCAATCATCAAACTTAATTAAAAAAGTCATTTAAGTCTTTTCACAGTGAGATCTATGCGATATGGCCGAGAAATGTAATTTTGATGTTAACTCCCAAACCGCTGCGCAGAAGTCAACCAAACTTCACCCAATAGTGTATTTTATCACAATCTAGTAGTTACATTTGGAAATTTAGTTCTAGGACATTTGATTTGAGCGCAATCATTAAACTTAATTAAAAAAGTCATTTAAGCCTTTTCACAGTGAGATCTATGCGATATGGCCGAGAAATGTAATTTTGATGTTAACTCCCAAACCGCTGCGCAGAAGTCAACCAAACTTCACCCATTAGTGTATTGTATCACAATCTAGTAATTACATGTGGAAATTTGGTTCTAGGACATTTGATTTGAGCGCAATCCTCAAACTTAGGTCAAAAAAGCCATTTAAGCCTTTTCACAGTGAGATCTATGCGATATGGCCGAGAAATGTAATTTTGATGTTAACTCCCAAACCGCTGCGCAGAAGTCAACCAAACTTCACCCAATAGTGTATTGTATCACAATCTAGTAGTTACATTTGAAAATTTTGTTCTATGACATTTTGTTTGAACGCAATCATCAAACTTAATTAAAAAAGTCATTTAAGCCTTTTCACAGTGAGATCTATGCGATATGGCCGAGAAATGTAATTTTGATGTTAACTCCCAAACCGCTGCGCAGAAGTCAACCAAACTTCACCCATTAGTGTATTGTATCACAATCTAGTAGTTACATGTGGAAATTTGGTTATTGGACATTTGGTTTGAGCGCAATCATTAAACTTAGGTCAAAAAAGCCATTTAAGCCTTTTCACAGTGAGATCTATGCGATATGGCCGAGAAATGTAATTTTGATGTTAACTCCCAAACCGCTGCGCAGAAGTCAACCAAACTTCACTCAATAGTGTATTGTATCACAATCTAGTAGTTACATTTGAAAATTTTGTTCTAGGAAATTTTGTTTGAGCGCAATCATCAAACTTAATTAAAAAAGTCATTTAAGCCTTTTCACAGTGAGATCTATGCGATATGGCCGAGAAATGTAATTTTGATGTTAACTCCCAAACCTCTGCGCAGAAGTCAACCAAACTTCACCCATTAGTGTATTGTATCACAATCTAGTAGTTACATGTGGAAATTTGGTTCTAGGACATTTGATTTGAGCGCAATCCTCAAACTTAGGTCAAAAAAGCCATTTAAGCCTTTTCACAGTGAGATCTATGCGATATGGCCGAGAAATGTAATTTTGATGTTAACTCCCAAACCGCTGCGCAGAAGTCAACCAAACTTCACCCAATAGTGTATTGTATCACATTCTAGTAGTTACATTTGAAAATTTCGTTCTAGGACATTTGGTTTGAGCGCAATCTTTAAACTTAGGTCAAAAAAGCCATTTAAGCCTTTTCACAGTGAGATCTATGCGATATGGCCGAGAAATGTAATTTTGATGTTAACTCCCAAACCGCTGCGCAGAAGTCAACCAAACTTCACCCAATAGTGTATTGTATCACAATCTAGTATTTACATTTGAAAATTTTGTTCTAGGACATTTTGTTTGAACGCAATCATCAAACTTAATTTAAAAAGTCATTTAAGCCTTTTCACAGTGAGATCTATGCGATATGGCCGAGAAATGTAATTTTGATGTTAACTCCCAAACCGCTGCGCAGAAGTCAACCAAACTTCACCCAATAGTGTATTGTATCACAATCTAGTAGTTACATTTGAAAATTTTGTTCTAGGAAATTTTGTTTGAGCGCAATCATCAAACTTAATTAAAAAAGTCATTTAAGCCTTTTCATAGTGAGATCTATGCGATATGGCCGAGAAATGTAATTTTGATGTTAACTCCCAAACCGCTGCGCAGAAGTCAACCAAACTTCACCCATTAGTGTATTGTATCACAATCTAGTAGTTACATGTGAAAATTTGGTTCTAGGACATTTGATTTGAGCGCAATCCTCAAACTTAGGTCAAAAAAGCCATTTAAGCCTTTTCACAGTGAGATCTATGCGATATGGCCGAGAAATGTAATTTTGATGTTAACTCCCAAACCGCTGCGCAGAAGTCAACCAAACTTCACCCAATAGTGTATTGTATCACATTCTAGTAGTTACATTTGAAAATTTCGTTCTAGGACATTTGGTTTGAGCGCAATCATTAAACTTAGGTCAAAAAAGCCATTTAAGCCTTTTCACAGTGAGATCTATGCGATATGGCCGAGAAATGTAATTTTTATGTTAACTCCCAAACCGCTGCGCAGAAGTCAACCAAACTTCACCCAATAGTGTATTGTATCACAATCTAGTAGTTACATTTGAAAATTTTTTTCTAGGACATTTTGTTTGAACGCAATCATCAAACTTAATTAAAAAAGTCATTTAAGCCTTTTCACAGTGAGATCTATGCGATATGGCCGAGAAATGTAATTTTGATGTTAACTCCCAAACCGCTGCGCAGAAGTCAACCAAACTTCACCCAATAGTGTATTGTATCACAATCTAGTAGTTACATTTGGAAATTTGGTTCTTGGACATTTGATTTGAGCGCAATCCTCAAACTTAGATCAAAAAAGCCATTTAAGCCTTTTCACAGTGAGATCTATGCGATATGGCCGAGAAATGTAATTTTGATGTTAACTCCCAAACCGCTGCGCAGAAGTCAACCAAACTTCACCCAATAGTGTATTGTATCACAATCTAGTAGTTACATTTGAAAATTTTGTTCTAGGAAATTTTGTTTGAGCGCAATCATCAAACTTAATTAAAAAAAGTCATTTAAGCCTTTTCACAGTGAGATCTATGCGATATGGCCGAGAAATATAATTTTGATGTTAACTCCCAAACCGCTGCGCAGAAGTCAACCAAACTTCACCCATTAGTGTATTGTATCACAATCTAGTAGTTACATGTGAAAATTTGGTTCTAGGACATTTGATTTGAGCGCAATCCTCAAACTTAGGTCAAAAAAGCCATTTAAGCCTTTTCACAGTGAGATCTATGCGATATGGCCGAGAAATGTAATTTTGATGTTAACTCCCAAACCGCTGCGCAGAAGTCAACCAAACTTCACCCAATAGTGTATTGTATCACATTCTAGTAGTTACATTTGAAAATTTCGTTCTAGGACATTTTGTTTGAACGCAATCATCAAACTTAATTAAAAAAGTCATTTAAGCCTTTTCACAGTGAGATCTATGCGATATGGCCGAGAAATGTAATTTTGATGTTAACTCCCAAACCTCTGCGCAGAAGTCAACCAAACTTCACCCATTAGTGTATTGTATCACAATCTAGTAGTTACATGTGGAAATTTGGTTCTAGGACATTTGATTTGAGCGCAATCCTCAAACTTAGGTCAAAAAAGCCATTTAAGCCTTTTCACAGTGAGATCTATGCGATATGGCCGAGAAATGTAATTTTGATGTTAACTCCCAAACCGCTGCGCAGAAGTCAACCAAACTTCACCCAATAGTGTATTGTATCACATTCTAGTAGTTACATTTGAAAATTTCGTTCTAGGACATTTGGTTTGAGCGCAATCTTTAAACTTAGGTCAAAAAAGCCATTTAAGCCTTTTCACAGTGAGATCTATGCGATATGGCCGAGAAATGTAATTTTGATGTTAACTCCCAAACCGCTGCGCAGAAGTCAACCAAACTTCACCCAATAGTGTATTGTATCACAATCTAGTATTTACATTTGAAAATTTTGTTCTAGGACATTTTGTTTGAACGCAATCATCAAACTTAATTTAAAAAGTCATTTAAGCCTTTTCACAGTGAGATCTATGCGATATGGCCGAGAAATGTAATTTTGATGTTAACTCCCAAACCGCTGCGCAGAAGTCAACCAAACTTCACCCAATAGTGTATTGTATCACAATCTAGTAGTTACATTTGAAAATTTTGTTCTAGGAAATTTTGTTTGAGCGCAATCATCAAACTTAATTAAAAAAGTCATTTAAGCCTTTTCACAGTGAGATCTATGCGATATGGCCGAGAAATGTAATTTTGATGTTAACTCCCAAACCTCTGCGCAGAAGTCAACCAAACTTCACCCAATAGTGTATTGTATCACAATCTAGTAGTTACATTTGAAAATTTTGTTCTAGGAAATTTTGTTTGAGCGCAATCATCAAACTTAATTAAAAAAGTCATTTAAGCCTTTTCACAGTGAGATCTATGCGATATGGCCGAGAAATGTAATTTTGATGTTAACTCCCAAACCTCTGCGCAGAAGTCAACCAAACTTCACCCATTAGTGTATTGTATCACAATCTAGTAGTTACATGTGGAAATTTGGTTCTAGGACATTTGATTTGAGCGCAATCCTCAAACTTAGGTCAAAAAAGCCATTTAAGCCTTTTCACAGTGAGATCTATGCGATATGGCCGAGAAATGTAATTTTAATGTTAACTCCCAAACCGCTGCGCAGAAGTCAACCAAACTTCACCCATTAGTGTATTGTATCACAATCTAGTAGTTACATGTGGAAATTTGGTTATTGGACATTTGGTTTGAGCGCAATCATTAAACTTAGGTCAAAAAAGCCATTTAAGCCTTTTCACAGTGAGATCTATGCGATATGGCCGAGAAATGTAATTTTGATGTTAACTCCCAAACCGCTGCGCAGAAGTCAACTAAACTTCACCCAATAGTGTATTGTATCACAATCTAGTAGTTACATTTGAAAATTTTGTTCTAGGAAATTTTGTTTGAGCGCAATCATCAAACTTAATTAAAAAAGTCATTTAAGCCTTTTCACAGTGAGATCTATGCGATATGGCCGAGAAATGTAATTTTGATGTTAACTCCCAAACCTCTGCGCAGAAGTCAACCAAACTTCACCCATTAGTGTATTGTATCACAATCTAGTAGTTACATGTGGAAATTTGGTTCTAGGACATTTGATTTGAGCGCAATCCTCAAACTTAGGTCAAAAAAGCCATTTAAGCCTTTTCACAGTGAGATCTATGCGATATGGCCGAGAAATGTAATTTTGATGTTAACTCCCAAACCGCTGCGCAGAAGTCAACCAAACTTCACTCAATAGTGTATTGTATCACAATCTAGTAGTTACATTTGAAAATTTTGTTCTAGGAAATTTTGTTTGAGCGCAATCATCAAACTTAATTAAAAAAGTCATTTAAGCCTTTTCACAGTGAGATCTATGCGATATGGCCGAGAAATGTAATTTTGATGTTAACTCCCAAACCTCTGCGCAGAAGTCAACCAAACTTCACCCATTAGTGTATTGTATCACAATCTAGTAGTTACATGTGGAAATTTGGTTCTAGGACATTTGATTTGAGCGCAATCCTCAAACTTAGGTCAAAAAAGCCATTTAAGCCTTTTCACAGTGAGATCTATGCGATATGGCCGAGAAATGTAATTTTGATGTTAACTCCCAAACCGCTGCGCAGAAGTCAACCAAACTTCACCCAATAGTGTATTGTATCACATTCTAGTAGTTACATTTGAAAATTTCGTTCTAGGACATTTGGTTTGAGCGCAATCTTTAAACTTAGGTCAAAAAAGCCATTTAAGCCTTTTCACAGTGAGATCTATGCGATATGGCCGAGAAATGTAATTTTGATGTTAACTCCCAAACCGCTGCGCAGAAGTCAACCAAACTTCACCCAATAGTGTATTGTATCACAATCTAGTATTTACATTTGAAAATTTTGTTCTAGGACATTTTGTTTGAACGCAATCATCAAACTTAATTTAAAAAGTCATTTAAGCCTTTTCACAGTGAGATCTATGCGATATGGCCGAGAAATGTAATTTTGATGTTAACTCCCAAACCGCTGCGCAGAAGTCAACCAAACTTCACCCAATAGTGTATTGTATCACAATCTAGTAGTTACATTTGAAAATTTTGTTCTAGGAAATTTTGTTTGAGCGCAATCATCAAACTTAATTAAAAAAGTCATTTAAGCCTTTTCATAGTGAGATCTATGCGATATGGCCGAGAAATGTAATTTTGATGTTAACTCCCAAACCGCTGCGCAGAAGTCAACCAAACTTCACCCATTAGTGTATTGTATCACAATCTAGTAGTTACATGTGAAAATTTGGTTCTAGGACATTTGATTTGAGCGCAATCCTCAAACTTAGGTCAAAAAAGCCATTTAAGCCTTTTCACAGTGAGATCTATGCGATATGGCCGAGAAATGTAATTTTGATGTTAACTCCCAAACCGCTGCGCAGAAGTCAACCAAACTTCACCCAATAGTGTATTGTATCACATTCTAGTAGTTACATTTGAAAATTTCGTTCTAGGACATTTGGTTTGAGCGCAATCATTAAACTTAGGTCAAAAAAGCCATTTAAGCCTTTTCACAGTGAGATCTATGCGATATGGCCGAGAAATGTAATTTTTATGTTAACTCCCAAACCGCTGCGCAGAAGTCAACCAAACTTCACCCAATAGTGTATTGTATCACAATCTAGTAGTTACATTTGAAAATTTTTTTCTAGGACATTTTGTTTGAACGCAATCATCAAACTTAATTAAAAAAGTCATTTAAGCCTTTTCACAGTGAGATCTATGCGATATGGCCGAGAAATGTAATTTTGATGTTAACTCCCAAACCGCTGCGCAGAAGTCAACCAAACTTCACCCAATAGTGTATTGTATCACAATCTAGTAGTTACATTTGGAAATTTGGTTCTTGGACATTTGATTTGAGCGCAATCCTCAAACTTAGATCAAAAAAGCCATTTAAGCCTTTTCACAGTGAGATCTATGCGATATGGCCGAGAAATGTAATTTTGATGTTAACTCCCAAACCGCTGCGCAGAAGTCAACCAAACTTCACCCAATAGTGTATTGTATCACAATCTAGTAGTTACATTTGAAAATTTTGTTCTAGGAAATTTTGTTTGAGCGCAATCATCAAACTTAATTAAAAAAAGTCATTTAAGCCTTTTCACAGTGAGATCTATGCGATATGGCCGAGAAATATAATTTTGATGTTAACTCCCAAACCGCTGCGCAGAAGTCAACCAAACTTCACCCATTAGTGTATTGTATCACAATCTAGTAGTTACATGTGAAAATTTGGTTCTAGGACATTTGATTTGAGCGCAATCCTCAAACTTAGGTCAAAAAAGCCATTTAAGCCTTTTCACAGTGAGATCTATGCGATATGGCCGAGAAATGTAATTTTGATGTTAACTCCCAAACCGCTGCGCAGAAGTCAACCAAACTTCACCCAATAGTGTATTGTATCACAATCTAGTAGTTACATTTGAAAATTTTGTTCTAGGAAATTTTGTTTGAGCGCAATCATCAAACTTAATTAAAAAAGTCATTTAAGCCTTTTCACAGTGAGATCTATGCGATATGGCCGAGAAATGTAATTTTGATGTTAACTCCCAAACCTCTGCGCAGAAGTCAACCAAACTTCACCCATTAGTGTATTGTATCACAATCTAGTAGTTACATGTGGAAATTTGGTTCTAGGACATTTGATTTGAGCGCAATCCTCAAACTTAGGTCAAAAAAGCCATTTAAGCCTTTTCACAGTGAGATCTATGCGATATGGCCGAGAAATGTAATTTTGATGTTAACTCCCAAACCGCTGCGCAGAAGTCAACCAAACTTCACCCAATAGTGTATTGTATCACATTCTAGTAGTTACATTTGAAAATTTCGTTCTAGGACATTTGGTTTGAGCGCAATCTTTAAACTTAGGTCAAAAAAGCCATTTAAGCCTTTTCACAGTGAGATCTATGCGATATGGCCGAGGAATGTAATTTTGATGTTAACTCCCAAACCGCTGCGCAGAAGTCAACCAAACTTCACCCAATAGTGTATTGTATCACAATCTAGTAGTTACATTTGAAAATTTTGTTCTAGGACATTTTGTTTGAACGCAATCATCAAACTTAATTAAAAAAGTCATTTAAGCCTTTTCACAGTGAGATCTATGCGATATGGCCGAGAAATGTAATTTTGATGTTAACTCCCAAACCGCTGCGCAGAAGTCAACCAAACTTCACCCAATAGTGTATTGTATCACAATCTAGTAGTTACATTTGGAAATTTGGTTCTTGGACATTTGATTTGAGCGCAATCCTCAAACTTAGGTCAAAAAAGCCATTTAAGCCTTTTCACAGTGAGATCTATGCGATATGGCCGAGAAATGTAATTTTGATGTTAACTCCCGAACCGCTGCGCAGAAGTCAACCAAACTTCACCCAATAGTGTATTGTATCACAATCTAGTAGTTACATTTGAAAATTTTGTTCTAGGACATTTTGTTTGAACGCAATCATCAAACTTAATTAAAAAAGTCATTTAAGCCTTTTCACAGTGAGATCTATGCGATATGGCCGAGAAATGTAATTTTGATGTTAACTCCCAAACCGCTGCGCAGAAGTCAACCAAACTTCACCCAATAGTGTATTTTATCACAATCTAGTAGTTACATTTGGAAATTTAGTTCTAGGACATTTGATTTGAGCGCAATCATTAAACTTAATTAAAAAAGTCATTTAAGCCTTTTCACAGTGAGATCTATGCGATATGGCCGAGAAATGTAATTTTGATGTTAACTCCCAAACCGCTGCGCAGAAGTCAACCAAACTTCACCCATTAGTGTATTGTATCACAATCTAGTAATTACATGTGGAAATTTGGTTCTAGGACATTTGATTTGAGCGCAATCCTCAAACTTAGGTCAAAAAAGCCATTTAAGCCTTTTCACAGTGAGATCTATGCGATATGGCCGAGAAATGTAATTTTGATGTTAACTCCCAAACCGCTGCGCAGAAGTCAACCAAACTTCACCCAATAGTGTATTGTATCACAATCTAGTAGTTACATTTGAAAATTTTGTTCTATGACATTTTGTTTGAACGCAATCATCAAACTTAATTAAAAAAGTCATTTAAGCCTTTTCACAGTGAGATCTATGCGATATGGCCGAGAAATGTAATTTTGATGTTAACTCCCAAACCGCTGCGCAGAAGTCAACCAAACTTCACCCATTAGTGTATTGTATCACAATCTAGTAGTTACATGTGGAAATTTGGTTATTGGACATTTGGTTTGAGCGCAATCATTAAACTTAGGTCAAAAAAGCCATTTAAGCCTTTTCACAGTGAGATCTATGCGATATGGCCGAGAAATGTAATTTTGATGTTAACTCCCAAACCGCTGCGCAGAAGTCAACCAAACTTCACTCAATAGTGTATTGTATCACAATCTAGTAGTTACATTTGAAAATTTTGTTCTAGGAAATTTTGTTTGAGCGCAATCATCAAACTTAATTAAAAAAGTCATTTAAGCCTTTTCACAGTGAGATCTATGCGATATGGCCGAGAAATGTAATTTTGATGTTAACTCCCAAACCTCTGCGCAGAAGTCAACCAAACTTCACCCATTAGTGTATTGTATCACAATCTAGTAGTTACATGTGGAAATTTGGTTCTAGGACATTTGATTTGAGCGCAATCCTCAAACTTAGGTCAAAAAAGCCATTTAAGCCTTTTCACAGTGAGATCTATGCGATATGGCCGAGAAATGTAATTTTGATGTTAACTCCCAAACCGCTGCGCAGAAGTCAACCAAACTTCACCCAATAGTGTATTGTATCACATTCTAGTAGTTACATTTGAAAATTTCGTTCTAGGACATTTGGTTTGAGCGCAATCTTTAAACTTAGGTCAAAAAAGCCATTTAAGCCTTTTCACAGTGAGATCTATGCGATATGGCCGAGAAATGTAATTTTGATGTTAACTCCCAAACCGCTGCGCAGAAGTCAACCAAACTTCACCCAATAGTGTATTGTATCACAATCTAGTAGTTACATTTGAAAATTTCGTTCTAGGACATTTGGTTTGAGCGCAATCTTTAAACTTAGGTCAAAAAAGCCATTTAAGCCTTTTCACAGTGAGATCTATGCGATATGGCCGAGAAATGTAATTTTGATGTTAACTCCCAAACCGCTGCGCAGAAGTCAACCAAACTTCACCCAATAGTGTATTGTATCACAATCTAGTATTTACATTTGAAAATTTTGTTCTAGGACATTTTGTTTGAACGCAATCATCAAACTTAATTTAAAAAGTCATTTAAGCCTTTTCACAGTGAGATCTATGCGATATGGCCGAGAAATGTAATTTTGATGTTAACTCCCAAACCGCTGCGCAGAAGTCAACCAAACTTCACCCAATAGTGTATTGTATCACAATCTAGTAGTTACATTTGAAAATTTTGTTCTAGGAAATTTTGTTTGAGCGCAATCATCAAACTTAATTAAAAAAGTCATTTAAGCCTTTTCATAGTGAGATCTATGCGATATGGCCGAGAAATGTAATTTTGATGTTAACTCCCAAACCGCTGCGCAGAAGTCAACCAAACTTCACCCATTAGTGTATTGTATCACAATCTAGTAGTTACATGTGAAAATTTGGTTCTAGGACATTTGATTTGAGCGCAATCCTCAAACTTAGGTCAAAAAAGCCATTTAAGCCTTTTCACAGTGAGATCTATGCGATATGGCCGAGAAATGTAATTTTGATGTTAACTCCCAAACCGCTGCGCAGAAGTCAACCAAACTTCACCCAATAGTGTATTGTATCACATTCTAGTAGTTACATTTGAAAATTTCGTTCTAGGACATTTGGTTTGAGCGCAATCATTAAACTTAGGTCAAAAAAGCCATTTAAGCCTTTTCACAGTGAGATCTATGCGATATGGCCGAGAAATGTAATTTTTATGTTAACTCCCAAACCGCTGCGCAGAAGTCAACCAAACTTCACCCAATAGTGTATTGTATCACAATCTAGTAGTTACATTTGAAAATTTTTTTCTAGGACATTTTGTTTGAACGCAATCATCAAACTTAATTAAAAAAGTCATTTAAGCCTTTTCACAGTGAGATCTATGCGATATGGCCGAGAAATGTAATTTTGATGTTAACTCCCAAACCGCTGCGCAGAAGTCAACCAAACTTCACCCAATAGTGTATTGTATCACATTCTAGTAGTTACATTTGGAAATTTGGTTCTTGGACATTTGATTTGAGCGCAATCCTCAAACTTAGATCAAAAAAGCCATTTAAGCCTTTTCACAGTGAGATCTATGCGATATGGCCGAGAAATGTAATTTTGATGTTAACTCCCAAACCGCTGCGCAGAAGTCAACCAAACTTCACCCAATAGTGTATTGTATCACAATCTAGTAGTTACATTTGAAAATTTTGTTCTAGGAAATTTTGTTTGAGCGCAATCATCAAACTTAATTAAAAAAAGTCATTTAAGCCTTTTCACAGTGAGATCTATGCGATATGGCCGAGAAATATAATTTTGATGTTAACTCCCAAACCGCTGCGCAGAAGTCAACCAAACTTCACCCATTAGTGTATTGTATCACAATCTAGTAGTTACATGTGAAAATTTGGTTCTAGGACATTTGATTTGAGCGCAATCCTCAAACTTAGGTCAAAAAAGCCATTTAAGCCTTTTCACAGTGAGATCTATGCGATATGGCCGAGAAATGTAATTTTGATGTTAACTCCCAAACCGCTGCGCAGAAGTCAACCAAACTTCACCCAATAGTGTATTGTATCACAATCTAGTAGTTACATTTGAAAATTTTGTTCTAGGAAATTTTGTTTGAGCGCAATCATCAAACTTAATTAAAAAAGTCATTTAAGCCTTTTCACAGTGAGATCTATGCGATATGGCCGAGAAATGTAATTTTGATGTTAACTCCCAAACCTCTGCGCAGAAGTCAACCAAACTTCACCCATTAGTGTATTGTATCACAATCTAGTAGTTACATGTGGAAATTTGGTTCTAGGACATTTGATTTGAGCGCAATCCTCAAACTTAGGTCAAAAAAGCCATTTAAGCCTTTTCACAGTGAGATCTATGCGATATGGCCGAGAAATGTAATTTTGATGTTAACTCCCAAACCGCTGCGCAGAAGTCAACCAAACTTCACCCAATAGTGTATTGTATCACATTCTAGTAGTTACATTTGAAAATTTCGTTCTAGGACATTTGGTTTGAGCGCAATCTTTAAACTTAGGTCAAAAAAGCCATTTAAGCCTTTTCACAGTGAGATCTATGCGATATGGCCGAGGAATGTAATTTTGATGTTAACTCCCAAACCGCTGCGCAGAAGTCAACCAAACTTCACCCAATAGTGTATTGTATCACAATCTAGTAGTTACATTTGAAAATTTTGTTCTAGGACATTTTGTTTGAACGCAATCATCAAACTTAATTAAAAAAGTCATTTAAGCCTTTTCACAGTGAGATCTATGCGATATGGCCGAGAAATGTAATTTTGATGTTAACTCCCAAACCGCTGCGCAGAAGTCAACCAAACTTCACCCAATAGTGTATTGTATCACAATCTAGTAGTTACATTTGGAAATTTGGTTCTTGGACATTTGATTTGAGCGCAATCCTCAAACTTAGGTCAAAAAAGCCATTTAAGCCTTTTCACAGTGAGATCTATGCGATATGGCCGAGAAATGTAATTTTGATGTTAACTCCCGAACCGCTGCGCAGAAGTCAACCAAACTTCACCCAATAGTGTATTGTATCACAATCTAGTAGTTACATTTGAAAATTTTGTTCTAGGACATTTTGTTTGAACGCAATCATCAAACTTAATTAAAAAAGTCATTTAAGCCTTTTCACAGTGAGATCTATGCGATATGGCCGAGAAATGTAATTTTGATGTTAACTCCCAAACCGCTGCGCAGAAGTCAACCAAACTTCACCCAATAGTGTATTTTATCACAATCTAGTAGTTACATTTGGAAATTTAGTTCTAGGACATTTGATTTGAGCGCAATCATTAAACTTAATTAAAAAAGTCATTTAAGCCTTTTCACAGTGAGATCTATGCGATATGGCCGAGAAATGTAATTTTGATGTTAACTCCCAAACCGCTGCGCAGAAGTCAACCAAACTTCACCCATTAGTGTATTGTATCACAATCTAGTAATTACATGTGGAAATTTGGTTCTAGGACATTTGATTTGAGCGCAATCCTCAAACTTAGGTCAAAAAAGCCATTTAAGCCTTTTCACAGTGAGATCTATGCGATATGGCCGAGAAATGTAATTTTGATGTTAACTCCCAAACCGCTGCGCAGAAGTCAACCAAACTTCACCCAATAGTGTATTGTATCACAATCTAGTAGTTACATTTGAAAATTTTGTTCTATGACATTTTGTTTGAACGCAATCATCAAACTTAATTAAAAAAGTCATTTAAGCCTTTTCACAGTGAGATCTATGCGATATGGCCGAGAAATGTAATTTTGATGTTAACTCCCAAACCGCTGCGCAGAAGTCAACCAAACTTCACCCATTAGTGTATTGTATCACAATCTAGTAGTTACATGTGGAAATTTGGTTATTGGACATTTGGTTTGAGCGCAATCATTAAACTTAGGTCAAAAAAGCCATTTAAGCCTTTTCACAGTGAGATCTATGCGATATGGCCGAGAAATGTAATTTTGATGTTAACTCCCAAACCGCTGCGCAGAAGTCAACCAAACTTCACTCAATAGTGTATTGTATCACAATCTAGTAGTTACATTTGAAAATTTTGTTCTAGGAAATTTTGTTTGAGCGCAATCATCAAACTTAATTAAAAAAGTCATTTAAGCCTTTTCACAGTGAGATCTATGCGATATGGCCGAGAAATGTAATTTTGATGTTAACTCCCAAACCTCTGCGCAGAAGTCAACCAAACTTCACCCATTAGTGTATTGTATCACAATCTAGTAGTTACATGTGGAAATTTGGTTCTAGGACATTTGATTTGAGCGCAATCCTCAAACTTAGGTCAAAAAAGCCATTTAAGCCTTTTCACAGTGAGATCTATGCGATATGGCCGAGAAATGTAATTTTGATGTTAACTCCCAAACCGCTGCGCAGAAGTCAACCAAACTTCACCCAATAGTGTATTGTATCACATTCTAGTAGTTACATTTGAAAATTTCGTTCTAGGACATTTGGTTTGAGCGCAATCTTTAAACTTAGGTCAAAAAAGCCATTTAAGCCTTTTCACAGTGAGATCTATGCGATATGGCCGAGAAATGTAATTTTGATGTTAACTCCCAAACCGCTGCGCAGAAGTCAACCAAACTTCACCCAATAGTGTATTGTATCACAATCTAGTATTTACATTTGAAAATTTTGTTCTAGGACATTTTGTTTGAACGCAATCATCAAACTTAATTTAAAAAGTCATTTAAGCCTTTTCACAGTGAGATCTATGCGATATGGCCGAGAAATGTAATTTTGATGTTAACTCCCAAACCGCTGCGCAGAAGTCAACCAAACTTCACCCAATAGTGTATTGTATCACAATCTAGTAGTTACATTTGAAAATTTTGTTCTAGGAAATTTTGTTTGAGCGCAATCATCAAACTTAATTAAAAAAGTCATTTAAGCCTTTTCATAGTGAGATCTATGCGATATGGCCGAGAAATGTAATTTTGATGTTAACTCCCAAACCGCTGCGCAGAAGTCAACCAAACTTCACCCATTAGTGTATTGTATCACAATCTAGTAGTTACATGTGAAAATTTGGTTCTAGGACATTTGATTTGAGCGCAATCCTCAAACTTAGGTCAAAAAAGCCATTTAAGCCTTTTCACAGTGAGATCTATGCGATATGGCCGAGAAATGTAATTTTGATGTTAACTCCCAAACCGCTGCGCAGAAGTCAACCAAACTTCACCCAATAGTGTATTGTATCACATTCTAGTAGTTACATTTGAAAATTTCGTTCTAGGACATTTGGTTTGAGCGCAATCATTAAACTTAGGTCAAAAAAGCCATTTAAGCCTTTTCACAGTGAGATCTATGCGATATGGCCGAGAAATGTAATTTTTATGTTAACTCCCAAACCGCTGCGCAGAAGTCAACCAAACTTCACCCAATAGTGTATTGTATCACAATCTAGTAGTTACATTTGAAAATTTTTTTCTAGGACATTTTGTTTGAACGCAATCATCAAACTTAATTAAAAAAGTCATTTAAGCCTTTTCACAGTGAGATCTATGCGATATGGCCGAGAAATGTAATTTTGATGTTAACTCCCAAACCGCTGCGCAGAAGTCAACCAAACTTCACCCAATAGTGTATTGTATCACAATCTAGTAGTTACATTTGGAAATTTGGTTCTTGGACATTTGATTTGAGCGCAATCCTCAAACTTAGATCAAAAAAGCCATTTAAGCCTTTTCACAGTGAGATCTATGCGATATGGCCGAGAAATGTAATTTTGATGTTAACTCCCAAACCGCTGCGCAGAAGTCAACCAAACTTCACCCAATAGTGTATTGTATCACAATCTAGTAGTTACATTTGAAAATTTTGTTCTAGGAAATTTTGTTTGAGCGCAATCATCAAACTTAATTAAAAAAAGTCATTTAAGCCTTTTCACAGTGAGATCTATGCGATATGGCCGAGAAATATAATTTTGATGTTAACTCCCAAACCGCTGCGCAGAAGTCAACCAAACTTCACCCATTAGTGTATTGTATCACAATCTAGTAGTTACATGTGAAAATTTGGTTCTAGGACATTTGATTTGAGCGCAATCCTCAAACTTAGGTCAAAAAAGCCATTTAAGCCTTTTCACAGTGAGATCTATGCGATATGGCCGAGAAATGTAATTTTGATGTTAACTCCCAAACCGCTGCGCAGAAGTCAACCAAACTTCACCCAATAGTGTATTGTATCACATTCTAGTAGTTACATTTGAAAATTTCGTTCTAGGACATTTTGTTTGAACGCAATCATCAAACTTAATTAAAAAAGTCATTTAAGCCTTTTCACAGTGAGATCTATGCGATATGGCCGAGAAATGTAATTTTGATGTTAACTCCCAAACCTCTGCGCAGAAGTCAACCAAACTTCACCCATTAGTGTATTGTATCACAATCTAGTAGTTACATGTGGAAATTTGGTTCTAGGACATTTGATTTGAGCGCAATCCTCAAACTTAGGTCAAAAAAGCCATTTAAGCCTTTTCACAGTGAGATCTATGCGATATGGCCGAGAAATGTAATTTTGATGTTAACTCCCAAACCGCTGCGCAGAAGTCAACCAAACTTCACCCAATAGTGTATTGTATCACATTCTAGTAGTTACATTTGAAAATTTCGTTCTAGGACATTTGGTTTGAGCGCAATCTTTAAACTTAGGTCAAAAAAGCCATTTAAGCCTTTTCACAGTGAGATCTATGCGATATGGCCGAGAAATGTAATTTTGATGTTAACTCCCAAACCGCTGCGCAGAAGTCAACCAAACTTCACCCAATAGTGTATTGTATCACAATCTAGTATTTACATTTGAAAATTTTGTTCTAGGACATTTTGTTTGAACGCAATCATCAAACTTAATTTAAAAAGTCATTTAAGCCTTTTCACAGTGAGATCTATGCGATATGGCCGAGAAATGTAATTTTGATGTTAACTCCCAAACCGCTGCGCAGAAGTCAACCAAACTTCACCCAATAGTGTATTGTATCACAATCTAGTAGTTACATTTGAAAATTTTGTTCTAGGAAATTTTGTTTGAGCGCAATCATCAAACTTAATTAAAAAAGTCATTTAAGCCTTTTCATAGTGAGATCTATGCGATATGGCCGAGAAATGTAATTTTGATGTTAACTCCCAAACCGCTGCGCAGAAGTCAACCAAACTTCACCCATTAGTGTATTGTATCACAATCTAGTAGTTACATGTGTAAATTTGGTTCTAGGACATTTGATTTGAGCGCAATCCTCAAACTTAGGTCAAAAAAGCCATTTAAGCCTTTTCACAGTGAGATCTATGCGATATGGCCGAGAAATGTAATTTTGATGTTAACTCCCAAACCGCTGCGCAGAAGTCAACCAAACTTCACCCAATAGTGTATTGTATCACATTCTAGTAGTTACATTTGAAAATTTCGTTCTAGGACATTTGGTTTGAGCGCAATCATTAAACTTAGGTCAAAAAAGCCATTTAAGCCTTTTCACAGTGAGATCTATGCGATATGGCCGAGAAATGTAATTTTTATGTTAACTCCCAAACCGCTGCGCAGAAGTCAACCAAACTTCACCCAATAGTGTATTGTATCACAATCTAGTAGTTACATTTGAAAATTTTTTTCTAGGACATTTTGTTTGAACGCAATCATCAAACTTAATTAAAAAAGTCATTTAAGCCTTTTCACAGTGAGATCTATGCGATATGGCCGAGAAATGTAATTTTGATGTTAACTCCCAAACTGCTGCGCAGAAGTCAACCAAACTTCACCCAATAGTGTATTGTATCACAATCTAGTAGTTACATTTGGAAATTTGGTTCTTGGACATTTGATTTGAGCGCAATCCTCAAACTTAGATCAAAAAAGCCATTTAAGCCTTTTCACAGTGAGATCTATGCGATATGGCCGAGAAATGTAATTTTGATGTTAACTCCCAAACCGCTGCGCAGAAGTCAACCAAACTTCACCCAATAGTGTATTGTATCACAATCTAGTAGTTACATTTGAAAATTTTGTTCTAGGAAATTTTGTTTGAGCGCAATCATCAAACTTAATTAAAAAAAGTCATTTAAGCCTTTTCACAGTGAGATCTATGCGATATGGCCGAGAAATATAATTTTGATGTTAACTCCCAAACCGCTGCGCAGAAGTCAACCAAACTTCACCCATTAGTGTATTGTATCACAATCTAGTAGTTACATGTGAAAATTTGGTTCTAGGACATTTGATTTGAGCGCAATCCTCAAACTTAGGTCAAAAAAGCCATTTAAGCCTTTTCACAGTGAGATCTATGCGATATGGCCGAGAAATGTAATTTTGATGTTAACTCCCAAACCGCTGCGCAGAAGTCAACCAAACTTCACCCAATAGTGTATTGTATCACATTCTAGTAGTTACATTTGAAAATTTCGTTCTAGGACATTTTGTTTGAACGCAATCATCAAACTTAATTAAAAAAGTCATTTAAGCCTTTTCACAGTGAGATCTATGCGATATGGCCGAGAAATGTAATTTTGATGTTAACTCCCAAACCGCTGCGCAGAAGTCAACCAAACTTCACCCATTAGTGTATTGTATCACAATCTAGTAGTTACATGTGGAAATTTGGTTATTGGACATTTGGTTTGAGCGCAATCATTAAACTTAGGTCAAAAAAGCCATTTAAGCCTTTTCACAGTGAGATCTATGCGATATGGCCGAGAAATGTAATTTTGATGTTAACTCCCAAACCGCTGCGCAGAAGTCAACTAAACTTCACCCAATAGTGTATTGTATCACAATCTAGTAGTTACATTTGAAAATTTTGTTCTAGGAAATTTTGTTTGAGCGCAATCATCAAACTTAATTAAAAAAGTCATTTAAGCCTTTTCACAGTGAGATCTATGCGATATGGCCGAGAAATGTAATTTTGATGTTAACTCCCAAACCTCTGCGCAGAAGTCAACCAAACTTCACCCATTAGTGTATTGTATCACAATCTAGTAGTTACATGTGGAAATTTGGTTCTAGGACATTTGATTTGAGCGCAATCCTCAAACTTAGGTCAAAAAAGCCATTTAAGCCTTTTCACAGTGAGATCTATGCGATATGGCCGAGAAATGTAATTTTGATGTTAACTCCCAAACCGCTGCGCAGAAGTCAACCAAACTTCACCCAATAGTGTATTGTATCACAATCTAGTAGTTACATTTGGAAATTTGGTTCTTGGACATTTGATTTGAGCGCAATCCTCAAACTTAGGTCAAAAAAGCCATTTAAGCCTTTTCACAGTGAGATCTATGCGATATGGCCGAGAAATGTAATTTTGATGTTAACTCCCAAACCGCTGCGCAGAAGTCAACCAAACTTCACCCAATAGTGTATTGTATCACAATCTAGTAGTTACATTTGAAAATTTTGTTCTAGGACATTTTGTTTGAACGCAATCATCAAACTTAATTAAAAAAGTCATTTAAGCCTTTTCACAGTGAGATCTATGCGATATGGCCGAGAAATGTAATTTTGATGTTAACTCCCAAACCGCTGCGCAGAAGTCAACCAAACTTCACCCAATAGTGTATTGTATCACATTCTAGTAGTTACATTTGAAAATTTCGTTCTAGGACATTTGGTTTGAGCGCAATCATTAAACTTAGGTCAAAAAAGCCATTTAAGCCTTTTCACAGTGAGATCTATGCGATATGGCCGAGAAATGTAATTTTGATGTTAACTCCCAAACCGCTGCGCAGAAGTCAACTAAACTTCACCCAATAGTGTATTGTATCACATTCTAGTAGTTACATTTGAAAATTTCGTTCTAGGACATTTGGTTTGAGCGCAATCATTAAACTTAATTAAAAAAGTCATTTAAGCCTTTTCACAGTGAGATCTATGCGATATGGCCGAGAAATGTAATTTTGATGTTAACTCCCAAACCGCTGCGCAGAAGTCAACCAAACTTCACCCAATAGTGTATTGTATCACATTCTAGTAGTTACATTTGAAAATTTCGTTCTAGGACATTTGGTTTGAGCGCAATCATTAAACTTAGGTCAAAAAAGCCATTTAAGCCTTTTCACAGTGAGATCTATGCGATATGGCCGAGAAATGTAATTTTGATGTTAACTCCCAAACCGCTGCGCAGAAGTCAACCAAACTTCACCCAATAGTGTATTGTATCACATTCTAGTAGTTACATTTGAAAATTTCGTTCTAGGACATTTGGTTTGAGCGCAATCTTTAAACTTAGGTCAAAAAAGCCATTTAAGCCTTTTCACAGTGAGATCTATGCGATATGGCCGAGAAATGTAATTTTGATGTTAACTCCCAAACCGCTGCGCAGAAGTCAACCAAACTTCACCCAATAGTGTATTGTATCACAATCTAGTAGTTACATTTGAAAATTTTGTTCTAGGACATTTTGTTTGAACGCAATCATCAAACTTAATTAAAAAAGTCATTTAAGCCTTTTCACAGTGAGATCTATGCGATATGGCCGAGAAATGTAATTTTGATGTTAACTCCCAAACCGCTGCGCAGAAGTCAACCAAACTTCACCCAATAGTGTATTGTATCACAATCTAGTAGTTACATTTGGAAATTTGGTTCTTGGACATTTGATTTGAGCGCAATCCTCAAACTTAGGTCAAAAAAGCCATTTAAGCCTTTTCACAGTGAGATCTATGCGATATGGCCGAGAAATGTAATTTTGATGTTAACTCCCAAACCGCTGCGCAGAAGTCAACCAAACTTCACCCAATAGTGTATTGTATCACAATCTAGTAGTTACATTTGAAAATTTTGTTCTAGGACATTTTGTTTGAACGCAATCATCAAACTTAATTAAAAAAGTCATTTAAGCCTTTTCACAGTGAGATCTATGCGATATGGCCGAGAAATGTAATTTTGATGTTAACTCCCAAACCGCTGCGCAGAAGTCAACCAAACTTCACCCATTAGTGTATTGTATCACAATCTAGTAGTTATATGTGGAAATTTGGTTATTGGAAATTTGGTTTGAGCGCAATCATTAAACTTAGGTCAAAAAAGCCATTTAAGCCTTTTCACAGTGAGATCTATGCGATATGGCCGAGAAATGTAATTTTGATGTTAACTCCCAAACCGCTGCGCAGAAGTCAACCAAACTTCACCCAATAGTGTATTGTATCACAATCTAGTAGTTACATTTGAAAATTTTGTTCTAGGAAATTTTGTTTGAGCGCAATCATCAAACTTAATTAAAAAAAGTCATTTAAGCCTTTTCACAGTGAGATCTATGCGATATGGCCGAGAAATATAATTTTGATGTTAACTCCCAAACCGCTGCGCAGAAGTCAACCAAACTTCACCCATTAGTGTATTGTATCACAATCTAGTAGTTACATGTGAAAATTTGGTTCTAGGACATTTGATTTGAGCGCAATCCTCAAACTTAGGTCAAAAAAGCCATTTAAGCCTTTTCACAGTGAGATCTATGCGATATGGCCGAGAAATGTAATTTTGATGTTAACTCCCAAACCGCTGCGCAGAAGTCAACCAAACTTCACCCAATAGTGTATTGTATCACATTCTAGTAGTTACATTTGAAAATTTCGTTCTAGGACATTTTGTTTGAACGCAATCATCAAACTTAATTAAAAAAGTCATTTAAGCCTTTTCACAGTGAGATCTATGCGATATGGCCGAGAAATGTAATTTTGATGTTAACTCCCAAACCGCTGCGCAGAAGTCAACCAAACTTCACCCATTAGTGTATTGTATCACAATCTAGTAGTTACATGTGGAAATTTGGTTATTGGACATTTGGTTTGAGCGCAATCATTAAACTTAGGTCAAAAAAGCCATTTAAGCCTTTTCACAGTGAGATCTATGCGATATGGCCGAGAAATGTAATTTTGATGTTAACTCCCAAACCGCTGCGCAGAAGTCAACTAAACTTCACCCAATAGTGTATTGTATCACAATCTAGTAGTTACATTTGAAAATTTTGTTCTAGGAAATTTTGTTTGAGCGCAATCATCAAACTTAATTAAAAAAGTCATTTAAGCCTTTTCACAGTGAGATCTATGCGATATGGCCGAGAAATGTAATTTTGATGTTAACTCCCAAACCTCTGCGCAGAAGTCAACCAAACTTCACCCATTAGTGTATTGTATCACAATCTAGTAGTTACATGTGGAAATTTGGTTCTAGGACATTTGATTTGAGCGCAATCCTCAAACTTAGGTCAAAAAAGCCATTTAAGCCTTTTCACAGTGAGATCTATGCGATATGGCCGAGAAATGTAATTTTGATGTTAACTCCCAAACCGCTGCGCAGAAGTCAACCAAACTTCACCCAATAGTGTATTGTATCACAATCTAGTAGTTACATTTGGAAATTTGGTTCTTGGACATTTGATTTGAGCGCAATCCTCAAACTTAGGTCAAAAAAGCCATTTAAGCCTTTTCACAGTGAGATCTATGCGATATGGCCGAGAAATGTAATTTTGATGTTAACTCCCAAACCGCTGCGCAGAAGTCAACCAAACTTCACCCAATAGTGTATTGTATCACAATCTAGTAGTTACATTTGAAAATTTTGTTCTAGGACATTTTGTTTGAACGCAATCATCAAACTTAATTAAAAAAGTCATTTAAGCCTTTTCACAGTGAGATCTATGCGATATGGCCGAGAAATGTAATTTTGATGTTAACTCCCAAACCGCTGCGCAGAAGTCAACCAAACTTCACCCAATAGTGTATTGTATCACATTCTAGTAGTTACATTTGAAAATTTCGTTCTAGGACATTTGGTTTGAGCGCAATCATTAAACTTAGGTCAAAAAAGCCATTTAAGCCTTTTCACAGTGAGATCTATGCGATATGGCCGAGAAATGTAATTTTGATGTTAACTCCCAAACCGCTGCGCAGAAGTCAACTAAACTTCACCCAATAGTGTATTGTATCACATTCTAGTAGTTACATTTGAAAATTTCGTTCTAGGACATTTGGTTTGAGCGCAATCATTAAACTTAATTAAAAAAGTCATTTAAGCCTTTTCACAGTGAGATCTATGCGATATGGCCGAGAAATGTAATTTTGATGTTAACTCCCAAACCGCTGCGCAGAAGTCAACCAAACTTCACCCAATAGTGTATTGTATCACATTCTAGTAGTTACATTTGAAAATTTCGTTCTAGGACATTTGGTTTGAGCGCAATCATTAAACTTAGGTCAAAAAAGCCATTTAAGCCTTTTCACAGTGAGATCTATGCGATATGGCCGAGAAATGTAATTTTGATGTTAACTCCCAAACCGCTGCGCAGAAGTCAACCAAACTTCACCCAATAGTGTATTGTATCACATTCTAGTAGTTACATTTGAAAATTTCGTTCTAGGACATTTGGTTTGAGCGCAATCTTTAAACTTAGGTCAAAAAAGCCATTTAAGCCTTTTCACAGTGAGATCTATGCGATATGGCCGAGAAATGTAATTTTGATGTTAACTCCCAAACCGCTGCGCAGAAGTCAACCAAACTTCACCCAATAGTGTATTGTATCACAATCTAGTAGTTACATTTGAAAATTTTGTTCTAGGACATTTTGTTTGAACGCAATCATCAAACTTAATTAAAAAAGTCATTTAAGCCTTTTCACAGTGAGATCTATGCGATATGGCCGAGAAATGTAATTTTGATGTTAACTCCCAAACCGCTGCGCAGAAGTCAACCAAACTTCACCCAATAGTGTATTGTATCACAATCTAGTAGTTACATTTGGAAATTTGGTTCTTGGACATTTGATTTGAGCGCAATCCTCAAACTTAGGTCAAAAAAGCCATTTAAGCCTTTTCACAGTGAGATCTATGCGATATGGCCGAGAAATGTAATTTTGATGTTAACTCCCAAACCGCTGCGCAGAAGTCAACCAAACTTCACCCAATAGTGTATTGTATCACAATCTAGTAGTTACATTTGAAAATTTTGTTCTAGGACATTTTGTTTGAACGCAATCATCAAACTTAATTAAAAAAGTCATTTAAGCCTTTTCACAGTGAGATCTATGCGATATGGCCGAGAAATGTAATTTTGATGTTAACTCCCAAACCGCTGCGCAGAAGTCAACCAAACTTCACCCATTAGTGTATTGTATCACAATCTAGTAGTTATATGTGGAAATTTGGTTATTGGAAATTTGGTTTGAGCGCAATCATTAAACTTAGGTCAAAAAAGCCATTTAAGCCTTTTCACAGTGAGATCTATGCGATATGGCCGAGAAATGTAATTTTGATGTTAACTCCCAAACCGCTGCGCAGAAGTCAACCAAACTTCACCCAATAGTGTATTGTATCACAATCTAGTAGTTACATTTGAAAATTTTGTTCTAGGAAATTTTGTTTGAGCGCAATCATCAAACTTAATTAAAAAAGTCATTTAAGCCTTTTCACAGTGAGATCTATGCGATATGGCCGAGAAATGTAATTTTGATGTTAACTCCCAAACCGCTGCGCAGAAGTCAACCAAACTTCACCCAATAGTGTATTGTATCACATTCTAGTAGTTACATTTGAAAATTTCGTTCTAGGACATTTGGTTTGAGCGCAATCTTTAAACTTAGGTCAAAAAAGCCATTTAAGCCTTTTCACAGTGAGATCTATGCGATATGGCCGAGGAATGTAATTTTGATGTTAACTCCCAAACCGCTGCGCAGAAGTCAACCAAACTTCACCCAATAGTGTATTGTATCACAATCTAGTAGTTACATTTGAAAATTTTTTTCTAGGACATTTTGTTTGAACGCAATCATCAAACTTAATTAAAAAAGTCATTTAAGCCTTTTCACAGTGAGATCTATGCGATATGGCCGAGAAATGTAATTTTGATGTTAACTCCCAAACCGCTGCGCAGAAGTCAACCAAACTTCACCCAATAGTGTATTGTATCACAATCTAGTAGTTACATTTGGAAATTTGGTTCTTGGACATTTGATTTGAGCGCAATCCTCAAACTTAGGTCAAAAAAGCCATTTAAGCCTTTTCACAGTGAGATCTATGCGATATGGCCGAGAAATGTAATTTTGATGTTAACTCCCGAACCGCTGCGCAGAAGTCAACCAAACTTCACCCAATAGTGTATTGTATCACAATCTAGTAGTTACATTTGAAAATTTTGTTCTAGGACATTTTGTTTGAACGCAATCATCAAACTTAATTAAAAAAGTCATTTAAGCCTTTTCACAGTGAGATCTATGCGATATGGCCGAGAAATGTAATTTTGATGTTAACTCCCAAACCGCTGCGCAGAAGTCAACCAAACTTCACCCAATAGTGTATTTTATCACAATCTAGTAGTTACATTTGGAAATTTAGTTCTAGGACATTTGATTTGAGCGCAATCATTAAACTTAATTAAAAAAGTCATTTAAGCCTTTTCACAGTGAGATCTATGCGATATGGCCGAGAAATGTAATTTTGATGTTAACTCCCAAACCGCTGCGCAGAAGTCAACCAAACTTCACCCATTAGTGTATTGTATCACAATCTAGTAATTACATGTGGAAATTTGGTTCTAGGACATTTGATTTGAGCGCAATCCTCAAACTTAGGTCAAAAAAGCCATTTAAGCCTTTTCACAGTGAGATCTATGCGATATGGCCGAGAAATGTAATTTTGATGTTAACTCCCAAACCGCTGCGCAGAAGTCAACCAAACTTCACCCAATAGTGTATTGTATCACAATCTAGTAGTTACATTTGAAAATTTTGTTCTATGACATTTTGTTTGAACGCAATCATCAAACTTAATTAAAAAAGTCATTTAAGCCTTTTCACAGTGAGATCTATGCGATATGGCCGAGAAATGTAATTTTGATGTTAACTCCCAAACCGCTGCGCAGAAGTCAACCAAACTTCACCCATTAGTGTATTGTATCACAATCTAGTAGTTACATGTGGAAATTTGGTTATTGGACATTTGGTTTGAGCGCAATCATTAAACTTAGGTCAAAAAAGCCATTTAAGCCTTTTCACAGTGAGATCTATGCGATATGGCCGAGAAATGTAATTTTGATGTTAACTCCCAAACCGCTGCGCAGAAGTCAACCAAACTTCACCCAATAGTGTATTGTATCACAATCTAGTAGTTACATTTGAAAATTTTGTTCTAGGAAATTTTGTTTGAGCGCAATCATCAAACTTAATTAAAAAAGTCATTTAAGCCTTTTCACAGTGAGATCTATGCGATATGGCCGAGAAATGTAATTTTGATGTTAACTCCCAAACCTCTGCGCAGAAATCAACCAAACTTCACCCATTAGTGTATTGTATCACAATCTAGTAGTTACATGTGGAAATTTGGTTCTAGGACATTTGATTTGAGCGCAATCCTCAAACTTAGGTCAAAAAAGCCATTTAAGCCTTTTCACAGTGAGATCTATGCGATATGGCCGAGAAATGTAATTTTGATGTTAACTCCCAAACCGCTGCGCAGAAGTCAACCAAACTTCACCCAATAGTGTATTGTATCACATTCTAGTAGTTACATTTGAAAATTTCGTTCTAGGACATTTGGTTTGAGCGCAATCTTTAAACTTAGGTCAAAAAAGCCATTTAAGCCTTTTCACAGTGAGATCTATGCGATATGGCCGAGGAATGTAATTTTGATGTTAACTCCCAAACCGCTGCGCAGAAGTCAACCAAACTTCACCCAATAGTGTATTGTATCACAATCTAGTAGTTACATTTGAAAATTTTTTTCTAGGACATTTTGTTTGAACGCAATCATCAAACTTAATTAAAAAAGTCATTTAAGCCTTTTCACAGTGAGATCTATGCGATATGGCCGAGAAATGTAATTTTGATGTTAACTCCCAAACCGCTGCGCAGAAGTCAACCAAACTTCACCCAATAGTGTATTGTATCACAATCTAGTAGTTACATTTGGAAATTTGGTTCTTGGACATTTGATTTGAGCGCAATCCTCAAACTTAGGTCAAAAAAGCCATTTAAGCCTTTTCACAGTGAGATCTATGCGATATGGCCGAGAAATGTAATTTTGATGTTAACTCCCGAACCGCTGCGCAGAAGTCAACCAAACTTCACCCAATAGTGTATTGTATCACAATCTAGTAGTTACATTTGAAAATTTTGTTCTAGGACATTTTGTTTGAACGCAATCATCAAACTTAATTAAAAAAGTCATTTAAGCCTTTTCACAGTGAGATCTATGCGATATGGCCGAGAAATGTAATTTTGATGTTAACTCCCAAACCGCTGCGCAGAAGTCAACCAAACTTCACCCAATAGTGTATTTTATCACAATCTAGTAGTTACATGTGGAAATTTGGTTATTGGACATTTGGTTTGAGCGCAATCATTAAACTTAGGTCAAAAAAGCCATTTAAGCCTTTTCACAGTGAGATCTATGCGATATGGCCGAGAAATGTAATTTTGATGTTAACTCCCAAACCGCTGCGCAGAAGTCAACCAAACTTCACCCAATAGTGTATTGTATCACAATCTAGTAGTTACATTTGAAAATTTTGTTCTAGGAAATTTTGTTTGAGCGCAATCATCAAACTTAATTAAAAAAGTCATTTAAGCCTTTTCACAGTGAGATCTATGCGATATGGCCGAGAAATGTAATTTTGATGTTAACTCCCAAACCTCTGCGCAGAAATCAACCAAACTTCACCCATTAGTGTATTGTATCACAATCTAGTAGTTACATGTGGAAATTTGGTTCTAGGACATTTGATTTGAGCGCAATCCTCAAACTTAGGTCAAAAAAGCCATTTAAGCCTTTTCACAGTGAGATCTATGCGATATGGCCGAGAAATGTAATTTTGATGTTAACTCCCAAACCGCTGCGCAGAAGTCAACCAAACTTCACCCAATAGTGTATTGTATCACATTCTAGTAGTTACATTTGAAAATTTCGTTCTAGGACATTTGGTTTGAGCGCAATCTTTAAACTTAGGTCAAAAAAGCCATTTAAGCCTTTTCACAGTGAGATCTATGCGATATGGCCGAGAAATGTAATTTTGATGTTAACTCCCAAACCGCTGCGCAGAAGTCAACCAAACTTCACCCAATAGTGTATTGTATCACAATCTAGTAGTTACATTTGAAAATTTTGTTCTAGGACATTTTGTTTGAACGCAATCATCAAACTTAATTAAAAAAGTCATTTAAGCCTTTTCACAGTGAGATCTATGCGATATGGCCGAGAAATGTAATTTTGATGTTAACTCCCAAACCGCTGCGCAGAAGTCAACCAAACTTCACCCAATAGTGTATTGTATCACAATCTAGTAGTTACATTTGAATATTTTGTTCTAGGAAATTTTGTTTGAGCGCAATCATCAAACTTAATTAAAAAAGTCATTTAAGCCTTTTCATAGTGAGATCTATGCGATATGGCCGAGAAATGTAATTTTGAAGTTAACTCCCAAACCGCTGCGCAGAAGTCAACCAAACTTCACCCATTAGTGTATTGTATCACAATCTAGTAGTTACATGTGAAAATTTGGTTCTAGGACATTTGATTTGAGCGCAATCCTCAAACTTAGGTCAAAAAAGCCATTTAAGCCTTTTCACAGTGAGATCTATGCGATATGGCCGAGAAATGTAATTTTGATGTTAACTCCCAAACCGCTGCGCAGAAGTCAACCAAACTTCACCCAATAGTGTATTGTATCACATTCTAGTAGTTACATTTGAAAATTTCGTTCTAGGACATTTGGTTTGAGCGCAATCATTAAACTTAGGTCAAAAAAGCCATTTAAGCCTTTTCACAGTGAGATCTATGCGATATGGCCGAGAAATGTAATTTTTATGTTAACTCCCAAACCGCTGCGCAGAAGTCAACCAAACTTCACCCAATAGTGTATTGTATCACAATCTAGTAGTTACATTTGAAAATTTTTTTCTAGGACATTTTGTTTGAACGCAATCATCAAACTTAATTAAAAAAGTCATTTAAGCCTTTTCACAGTGAGATCTATGCGATATGGCCGAGAAATGTAATTTTGATGTTAACTCCCAAACCGCTGCGCAGAAGTCAACCAAACTTCACCCAATAGTGTATTGTATCACAATCTAGTAGTTACATTTGAAAATTTTGTTCTAGGAAATTTTGTTTGAGCGCAATCATCAAACTTAATTAAAAAAAGTCATTTAAGCCTTTTCACAGTGAGATCTATGCGATATGGCCGAGAAATATAATTTTGATGTTAACTCCCAAACCGCTGCGCAGAAGTCAACCAAACTTCACCCATTAGTGTTTTGTATCACAATCTAGTAGTTACATGTGAAAATTTGGTTCTAGGACATTTGATTTGAGCGCAATCCTCAAACTTAGGTCAAAAAAGCCATTTAAGCCTTTTCACAGTGAGATCTATGCGATATGGCCGAGAAATGTAATTTTGATGTTAACTCCCAAACCGCTGCGCAGAAGTCAACCAAACTTCACCCAATAGTGTATTGTATCACATTCTAGTAGTTACATTTGAAAATTTCGTTCTAGGACATTTTGTTTGAACGCAATCATCAAACTTAATTAAAAAAGTCATTTAAGCCTTTTCACAGTGAGATCTATGCGATATGGCCGAGAAATGTAATTTTGATGTTAACTCCCAAACCGCTGCGCAGAAGTCAACCAAACTTCACCCATTAGTGTATTGTATCACAATCTAGTAGTTACATGTGGAAATTTGGTTATTGGACATTTGGTTTGAGCGCAATCATTAAACTTAGGTCAAAAAAGCCATTTAAGCCTTTTCACAGTGAGATCTATGCGATATGGCCGAGAAATGTAATTTTGATGTTAACTCCCAAACCGCTGCGCAGAAGTCAACTAAACTTCACCCAATAGTGTATTGTATCACAATCTAGTAGTTACATTTGAAAATTTTGTTCTAGGAAATTTTGTTTGAGCGCAATCATCAAACTTAATTAAAAAAGTCATTTAAGCCTTTTCACAGTGAGATCTATGCGATATGGCCGAGAAATGTAATTTTGATGTTAACTCCCAAACCTCTGCGCAGAAGTCAACCAAACTTCACCCATTAGTGTATTGTATCACAATCTAGTAGTTACATGTGGAAATTTGGTTCTAGGACATTTGATTTGAGCGCAATCCTCAAACTTAGATCAAAAAAGCCATTTAAGCCTTTTCACAGTGAGATCTATGCGATATGGCCGAGAAATGTAATTTTGATGTTAACTCCCAAACCGCTGCGCAGAAGTCAACCAAACTTCACCCAATAGTGTATTGTATCACAATCTAGTAGTTACATTTGAAAATTTTGTTCTAGGAAATTTTGTTTGAGCGCAATCATCAAACTTAATTAAAAAAAGTCATTTAAGCCTTTTCACAGTGAGATCTATGCGATATGGCCGAGAAATATAATTTTGATGTTAACTCCCAAACCGCTGCGCAGAAGTCAACCAAACTTCACCCATTAGTGTATTGTATCACAATCTAGTAGTTACATGTGAAAATTTGGTTCTAGGACATTTGATTTGAGCGCAATCCTCAAACTTAGGTCAAAAAAGCCATTTAAGCCTTTTCACAGTGAGATCTATGCGATATGGCCGAGAAATGTAATTTTGATGTTAACTCCCAAACCGCTGCGCAGAAGTCAACCAAACTTCACCCAATAGTGTATTGTATCACATTCTAGTAGTTACATTTGAAAATTTCGTTCTAGGACATTTTGTTTGAACGCAATCATCAAACTTAATTAAAAAAGTCATTTAAGCCTTTTCACAGTGAGATCTATGCGATATGGCCGAGAAATGTAATTTTGATGTTAACTCCCAAACCGCTGCGCAGAAGTCAACCAAACTTCACCCATTAGTGTATTGTATCACAATCTAGTAGTTACATGTGGAAATTTGGTTATTGGACATTTGGTTTGAGCGCAATCATTAAACTTAGGTCAAAAAAGCCATTTAAGCCTTTTCACAGTGAGATCTATGCGATATGGCCGAGAAATGTAATTTTGATGTTAACTCCCAAACCGCTGCGCAGAAGTCAACTAAACTTCACCCAATAGTGTATTGTATCACAATCTAGTAGTTACATTTGAAAATGTTGTTCTAGGAAATTTTGTTTGAGCGCAATCATCAAACTTAATTAAAAAAGTCATTTAAGCCTTTTCACAGTGAGATCTATGCGATATGGCCGAGAAATGTAATTTTGATGTTAACTCCCAAACCTCTGCGCAGAAGTCAACCAAACTTCACCCATTAGTGTATTGTATCACAATCTAGTAGTTACATGTGGAAATTTGGTTCTAGGACATTTGATTTGAGCGCAATCCTCAAACTTAGGTCAAAAAAGCCATTTAAGCCTTTTCACAGTGAGATCTATGCGATATGGCCGAGAAATGTAATTTTGATGTTAACTCCCAAACCGCTGCGCAGAAGTCAACCAAACTTCACCCAATAGTGTATTGTATCACAATCTAGTAGTTACATTTGGAAATTTGGTTCTTGGACATTTGATTTGAGCGCAATCCTCAAACTTAGGTCAAAAAAGCCATTTAAGCCTTTTCACAGTGAGATCTATGCGATATGGCCGAGAAATGTAATTTTGATGTTAACTCCCAAACCGCTGCGCAGAAGTCAACCAAACTTCACCCAATAGTGTATTGTATCACAATCTAGTAGTTACATTTGAAAATTTTGTTCTAGGACATTTTGTTTGAACGCAATCATCAAACTTAATTAAAAAAGTCATTTAAGCCTTTTCACAGTGAGATCTATGCGATATGGCCGAGAAATGTAATTTTGATGTTAACTCCCAAACCGCTGCGCAGAAGTCAACCAAACTTCACCCAATAGTGTATTGTATCACATTCTAGTAGTTACATTTGAAAATTTCGTTCTAGGACATTTGGTTTGAGCGCAATCATTAAACTTAGGTCAAAAAAGCCATTTAAGCCTTTTCACAGTGAGATCTATGCGATATGGCCGAGAAATGTAATTTTGATGTTAACTCCCAAACCGCTGCGCAGAAGTCAACTAAACTTCACCCAATAGTGTATTGTATCACATTCTAGTAGTTACATTTGAAAATTTCGTTCTAGGACATTTGGTTTGAGCGCAATCATTAAACTTAATTAAAAAAGTCATTTAAGCCTTTTCACAGTGAGATCTATGCGATATGGCCGAGAAATGTAATTTTGATGTTAACTCCCAAACCGCTGCGCAGAAGTCAACCAAACTTCACCCAATAGTGTATTGTATCACATTCTAGTAGTTACATTTGAAAATTTCGTTCTAGGACATTTGGTTTGAGCGCAATCATTAAACTTAGGTCAAAAAAGCCATTTAAGCCTTTTCACAGTGAGATCTATGCGATATGGCCGAGAAATGTAATTTTGATGTTAACTCCCAAACCGCTGCGCAGAAGTCAACCAAACTTCACCCAATAGTGTATTGTATCACATTCTAGTAGTTACATTTGAAAATTTCGTTCTAGGACATTTGGTTTGAGCGCAATCTTTAAACTTAGGTCAAAAAAGCCATTTAAGCCTTTTCACAGTGAGATCTATGCGATATGGCCGAGAAATGTAATTTTGATGTTAACTCCCAAACCGCTGCGCAGAAGTCAACCAAACTTCACCCAATAGTGTATTGTATCACAATCTAGTAGTTACATTTGAAAATTTTGTTCTAGGACATTTTGTTTGAACGCAATCATCAAACTTAATTAAAAAAGTCATTTAAGCCTTTTCACAGTGAGATCTATGCGATATGGCCGAGAAATGTAATTTTGATGTTAACTCCCAAACCGCTGCGCAGAAGTCAACCAAACTTCACCCAATAGTGTATTGTATCACAATCTAGTAGTTACATTTGGAAATTTGGTTCTTGGACATTTGATTTGAGCGCAATCCTCAAACTTAGGTCAAAAAAGCCATTTAAGCCTTTTCACAGTGAGATCTATGCGATATGGCCGAGAAATGTAATTTTGATGTTAACTCCCAAACCGCTGCGCAGAAGTCAACCAAACTTCACCCAATAGTGTATTGTATCACAACCTAGTAGTTACATTTGAAAATTTTGTTCTAGGACATTTTGTTTGAACGCAATCATCAAACTTAATTAAAAAAGTCATTTAAGCCTTTTCACAGTGAGATCTATGCGATATGGCCGAGAAATGTAATTTTGATGTTAACTCCCAAACCGCTGCGCAGAAGTCAACCAAACTTCACCCATTAGTGTATTGTATCACAATCTAGTAGTTATATGTGGAAATTTGGTTATTGGAAATTTGGTTTGAGCGCAATCATTAAACTTAGGTCAAAAAAGCCATTTAAGCCTTTTCACAGTGAGATCTATGCGATATGGCCGAGAAATGTAATTTTGATGTTAACTCCCAAACCGCTGCGCAGAAGTCAACCAAACTTCACCCAATAGTGTATTGTATCACAATCTAGTAGTTACATTTGAAAATTTTGTTCTAGGAAATTTTGTTTGAGCGCAATCATCAAACTTAATTAAAAAAGTCATTTAAGCCTTTTCACAGTGAGATCTATGCGATATGGCCGAGAAATGTAATTTTGATGTTAACTCCCAAACCTCTGCGCAGAAGTCAACCAAACTTCACCAATTAGTGTATTGTATCACAATCTAGTAGTTACATGTGGAAATTTGGTTCTAGGACATTTGATTTGAGCGCAATCCTCAAACTTAGGTCAAAAAAGCCATTTAAGCCTTTTCACAGTGAGATCTATGCGATATGGCCGAGAAATGTAATTTTGATGTTAACTCCCAAACCGCTGCGCAGAAGTCAACCAAACTTCACCCAATAGTGTATTGTATCACATTCTAGTAGTTACATTTGAAAATTTCGTTCTAGGACATTTGGTTTGAGCGCAATCTTTAAACTTAGGTCAAAAAAGCCATTTAAGCCTTTTCACAGTGAGATCTATGCGATATGGCCGAGGAATGTAATTTTGATGTTAACTCCCAAACCGCTGCGCAGAAGTCAACCAAACTTCACCCAATAGTGTATTGTATCACAATCTAGTAGTTACATTTGAAAATTTTTTTCTAGGACATTTTGTTTGAACGCAATCATCAAACTTAATTAAAAAAGTCATTTAAGCCTTTTCACAGTGAGATCTATGCGATATGGCCGAGAAATGTAATTTTGATGTTAACTCCCAAACCGCTGCGCAGAAGTCAACCAAACTTCACCCAATAGTGTATTGTATCACAATCTAGTAGTTACATTTGGAAATTTGGTTCTTGGACATTTGATTTGAGCGCAATCCTCAAACTTAGGTCAAAAAAGCCATTTAAGCCTTTTCACAGTGAGATCTATGCGATATGGCCGAGAAATGTAATTTTGATGTTAACTCCCGAACCGCTGCGCAGAAGTCAACCAAACTTCACCCAATAGTGTATTGTATCACAATCTAGTAGTTACATTTGAAAATTTTGTTCTAGGACATTTTGTTTGAACGCAATCATCAAACTTAATTAAAAAAGTCATTTAAGCCTTTTCACAGTGAGATCTATGCGATATGGCCGAGAAATGTAATTTTGATGTTAACTCCCAAACCGCTGCGCAGAAGTCAACCAAACTTCACCCAATAGTGTATTTTATCACAATCTAGTAGTTACATTTGGAAATTTAGTTCTAGGACATTTGATTTGAGCGCAATCATTAAACTTAATTAAAAAAGTCATTTAAGCCTTTTCACAGTGAGATCTATGCGATATGGCCGAGAAATGTAATTTTGATGTTAACTCCCAAACCGCTGCGCAGAAGTCAACCAAACTTCACCCATTAGTGTATTGTATCACAATCTAGTAATTACATGTGGAAATTTGGTTCTAGGACATTTGATTTGAGCGCAATCCTCAAACTTAGGTCAAAAAAGCCATTTAAGCCTTTTCACAGTGAGATCTATGCGATATGGCCGAGAAATGTAATTTTGATGTTAACTCCCAAACCGCTGCGCAGAAGTCAACCAAACTTCACCCAATAGTGTATTGTATCACAATCTAGTAGTTACATTTGAAAATTTTGTTCTATGACATTTTGTTTGAACGCAATCATCAAACTTAATTAAAAAAGTCATTTAAGCCTTTTCACAGTGAGATCTATGCGATATGGCCGAGAAATGTAATTTTGATGTTAACTCCCAAACCGCTGCGCAGAAGTCAACCAAACTTCACCCATTAGTGTATTGTATCACAATCTAGTAGTTACATGTGGAAATTTGGTTATTGGACATTTGGTTTGAGCGCAATCATTAAACGTAGGTCAAAAAAGCCATTTAAGCCTTTTCACAGTGAGATCTATGCGATATGGCCGAGAAATGTAATTTTGATGTTAACTCCCAAACCGCTGCGCAGAAGTCAACCAAACTTCACCCAATAGTGTATTGTATCACAATCTAGTAGTTACATTTGAAAATTTTGTTCTAGGAAATTTTGTTTGAGCGCAATCATCAAACTTAATTAAAAAAGTCATTTAAGCCTTTTCACAGTGAGATCTATGCGATATGGCCGAGAAATGTAATTTTGATGTTAACTCCCAAACCTCTGCGCAGAAATCAACCAAACTTCACCCATTAGTGTATTGTATCACAATCTAGTAGTTACATGTGGAAATTTGGTTCTAGGACATTTGATTTGAGCGCAATCCTCAAACTTAGGTCAAAAAAGCCATTTAAGCCTTTTCACAGTGAGATCTATGCGATATGGCCGAGAAATGTAATTTTGATGTTAACTCCCAAACCGCTGCGCAGAAGTCAACCAAACTTCACCCAATAGTGTATTGTATCACATTCTAGTAGTTACATTTGAAAATTTCGTTCTAGGACATTTGGTTTGAGCGCAATCTTTAAACTTAGGTCAAAAAAGCCATTTAAGCCTTTTCACAGTGAGATCTATGCGATATGGCCGAGAAATGTAATTTTGATGTTAACTCCCAAACCGCTGCGCAGAAGTCAACCAAACTTCACCCAATAGTGTATTGTATCACAATCTAGTAGTTACATTTGAAAATTTTGTTCTAGGACATTTTGTTTGAACGCAATCATCAAACTTAATTAAAAAAGTCATTTAAGCCTTTTCACAGTGAGATCTATGCGATATGGCCGAGAAATGTAATTTTGATGTTAACTCCCAAACCGCTGCGCAGAAGTCAACCAAACTTCACCCAATTGTGTATTGTATCACAATCTAGTAGTTACATTTGAAAATTTTGTTCTAGGAAATTTTGTTTGAGCGCAATCATCAAACTTAATTAAAAAAGTCATTTAAGCCTTTTCATAGTGAGATCTATGCGATATGGCCGAGAAATGTAATTTTGAAGTTAACTCCCAAACCGCTGCGCAGAAGTCAACCAAACTTCACCCATTAGTGTATTGTATCACAATCTAGTAGTTACATGTGAAAATTTGGTTCTAGGACATTTGATTTGAGCGCAATCCTCAAACTTAGGTCAAAAAAGCCATTTAAGCCTTTTCACAGTGAGATCTATGCGATATGGCCGAGAAATGTAATTTTGATGTTAACTCCCAAACCGCTGCGCAGAAGTCAACCAAACTTCACCCAATAGTGTATTGTATCACATTCTAGTAGTTACATTTGAAAATTTCGTTCTAGGACATTTGGTTTGAGCGCAATCATTAAACTTAGGTCAAAAAAGCCATTTAAGCCTTTTCACAGTGAGATCTATGCGATATGGCCGAGAAATGTAATTTTTATGTTAACTCCCAAACCGCTGCGCAGAAGTCAACCAAACTTCACCCAATAGTGTATTGTATCACAATCTAGTAGTTACATTTGAAAATTTTGTTCTAGGAAATTTTGTTTGAGCGCAATCATCAAACTTAATTAAAAAAGTCATTTAAGCCTTTTCACAGTGAGATCTATGCGATATGGCCGAGAAATGTAATTTTGATGTTAACTCCCAAACCTCTGCGCAGAAGTCAACCAAACTTCACCCATTAGTGTATTGTATCACAATCTAGTAGTTACATGTGGAAATTTGGTTCTAGGACATTTGATTTGAGCGCAATCCTCAAACTTAGGTCAAAAAAGCCATTTAAGCCTTTTCACAGTGAGATCTATGCGATATGGCCGAGAAATGTAATTTTGATGTTAACTCCCAAACCGCTGCGCAGAAGTCAACCAAACTTCACCCAATAGTGTATTGTATCACAATCTAGTAGTTACATTTGGAAATTTGGTTCTTGGACATTTGATTTGAGCGCAATCCTCAAACTTAGGTCAAAAAAGCCATTTAAGCCTTTTCACAGTGAGATCTATGCGATATGGCCGAGAAATGTAATTTTGATGTTAACTCCCAAACCGCTGCGCAGAAGTCAACCAAACTTCACCCAATAGTGTATTGTATCACAATCTAGTAGTTACATTTGAAAATTTTGTTCTAGGACATTTTGTTTGAACGCAATCATCAAACTTAATTAAAAAAGTCATTTAAGCCTTTTCACAGTGAGATCTATGCGATATGGCCGAGAAATGTAATTTTGATGTTAACTCCCAAACCGCTGCGCAGAAGTCAACCAAACTTCACCCAATAGTGTATTGTATCACATTCTAGTAGTTACATTTGAAAATTTCGTTCTAGGACATTTGGTTTGAGCGCAATCATTTAACTTAGGTCAAAAAAGCCATTTAAGCCTTTTCACAGTGAGATCTATGCGATATGGCCGAGAAATGTAATTTTGATGTGAACTCCCAAACCGCTGCGCAGAAGTCAACCAAACTTCACCCAATAGTGTATTGTATCACAATCTAGTAGTTACATTTGAAAATTTTGTTCTAGGAAATTTTGTTTGAGCGCAATCATCAAACTTAATTAAAAATGTCATTTAAGCCTTTTCACAGTGAGATCTATGCGATATGGCCGAGAAATGTAATTTTGATGTTAACTCCCAAACCGCTGCGCAGAAGTCAACCAAACTTCACCCATTAGTGTATTGTATCACAATCTAGTAGTTACATGTGAAAATTTGGTTCTAGGACATTTGATTTGAGCGCAATCCTCAAACTTAGGTCAAAAAAGCCATTTAAGCCTTTTCACAGTGAGATCTATGCGATATGGCCGAGAAATGTAATTTTGATGTTAACTCCCAAACCGCTGCGCAGAAGTCAACCAAACTTCACCCAATAGTGTATTGTATCACATTCTAGTAGTTACATTTGAAAATTTCGTTCTAGGACATTTGGTTTGAGCGCAATCATTAAACTTAGGTCAAAAAAGCCATTTAAGCCTTTTCACAGTGAGATCTATGCGATATGGCCGAGAAATGTAATTTTGATGTTAACTCCCAAACCGCTGCGCAGAAGTCAACCAAACTTCACCCATTAGTGTATTGTATCACAATCTAGTAGTTACATGTAGAAATTTGGTTATTGGACATTTGATTTGAGCGCAATCCTCAAACTTAGGTCAAAAAAGCCATTTAAGCCTTTTCACAGTGAGATCTATGCGATATGGCCGAGAAATGTAATTTTGATGTTAACTCCCAAACCGCTGCGCAGAAGTCAACCAAACTTCACCCATTAGTGTATTGTATCACAATCTAGTAGTTACATGTGGAAATTTGGTTCTAGGACATTTGATTTGAGCGCAATCCTCAAACTTAGGTCAAAAAAGCCATCAAGCCTTTTCACAGTGAGATCTATGCGATATGGCCGAGAAATGTAATTTTGATGTTAACTCCCAAACCGCTGCGCAGAAGTCAACCAAACTTCACCCAATAGTGTATTGTATCACATTCTAGTAGTTACATTTGAAAATTTCGTTCTAGGACATTTGGTTTGAGCGCAATCATTAAACTTAGGTCAAAAAAGCCATTTAAGCCTTTTCACAGTGAGATCTATGCGATATGGCCGAGAAATGTAATTTTGATGTTAACTCCCAAACCGCTGCGCAGAAGTCAACCAAACTTCACCCAATAGTGTATTGTATCACAATCTAGTAGTTACATTTGAAAATTTTGTTCTATGACATTTTGTTTGAGTGCAATCATCAAACTTAATTAAAAAAGTCATTTAAGCCTTTTCACAGTGAGATCTATGCGATATGGCCGAGAAATGTAATTTTGAGGTTAACTCCCAAACCGATTCGCAGAAGTCAACCAAACTTCACCCATTAGTGTGTTGTATCACAATCTAGTAGTTACATGTGGAAATTTGGTTATTGGACATTTGGTTTGAGCGCAATCCTCAAACTTAGGTCAAAAAAGCCATTTAAGCCTTTTCACAGTGAGATCTATGCGATATGGCCGAGAAATGTAATTTTGATGTTAACTCCAAAACCGCTGCGCAGAAGTCAACCAAACTTCACCCAATAGTGTATTGTATCACAATCTAGTAGTTACATTTGAAAATTTTGTTCTAGGAAATTTTGTTTGAGCGCAATCATCAAACTTAATTAAAAAAGTCATTTAAGCCTTTTCACAGTGAGATCTATGCGATATGGCCGAGAAATGTAATTTTGATGTTAACTCCCAAACCTCTGCGCAGAAGTCAACCAAACTTCACCCATTAGTGTATTGTATCACAATCTAGTAGTTACATGTGGAAATTTGGTTCTAGGACATTTGATTTGAGCGCAATCCTCAAACTTAGGTCAAAAAAGCCATTTAAGCCTTTTCACAGTGAGATCTATGCGATATGGCCGAGAAATGTAATTTTGATGTTAACTCCCAAACCGCTGCGCAGAAGTCAACCAAACTTCACCCAATAGTGTATTGTATCACATTCTAGTAGTTACATTTGAAAATTTCGTTCTAGGACATTTGGTTTGAGCGCAATCTTTAAACTTAGGTCAAAAAAGCCATTTAAGCCTTTTCACAGTGAGATCTATGCGATATGGCCGAGAAATGTAATTTTGATGTTAACTCCCAAACCGCTGCGCAGAAGTCAACCAAACTTCACCCAATAGTGTATTGTATCACAATCTAGTAGTTACATTTGAAAATTTTGTTCTAGGACATTTTGTTTGAACGCAATCATCAAACTTAATTAAAAAAGTCATTTAAGCCTTTTCACGGTGAGATCTATGCGATATGGCCGAGAAATGTAATTTTGATGTTAACTCCCAAACCGCTGCGCAGAAGTCAACCAAACTTCACCCAATAGTGTATTGTATCACATTCTAGTAGTTACATTTGAAAATTTCGTTCTAGGACATTTGGTTTGAGCGCAATCATTAAACTTAGGTCAAAAAAGCCATTTAAGCCTTTTCACAGTGAGATCTATGCGATATGGCCGAGAAATGTAATTTTGATGTTAACTCCCAAACCGCTGCGCAGAAGTCAACTAAACTTCACCCAATAGTGTATTGTATCACATTCTAGTAGTTACATTTGAAAATTTCGTTCTAGGACATTTGGTTTGAGCGCAATCATTAAACTTAATTAAAAAAGTCATTTAAGCCTTTTCACAGTGAGATCTATGCGATATGGCCGAGAAATGTAATTTTGATGTTAACTCCCAAACCGCTGCGCAGAAGTCAACCAAACTTCACCCATTAGTGTATTGTATCACAATCTAGTAATTACATGTGGAAATTTGGTTCTAGGACATTTGATTTGAGCGCAATCCTCAAACTTAGGTCAAAAAAGCCATTTAAGCCTTTTCACAGTGAGATCTATGCGATATGGCCGAGAAATGTAATTTTGATGTTAACTCCCAAACCGCTGCGCAGAAGTCAACCAAACTTCACCCAATAGTGTATTGTATCACAATCTAGTAGTTACATTTGAAAATTTTGTTCTATGACATTTTGTTTGAACGCAATCATCAAACTTAATTAAAAAAGTCATTTAAGCCTTTTCACAGTGAGATCTATGCGATATGGCCGAGAAATGTAATTTTGATGTTAACTCCCAAACCGCTGCGCAGAAGTCAACCAAACTTCACCCATTAGTGTATTGTATCACAATCTAGTAGTTACATGTAGAAATTTGGTTATTGGACATTTGATTTGAGCGCAATCCTCAAACTTAGGTCAAAAAAGCCATTTAAGCCTTTTCACAGTGAGATCTATGCGATATGGCCGAGAAATGTAATTTTGATGTTAACTCCCAAACCGCTGCGCAGAAGTCAACCAAACTTCACCCATTAGTGTATTGTATCACAATCTAGTAGTTACATGTGGAAATTTGGTTCTAGGACATTTGATTTGAGCGCAATCCTCAAACTTAGGTCAAAAAAGCCATCAAGCCTTTTCACAGTGAGATCTATGCGATATGGCCGAGAAATGTAATTTTGATGTTAACTCCCAAACCGCTGCGCAGAAGTCAACCAAACTTCACCCAATAGTGTATTGTATCACATTCTAGTAGTTACATTTGAAAATTTCGTTCTAGGACATTTGGTTTGAGCGCAATCATTAAACTTAGGTCAAAAAAGCCATTTAAGCCTTTTCACAGTGAGATCTATGCGATATGGCCGAGAAATGTAATTTTGATGTTAACTCCCAAACCGCTGCGCAGAAGTCAACCAAACTTCACCCAATAGTGTATTGTATCACAATCTAGTAGTTACATTTGAAAATTTTGTTCTATGACATTTTGTTTGAGCGCAATCATCAAACTTAATTAAAAAAGTCATTTAAGCCTTTTCACAGTGAGATCTATGCGATATGGCCGAGAAATGTAATTTTGATGTTAACTCCCAAACCGCCTCGCAGAAGTCAACCAAACTTCACCCATTAGTGTGTTGTATCACAATCTAGTAGTTACATGTGGAAATTTGGTTATTGGACATTTGGTTTGAGCGCAATCCTCAAACTTAGGTCAAAAAAGCCATTTAAGCCTTTTCACAGTGAGATCTATGCGATATGGCCGAGAAATGTAATTTTGATGTTAACTCCAAAACCGCTGCGCAGAAGTCAACCAAACTTCACCCAATAGTGTATTGTATCACAATCTAGTAGTTACATTTGAAAATTTTGTTCTAGGAAATTTTGTTTGAGCGCAATCATCAAACTTAATTAAAAAAGTCATTTAAGCCTTTTCACAGTGAGATCTATGCGATATGGCCGAGAAATGTAATTTTGATGTTAACTCCCAAACCTCTGCGCAGAAGTCAACCAAACTTCACCCATTAGTGTATTGTATCACAATCTAGTAGTTACATGTGGAAATTTGGTTCTAGGACATTTGATTTGAGCGCAATCCTCAAACTTAGGTCAAAAAAGCCATTTAAGCCTTTTCACAGTGAGATCTATGCGATATGGCCGAGAAATGTAATTTTGATGTTAACTCCCAAACCGCTGCGCAGAAGTCAACCAAACTTCACCCAATAGTGTATTGTATCACATTCTAGTAGTTACATTTGAAAATTTCGTTCTAGGACATTTGGTTTGAGCGCAATCTTTAAACTTAGGTCAAAAAAGCCATTTAAGCCTTTTCACAGTGAGATCTATGCGATATGGCCGAGAAATGTAATTTTGATGTTAACTCCCAAACCGCTGCGCAGAAGTCAACCAAACTTCACCCAATAGTGTATTGTATCACAATCTAGTAGTTACATTTGAAAATTTTGTTCTAGGACATTTTGTTTGAACGCAATCATCAAACTTAATTAAAAAAGTCATTTAAGCCTTTTCACGGTGAGATCTATGCGATATGGCCGAGAAATGTAATTTTGATGTTAACTCCCAAACCGCTGCGCAGAAGTCAACCAAACTTCACCCAATAGTGTATTGTATCACATTCTAGTAGTTACATTTGAAAATTTCGTTCTAGGACATTTGGTTTGAGCGCAATCATTAAACTTAGGTCAAAAAAGCCATTTAAGCCTTTTCACAGTGAGATCTATGCGATATGGCCGAGAAATGTAATTTTGATGTTAACTCCCAAACCGCTGCGCAGAAGTCAACTAAACTTCACCCAATAGTGTATTGTATCACATTCTAGTAGTTACATTTGAAAATTTCGTTCTAGGACATTTGGTTTGAGCGCAATCATTAAACTTAATTAAAAAAGTCATTTAAGCCTTTTCACAGTGAGATCTATGCGATATGGCCGAGAAATGTAATTTTGATGTTAACTCCCAAACCGCTGCGCAGAAGTCAACCAAACTTCACCCATTAGTGTATTGTATCACAATCTAGTAATTACATGTGGAAATTTGGTTCTAGGACATTTGATTTGAGCGCAATCCTCAAACTTAGGTCAAAAAAGCCATTTAAGCCTTTTCACAGTGAGATCTATGCGATATGGCCGAGAAAGGTAATTTTGATGTTAACTCCCAAACCGCTGCGCAGAAGTCAACCAAACTTCACCCAATAGTGTATTGTATCACAATCTAGTAGTTACATTTGAAAATTTTGTTCTATGACATTTTGTTTGAACGCAATCATCAAACTTAATTAAAAAAGTCATTTAAGCCTTTTCACAGTGAGATCTATGCGATATGGCCGAGAAATGTAATTTTGATGTTAACTCCCAAACCGCTGCGCAGAAGTCAACCAAACTTCACCCATTAGTGTATTGTATCACAATCTAGTAGTTACATGTGGAAATTTGGTTATTGGACATTTGGTTTGAGCGCAATCATTAAACTTAGGTCAAAAAAGCCATTTAAGCCTTTTCACAGTGAGATCTATGCGATATGGCCGAGAAATGTAATTTTGATGTTAACTCCCAAACCGCTGCGCAGAAGTCAACCAAACTTCACCCAATAGTGTATTGTATCACAATCTAGTAGTTACATTTGAAAATTTTGTTCTAGGAAATTTTGTTTGAGCGCAATCATCAAACTTAATTAAAAAAGTCATTTAAGCCTTTTCACAGTGAGATCTATACGATATGGCCGAGAAATGTAATTTTGATGTTAACTCCCAAACCTCTGCGCAGAAGTCAACCAAACTTCACCCATTAGTGTATTGTATCACAATCTAGTAGTTACATGTGGAAATTTGGTTCTAGGACATTTGATTTGAGCGCAATCCTCAAACTTAGGTCAAAAAAGCCATTTAAGCCTTTTCACAGTGAGATCTATGCGATATGGCCGAGAAATGTAATTTTGATGTTAACTCCCAAACCGCTGCGCAGAAGTCAACCAAACTTCACCCAATAGTGTATTGTATCACATTCTAGTAGTTACATTTGAAAATTTCGTTCTAGGACATTTGGTTTGAGCGCAATCATTAAACTTAGGTCAAAAAAGCCATTTAAGCCTTTTCACAGTGAGATCTATGCGATATGGCCGAGAAATGTAATTTTGATGTTAACTCCCAAACCGCTGCGCAGAAGTCAACTAAACTTCACCCAATAGTGTATTGTATCACATTCTAGTAGTTACATTTGAAAATTTCGTTCTAGGACATTTGGTTTGAGCGCAATCATTAAACTTAATTAAAAAAGTCATTTAAGCCTTTTCACAGTGAGATCTATGCGATATGGCCGAGAAATGTAATTTTGATGTTAACTCCCAAACCGCTGCGCAGAAGTCAACCAAACTTCACCCATTAGTGTATTGTATCACAATCTAGTAATTACATGTGGAAATTTGGTTCTAGGACATTTGATTTGAGCGCAATCCTCAAACTTAGGTCAAAAAAGCCATTTAAGCCTTTTCACAGTGAGATCTATGCGATATGGCCGAGAAATGTAATTTTGATGTTAACTCCCAAACCGCTGCGCAGAAGTCAACCAAACTTCACCCAATAGTGTATTGTATCACAATCTAGTAGTTACATTTGAAAATTTTGTTCTATGACATTTTGTTTGAACGCAATCATCAAACTTAATTAAAAAAGTCATTTAAGCCTTTTCACAGTGAGATCTATGCGATATGGCCGAGAAATGTAATTTTGATGTTAACTCCCAAACCGCTGCGCAGAAGTCAACCAAACTTCACCCATTAGTGTATTGTATCACAATCTAGTAGTTACATGTAGAAATTTGGTTATTGGACATTTGATTTGAGCGCAATCCTCAAACTTAGGTCAAAAAAGCCATTTAAGCCTTTTCACAGTGAGATCTATGCGATATGGCCGAGAAATGTAATTTTGATGTTAACTCCCAAACCGCTGCGCAGAAGTCAACCAAACTTCACCCATTAGTGTATTGTATCACAATCTAGTAGTTACATGTGGAAATTTGGTTCTAGGACATTTGATTTGAGCGCAATCCTCAAACTTAGGTCAAAAAAGCCATCAAGCCTTTTCACAGTGAGATCTATGCGATATGGCCGAGAAATGTAATTTTGATGTTAACTCCCAAACCGCTGCGCAGAAGTCAACCAAACTTCACCCAATAGTGTATTGTATCACATTCTAGTAGTTACATTTGAAAATTTCGTTCTAGGACATTTGGTTTGAGCGCAATCATTAAACTTAGGTCAAAAAAGCCATTTAAGCCTTTTCACAGTGAGATCTATGCGATATGGCCGAGAAATGTAATTTTGATGTTAACTCCCAAACCGCTGCGCAGAAGTCAACCAAACTTCACCCAATAGTGTATTGTATCACAATCTAGTAGTTACATTTGAAAATTTTGTTCTATGACATTTTGTTTGAGCGCAATCATCAAACTTAATTAAAAAAGTCATTTAAGCCTTTTCACAGTGAGATCTATGCGATATGGCCGAGAAATGTAATTTTGATGTTAACTCCCAAACCGCCTCGCAGAAGTCAACCAAACTTCACCCATTAGTGTGTTGTATCACAATCTAGTAGTTACATGTGGAAATTTGGTTATTGGACATTTGGTTTGAGCGCAATCCTCAAACTTAGGTCAAAAAAGCCATTTAAGCCTTTTCACAGTGAGATCTATGCGATATGGCCGAGAAATGTAATTTTGATGTTAACTCCAAAACCGCTGCGCAGAAGTCGACCAAACTTCACCCAATAGTGTATTGTATCACAATCTAGTAGTTACATTTGAAAATTTTGTTCTAGGAAATTTTGTTTGAGCGCAATCATCAAACTTAATTAAAAAAGTCATTTAAGCCTTTTCACAGTGAGATCTATGCGATATGGCCGAGAAATGTAATTTTGATGTTAACTCCCAAACCTCTGCGCAGAAGTCAACCAAACTTCACCCATTAGTGTATTGTATCACAATCTAGTAGTTACATGTGGAAATTTGGTTCTAGGACATTTGATTTGAGCGCAATCCTCAAACTTAGGTCAAAAAAGCCATTTAAGCCTTTTCACAGTGAGATCTATGCGATATGGCCGAGAAATGTAATTTTGATGTTAACTCCCAAACCGCTGCGCAGAAGTCAACCAAACTTCACCCAATAGTGTATTGTATCACATTCTAGTAGTTACATTTGAAAATTTCGTTCTAGGACATTTGGTTTGAGCGCAATCCTTAAACTTAGGTCAAAAAAGCCATTTAAGCCTTTTCACAGTGAGATCTATGCGATATGGCCGAGAAATGTAATTTTGATGTTAACTCCCAAACCGCTGCGCAGAAGTCAACCAAACTTCACCCAATAGTGTATTGTATCACAATCTAGTAGTTACATTTGAAAATTTTGTTCTAGGACATTTTGTTTGAACGCAATCATCAAACTTAATTAAAAAAGTCATTTAAGCCTTTTCACGGTGAGATCTATGCGATATGGCCGAGAAATGTAATTTTGATGTTAACTCCCAAACCGCTGCGCTGAAGTCAACCAAACTTCACCCATTAGTGTATTGTATCACAATCTAGTAGTTACATGTGGAAATTTGGTTATTGGACATTTGGTTTGAGCGCAATCATTAAACTTAGGTCAAAAAAGCCATTTAAGCCTTTTCACAGTGAGATCTATGCGATATGGCCGAGAAATGTAATTTTGATGTTAACTCCCAAACCGCTGCGCAGAAGTCAACCAAACTTCACCCAATAGTGTATTGTATCACAATCTAGTAGTTACATTTGAAAATTTTGTTCTAGGAAATTTTGTTTGAGCGCAATCATCAAACTTAATTAAAAAAGTCATTTAAGCCTTTTCACAGTGAGATCTATACGATATGGCCGAGAAATGTAATTTTGATGTTAACTCCCAAACCTCTGCGCAGAAGTCAACCAAACTTCACCCATTAGTGTATTGTATCACAATCTAGTAGTTACATGTGGAAATTTGGTTCTAGGACATTTGATTTGAGCGCAATCCTCAAACTTAGGTCAAAAAAGCCATTTAAGCCTTTTCACAGTGAGATCTATGCGATATGGCCGAGAAATGTAATTTTGATGTTAACTCCCAAACCGCTGCGCAGAAGTCAACCAAACTTCACCCAATAGTGTATTGTATCACATTCTAGTAGTTACATTTGAAAATTTCGTTCTAGGACATTTGGTTTGAGCGCAATCTTTAAACTTAGGTCAAAAAAGCCATTTAAGCCTTTTCACAGTGAGATCTATGCGATATGGCCGAGAAATGTAATTTTGATGTTAACTCCCAAACCGCTGCGCAGAAGTCAACCAAACTTCACCCAATAGTGTATTGTATCACAATCTAGTAGTTACATTTGAAAATTTTGTTCTAGGACATTTTGTTTGAACGCAATCATCAAACTTAATTAAAAAAGTCATTTAAGCCTTTTCACAGTGAGATCTATGCGATATGGCCGAGAAATGTAATTTTGATGTTAACTCCCAAACCGCTGCGCAGAAGTCAACCAAACTTCACCCAATAGTGTATTGTATCACAATCTAGTAGTTACATTTGGAAATTTGGTTCTTGGACATTTGATTTGAGCGCAATCCTCAAACTTAGGTCAAAAAAGCCATTTAAGCCTTTTCACAGTGAGATCTATGCGATATGGCCGAGAAATGTAATTTTGATGTTAACTCCCAAACCGCTGCGCAGAAGTCAACCAAACTTCACCCAATAGTGTATTGTATCACAATCTAGTAGTTACATTAGAAAATTTTGTTCTAGGACATTTTGTTTGAACGCAATCATCAAACTTTATTAAAAAAGTCATTTAAGCCTTTTCACAGTGAGATCTATGCGATATGGCCGAGAAATGTAATTTTGATGTTAACTCCCAAACCGCTGCGCAGAAGTCAACCAAACTTCACCCAATAGTGTATTGTATCACATTCTAGTAGTTACATTTGAAAATTTCGTTCTAGGACATTTGGTTTGAGCGCAATCCTCAAACTTAGGTCAAAAAAGCCATTTAAGCCTTTTCACAGTGAGATCTATGCGATATGGCCGAGAAATGTAATTTTGATGTTAACTCCAAAACCGCTGCGCAGAAGTCGACCAAACTTCACCCAATAGTGTATTGTATCACAATCTAGTAGTTACATTTGAAAATTTTGTTCTAGGAAATTTTGTTTGAGCGCAATCATCAAACTTAATTAAAAAAGTCATTTAAGCCTTTTCACAGTGAGATCTATGCGATATGGCCGAGAAATGTAATTTTGATGTTAACTCCCAAACCTCTGCGCAGAAGTCAACCAAACTTCACCCATTAGTGTATTGTATCACAATCTAGTAGTTACATGTGGAAATTTGGTTCTAGGACATTTGATTTGAGCGCAATCCTCAAACTTAGGTCAAAAAAGCCATTTAAGCCTTTTCACAGTGAGATCTATGCGATATGGCCGAGAAATGTAATTTTGATGTTAACTCCCAAACCGCTGCGCAGAAGTCAACCAAACTTCACCCAATAGTGTATTGTATCACATTCTAGTAGTTACATTTGAAAATTTCGTTCTAGGACATTTGGTTTGAGCGCAATCTTTAAACTTAGGTCAAAAAAGCCATTTAAGCCTTTTCACAGTGAGATCTATGCGATATGGCCGAGAAATGTAATTTTGATGTTAACTCCCAAACCGCTGCGCAGAAGTCAACCAAACTTCACCCAATAGTGTATTGTATCACAATCTAGTAGTTACATTTGAAAATTTTGTTCTAGGACATTTTGTTTGAACGCAATCATCAAACTTAATTAAAAAAGTCATTTAAGCCTTTTCACGGTGAGATCTATGCGATATGGCCGAGAAATGTAATTTTGATGTTAACTCCCAAACCGCTGCGCAGAAGTCAACCAAACTTCACCCAATAGTGTATTGTATCACATTCTAGTAGTTACATTTGAAAATTTCGTTCTAGGACATTTGGTTTGAGCGCAATCATTAAACTTAGGTCAAAAAAGCCATTTAAGCCTTTTCACAGTGAGATCTATGCGATATGGCCTAGAAATGTAATTTTGATGTTAACTCCCAAACCGCTGCGCAGAAGTCAACTAAACTTCACCCAATAGTGTATTGTATCACATTCTAGTAGTTACATTTGAAAATTTCGTTCTAGGACATTTGGTTTGAGCGCAATCATTAAACTTAATTAAAAAAGTCATTTAAGCCTTTTCACAGTGAGATCTATGCGATATGGCCGAGAAATGTAATTTTGATGTTAACTCCCAAACCGCTGCGCAGAAGTCAACCAAACTTCACCCATTAGTGTATTGTATCACAATCTAGTAATTACATGTGGAAATTTGGTTCTAGGACATTTGATTTGAGCGCAATCCTCAAACTTAGGTCAAAAAAGCCATTTAAGCCTTTTCACAGTGAGATCTATGCGATATGGCCGAGAAATGTAATTTTGATGTTAACTCCCAAACCGCTGCGCAGAAGTCAACCAAACTTCACCCAATAGTGTATTGTATCACAATCTAGTAGTTACATTTGAAAATTTTGTTCTATGACATTTTGTTTGAACGCAATCATCAAACTTAATTAAAAAAGTCATTTAAGCCTTTTCACAGTGAGATCTATGCGATATGGCCGAGAAATGTAATTTTGATGTTAACTCCCAAACCGCTGCGCTGAAGTCAACCAAACTTCACCCATTAGTGTATTGTATCACAATCTAGTAGTTACATGTGGAAATTTGGTTATTGGACATTTGGTTTGAGCGCAATCATTAAACTTAGGTCAAAAAAGCCATTTAAGCCTTTTCACAGTGAGATCTATGCGATATGGCCGAGAAATGTAATTTTGATGTTAACTCCCAAACCGCTGCGCAGAAGTCAACCAAACTTCACCCAATAGTGTATTGTATCACAATCTAGTAGTTACATTTGAAAATTTTGTTCTAGGAAATTTTGTTTGAGCGCAATCATCAAACTTAATTAAAAAAGTCATTTAAGCCTTTTCACAGTGAGATCTATACGATATGGCCGAGAAATGTAATTTTGATGTTAACTCCCAAACCTCTGCGCAGAAGTCAACCAAACTTCACCCATTAGTGTATTGTATCACAATCTAGTAGTTACATGTGGAAATTTGGTTCTAGGACATTTGATTTGAGCGCAATCCTCAAACTTAGGTCAAAAAAGCCATTTAAGCCTTTTCACAGTGAGATCTATGCGATATGGCCGAGAAATGTAATTTTGATGTTAACTCCCAAACCGCTGCGCAGAAGTCAACCAAACTTCACCCAATAGTGTATTGTATCACATTCTAGTAGTTACATTTGAAAATTTCGTTCTAGGACATTTGGTTTGAGCGCAATCTTTAAACTTAGGTCAAAAAAGCCATTTAAGCCTTTTCACAGTGAGATCTATGCGATATGGCCGAGAAATGTAATTTTGATGTTAACTCCCAAACCGCTGCGCAGAAGTCAACCAAACTTCACCCAATAGTGTATTGTATCACAATCTAGTAGTTACATTTGAAAATTTTGTTCTAGGACATTTTGTTTGAACGCAATCATCAAACTTAATTAAAAAAGTCATTTAAGCCTTTTCACAGTGAGATCTATGCGATATGGCCGAGAAATGTAATTTTGATGTTAACTCCCAAACCGCTGCGCAGAAGTCAACCAAACTTCACCCAATAGTGTATTGTATCACAATCTAGTAGTTACATTTGGAAATTTGGTTCTTGGACATTTGATTTGAGCGCAATCCTCAAACTTAGGTCAAAAAAGCCATTTAAGCCTTTTCACAGTGAGATCTATGCGATATGGCCGAGAAATGTAATTTTGATGTTAACTCCCAAACCGCTGCGCAGAAGTCAACCAAACTTCACCCAATAGTGTATTGTATCACAATCTAGTAGTTACATTTGAAAATTTTGTTCTAGGACATTTTGTTTGAACGCAATCATCAAACTTTATTAAAAAAGTCATTTAAGCCTTTTCACATTGAGATCTATGCGATATGGCCGAGAAATGTAATTTTGATGTTAACTCCCAAACCGCTGCGCAGAAGTCAACCAAACTTCACCCAATAGTGTATTGTATCACATTCTAGTAGTTACATTTGAAAATTTCGTTCTAGGACATTTGGTTTGAGCGCAATCTTTAAACTTAGGTCAAAAAAGCCATTTAAGCCTTTTCACAGTGAGATCTATGCGATATGGCCGAGAAATGTAATTTTGATGTTAACTCCCAAACCGCTGCGCAGATGTCAACCAAACTTCACCCAATAGTGTATTGTATCACAATCTAGTAGTTACATTTGAAAATTTTGTTCTAGGACATTTTGTTTGAACGCAATCATCAAACTTAATTAAAAAAGTCATTTAAGCCTTTTCACAGTGAGATCTATGCGATATGGCCGAGAAATGTAATTTTGATGTTCACTCCCAAACCGCTGCGCAGAAGTCAACCAAACTTCAACCATTAGTGTATTGTATCACAATCTAGTAGTTACATGTGGAAATTTGGTTCTAGGACATTTGATTTGAGCGCAATCCTCAAACTTAGGTCAAAAAAGCCATTTAAGCCTTTTCACAGTGAGATCTATGCGATATGGCCGAGAAATGTAATTTTGATGTTAACTCCAAAACCGCTGCGCAGAAGTCGACCAAACTTCACCCAATAGTGTATTGTATCACAATCTAGTAGTTACATTTGAAAATTTTGTTCTAGGAAATTTTGTTTGAGCGCAATCATCAAACTTAATTAAAAAAGTCATTTAAGCCTTTTCACAGTGAGATCTATGCGATATGGCCGAGAAATGTAATTTTGATGTTAACTCCCAAACCTCTGCGCAGAAGTCAACCAAACTTCACCCATTAGTGTATTGTATCACAATCTAGTAGTTACATGTGGAAATTTGGTTCTAGGACATTTGATTTGAGCGCAATCCTCAAACTTAGGTCAAAAAAGCCATTTAAGCCTTTTCACAGTGAGATCTATGCGATATGGCCGAGAAATGTAATTTTGATGTTAACTCCCAAACCGCTGCGCAGAAGTCAACCAAACTTCACCCAATAGTGTATTGTATCACATTCTAGTAGTTACATTTGAAAATTTCGTTCTAGGACATTTGGTTTGAGCGCAATCCTTAAACTTAGGTCAAAAAAGCCATTTAAGCCTTTTCACAGTGAGATCTATGCGATATGGCCGAGAAATGTAATTTTGATGTTAACTCCCAAACCGCTGCGCAGAAGTCAACCAAACTTCACCCAATAGTGTATTGTATCACAATCTAGTAGTTACATTTGAAAATTTTGTTCTAGGACATTTTGTTTGAACGCAATCATCAAACTTAATTAAAAAAGTCATTTAAGCCTTTTCACGGTGAGATCTATGCGATATGGCCGAGAAATGTAATTTTGATGTTAACTCCCAAACCGCTGCGCAGAAGTCAACCAAACTTCACCCAATAGTGTATTGTATCACATTCTAGTAGTTACATTTGAAAATTTCGTTCTAGGACATTTGGTTTGAGCGCAATCATTAAACTTAGGTCAAAAAAGCCATTTAAGCCTTTTCACAGTGAGATCTATGCGATATGGCCGAGAAATGTAATTTTGATGTTAACTCCCAAACCGCTGCGCAGAAGTCAACTAAACTTCACCCAATAGTGTATTGTATCACATTCTAGTAGTTACATTTGAAAATTTCGTTCTAGGACATTTGGTTTGAGCGCAATCATTAAACTTAATTAAAAAAGTCATTTAAGCCTTTTCACAGTGAGATCTATGCGATATGGCCGAGAAATGTAATTTTGATGTTAACTCCCAAACCGCTGCGCAGAAGTCAACCAAACTTCACCCATTAGTGTATTGTATCACAATCTAGTAATTACATGTGGAAATTTGGTTCTAGGACATTTGATTTGAGCGCAATCCTCAAACTTAGGTCAAAAAAGCCATTTAAGCCTTTTCACAGTGAGATCTATGCGATATGGCCGAGAAATGTAATTTTGATGTTAACTCCCAAACCGCTGCGCAGAAGTCAACCAAACTTCACCCAATAGTGTATTGTATCACAATCTAGTAGTTACATTTGAAAATTTTGTTCTAGGACATTTTGTTTGAACGCAATCATCAAACTTAATTAAAAAAGTCATTTAAGCCTTTTCACGGTGAGATCTATGCGATATGGCCGAGAAATGTAATTTTGATGTTAACTCCCAAACCGCTGCGCAGAAGTCAACCAAACTTCACCCAATAGTGTATTGTATCACATTCTAGTAGTTACATTTGAAAATTTCGTTCTAGGACATTTGGTTTGAGCGCAATCATTAAACTTAGGTCAAAAAAGCCATTTAAGCCTTTTCACAGTGAGATCTATGCGATATGGCCGAGAAATGTAATTTTGATGTTAACTCCCAAACCGCTGCGCAGAAGTCAACTAAACTTCACCCAATAGTGTATTGTATCACATTCTAGTAGTTACATTTGAAAATTTCGTTCTAGGACATTTGGTTTGAGCGCAATCATTAAACTTAATTAAAAAAGTCATTTAAGCCTTTTCACAGTGAGATCTATGCGATATGGCCGAGAAATGTAATTTTGATGTTAACTCCCAAACCGCTGCGCAGAAGTCAACCAAACTTCACCCATTAGTGTATTGTATCACAATCTAGTAATTACATGTGGAAATTTGGTTCTAGGACATTTGATTTGAGCGCAATCCTCAAACTTAGGTCAAAAAAGCCATTTAAGCCTTTTCACAGTGAGATCTATGCGATATGGCCGAGAAATGTAATTTTGATGTTAACTCCCAAACCGCTGCGCAGAAGTCAACCAAACTTCACCCAATAGTGTATTGTATCACAATCTAGTAGTTACATTTGAAAATTTTGTTCTATGACATTTTGTTTGAACGCAATCATCAAACTTAATTAAAAAAGTCATTTAAGCCTTTTCACAGTGAGATCTATGCGATATGGCCGAGAAATGTAATTTTGATGTTAACTCCCAAACCGCTGCGCTGAAGTCAACCAAACTTCACCCATTAGTGTATTGTATCACAATCTAGTAGTTACATGTGGAAATTTGGTTATTGGACATTTGGTTTGAGCGCAATCATTAAACTTAGGTCAAAAAAGCCATTTAAGCCTTTTCACAGTGAGATCTATGCGATATGGCCGAGAAATGTAATTTTGATGTTAACTCCCAAACCGCTGCGCAGAAGTCAACCAAACTTCACCCAATAGTGTATTGTATCACAATCTAGTAGTTACATTTGAAAATTTTGTTCTAGGAAATTTTGTTTGAGCGCAATCATCAAACTTAATTAAAAAAGTCATTTAAGCCTTTTCACAGTGAGATCTATACGATATGGCCGAGAAATGTAATTTTGATGTTAACTCCCAAACCTCTGCGCAGAAGTCAACCAAACTTCACCCATTAGTGTATTGTATCACAATCTAGTAGTTACATGTGGAAATTTGGTTCTAGGACATTTGATTTGAGCGCAATCCTCAAACTTAGGTCAAAAAAGCCATTTAAGCCTTTTCACAGTGAGATCTATGCGATATGGCCGAGAAATGTAATTTTGATGTTAACTCCCAAACCGCTGCGCAGAAGTCAACCAAACTTCACCCAATAGTGTATTGTATCACATTCTAGTAGTTACATTTGAAAATTTCGTTCTAGAACATTTGGTTTGAGCGCAATCTTTAAACTTAGGTAAAAAAAGCCATTTAAGCCTTTTCACAGTGAGATCTATGCGATATGGCCGAGAAATGTAATTTTGATGTTAACTCCCAAACCGCTGCGCAGAAGTCAACCAAACTTCACCCAATAGTGTATTGTATCACAATCTAGTAGTTACATTTGAAAATTTTGTTCTAGGACATTTTGTTTGAACGCAATCATCAAACTTAATTAAAAAAGTCATTTAAGCCTTTTCACAGTGAGATCTATGCGATATGGCCGAGAAATGTAATTTTGATGTTAACTCCCAAACCGCTGCGCAGAAGTCAACCAAACTTCACCCAATAGTGTATTGTATCACAATCTAGTAGTTACATTTGGAAATTTGGTTCTTGGACATTTGATTTGAGCGCAATTCTCAAACTTAGGTCAAAAAAGCCATTTAAGCCTTTTCACAGTGAGATCTATGCGATATGGCCGAGAAATGTAATTTTGATGTTAACTCCCAAACCGCTGCGCAGAAGTCAACCAAACTTCACCCAATAGTGTATTGTATCACAATCTAGTAGTTACATTAGAAAATTTTGTTCTAGGACATTTTGTTTGAACGCAATCATCAAACTTTATTAAAAAAGTCATTTAAGCCTTTTCACAGTGAGATCTATGCGATATGGCCGAGAAATGTAATTTTGATGTTAACTCCCAAACCGCTGCGCAGAAGTCAACCAAACTTCACCCAATAGTGTATTGTATCACATTCTAGTAGTTACATTTGAAAATTTCGTTCTAGGACATTTGGTTTGAGCGCAATCCTCAAACTTAGGTCAAAAAAGCCATTTAAGCCTTTTCACAGTGAGATCTATGCGATATGGCCGAGAAATGTAATTTTGATGTTAACTCCCAAACCGCTGCGCAGAAGTCAACCAAACTTCACCCAATAGTGTATTGTATCACATTCTAGTAGTTACATTTGAAAATTTCGTTCTAGGACATTTGGTTTGAGCGCAATCTTTAAACTTAGGTCAAAAAAGCCATTTAAGCCTTTTCACAGTGAGATCTATGCGATATGGCCGAGAAATGTAATTTTGATGTTAACTCCCAAACCGCTGCGCAGAAGTCAACCAAACTTCACCCAATAGTGTATTGTATCACAATCTAGTAGTTACATTTGAAAATTTTGTTCTATGACATTTTGTTTGAACGCAATCATCAAACTTAATTAAAAAAGTCATTTAAGCCTTTTCACGGTGAGATCTATGCGATATGGCCGAGAAATGTAATTTTGATGTTAACTCCCAAACCGCTGCGCAGAAGTCAACCAAACTTCACCCAATAGTGTATTGTATCACATTCTAGTAGTTACATTTGAAAATTTCGTTCTAGGACATTTGGTTTGAGCGCAATCATTAAACTTAGGTCAAAAAAGCCATTTAAGCCTTTTCACAGTGAGATCTATGCGATATGGCCTAGAAATGTAATTTTGATGTTAACTCCCAAACCGCTGCGCAGAAGTCAACTAAACTTCACCCAATAGTGTATTGTATCACATTCTAGTAGTTACATTTGAAAATTTCGTTCTAGGACATTTGGTTTGAGCGCAATCATTAAACTTAATTAAAAAAGTCATTTAAGCCTTTTCACAGTGAGATCTATGCGATATGGCCGAGAAATGTAATTTTGATGTTAACTCCCAAACCGCTGCGCAGAAGTCAACCAAACTTCACCCATTAGTGTATTGTATCACAATCTAGTAATTACATGTGGAAATTTGGTTCTAGGACATTTGATTTGAGCGCAATCCTCAAACTTAGGTCAAAAAAGCCATTTAAGCCTTTTCACAGTGAGATCTATGCGATATGGCCGAGAAATGTAATTTTGATGTTAACTCCCAAACCGCTGCGCAGAAGTCAACCAAACTTCACCCAATAGTGTATTGTATCACAATCTAGTAGTTACATTTGAAAATTTTGTTCTATGACATTTTGTTTGAACGCAATCATCAAACTTAATTAAAAAAGTCATTTAAGCCTTTTCACAGTGAGATCTATGCGATATGGCCGAGAAATGTAATTTTGATGTTAACTCCCAAACCGCTGCGCTGAAGTCAACCAAACTTCACCCATTAGTGTATTGTATCACAATCTAGTAGTTACATGTGGAAATTTGGTTATTGGACATTTGGTTTGAGCGCAATCATTAAACTTAGGTCAAAAAAGCCATTTAAGCCTTTTCACAGTGAGATCTATGCGATATGGCCGAGAAATGTAATTTTGATGTTAACTCCCAAACCGCTGCGCAGAAGTCAACCAAACTTCACCCAATAGTGTATTGTATCACAATCTAGTAGTTACATTTGAAAATTTTGTTCTAGGAAATTTTGTTTGAGCGCAATCATCAAACTTAATTAAAAAAGTCATTTAAGCCTTTTCACAGTGAGATCTATACGATATGGCCGAGAAATGTAATTTTGATGTTAACTCCCAAACCTCTGCGCAGAAGTCAACCAAACTTCACCCATTAGTGTATTGTATCACAATCTAGTAGTTACATGTGGAAATTTGGTTCTAGGACATTTGATTTGAGCGCAATCCTCAAACTTAGGTCAAAAAAGCCATTTAAGCCTTTTCACAGTGAGATCTATGCGATATGGCCGAGAAATGTAATTTTGATGTTAACTCCCAAACCGCTGCGCAGAAGTCAACCAAACTTCACCCATTAGTGTATTGTATCACATTCTAGTAGTTACATTTGAAAATTTCGTTCTAGGACATTTGGTTTGAGCGCAATCTTTAAACTTAGGTCAAAAAAGCCATTTAAGCCTTTTCACAGTGAGATCTATGCGATATGGCCGAGAAATGTAATTTTGATGTTAACTCCCAAACCGCTGCGCAGAAGTCAACCAAACTTCACCCAATAGTGTATTGTATCACAATCTAGTAGTTACATTTGAAAATTTTGTTCTAGGACATTTTGTTTGAACGCAATCATCAAACTTAATTAAAAAAGTCATTTAAGCCTTTTCACAGTGAGATCTATGCGATATGGCCGAGAAATGTAATTTTGATGTTAACTCCCAAACCGCTGCGCAGAAGTCAACCAAACTTCACCCAATAGTGTATTGTATCACAATCTAGTAGTTACATTTGGAAATTTGGTTCTTGGACATTTGATTTGAGCGCAATCCTCAAACTTAGGTCAAAAAAGCCATTTAAGCCTTTTCACAGTGAGATCTATGCGATATGGCCGAGAAATGTAATTTTGATGTTAACTCCCAAACCGCTGCGCAGAAGTCAACCAAACTTCACCCAATAGTGTATTGTATCACAATCTAGTAGTTACATTTGAAAATTTTGTTCTAGGACATTTTGTTTGAACGCAATCATCAAACTTTATTAAAAAAGTCATTTAAGCCTTTTCACATTGAGATCTATGCGATATGGCCGAGAAATGTAATTTTGATGTTAACTCCCAAACCGCTGCGCAGAAGTCAACCAAACTTCACCCAATAGTGTATTGTATCACATTCTAGTAGTTACATTTGAAAATTTCGTTCTAGGACATTTGGTTTGAGCGCAATCTTTAAACTTAGGTCAAAAAAGCCATTTAAGCCTTTTCACAGTGAGATCTATGCGATATGGCCGAGAAATGTAATTTTGATGTTAACTCCCAAACCGCTGCGCAGATGTCAACCAAACTTCACCCAATAGTGTATTGTATCACAATCTAGTAGTTACATTTGAAAATTTTGTTCTAGGACATTTTGTTTGAACGCAATCATCAAACTTAATTAAAAAAGTCATTTAAGCCTTTTCACGGTGAGATCTATGCGATATGGCCGAGAAATGTAATTTTGATGTTAACTCCCAAACCGCTGCGCAGAAGTCAACCAAACTTCACCCAATAGTGTATTGTATCACATTCTAGTAGTTACATTTGAAAATTTCGTTCTAGGACATTTGGTTTGAGCGCAATCATTAAACTTAGGTCAAAAAAGCCATTTAAGCCTTTTCACAGTGAGATCTATGCGATATGGCCGAGAAATGTAATTTTGATGTTAACTCCCAAACCGCTGCGCAGAAGTCAACTAAACTTCACCCAATAGTGTATTGTATCACATTCTAGTAGTTACATTTGAAAATTTCGTTCTAGGACATTTGGTTTGAGCGCAATCATTAAACTTAATTAAAAAAGTCATTTAAGCCTTTTCACAGTGAGATCTATGCGATATGGCCGAGAAATGTAATTTTGATGTTAACTCCCAAACCGCTGCGCAGAAGTCAACCAAACTTCACCCATTAGTGTATTGTATCACAATCTAGTAATTACATGTGGAAATTTGGTTCTAGGACATTTGATTTGAGCGCAATCCTCAAACTTAGGTCAAAAAAGCCATTTAAGCCTTTTCACAGTGAGATCTATGCGATATGGCCGAGAAATGTAATTTTGATGTTAACTCCCAAACCGCTGCGCAGAAGTCAACCAAACTTCACCCAATAGTGTATTGTATCACAATCTAGTAGTTACATTTGAAAATTTTGTTCTATGACATTTTGTTTGAACGCAATCATCAAACTTAATTAAAAAAGTCATTTAAGCCTTTTCACAGTGAGATCTATGCGATATGGCCGAGAAATGTAATTTTGATGTTAACTCCCAAACCGCTGCGCAGAAGTCAACCAAACTTCACCCATTAGTGTATTGTATCACAATCTAGTAGTTACATGTGGAAATTTGGTTATTGGACATTTGGTTTGAGCGCAATCATTAAACTTAGGTCAAAAAAGCCATTTAAGCCTTTTCACAGTGAGATCTATGCGATATGGCCGAGAAATGTAATTTTGATGTTAACTCCCAAACCGCTGCGCAGAAGTCAACCAAACTTCACCCAATAGTGTATTGTATCACAATCTAGTAGTTACATTTGAAAATTTTGTTCTAGGAAATTTTGTTTGAGCGCAATCATCAAACTTAATTAAAAAAGTCATTTAAGCCTTTTCACAGTGAGATCTATACGATATGGCCGAGAAATGTAATTTTGATGTTAACTCCCAAACCTCTGCGCAGAAGTCAACCAAACTTCACCCATTAGTGTATTGTATCACAATCTAGTAGTTACATGTGGAAATTTGGTTCTAGGACATTTGATTTGAGCGCAATCCTCAAACTTAGGTCAAAAAAGCCATTTAAGCCTTTTCACAGTGAGATCTATGCGATATGGCCGAGAAATGTAATTTTGATGTTAACTCCCAAACCGCTGCGCAGAAGTCAACCAAACTTCACCCAATAGTGTATTGTATCACATTCTAGTAGTTACATTTGAAAATTTCGTTCTAGGACATTTGGTTTGAGCGCAATCTTTAAACTTAGGTCAAAAAAGCCATTTAAGCCTTTTCACAGTGAGATCTATGCGATATGGCCGAGAAATGTAATTTTGATGTTAACTCCCAAACCGCTGCGCAGAAGTCAACCAAACTTCACCCAATAGTGTATTGTATCACAATCTAGTAGTTACATTTGAAAATTTTGTTCTAGGACATTTTGTTTGAACGCAATCATCAAACTTAATTAAAAAAGTCATTTAAGCCTTTTCACAGTGAGATCTATGCGATATGGCCGAGAAATGTAATTTTGATGTTAACTCCCAAACCGCTGCGCAGAAGTCAACCAAACTTCACCCAATAGTGTATTGTATCACAATCTAGTAGTTACATTTGGAAATTTGGTTCTTGGACATTTGATTTGAGCGCAATCCTCAAACTTAGGTCAAAAAAGCCATTTAAGCCTTTTCACAGTGAGATCTATGCGATATGGCCGAGAAATGTAATTTTGATGTTAACTCCCAAACCGCTGCGCAGAAGTCAACCAAACTTCACCCAATAGTGTATTGTATCACAATCTAGTAGATACATTTGAAAATTTTGTTCTAGGACATTTTGTTTGAACGCAATCATCAAACTTTATTAAAAAAGTCATTTAAGCCTTTTCACAGTGAGATCTATGCGATATGGCCGAGAAATGTAATTTTGATGTTAACTCCCAAACCGCTACGCAGAAGTCAACCAAACTTCACCCAATAGTGTATTGTATCACATTCTAGTAGTTACATTTGAAAATTTCGTTCTAGGACATTTGGTTTGAGCGCAATCATTAAACTTAGGTCAAAAAAGCCATTTAAGCCTTTTCACAGTGAGATCTATGCGATATGGCCGAGAAATGTAATTTTGATGTTAACTCCCAAACCGCTGCGCAGAAGTCAACCAAACTTCACCCAATAGTGTATTGTATCACAATCTAGTAGTTACATTTGAAAATTTTGTTCTAGGAAATTTTGTTTGAGCGCAATCATTAAACTTAGGTCAAAAAAGCCATTTAAGCCTTTTCACAGTGAGATCTATGCGATATGGCCGAGAAATGTAATTTTGATGTTAACTCCCAAACCGCTGCGCAGAAGTCAACCAAACTTCACCCAATAGTGTATTGTATCACAATCTAGTAGTTACATTTGAAAATTTTGTTCTAGGAAATTTTGTTTGAGCGCAATCATCAAACTTAATTAAAAAAGTCATTTAAGCCTTTTCACAGTGAGATCTATGCGATATGGCCGAGAAATGTAATTTTGATGTTAACTCCCAAACCTCTGCGCAGAAGTCAACCAAACTTCACCCATTAGTGTATTGTATCACAATCTAGTAGTTACATGTGGAAATTTGGTTCTAGGACATTTGATTTGAGCGCAATCCTCAAACTTAGGTCAAAAAAGCCATTTAAGCCTTTTCACAGTGAGATCTATGCGATATGGCCGAGAAATGTAATTTTGATGTTAACTCCCAAACCGCTGCGCAGAAGTCAACCAAACTTCACCCAATAGTGTATTGTATCACAATCTAGTAGTTACATTTGGAAATTTGGTTCTTGGACATTTGATTTGAGCGCAATCCTCAAACTTAGGTCAAAAAAGCCATTTAAGCCTTTTCACAGTGAGATCTATGCGATATGGCCGAGAAATGTAATTTTGATGTTAACTCCCAAACCGCTGCGCAGAAGTCAACCAAACTTCACCCAATAGTGTATTGTATCACAATCTAGTAGTTACATTTGAAAATTTTGTTCTAGGAAATTTTGTTTGAGCGCAATCATCAAACTTAATTAAAAATGTCATTTAAGCCTTTTCACAGTGAGATCTATGCGATATGGCCGAGAAATGTAATTTTGATGTTAACTCCCAAACCGCTGCGCAGAAGTCAACCAAACTTCACCCATTAGTGTATTGTATCACAATCTAGTAGTTACATGTGAAAATTTGGTTCTAGGACATTTGATTTGAGCGCAATCCTCAAACTTAGGTCAAAAAAGCCATTTAAGCCTTTTCACAGTGAGATCTATGCGATATGGCCGAGAAATGTAATTTTGATGTTAACTCCCAAACCGCTGCGCAGAAGTCAACCAAACTTCACCCAATAGTGTATTGTATCACATTCTAGTAGTTACATTTGAAAATTTCGTTCTAGGACATTTGGTTTGAGCGCAATCATTAAACTTAGGTCAAAAAAGCCATTTAAGCCTTTTCACAGTGAGATCTATGCGATATGGCCGAGAAATGTAATTTTGATGTTAACTCCCAAACCGCTGCGCAGAAGTCAACTAAACTTCACCCAATAGTGTATTGTATCACATTCTAGTAGTTACATTTGAAAATTTCGTTCTAGGACATTTGGTTTGAGCGCAATCATTAAACTTAATTAAAAAAGTCATTTAAGCCTTTTCACAGTGAGATCTATGCGATATGGCCGAGAAATGTAATTTTGATGTTAACTCCCAAACCGCTGCGCAGAAGTCAACCAAACTTCACCCATTAGTGTATTGTATCACAATCTAGTAATTACATGTGGAAATTTGGTTCTAGGACATTTGATTTGAGCGCAATCCTCAAACTTAGGTCAAAAAAGCCATTTAAGCCTTTTCACAGTGAGATCTATGCGATATGGCCGAGAAATGTAATTTTGATGTTAACTCCCAAACCGCTGCGCAGAAGTCAACCAAACTTCACCCAATAGTGTATTGTATCACAATCTAGTAGTTACATTTGAAAATTTTGTTCTATGACATTTTGTTTGAACGCAATCATCAAACTTAATTAAAAAAGTCATTTAAGCCTTTTCACAGTGAGATCTATGCGATATGGCCGAGAAATGTAATTTTGATGTTAACTCCCAAACCGCTGCGCAGAAGTCAACCAAACTTCACCCATTAGTGTATTGTATCACAATCTAGTAGTTACATGTGGAAATTTGGTTATTGGACATTTGGTTTGAGCGCAATCATTAAACTTAGGTCAAAAAAGCCATTTAAGCCTTTTCACAGTGAGATCTATGCGATATGGCCGAGAAATGTAATTTTGATGTTAACTCCCAAACCGCTGCGCAGAAGTCAACCAAACTTCACCCAATAGTGTATTGTATCACAATCTAGTAGTTACATTTGAAAATTTTGTTCTAGGAAATTTTGTTTGAGCGCAATCATCAAACTTAATTAAAAAAGTCATTTAAGCCTTTTCACAGTGAGATCTATGCGATATGGCCGAGAAATGTAATTTTGATGTTAACTCCCAAACCGCTGCGCAGAAGTCAACCAAACTTCACCCATTAGTGTATTGTATCACAATCTAGTAGTTACATGTGAAAATTTGGTTCTAGGACATTTGATTTGAGCGCAATCCTCAAACTTAGGTCAAAAAAGCCATTTAAGCCTTTTCACAGTGAGATCTATGCGATATGGCCGAGAAATGTAATTTTGATGTTAACTCCCAAACCGCTGCGCAGAAGTCAACCAAACTTCACCCATTAGTGTATTGTATCACAATCTAGTAGTTACATGTGGAAATTTGGTTATTGGACATTTGGTTTGAGCGCAATCATTAAACTTAGGTCAAAAAAGCCATTTAAGCCTTTTCACAGTGAGATCTATGCGATATGGCCGAGAAATGTAATTTTGATGTTAACTCCCAAACCGCTGCGCAGAAGTCAACCAAACTTCACCCAATAGTGTATTATATCACAATCTAGTAGTTACATTTGAAAATTTTGTTCTAGGAAATTTTGTTTGAGCGCAATCATCAAACTTAATTAAAAAAGTCATTTAAGCCTTTTCACAGTGAGATCTATGCGATATGGCCGAGAAATGTAATTTTGATGTTAACTCCCAAACCTCTGCGCAGAAGTCAACCAAACTTCACCCATTAGTGTATTGTATCACAATCTAGTAGTTACATGTGGAAATTTGGTTCTAGGACATTTGATTTGAGCGCAATCCTCAAACTTAGGTCAAAAAAGCCATTTAAGCCTTTTCACAGTGAGATCTATGCGATATGGCCGAGAAATGTAATTTTGATGTTAACTCCCAAACCGCTGCGCAGTAGTCAACCAAACTTCACCCAATAGTGTATTGTATCACAATCTAGTAGTTACATTTGGAAATTTGGTTCTTGGACATTTGATTTGAGCGCAATCCTCAAACTTAGGTCAAAAAAGCCATTTAAGCCTTTTCACAGTGAGATCTATGCGATATGGCTGAGAAATGTAATTTTGATGTTAACTCCCAAACCGCTGCGCAGAAGTCAACCAAACTTCACCCAATAGTGTATTGTATCACAATCTAGTAGTTACATTTAAAAATTTTGTTCTAGGACATTTTGTTTGAACGCAATAATCAAACTTAATTAAAAAAGTCATTTAAGCCTTTTCACAGTGAGATCTATGCGATATGGCCGAGAAATGTAATTTTGATGTTAACTCCCAAACCGCTGCGCAGAAGTCAACCAAACTTCACCCAATAGTGTATTGTATCACATTCTAGTAGTTACATTTGAAAATTTCGTTCTAGGACATTTGGTTTGAGCGCAATCATTAAACTTAGGTCAAAAAAGCCATTTAAGCCTTTTCACAGTGAGATCTATGCGATATGGCCGAGAAATGTAATTTTGATGTTAACTCCCAAACCGCTGCGCAGAAGTCAACCAAACTTCACCCAATAGTGTATTGTATCACAATCTAGTAGTTACATTTGAAAATTTTCTTCTAGGAAATTTTGTTTGAGCGCAATCATCAAACTTAATTAAAAATGTCATTTAAGCCTTTTCACAGTGAGATCTATGCGATATGGCCGAGAAATGTAATTTTGATGTTAACTCCCAAACCGCTGCGCAGAAGTCAACCAAACTTCACCCATTAGTGTATTGTATCACAATCTAGTAGTTACATGTGAAAATTTGGTTCTAGGACATTTGATTTGAGCGCAATCCTCAAACTTAGGTCAAAAAAGCCATTTAAGCCTTTTCACAGTGAGATCTATGCGATATGGCCGAGAAATGTAATTTTGATGTTAACTCCCAAACCGCTGCGCAGAAGTCAACCAAACTTCACCCAATAGTGTATTGTATCACAATCTAGTAGTTACATTTGAAAATTTTGTTCTAGGAAATTTTGTTTGAGCGCAATCATCAAACTTAATTAAAAAAGTCATTTAAGCCTTTTCACAGTGAGATCTATGCGATATGGCCGAGAAATGTAATTTTGATGTTAACTCCCAAACCTCTGCGCAGAAGTCAACCAAACTTCACCCATTAGTGTATTGTATCACAATCTAGTAGTTACATGTGGAAATTTGGTTGTAGGACATTTGATTTGAGCGCAATCCTCAAACTTAGGTCAAAAAAGCCATTTAAGCCTTTTCACAGTGAGATCTATGCGATATGGCCGAGAAATGTAATTTTGATGTTAACTCCCAAACCGCTGCGCAGTAGTCAACCAAACTTCACCCAATAGTGTATTGTATCACAATCTAGTAGTTACATTTGGAAATTTGGTTCTTGGACATTTGATTTGAGCGCAATCCTCAAACTTAGGTCAAAAAAGCCATTTAAGCCTTTTCACAGTGAGATCTATGCGATATGGCTGAGAAATGTAATTTTGATGTTAACTCCCAAACCGCTGCGCAGAAGTCAACCAAACTTCACCCAATAGTGTATTGTATCACAATCTAGTAGTTACATTTAAAAATTTTGTTCTAGGACATTTTGTTTGAACGCAATCATCAAACTTAATTAAAAAAGTCATTTAAGCCTTTTCACAGTGAGATCTATGCGATATGGCCGAGAAATGTAATTTTGATGTTAACTCCCAAACCGCTGCGCAGAAGTCAACCAAACTTCACCCAATAGTGTATTGTATCACATTCTAGTAGTTACATTTGAAAATTTCGTTCTAGGACATTTGGTTTGAGCGCAATCATTAAACTTAGGTCAAAAAAGCCATTTAAGCCTTTTCACAGTGAGATCTATGCGATATGGCCGAGAAATGTAATTTTGATGTTAACTCCCAAACCGCTGCGCAGAAGTCAACCAAACTTCACCCAATAGTGTATTGTATCACAATCTAGTAGTTACATTTGAAATTTTTCTTCTAGGAAATTTTGTTTGAGCGCAATCATCAAACTTAATTAAAAATGTCATTTAAGCCTTTTCACAGTGAGATCTATGCGATATGGCCGAGAAATGTAATTTTGATGTTAACTCCCAAACCGCTGCGCAGAAGTCAACCAAACTTCACCCATTAGTGTATTGTATCACAATCTAGTAGTTACATGTGAAAATTTGGTTCTAGGACATTTGATTTGAGCGCAATCCTCAAACTTAGGTCAAAAAAGCCATTTAAGCCTTTTCACAGTGAGATCTATGCGATATGGCCGAGAAATGTAATTTTGATGTTAACTCCCAAACCGCTGCGCAGAAGTCAACCAAACTTCACCCAATAGTGTATTGTATCACATTCTAGTAGTTACATTTGAAAATTTCGTTCTAGGACATTTGGTTTGAGCGCAATCATTAAACTTAGGTCAAAAAAGCCATTTAAGCCTTTTCACAGTGAGATCTATGCGATATGGCCGAGAAATGTAATTTTGATGTTAACTCCCAAACCGCTGCGCAGAAGTCAACTAAACTTCACCCAATAGTGTATTGTATCACATTCTAGTAGTTACATTTGAAAATTTCGTTCTAGGACATTTGGTTTGAGCGCAATCATTAAACTTAATTAAAAAAGTCATTTAAGCCTTTTCACAGTGAGATCTATGCGATATGGCCGAGAAATGTAATTTTGATGTTAACTCCCAAACCGCTGCGCAGAAGTCAACCAAACTTCACCCATTAGTGTATTGTATCACAATCTAGTAATTACATGTGGAAATTTGGTTCTAGGACATTTGATTTGAGCGCAATCCTCAAACTTAGGTCAAAAAAGCCATTTAAGCCTTTTCACAGTGAGATCTATGTGATATGGCCGAGAAATGTAATTTTGATGTTAACTCCCAAACCGCTGCGCAGAAGTCAACCAAACTTCACCCAATAGTGTATTGTATCACAATCTAGTAGTTACATTTGAAAATTTTGTTCTATGACATTTTGTTTGAACGCAATCATCAAACTTAATTAAAAAAGTCATTTAAGCCTTTTCACAGTGAGATCTATGCGATATGGCCGAGAAATGTAATTTTGATGTTAACTCCCAAACCGCTGCGCAGAAGTCAACCAAACTTCACCCATTAGTGTATTGTATCACAATCTAGTAGTTACATGTAGAAATTTGGTTATTGGACATTTGATTTGAGCGCAATCCTCAAACTTAGGTCAAAAAAGCCATTTAAGCCTTTTCACAGTGAGATCTATGCGATATGGCCGAGAAATGTAATTTTGATGTTAACTCCCAAACCGCTGCGCAGAAGTCAACCAAACTTCACCCATTAGTGTATTGTATCACAATCTAGTAGTTACATGTGGAAATTTGGTTCTAGGACATTTGATTTGAGCGCAATCCTCAAACTTAGGTCAAAAAAGCCATCAAGCCTTTTCACAGTGAGATCTATGCGATATGGCCGAGAAATGTAATTTTGATGTTAACTCCCAAACCGCTGCGCAGAAGTCAACCAAACTTCACCCAATAGTGTATTGTATCACATTCTAGTAGTTACATTTGAAAATTTCGTTCTAGGACATTTGGTTTGAGCGCAATCATTAAACTTAGGTCAAAAAAGCCATTTAAGCCTTTTCACAGTGAGATCTATGCGATATGGCCGAGAAATGTAATTTTGATGTTAACTCCCAAACCGCTGCGCAGAAGTCAACCAAACTTCACCCAATAGTGTATTGTATCACAATCTAGTAGTTACATTTGAAAATTTTGTTCTATGACATTTTGTTTGAGCGCAATCATCAAACAATTAAAAAAGTCATTTAAGCCTTTTCACAGTGAGATCTATGCGATATGGCCGAGAAATGTAATTTTGATGTTAACTCCCAAACCGCCTCGCAGAAGTCAACCAAACTTCACCCATTAGTGTGTTGTATCACAATCTAGTAGTTACATGTGGAAATTTGGTTATTGGACATTTGGTTTTAGCGCAATCCTCAAACTTAGGTCAAAAAAGCCATTTAAGCCTTTTCACAGTGAGATCAATGCGATATGGCCGAGAAATGTAATTTTGATGTTAACTCCAAAACCGCTGCGCAGAAGTCAACCAAACTTCACCCAATAGTGTATTGTATCACAATCTAGTAGTTACATTTGAAAATTTTGTTCTAGGAAATTTTGTTTGAGCGCAATCATCAAACTTAATTAAAAAAGTCATTTAAGCCTTTTCACAGTGAGATCTATGCGATATGGCCGAGAAATGTAATTTTGATGTTAACTCCCAAACCTCTGCGCAGAAGTCAACCAAACTTCACCCATTAGTGTATTGTATCACAATCTAGTAGTTACATGTGGAAATTTGGTTCTAGGACATTTGATTTGAGCGCAATCCTCAAACTTAGGTCAAAAAAGCCATTTAAGCCTTTTCACAGTGAGATCTATGCGATATGGCCGAGAAATGTAATTTTGATGTTAACTCCCAAACCGCTGCGCAGAAGTCAACCAAACTTCACCCAATAGTGTATTGTATCACATTCTAGTAGTTACATTTGAAAATTTCGTTCTAGGACATTTGGTTTGAGCGCAATCTTTAAACTTAGGTCAAAAAAGCCATTTAAGCCTTTTCACAGTGAGATCTATGCGATATGGCCGAGAAATGTAATTTTGATGTTAACTCCCAAACCGCTGCGCGGAAGTCAACCAAACTTCACCCAATAGTGTATTGTATCACAATCTAGTAGTTACATTTGAAAATTTTGTTCTTGGACATTTTGTTTGAACGCAATCATCAAACTTAATTAAAAAAGTCATTTAAGCCTTTTCACGGTGAGATCTATGCGATATGGCCGAGAAATGTAATTTTGATGTTAACTCCCAAACCGCTGCGCAGAAGTCAACCAAACTTCACCCAATAGTGTATTGTATCACATTCTAGTAGTTACATTTGAAAATTTCGTTCTAGGACATTTGGTTTGAGCGCAATCATTAAACTTAGGTCAAAAAAGCCATTTAAGCCTTTTCACAGTGAGATCTATGCGATATGGCCGAGAAATGTAATTTTGATGTTAACTCCCAAACCGCTGCGCAGAAGTCAACTAAACTTCACCCAATAGTGTATTGTATCACATTCTAGTAGTTACATTTGAAAATTTCGTTCTAGGACATTTGGTTTGAGCGCAATCATTAAACTTAATTAAAAAAGTCATTTAAGCCTTTTCACAGTGAGATCTATGCGATATGGCCGAGAAATGTAATTTTGATGTTAACTCCCAAACCGCTGCGCAGAAGTCAACCAAACTTCACCCATTAGTGTATTGTATCACAATCTAGTAATTACATGTGGAAATTTGGTTCTAGGACATTTGATTTGAGCGCAATCCTCAAACTTAGGTCAAAAAAGCCATTTAAGCCTTTTCACAGTGAGATCTATGCGATATGGCCGAGAAATGTAATTTTGATGTTAACTCCCAAACCGCTGCGCAGAAGTCAACCAAACTTCACCCAATAGTGTATTGTATCACAATCTAGTAGTTACATTTGAAAATTTTGTTCTATGACATTTTGTTTGAACGCAATCATCAAACTTAATTAAAAAAGTCATTTAAGCCTTTTCACAGTGAGATCTATGCGATATGGCCGAGAAATGTAATTTTGATGTTAACTCCCAAACCGCTGCGCAGAAGTCAACCAAACTTCACCCATTAGTGTATTGTATCACAATCTAGTAGTTACATGTGGAAATTTGGTTATTGGACATTTGGTTTGAGCGCAATCATTAAACTTAGGTCAAAAAAGCCATTTAAGCCTTTTCACAGTGAGATCTATGCGATATGGCCGAGAAATGTAATTTTGATGTTAACTCCCAAACCGCTGCGCAGAAGTCAACCAAACTTCACCCAATAGTGTATTGTATCACAATCTAGTAGTTACATTTGAAAATTTTGTTCTAGGAAATTTTGTTTGAGCGCAATCATCAAACTTAATTAAAAAAGTCATTTAAGCCTTTTCACAGTGAGATCTATGCGATATGGCCGAGAAATGTAATTTTGATGTTAACTCCCAAACCTCTGCGCAGAAGTCAACCAAACTTCACCCATTAGTGTATTGTATCACAATCTAGTAGTTACATGTGGAAATTTGGTTCTAGGACATTTGATTTGAGCGCAATCCTCAAACTTAGGTCAAAAAAGCCATTTAAGCCTTTTCACAGTGAGATCTATGCGATATGGCCGAGAAATGTAATTTTGATGTTAACTCCCAAACCGCTGCGCAGAAGTCAACCAAACTTCACCCAATAGTGTATTGTATCACATTCTAGTAGTTACATTTGAAAATTTCGTTCTAGGACATTTGGTTTGAGCGCAATCTTTAAACTTAGGTCAAAAAAGCCATTTAAGCCTTTTCACAGTGAGATCTATGCGATATGGCCGAGAAATGTAATTTTGATGTTAACTCCCAAACCGCTGCGCAGAAGTCAACCAAACTTCACCCAATAGTGTATTGTATCACAATCTAGTAGTTACATTTGAAAATTTTGTTCTAGGACATTTTGTTTGAACGCAATCATCAAACTTAATTAAAAAAGTCATTTAAGCCTTTTCACAGTGAGATCTATGCGATATGGCCGAGAAATGTAATTTTGATGTTAACTCCCAAACCGCTGCGCAGAAGTCAACCAAACTTCACCCAATAGTGTATTGTATCACAATCTAGTAGTTACATTTGGAAATTTGGTTCTTGGACATTTGATTTGAGCGCAATCCTCAAACTTAGGTCAAAAAAGCCATTTAAGCCTTTTCACAGTGAGATCTATGCGATATGGCCGAGAAATGTAATTTTGATGTTAACTCCCAAACCGCTGCGCAGAAGTCAACCAAACTTCACCCAATAGTGTATTGTATCACAATCTAGTAGTTACATTTGAAAATTTTGTTCTAGGACATTTTGTTTGAACGCAATCATCAAACTTAATTAAAAAAGTCATTTAAGCCTTTTCACAGTGAGATCTATGCGATATGGCCGAGAAATGTAATTTTGATGTTAACTCCCAAACCGCTGCGCAGAAGTCAACCAAACTTCACCCAATAGTGTATTTTATCACAATCTAGTAGTTACATTTGGAAATTTAGTTCTTGGACATTTGATTTGAGCGCAATCATTAAACTTAATTAAAAAAGTCATTTAAGCCTTTTCACAGTGAGATCTATGCGATATGGCCGAGAAATGTAATTTTGATGTTAACTCCCAAACCGCTGCGCAGAAGTCAACCAAACTTCACCCATTAGTGTATTGTATCACAATCTAGTAATTACATGTAGAAATTTGGTTCTAGGACATTTGATTTGAGCGCAATCCTCAAACTTAGGTCAAAAAAGCCATTTAAGCCTTTTCACAGTGAGATCTATGCGATATGGCCGAGAAATGTAATTTTGATGTTAACTCCCAAACCGCTGCGCAGAAGTCAACCAAACTTCACCCAATAGTGTATTGTATCACAATCTAGTAGTTACATTTGAAAATTTTGTTCTAGGAAATTTTGTTTGAGCGCAATCATCAAACTTAATTAAAAAAGTCATTTAAGCCTTTTCACAGTGAGATCTATGCGATATGGCCGAGAAATGTAATTTTGATGTTAACTCCCAAACCTCTGCGCAGAAGTCAACCAAACTTCACCCATTAGTGTATTGTATCACAATCTAGTAGTTACATGTGGAAATTTGGTTCTAGGACATTTGATTTGAGCGCAATCCTCAAACTTAGGTCAAAAAAGCCATTTAAGCCTTTTCACAGTGAGATCTATGCGATATGGCCGAGAAATGTAATTTTGATGTTAACACCCAAACCGCTGCGCAGAAGTCAACCAAACTTCACCCAATAGTGTATTGTATCAAAATCTAGTAGTTACATTTGGAAATTTGGTTCTTGGACATTTGATTTGAGCGCAATCCTCAAACTTAGGTCAAAAAAGCCATTTAAGCCTTTTCACAGTGAGATCTATGCGATATGGCCGAGAAATGTAATTTTGATGTTAACTCCCAAACCGCTGCGCAGAAGTCAACCAAACTTCACCCAATAGTGTATTGTATCACAATCTAGTAGTTACATTTGAAAATTTTGTTCTAGGAAATTTTGTTTGAGCGCAATCATCAAACTTAATTAAAAATGTCATTTAAGCCTTTTCACAGTGAGATCTATGCGATATGGCCGAGAAATGTAATTTTGATGTTAACTCCCAAACCGCTGCGCAGAAGTCAACCAAACTTCACCCATTAGTGTATTGTATCACAATCTAGTAGTTACATGTGAAAATTTGGTTCTAGGACATTTGATTTGAGCGCAATCCTCAAACTTAGGTCAAAAAAGCCATTTAAGCCTTTTCACAGTGAGATCTATGCGATATGGCCGAGAAATGTAATTTTGATGTTAACTCCCAAACCGCTGCGCAGAAGTCAACCAAACTTCACCCAATAGTGTATTGTATCACATTCTAGTAGTTACATTTGAAAATTTCGTTCTAGGACATTTGGTTTGAGCGCAATCATTAAACTTAGGTCAAAAAAGCCATTTAAGCCTTTTCACAGTGAGATCTATGCGATATGGCCGAGAAATGTAATTTTGATGTTAACTCCCAAACCGCTGCGCAGAAGTCAACTAAACTTCACCCAATAGTGTATTGTATCACATTCTAGTAGTTACATTTGAAAATTTCGTTCTAGGACATTTGGTTTGAGCGCAATCATTAAACTTAATTAAAAAAGTCATTTAAGCCTTTTCACAGTGAGATCTATGCGATATGGCCGAGAAATGTAATTTTGATGTTAACTCCCAAACCGCTGCGCAGAAGTCAACCAAACTTCACCCATTAGTGTATTGTATCACAATCTAGTAATTACATGTGGAAATTTGGTTCTAGGACATTTGATTTGAGCGCAATCCTCAAACTTAGGTCAAAAAAGCCATTTAAGCCTTTTCACAGTGAGATCTATGCGATATGGCCGAGAAATGTAATTTTGATGTTAACTCCCAAACCGCTGCGCAGAAGTCAACCAAACTTCACCCAATAGTGTATTGTATCACAATCTAGTAGTTACATTTGAAAATTTTGTTCTATGACATTTTGTTTGAACGCAATCATCAAACTTAATTAAAAAAGTCATTTAAGCCTTTTCACAGTGAGATCTATGCGATATGGCCGAGAAATGTAATTTTGATGTTAACTCCCAAACCGCTGCGCAGAAGTCAACCAAACTTCACCCATTAGTGTATTGTATCACAATCTAGTAGTTACATGTGGAAATTTGGTTATTGGACATTTGGTTTGAGCGCAATCATTAAACTTAGGTCAAAAAAGCCATTTAAGCCTTTTCACAGTGAGATCTATGCGATATGGCCGAGAAATGTAATTTTGATGTTAACACCCAAACCGCTGCGCAGAAGTCAACCAAACTTCACCCAATAGTGTATTGTATCACAATCTAGTAGTTACATTTGAAAATTTTGTTCTAGGAAATTTTGTTTGAGCGCAATCATCAAACTTAATTAAAAAAGTCATTTAAGCCTTTTCACAGTGAGATCTATGCGATATGGCCGAGAAATGTAATTTTGATGTTAACTCCCAAATCTCTGCGCAGAAGTCAACCAAACTTCACCCATTAGTGTATTGTATCACAATCTAGTAGTTACATGTGGAAATTTGGTTCTAGGACATTTGATTTGAGCGCAATCCTCAAACTTAGGTCAAAAAAGCCATTTAAGCCTTTTCACAGTGAGATCTATGCGATATGGCCGAGAAATGTAATTTTGATGTTAACTCCCAAACCGCTGCGCAGAAGTCAACCAAACTTCACCCAATAGTGTATTGTATCACATTCTAGTAGTTACATTTGAAAATTTCGTTCTAGGACATTTGGTTTGAGCGCAATCTTTAAACTTAGGTCAAAAAAGCCATTTAAGCCTTTTCACAGTGAGATCTATGCGATATGGCCGAGAAATGTAATTTTGATGTTAACTCCCAAACCGCTGCGCAGAAGTCAACTAAACTTCACCCAATAGTGTATTGTATCACAATCTAGTAGTTACATTTGAAAATTTTGTTCTAGGACATTTTGTTTGAACGCAATCATCAAACTTAATTAAAAAAGTCATTTAAGCCTTTTCACAGTGAGATCTATGCGATATGGCCGAGAAATGTAATTTTGATGTTAACTCCCAAACCGCTGCGCAGAAGTCAACCAAACTTCACCCAATAGTGTATTGTATCACAATCTAGTAGTTACATTTGGAAATTTGGTTCTTGGACATTTGATTTGAGCGCAATCCTCAAACTTAGGTCAAAAAAGCCATTTAAGCCTTTTCACAGTGAGATCTATGCGATATGGCCGAGAAATGTAATTTTGATGTTAACTCCCAAACCGCTGCGCAGAAGTCAACCAAACTTCACCCAATAGTGTATTGTATCACAATCTAGTAGTTACATTTGAAAATTTTGTTCTAGGACATTTTGTTTGAACGCAATCATCAAACTTAATTAAAAAAGTCATTTAAGCCTTTTCACAGTGAGATCTATGCGATATGGCCGAGAAATGTAATTTTGATGTTAACTCCCAAACCGCTGCGCAGAAGTCAACCAAACTTCACCCAATAGTGTATTTTATCACAATCTAGTAGGTACATTTGGAAATTTAGTTCTTGGACATTTGATTTGAGCGCAATCATTAAACTTAATTAAAAAAGTCATTTAAGCCTTTTCACAGTGAGATCTATGCGATATGGCCGAGAAATGTAATTTTGATGTTAACTCCCAAACCGCTGCGCAGAAGTCAACCAAACTTCACCCATTAGTGTATTGTATCACAATCTAGTAATTACATGTGGAAATTTGGTTCTAGGACATTTGATTTGAGCGCAATCCGCAAACTTAGATCAAAAAAGCCATTTAAGCCTTTTCACAGTGAGATCTATGCGATATGGCCGAGAAATGTAATTTTGATGTTAACTCCCAAACCGCTGCGCAGAAGTCAACCAAACTTCACCCAATAGTGTATTGTATCACAATCTAGTAGTTACATTTGAAAATTTTGTTCTAGGAAATTTTGTTTGAGCGCAATCATCAAACTTAATTAAAAAAGTCATTTAAGCCTTTTCACAGTGAGATCTATGCGATATGGCCGAGAAATGTAATTTTGATGTTAACTCCCAAACCTCTGCGCAGAAGTCAACCAAACTTCACCCATTAGTGTATTGTATCACAATCTAGTAGTTACATGTGGAAATTTGGTTCTAGGACATTTGATTTGAGCGCAATCCTCAAACTTAGGTCAAAAAAGCCATTTAAGCCTTTTCACAGTGAGATCTATGCGATATGGCCGAGAAATGTAATTTTGATGTTAACTCCCAAACCGCTGCGCAGAAGTCAACCAAACTTCACCCAATAGTGTATTGTATCACAATCTAGTAGTTACATTTGGAAATTTGGTTCTTGGACATTTGATTTGAGCGCAATCCTCAAACTTAGGTCAAAAAAGCCATTTAAGCCTTTTCACAGTGAGATCTATGCGATATGGCCGAGAAATGTAATTTTGATGTTAACTCCCAAACCGCTGCGCAGAAGTCAACCAAACTTCACCCAATAGTGTATTGTATCACAATGTAGTAGTTACATTTGAAAATTTTGTTCTAGGAAATTTTGTTTGAGCGCAATCATCAAACTTAATTAAAAATGTCATTTAAGCCTTTTCACAGTGAGATCTATGCGATATGGCCGAGAAATGTAATTTTGATGTTAACTCCCAAACCGCTGCGCAGAAGTCAACCAAACTTCACCCATTAGTGTATTGTATCACAATCTAGTAGTTACATGTGAAAATTTGGTTCTAGGACATTTGATTTGAGCGCAATCCTCAAACTTAGGTCAAAAAAGCCATTTAAGCCTTTTCACAGTGAGATCTATGCGATATGGCCGAGAAATGTAATTTTGATGTTAACTCCCAAACCGCTGCGCAGAAGTCAACTAAACTTCACCCAATAGTGTATTGTATCACATTCTAGTAGTTACATTTGAAAATTTCGTTCTAGGACATTTGGTTTGAGCGCAATCATTAAACTTAGGTCAAAAAAGCCATTTAAGCCTTTTCACAGTGAGATCTATGCGATATGGCCGAGAAATGTAATTTTGATGTTAACTCCCAAACCGCTGCGCAGAAGTCAACTAAACTTCACCCAATAGTGTATTGTATCACATTCTAGTAGTTACATTTGAAAATTTCGTTCTAGGACATTTGGTTTGAGCGCAATCATTAAACTTAATTAAAAAAGTCATTTAAGCCTTTTCACAGTGAGATCTATGCGATATGGCCGAGAAATGTAATTTTGATGTTAACTCCCAAACCGCTGCGCAGAAGTCAACCAAACTTCACCCATTAGTGTATTGTATCACAATCTAGTAATTACATGTGGAAATTTGGTTCTAGGACATTTGATTTGAGCGCAATCCTCAAACTTAGGTCAAAAAAGTCATTTAAGCCTTTTTACAGTGAGATCTATGCGATATGGCCGAGAAATGTAATTTTGATGTTAACTCCCAAACCGCTGCGCAGAAGTCAACCAAACTTCACCCAATAGTGTATTGTATCACAATCTAGTAGTTACATTTGAAAATTTTGTTCTATGACATTTTGTTTGAACGCAATCATCAAACTTAATTAAAAAAGTCATTTAAGCCTTTTCACAGTGAGATCTATGCGATATGGCCGAGAAATGTAATTTTGATGTTAACTCCCAAACCGCTGCGCAGAAGTCAACCAAACTTCACCCATTAGTGTATTGTATCACAATCTAGTAGTTACATGTGGAAATTTGGTTATTGGACATTTGGTTTGAGCGCAATCATTAAACTTAGGTCAAAAAAGCCATTTAAGCCTTTTCACAGTGAGATCTATGCGATATGGCCGAGAAATGTAATTTTGATGTTAACTCCCAAACCGCTGCGCAGAAGTCAACCAAACTTCACCCAATAGTGTATTGTATCACAATCTAGTAGTTACATTTGAAAATTTTGTTCTAGGAAATTTTGTTTGAGCGCAATCATCAAACTTAATTAAAAAAGTCATTTAAGCCTTTTCACAGTGAGATCTATGCGATATGGCCGAGAAATGTAATTTTGATGTTAACTCCCAAACCTCTGCGCAGAAGTCAACCAAACTTCACCCATTAGTGTATTGTATCACAATCTAGTAGTTACATGTGGAAATTTGGTTCTAGGACATTTGATTTGAGCGCAATCCTCAAACTTAGGTCAAAAAAGCCATTTAAGCCTTTTCACAGTGAGATCTATGCGATATGGCCGAGAAATGTAATTTTGATGTTAACTCCCAAACCGCTGCGCAGAAGTCAACCAAACTTCACCCAATAGTGTATTGTATCACATTCTAGTAGTTACATTTGAAAATTTCGTTCTAGGACATTTGGTTTGAGCGCAATCTTTAAACTTAGGTCAAAAAAGCCATTTAAGCCTTTTCACAGTGAGATCTATGCGATATGGCCGAGAAATGTAATTTTGATGTTAACTCCCAAACCGCTGCGCAGAAGTCAACCAAACTTCACCCAATAGTGTATTGTATCACAATCTAGTAGTTACATTTGAAAATTTTGTTCTAGGACATTTTGTTTGAACGCAATCATCAAACTTAATTAAAAAAGTCATTTAAGCCTTTTCACAGTGAGATCTATGCGATATGGCCGAGAAATGTAATTTTGATGTTAACTCCCAAACCGCTGCGCAGAAGTCAACCAAACTTCACCCAATAGTGTATTGTATCACAATCTAGTAGTTACATTTGGAAATTTGGTTCTTGGACATTTGATTTGAGCGCAATCCTCAAACTTAGGTCAAAAAAGCCATTTAAGCCTTTTCACAGTGAGATCTATGCGATATGGCCGAGAAATGTAATTTTGATGTTAACTCCCAAACCGCTGCGCAGAAGTCAACCAAACTTCACCCAATAGTGTATTGTATCACAATCTAGTAGTTACATTTGAAAATTTTGTTCTAGGACATTTTGTTTGAACGCAATCATCAAACTTAATTAAAAAAGTCATTTAAGCCTTTTCACAGTGAGATCTATGCGATATGGCCGAGAAATGTAATTTTGATGTTAACTCCCAAACCGCTGCGCAGAAGTCAACCAAACTTCACCCAATAGTGTATTTTATCACAATCTAGTAGTTACATTTGGAAATTTAGTTCTTGGACATTTGATTTGAGCGCAATCATTAAACTTAATTAAAAAAGTCATTTAAGCCTTTTCACAGTGAGATCTATGCGATATGGCCGAGAAATGTAATTTTGATGTTAACTCCCAAACCGCTGCGCAGAAGTCAACCAAACTTCACCCATTAGTGTATTGTATCACAATCTAGTAATTACATGTGGAAATTTGGTTCTAGGACATTTGATTTGAGCGCAATCCTCAAACTTAGGTCAAAAAAGCCATTTAAGCCTTTTCACAGTGAGATCTATGCGATATGGCCGAGAAATGTAATTTTGATGTTAACTCCCAAACCGCTGCGCAGAAGTCAACCAAACTTCACCCAATAGTGTATTGTATCACAATCTAGTAGTTACATTTGAAAATTTTGTTCTAGGAAATTTTGTTTGAGCGCAATCATCAAACTTAATTAAAAAAGTCATTTAAGCCTTTTCACAGTGAGATCTATGCGATATGGCCGAGAAATGTAATTTTGATGTTAACTCCCAAACCGCTGCGCAGAAGTCAACCAAACTTCACCCAATAGTGTATTGTATCACAATCTATTAGTTACATTTGGAAATTTGGTTCTTGGACATTTGATTTGAGCGCAATCCTCAAACTTAGGTCAAAAAAGCCATTTAAGCCTTTTCACAGTGAGATCTATGCGATATGGCCGAGAAATGTAATTTTGATGTTAACTCCCAAACCGCTGCGCAGAAGTCAACCAAACTTCACCCAATAGTGTATTGTATCACAATCTAGTAGTTACATTTGAAAATTTTGTTCTAGGACATTTTGTTTGAACGCAATCATCAAACTTAATTAAAAAAGTCATTTAAGCCTTTTCACAGTGAGATCTATGCGATATGGCCGAGAAATGTAATTTTGATGTTAACTCCCAAACCGCTGCGCAGAAGTCAACCAAACTTCACCCAATAGTGTATTTTATCACAATCTAGTAGTTACATTTGAAAATTTTGTTCTAGGACATTTTGTTTGAGCGCAATCATCAAACTTAATTAAAAAAGTCATTTAAGCCTTTTCACAGTGAGATCTATGCGATATGGCCGAGAAATGTAATTTTGATGTTAACTCCCAAACCGCTGCGCAGAAGTCAACCAAACTTCACCCAATAGTGTATTGTATCACAATCTAGTAGTTACATTTGAAAATTTTGTTCTAGGACATTTTGTTTGAACGCAATCATCAAACTTAATTAAAAAAGTCATTTAAGCCTTTTCACAGTGAGATCTATGCGATATGGCCGAGAAATGTAATTTTGATGTTAACTCCCAAACCGCTGCGCAGAAGTCAACCAAACTTCACCCATTAGTGTATTGTATCACAATCTAGTAATTACATGTGGAAATTTGGTTCTAGGACATTTGATTTGAGCGCAATCCTCAAACTTAGGTCAAAAAAGCCATTTAAGCCTTTTCACAGTGAGATCTATGCGATATGGCCGAGAAATGTAATTTTGATGTTAACTCCCAAACCGCTGCGCAGAAGTCAACCAAACTTCACCCAATAGTGTATTGTATCACAATCTAGTAGTTACATATGAAAATTTTGTTCTATGACATTTTGTTTGAACGCAATCATCAAACTTAATTAAAAAAGTCATTTAAGCCTTTTCACAGTGAGATCTATGCGATATGGCCGAGAAATGTAATTTTGATGTTAACTCCCAAACCGCTGCGCAGAAGTCAACCAAACTTCACCCATTAGTGTATTGTATCACAATCTAGTAGTTACATGTGGAAATTTGGTTATTGGACATTTGGTTTGAGCGCAATCATTAAACTTAGGTCAAAAAAGCCATTTAAGCCTTTTCACAGTGAGATCTATGCGATATGGCCGAGAAATGTAATTTTGATGTTAACTCCCAAACCGCTGTGCAGAAGTCAACCAAACTTCACCCAATAGTGTATTGTATCACAATTTAGTAGTTACATTTGAAAATTTTGTTCTAGGAAATTTTGTTTGAGCGCAATCATCAAACTTAATTAAAAAAGTCATTTAAGCCTTTTCACAGTGAGATCTATGCGATATGGCCGAGAAATGTAATTTTGATGTTAACTCCCAAACCTCTGCGCAGAAGTCAACCAAACTTCACCCATTAGTGTATTGTATCACAATCTAGTAGTTACATGTGGAAATTTGGTTCTAGGACATTTGATTTGAGCGCAATCCTCAAACTTAGGTCAAAAAAGCCATTTAAGCCTTTTCACAGTGAGATCTATGCGATATGGCCGAGAAATGTAATTTTGATGTTAACTCCCAAACCGCTGCGCAGAAGTCAACCAAACTTCACCCAATAGTGTATTGTAATCACATTCTAGTAGTTACATTTGAAAATTTCGTTCTAGGACATTTGGTTTGAGCGCAATCTTTAAACTTAGGTCAAAAAAGCCATTTAAGCCTTTTCACAGTGAGATCTATGCGATATGGCCGAGAAATGTAATTTTGATGTTAACTCCCAAACCGCTGCGCAGAAGTCAACCAAACTTCACCCAATAGTGTATTGTATCACAATCTAGTAGTTACATTTGAAAATTTTGTTCTAGGACATTTTGTTTGAACGCAATCATCAAACTTAATTAAAAAAGTCATTTAAGCCTTTTCACAGTGAGATCTATGCGATATGGCCGAGAAATGTAATTTTGATGTTAACTCCCAAACCGCTGCGCAGAAGTCAACCAAACTTCACCCAATAGTGTATTGTATCACAATCTAGTAGTTACATTTGGAAATTTGGTTCTTGGACATTTGATTTGAGCGCAATCCTCAAACTTAGGTCAAAAAAGCCATTTAAGCCTTTTCACAGTGAGATCTATGCGATATGGCCGAGAAATGTAATTTTGATGTTAACTCCCAAACCGCTGCGCAGAAGTCAACCAAACTTCACCCAATAGTGTATTGTATCACAATCTAGTAGTTACATTTGAAAATTTTGTTCTAGGACATTTTGTTTGAACGTAATCATCAAACTTAATTAAAAAAGTCATTTAAGCCTTTTCACAGTGAGATCTATGCGATATGGCCGAGAAATGTAATTTTGATGTTAACTCCCAAACCGCTGCGCAGAAGTCAACCAAACTTCACCCAATAGTGTATTTTATCACAATCTAGTAGTTACATTTGGAAATTTAGTTCTTGGACATTTGATTTGAGCGCAATCATCAAACTTAATTAAAAAAGTCATTTAAGCCTTTTCACAGTGAGATCTATGCGATATGGCCGAGAAATGTAATTTTGATGTTAACTCCCAAACCGCTGCGCAGAAGTCAACCAAACTTCACCCATTAGTGTATTGTATCACAATCTAGTAATTACATGTGGAAATTTGGTTCTAGGACATTTGATTTGAGCGCAATCCTCAAACTTAGGTCAAAAAAGCCATTTAAGCCTTTTCACAGTGAGATCTATGCGATATGGCCGAGAAATGTAATTTTGATGTTAACTCCCAAACCGCTGCGCAGAAGTCAACCAAACTTCACCCAATAGTGTATTGTATCACAATCTAGTAGTTACATTTGAAAATTTTGTTCTATGACATTTTGTTTGAACGCAATCATCAAACTTAATTAAAAAAGTCATTTAAGCCTTTTCACAGTGAGATCTATGCGATATGGCCGAGAAATGTAATTTTGATGTTAACTCCCAAACCGCTGCGCAGAAGTCAACCAAACTTCACCCATTAGTGTATTGTATCACAATCTAGTAGTTATATGTGGAAATGTGGTTATTGGAAATTTGGTTTGAGCGCAATCATTAAACTTAGGTCAAAAAAGCCATTTAAGCCTTTTCACAGTGAGATCTATGCGATATGGCCGAGAAATGTAATTTTGATGTTAACTCCCAAACCGCTGCGCAGAAGTCAACCAAACTTCACCCAATAGTGTATTGTATCACAATCTAGTAGTTACATTTGAAAATTTTGTTCTAGGAAATTTTGTTTGAGCGCAATCATCAAACTTAATTAAAAAAGTCATTTAAGCCTTTTCACAGTGAGATCTATGCGATATGGCCGAGAAATGTAATTTTGATGTTAACTCCCAAACCTCTGCGCAGAAGTCAACCAAACTTCACCCATTAGTGTATTGTATCACAATCTAGTAGTTACATGTAGAAATTTGGTTCTAGGACATTTGATTTGAGCGCAATCCTCAAACTTAGGTCAAAAAAGCCATTTAAGCCTTTTCACAGTGAGATCTATGCGATATGGCCGAGAAATGTAATTTTGATGTTAACTCCCAAACCGCTGCGCAGAAGTCAACCAAACTTCACCCAATAGTGTATTGTATCACATTCTAGTAGTTACATTTGAAAATTTCGTTCTAGGACATTTGGTTTGAGCGCAATCTTTAAACTTAGGTCAAAAAAGCCATTTAAGCCTTTTCACAGTGAGATCTATGCGATATGGCCGAGGAATGTAATTTTGATGTTAACTCCCAAACCGCTGCGCAGAAGTCAACCAAACTTCACCCAATAGTGTATTGTATCACAATCTAGTAGTTACATTTGAAAATTTTGTTCTAGGACATTTTGTTTGAACGCAATCATCAAACTTAATTAAAAAAGTCATTTAAGCCTTTTCACAGTGAGATCTATGCGATATGGCCGAGAAATGTAATTTTGATGTTAACTCCCAAACCGCTGCGCAGAAGTCAACCAAACTTCACCCAATAGTGTATTGTATCACAATCTAGTAGTTACATGTGGAAATTTGGTTATTGGACATTTGATTTGAGCGCAATCCTCAAACTTAGGTCAAAAAAGCCATTTAAGCCTTTTCACAGTGAGATCTATGCGATATGGCCGAGAAATGTAATTTTGATGTTAACTCCCAAACCGCTGCGCAGAAGTCAACCAAACTTCACCCAATAGTGTATTGTATCACAATCTAGTAGTTACATTTGAAAATTTTGTTCTAGGACATTTTGTTTGAACGCAATCATCAAACTTAATTAAAAAAGTCATTTAAGCCTTTTCACAGTGAGATCTATGCGATATGGCCGAGAAATGTAATTTTGATGTTAACTCCCAAACCGCTGCGCAGAAGTCAACCAAACTTCACCCAATAGTGTATTGTATCACATTCTAGTAGTTACATTTGAAAATTTCGTTCTAGGACATTTGGTTTGAGCGCAATCTTTAAACTTAGGTCAAAAAAGCCATTTAAGCCTTTTCACAGTGAGATCTATGCGATATGGCCGAGAAATGTAATTTTGATGTTAACTCCCAAACCGCTGCGCAGAAGTCAACTAAACTTCACCCAATAGTGTATTGTATCACATTCTAGTAGTTACATTTGAAAATTTCGTTCTAGGACATTTTGTTTGAACGCAATCATCAAACTTAATTAAAAAAGTCATTTAAGCCTTTTCACAGTGAGATCTATGCGATATGGCCGAGAAATGTAATTTTGATAACTCCCAAACCGCTGCGCAGAAGTCAACCAAACTTCACCCATTAGTGTATTGTATCACAATCTAGTAATTACATGTGGAAATTTGGTTCTAGGACATTTGATTTGAGCGCAATCCTCAAACTTAGGTCAAAAAAGCCATTTAAGCCTTTTCACAGTGAGATCTATGCGATATGGCCGAGAAATGTAATTTTGATGTTAACTCCCAAACCGCTGCGCAGAAGTCAACCAAACTTCACCCAATAGTGTATTGTATCACAATCTAGTAGTTACATTTGAAAATTTTGTTCTATGACATTTTGTTTGAACGCAATCATCAAACTTAATTAAAAAAGTCATTTAAGCCTTTTCACAGTGAGATCTATGCGATATGGCCGAGAAATGTAATTTTGATGTTAACTCCCAAACCGCTGCGCAGAAGTCAACCAAACTTCACCCATTAGTGTATTGTATCACAATCTAGTAGTTACATGTGGAAATTTGGTTATTGGACATTTGGTTTGAGCGCAATCATTAAACTTAGGTCAAAAAAGCCATTTAAGCCTTTTCACAGTGAGATCTATGCGATATGGCCGAGAAATGTAATTTTGATGTTAACTCCCAAACCGCTGCGCAGAAGTCAACCAAACTTCACCCAATAGTGTATTGTATCACATTCTAGTAGTTACATTTGAAAATTTCGTTCTAGGACATTTGGTTTGAGCGCAATCTTTAAACTTAGGTCAAAAAAGCCATTTAAGCCTTTTCACAGTGAGATCTATGCGATATGGCCGAGAAATGTAATTTTGATGTTAACTCCCAAACCGCTGCGCAGAAGTCAACCAAACTTCACCCAATAGTGTATTGTATCACAATCTAGTAGTTACATTTGAAAATTTTGTTCTAGGACATTTTGTTTGAACGCAATCATCAAACTTAAAAAAGTCATTTAAGCCTTTTCACAGTGAGATCTATGCGATATGGCCGAGAAATGTAATTTTGATGTTAACTCCCAAACCGCTGCGCAGAAGTCAACCAAACTTCACCCAATAGTGTATTGTATCACAATCTAGTAGTTACATTTGGAAATTTGGTTCTTGGACATTTGATTTGAGCGCAATCCTCAAACTTAGGTCAAAAAAGCCATTTAAGCCTTTTCACAGTGAGATCTATGCGATATGGCCGAGAAATGTAATTTTGATGTTAACTCCCAAACCGCTGCGCAGAAGTCAACCAAACTTCACCCAATAGTGTATTGTATCCCAATCTAGTAGTTACATTTGAAAATTTTGTTCTAGGAAATTTTGTTTGAGCGCAATCATCAAACTTAATTAAAAAAGTCATTTAAGCCTTTTCACAGTGAGATCTATGCGATATGGCCGAGAAATGTAATTTTGATGTTAACTCCCAAACCTCTGCGCAGAAGTCAACCAAACTTCACCCATTAGTGTATTGTATCACAATCTAGTAGTTACATGTGGAAATTTGGTTCTAGGACATTTGATTTGAGCGCAATCCTCAAACTTAGGTCAAAAAAGCCATTTAAGCCTTTTCACAGTGAGATCTATGCGATATGGCCGAGAAATGTAATTTTGATGTTAACTCCCAAACCGCTGCGCAGAAGTCAACCAAACTTCACCCAATAGTGTATTGTATCACATTCTAGTAGTTACATTTGAAAATTTCGTTCTAGGACATTTGGTTTGAGCGCAATCTTTAAACTTAGGTCAAAAAAGCCATTTAAGCCTTTTCACAGTGAGATCTATGCGATATGGCCGAGGAATGTAATTTTGATGTTAACTCCCAAACCGCTGCGCAGAAGTCAACCAAACTTCACCCAATAGTGTATTGTATCACAATCTAGTAGTTACATTTGAAAATTTTGTTCTAGGACATTTTGTTTGAACGCAATCATCAAACTTAATTAAAAAAGTCATTTAAGCCTTTTCACAGTGAGATCTATGCGATATGGCCGAGAAATGTAATTTTGATGTTAACTCCCAAACCGCTGCGCAGAAGTCAACCAAACTTCACCCAATAGTGTATTGTATCACAATCTAGTAGTTACATTTGGAAATTTGGTTCTTGGACATTTGATTTGAGCGCAATCCTCAAACTTAGGTCAAAAAAGCCATTTAAGCCTTTTCACAGTGAGATCTATGCGATATGGCCGAGAAATGTAATTTTGATGTTAACTCCCGAACCGCTGCGCAGAAGTCAACCAAACTTCACCCAATAGTGTATTGTATCACAATCTAGTAGTTACATTTGAAAATTTTGTTCTAGGACATTTTGTTTGAACGCAATCATCAAACTTAATTAAAAAAGTCATTTAAGCCTTTTCACAGTGAGATCTATGCGATATGGCCGAGAAATGTAATTTTGATGTTAACTCCCAAACCGCTGCGCAGAAGTCAACCAAACTTCACCCAATAGTGTATTTTATCACAATCTAGTAGTTACATTTGGAAATTTAGTTCTAGGACATTTGATTTGAGCGCAATCATTAAACTTAATTAAAAAAGTCATTTTAGCCTTTTCACAGTGAGATCTATGCGATATGGCCGAGAAATGTAATTTTGATGTTAACTCCCAAACCGCTGCGCAGAAGTCAACCAAACTTCACCCATTAGTGTATTGTATCACAATCTAGTAATTACATAAGGAAATTTGGTTCTAGGACATTTGATTTGAGCGCAATCCTCAAACTTAGGTCAAAAAAGCCATTTAAGCCTTTTCACAGTGAGATCTATGCGATATGGCCGAGAAATGTAATTTTGATGTTAACTCCCAAACCGCTGCGCAGAAGTCAACCAAACTTCACCCAATAGTGTATTGTATCACAATCTAGTAGATACATTTGAAAATTTTGTTCTATGACATTTTGTTTGAACGCAATCATCAAACTTAATTAAAAAAGTCATTTAAGCCTTTTCACAGTGAGATCTATGCGATATGGCCGAGAAATGTAATTTTGATGTTAACTCCCAAACCGCTGCGCAGAAGTCAACCAAACTTCACCCATTAGTGTATTGTATCACAATCTAGTAGTTACATGTGGAAATTTGGTTATTGGACATTTGGTTTGAGCGCAATCATTAAACTTAGGTCAAAAAAGCCATTTAAGCCTTTTCACAGTGAGATCTATGCGATATGGCCGAGAAATGTAATTTTGATGTTAACTCCCAAACCGCTGCGCAGAAGTCAACCAAACTTCACCCAATAGTGTATTGTATCACAATCTAGTAGTTACATTTGAAAATTTTGTTCTAGGAAATTTTGTTTGAGCGCAATCATCAAACTTAATTAAAAAAGTCATTTAAGCCTTTTCACAGTGAGATCTATGCGATATGGCCGAGAAATGTAATTTTGATGTTAACTCCCAAACCTCTGCGCAGAAGTCAACCAAACTTCACCCATTAGTGTATTGTATCACAATCTAGTAGTTACATGTGGAAATTTGGTTCTAGGACATTTTATTTGAGCGCAATCCTCAAATGTAGGTCAAAAAAGCCATTTAAGCCTTTTCACAGTGAGATCTATGCGATATGGCCGAGAAATGTAATTTTGATGTTAACTCCCAAACCGCTGCGCAGAAGTCAACCAAACTTCACCCAATAGTGTATTGTATCACATTCTAGTAGTTACATTTGAAAATTTCGTTCTAGGACATTTGGTTTGAGCGCAATCTTTAAACTTAGGTCAAAAAAGCCATTTAAGCCTTTTCACAGTGAGATCTATGCGATATGGCCGAGAAATGTAATTTTGATGTTAACTCCCAAACCGCTGCGCAGAAGTCAACCAAACTTCACCCAATAGTGTATTGTATCACAATCTAGTATTTACATTTGAAAATTTTGTTCTAGGACATTTTGTTTGAACGCAATCATCAAACTTAATTAAAAAAGTCATTTAAGCCTTTTCACAGTGAGATCTATGCGATATGGCCGAGAAATGTAATTTTGATGTTAACTCCCAAACCGCTGCGCAGAA